>NC_136430.1:407188499-407873499 GCF_052849685.1 Lactuca virosa | reverse complement strand
AATTTGATAACGAGACTCAAGCATCACTGCTACTAGCTTCTCTACCTGATAGCTGGTCCGGAACAGTTACTGCTGTTACGAGTTCCGTGGGGACCAGTGGTATGACTTTTGAAGGGGTTAGAGATTTGGTTCTTGGCGAAGATATCAGACGCAAGAATCAAGGTGGATCTTCTTCTTCTGATTTATTAAATGTCGGAAGAGGTAGAGGGAATAGCAGGAGCAGTGGGAGTCGGGGAAAAAGTTCTTCTAGAACTTTGAAGAATGTGAAATGCTGGAACTGCCAAGAGGTGGGACATGTTAAGAGTCAATGTCCAAAGAAAGAATTAAACATTGCTGGTGCTGAGAGTGTGTCTGAGGATGATGCACTGATACTCAATATGGAAAGTTCTGTGGACTCTTGGGTCATGGATTCAGGGGCTTCGTTTCACGCCATGGACAACGGGGAAACGATGGTGAATCTAAAAAAAGGAGATTTTGGAAAGGTACGGTTAGCAAATGACGAGATGCTTCAAGTAACGGGCATGGGAGATATTGATCTAGTTACTTCATTGGGAACTACATGGAGCCTGAAGGATGTCAGGGTTATTCCGGAGCTGAAGAAAAAATTGATTTCTGTTGGTCAGCTGGATAAACAAGGACTGGAAGTAAGGTTTGGTGGTGGTAAATGGATGGCGGTCAATGGTAATTCGGTGATTGCTCAAGGTATGAAGCGTGGGTCATTGTATATGGTTGAGGTACCTTCTGAGGGAAGTATGACCATCCCGATTAAGCAAAACAAAATCTGGTTCGCTAAATCTACTGTTAAGAGAGTTCATTTTGCAAACATGAATTCTGGAGCCAAGGGGATGTTAGCTGAACGAGTCGGAAATTCTAAACCATCCAGGGGATTCTGTGACAGTGGGAGCACGGGGTGTGTTCCGGGTACAGTTACAAAGAACCGTTGGGTTTTGAAGACTAAGACTGGAAAATTCTCTCTTGTTGGAAGTTTGCAAAGTTTGGAGAGTGTTAGTGGTCCTCGGTGTATCTCTGGATCTGGTGGAGTGTCCAAACCGGTTGAGACAGAGGATGAGTCGGTGGTGGGATTAGCCACGACTGAGTTGGAGCTAGTAGGAGCTTCAACTGGCCCTTCTAGTACTTGAAGATGAGGGGCGGCTGCAATTAGAGAAATGGGACTAAGTTTAGCTTGTTCTTAGGAACTGGAGGCTTGGAAGACTTGGTTGTTTTAAGATTACTGGAGTTGGATGACAGAGACGGACCATGTTGTTCAAGCCTCCAAGTGGGAGATTGTTAAGATTTATGGAGTCTTGAACAAATTGACAAGTTCCTAAGAGTTCAAGGGCCATAAATGTAACATTACATTTAACAATTGAATTATTCAATAGTTGTCGGCAAACGTTTGAATTAAATATTCAAATGGTCGGTGGACAATTATTTAATATTTGTTGGACGGCTAATGTGAATGGCAAAATTTTCAAAGTCAATCTTTGCGGCAATCTTGTGCATATTGCGGCTCATAAATATACCTATATATATGCATGTATGTTTTGCATATTTTGTGTGCAAAAACTTGAGAGAACATCAAGTGTAGAGTGTCAAGCCAATTGTAATCTTGTGAGTTTTAATAAAATTCTCTAATTGCAGCCCGTGGATGTAGGATTTGCACCGAATCCGAACCACGTAAAATCCTTGTGTTCTTTATTGCTTTATTTTCTCGTTTCGTTTGTGAGTGTATGATAGTGTTTCCGCTGCGTGTACCCGGTCCGGTTCTCAACAGGTCATTCATTCTTTTTTTTTTCTTTTTCTTTTTTCTTTTTGTTTTTTTCCATCATTTATAAGTACTGTAAAACAAGTGTATTGTCAAAACCATGACCAATATATAAGTAATAAATATGATGATTTTTCTCTGCATTTAACTGAGTTATTATAGCAACACACTTATTACTTTCTCAGAACGACTGCACATCCAATCATTTTTTCTCTTCCAACGATTCACCCACATGATATTTTTATGTTCTAACGAAGTAATGAACTTTAATTTTCTCACAAAAGGACTTCTACATTTAACCCAAAACAGAAAAAAAAAACTGCAAATATCCAAAAAAAGAATGGTAACAACCATCTAGATTTTTCATTCTCTCATAGCAACGACACATCTCATCACTCTTTCTCTTGCAACGATTCATTAGCCTGATACATGAAAAAAAATTAATATAATTATGAGACTTGTAAATCATATCAAAGTATAATAATATTACAACTACCTTTCTTTTTGAACAACTAGAGGCGTAATGACCCAATCCTTGACAATAAGAGCACGTTCTTTTTTTCGGTACTTCTAATGAAGACTTAATTCTACTTGCATTTTTAGGATGCCCTTTCGTTTTAGTTGGACCAATAGGATCTCGGACAGAAAATTGAGCCATCAAATCAACTTGTGAAATTCCCATAGAAGAACCTTGAGAAGAATTTTCAAATGCTTTAGGGTTTTCCTGAATCGTTAAATCATCTAAAAGCTTTATCAATACAATATAGAAGAACCTTGAGAAGAATTTTCAAATGCTTTAGGGTTTTCCTGAATCGTTAAATCATCTAAAAGCTTTATCAATACAATATTAACTTTTTCTATCTTTAAAGGGGATTCCTTAGCCTGTTCGACAACTTTGGTAAAATTTGAACGAACACACCATAAAGTGAATGCACTAACCCCATTTTCATCATTCACTTCTTTGAGTCCGATACGACTATTACCCACTTTGTACATCGCATTAAGGGTCCACCGTGGTAAAATATAGTGATTCGGAAGTGTTTCAACATGCCTCTTCTTCATCACATATAGACAATGCTTGCATAAAATCCCACATGTCTCATACATAGCACAAGAACATGTGACATTAATTTGACTCATAGAACGGAAGTTAACAATTCGCCAATATGTTTTATCAACGTTCAGTTGCCCAACTCGGTATGTTATTTCTTCTTTACTTTTGCTTACAATCTCATGTGTTAAATTGCTAGTGGCTTCAATCCATTCTTTTTTAAAAATCTCAAAAACATTTCTAGTGTAACACTCACCCGCTTTTGCTTCGATTGGGTGCACAGAAGAAAGAACGACCCTCGAGTTCATGGTCTTGAAGTCTTCATCTTCTTCGGCGGCTCTTCGAGACTCAACTACTTTGTCATATTGTAGTACAAACGCATTCAGCATGGTGCTCGAGTTGACAAATCCATCAAAAAAATGAATTAATACTCTCACTTCGTCTACTGGTTGTCATACCAGCCAAGAAAATATCTTTCAAGAAGGGTTTAGCCCAATGTATCCGTTGGTTAAACATATCACTTATCCAACAATTATTTTCTAGTTTATACTTACCACATATAACTTCAAACTTTGTTTCAAATTCTTCAATGGTGTCACTGTTCACATAATCTCTATATGATTCCTGAAAGTCACTATAACGAGCAACAAATAGGCGAAGGTGTTCAGATTCATGCTTTTTAATATGCCATGCACAAAAACGATGTCGAGTCTTTGGAAACACTTTTTTTTATCGCATTACCCATAGCTTTGTCTTGATCAGTAATAATTGCCTTCGGAAACTTGCCAAACATACATTTTAGGAAATTCTCAAATAACCATTCAAATGTTTCTTCTTTCTCGTTTTCTAACAATGCTCCGCCGAAAAGTATAGATTGCCCATGATGATTCACCCCTACAAAAAGAGCAAATGGCATCTTGTATTTGTTTGTCATATAAGTGACATCAAACACAACAACATCTCCAAACTTAGTATAAGCCTCTCTTGATCTTCCATCCGCCCAAAACATATTCCGGGGACACCCATCATCACACACATCCATGACAAAATACTGGTCATTGTCCGTTAATGATTTATCTTGGAAATGCTTTATAAGTCCATAAAACTCTTTTCCCCTGTATTGTTTTCGTTGCTCGGATAAGACATCAGCACATTGCTTTGAAGTAACATCAACTTTATCTGAAGTTTTCATTGCATTAATAGCCTTTTTAATCTGACAAGGCTTCAACCCTGCTTGACTAAATTCAACCATAAGAGATTTGCATTCCATAGAACGGTGAAACTTCCCATGAGATCTATGCTTGATGACCTTCGTTGGTGTCATGCTCAAATCATGATTGTGTGTATCGTTAAACATATCCACAAACCATTTGTCGTCTTTTTGTTTTGAAATTCGAAGCATTGCTTTGCAACCGATTCTTACATCTCTACGACGTTTTTTCTTATTTCCGCTTGAAGTATTATCGTTCAATCTTTTGAAACCTTCTTTGTTGCATACATATATCCTCCGGTAAGGTTCATTTGTCGACTTATTTTTATATTTGTGATGGATACGTATACCAAATCCATGTAAAAATGCATAATCATTATAAAATGTATATGCATCTTTGGGCGTATCGAAAACCTTTCCCAATATACTTTCCTCATTACCTTTACCTTCATCACATTCGACATTCACATTGTTTATTTCTTCAGTTTCATATGTTCTTTCTAACAAATCATTTGTGTCAACATCATCAATTGTATGTGTGTCGATAGGACCATCCGCTTGAGTTTCAGACATCATTCACTATATATTACATAGAAACAATAATCATGAATTAGAAGAAAAAAAATCATTCACCAATGAACTAAAGAAAAAAACCCTGTAATTATTTTTTTCTTCTTAAAACTAATGATCATAACATACTAAAATAATACTACTAATATATTTTGAGAACAGATTGATAAAAGTGAATTTGTAATTAGTATTTTCTTGAACACCACAATTGGCACTGTTTTGCAACATCAAATTTAATGAATATTAATACCCTTTTTTCCCACACCACCAATAGAGTTAATAAAATGTATTTATTATGTCTTATTAAAAAACAATTTGATAACATGTTCATAGGCTCCACCAATTGCCTTTATAATTGTTTCTTTGTGTACTAACTTACCGACGCTCTTAGACATCACTAATAAAGTTTAAATTAAACCCTACTAATTTTTTTAATACGTTTGGGATCAATTTCATAATTGTTCAGCATTAGGGAAGAAACAATTAACCATTCACCAAGGGGAAGACATGATATAATCGTGTACAAGGGGAAAAAAGATCCAAGAATTGTGAGTGACGCACCTGTGGGATTTTGTGTAATCGTGTATGCGCGAAAGAAGATGATCATACGATTAAGATGTTTTCTCAATTAACATACTTTCGTGATCAATGAAGAAATCAATAAAGTCAAAATAAAAAGGAATGTTATGTAAATTAAAGAAGATCACGCTGAAAAGATTGAACCGAATATGCTAACAATTCTCCAATACGTGAAATTGATTTTAGCAAAAACGACTTAGTATTGGGGTGTTATACCTAAGCTTGTGTGAGGCTGTTATATATATTCACTTTTCCCACATATATATATATATATATATATATATATATATATATATATATATATATATATATATATATATATAAAGTTATTTCAATCAGATTCATATTCCCTTTGTAATATGTCGAGCAAAGGGGATACTTTCATGAATATTACATATCAAGCAAAACAGAACTATAAATTATAATATGTATAATTTATGAAACTCTCACATAATTTTCACAAGTCAGGTATACAGGGCTTAACTATATATATATACTCTCGTACAAATACAACGTACCATGTTAGCACTCACGGTGTAAAAATACAACATATCGGTTTAAAATAAAGGAAAACATAACATTATTGAAAATAATCCTTTTATAGTTTTATTGTGAGCGTAAACTAGGTACACTAATACATAGTACAACAATAACACTTATACAGTTTGGTTTTATGGCATTAAAACTACTTATTAGTTAAAATAGAAAATATTGGATTTTCTGGAACAATAAACATGCTCATTATTTCAAGGAACAATAAAACAAGCTTTTAAAAATAAATACTTATGCACTCACCAACTTAAATGTTGATACTCTCTTTTTGAAAATACTTGTATTCTCAGGGAATCAGTAGACAGGCACATCCCCAGGATTTTTGAGAAGACGGAGTAGTATAGAGTCATGTCTTCTATATTTTGTTATATAACTTTTGATGTCGTATATACAATGACTTGAATACTATGTAAAACTTATACACTTTAATGCAATAGTTATTGTACTTTGATTACTATGATGCATGTGTTGTGATACTTAACATGAAGTCATCCACCTCCGGACGTTTCCGCCGTTTGTGTTTAGGGGTGTGACAATAGGCACATCTGCAACCGAAACCTCCATCCCAACTCAATTGTCAACCACATACGCGAGGTAACCCAAACACCCATGCTGAAGATACTGCTGAGCCCTGGCTGCATAACAAAAGGCTGATCCAACTCTGGTACCCTCTCCATAAATAACAAGTTCTCCCCCACTTGGGGTTCGAACTGTCATTCACTAACCCTCGCAATCAATCATCACACCAAACCTGCTCAGCTAGTCCATCCCTACTATTATGCATACATCCCCCATGGGGATAAGGATCAAATCAATCGGGTAAGACACCCCAAAAGCTCCATAACACAACCCCGATAAACAATCAATGCAGGAACCCTATGTTCAGTGCCGATAAAAACCCACAAAGAACACTCAAACTCTCCCATAATCATATCAAAACTCCTACTAAAAGACTGAGACAACAAAGACCGAATCACACCTAAGTCAAAAAGCACAAGAGAAAGCAAGGAGTTCACTAAGAAGGTACCTAGCATAATCATAAACATAAACATATCATAAAATAACTGACAAAAATAATAAAAGAAAAAATACTAGTAACGACGTCTGGTTCCGCCCTGGCTTCCTCCATTGTGAGTTGGAAAGCATGACCCCGAGCCCTCGGGGTCCCCGCCCTACCCTAGCGTCCATCCGTGATCTAAATGGTAGAAGTAGTTGGTGCCTACACGGGCCTGGCGGTGAGCAAGGGACACTGGGACTTTACATGGTCCACCTGCTCGCAATGGTAACAAATCTTGGTGTTGGGCACTGGGGCATGATGGTGACAATCCCTTTCAGATTGCCCCTCCTTTCCACATTTGTGACAACCAGAAGAAGAAGATCAGCTCATGAACCTTATTGCACTTGCCACAAGTACGGCCCCTTTGGCCTCCTAATCATGAATCGACTGGCTTAAACCGCTTCGCTCCTAGTTGTGACTGAACCGGAGCATGTCGTTGCTCCCTCATCTGGATCTCCATCTCAATCTCCCGCTTCCTCGCGACATCCTGAAGCTCATCGAGGGTAGCATAACGTTGGATGGAGACGAACTGCCAAATATCCATCTTGAGCATGCTCAAGTACCAAGTCATATGGGCCTGCTTCGAAGCAGCAAACTCAAGGTAGAAAAGTACCCTCTCCGTGAACATCTAGGTGATCTTCGTCACCGTCTCGGTCGTCTGTCTCAGATCCATGTACTCTTGAGCCAATCTCTCCATCTCCACCAGGGGAACATATCTCGTACAAAACATCTCCAAGAACTACTCCCAAGTAACAACAACCCTCTGCTCAGGAGTATACGACCCGGTCACCAATCTCCACCAATCCTTTACCCCTAACTTGAGAAGGTTCAGGGCGCACTTGACCTTCTGGTCATCCGGGCAAGAAAAATGTGAAGAAATAACCCTCCACATAAGAAAACCACCTCATCACCACAATCAGGTCCTTGGCCCTATTGAACTCTGGGGGCTTCGTGTTGTCTAAGTCCTGATACTGGAATGATCTCTCCCCTTGAACCTTCGCAGCAACAACAACCATGGTAGCTGCAGCAGCATCAGCAAGCTCAGTCAGTGCAACATAGCGATCATCAAATAGCTCAATCATAGCGGTCTTGATAGACCCAAACATCTTCGAAATAGAAATCTAGACAACAACAACTACCTCAATAGTGATCAACTCACGATGTCACCAACTATCAATCCCGGTCTATCTTGGCCACCAGCTCCAGAACCAGAACCTCTCATCATCACCATACTTAAAATAAAACAAGATATACATCAGAAAGGCCACAATTCATACTGCTATATCCAACATGAAAAGACTAACCCTCTGGGTTTGTGACTTCCTTGCTATGCGTACGAGTCATGTGCTTCTAGTAATACGGGCCCATACTATCTTCCACACCTACCCGTATTTGTCTCAATGGATCATCACAAACTGCCCGAAAACAAACCCATAACTAGGATACGCATACATCCAATCCTTACTCTCTCAAGAGTGGCTAATCCTTCCCCAACTAGCCTGCTACTCCCACATACTCACTCATGAAACTTCCACCAACCCTGTAACTGCTCGTGCATGCTAATCATACATAACACTGGATCCCAAAGACAGTCGAGTACTTGATTCTACCCTATGTCCACAACCAAACAAGGAACATGAAATAAGTTTAAATCAAACTTTCTCAGGCTATAGAATCTTAGTTACGTACAACTATGATTCACACAGTAAGCAACTACAGTAATGATGCTAATTTTATCGAACATACAAGAAGTCCTCCTAGGCTAACAGACATCATATATCAGGCAATGCTATCATGCAATTCCTAAAGATCCCTAGCCTACCACTAGCATGAGTTCTATCATAATCATCAATAACAAATAACAGTGTGGGTAACTTGGGGTAAACTTTCTTGCTCTGGCTGATCGTACACATCCTGTCCTTCATTTGTTACTTTTGAAAACCATTTTGAAAATTTTTACAGATCCTTAGTTTGAGTTTGGATTCACACGAATGTTTACCCAATTCTCTCAAACCAGGGCTCTAATACCAATTTGTAACATTCCAATAATTAGATTAAAATTTTCATTTTGTCAAAACCAATCAAAAGACCATAATTGTTTAGAAAACATTGTTCCAAAAGTAATAATCATAATCAGAGTATCCCAAAATCTAATATCATAAAATCAGAAGGATGTGCACGATTACACCTTTGTTTTTCCTTGATCATATGAAGTAGCTGAATCAATAAACTGAAATTGTAAGCCAATGCTTAGTGAGTTCCCCCAAGTACCACACACAACCATACAAAATAACAACATGCATACATGAGCCTACAGTTTATCTGGACTGATCTTCGGGCCATTAGCCTGAATGGACCGCCTTACAGGCCTTCAGTCTATCCAGAACCCCTGGGTGTCTTGGCCTTCAGCACAAAGCTGGACCGCTTGAACCCAACAAACCATAACATGTCGACATAAACTATAACAATCAATAACCAGTAACATAGATAATCATAAAAATCTACCAATCTAACGTATACTCAGTGACCACAAGTAATCATACAGATCTACCAATCAAGCACATACTCAGCAGAACATCAAACGAATATACTAGGATTCATGATCATGTGGGCCGACATTGGTGCCTTCGACCCACAAGTATAGTAAGGGAAAACACACCTCACAGACCCACGAAATAGATGAACAACACGCTACTCTAAATACGAACTCTATCGATCACCTTAACAATAAACAGTGACCAAATCTCAGTCCACAACTCAAGATACCCAAAATACCCCTAGGTCAAACATGGTCAAAATCTGGTCAACGCCAAAGGTTAAAAAGTCAACCAATTTGACTCAGGCTGAGTACACCTAACGTACCCAGTACGTACGCACAACGTACGCTGAATCCAAAAATAGGGATTCCAAGGAGTACGCTCAGCGTACTCAAAAGTACGCTCGACATACTCGATCATATGCACTTTTCCATTAAGCGCTTATTCTCTTAAGCCATTTCGTCCAAAATCCATATCTAGTCCTCAAATGGCATTCTTAATCATAAAGTTTCCAACTTTATGATCTTGCATTGTTATTAAGTGCCCAATACCAAAACCCTAACTTAACACAAGTTTTAAATCACTAAAGAGCATGCATGGAGGGATATGGACAATTAAGATTCCATTTTTATCAGTCTAGACACCCTAAACTATCTAGAAGGACAACTCATTTGGTCTAGAGTAGCTCATACTCAAAAGGACAAAGGATATGGAACTAATAAGAACAAAACTCCACCTCTAACAAGATCTAAAGGAATAACCAACAAGTTTAGAGCTTTATACCTTCAAATGAAGCTTGAAGGCAAGATACTTCTGGATCCAAAGTGCTTTAATCTTCTAAGATGGTTTCTTCTCATTTTCCTTCCTTCAACGTCACCACAAAGCACACTTGCAAGCTAAGAATGCACACACAAGAGATTAGCGTTTGCTTGGGAAGAAAATGGGGATGAATGATGATGAATGAAGGGGGTCTTGGGAGTTAAGGATGTTTAAATAGGGTCCAAACACTAAAAATTAGGGTTTGAGTCTTCGTCACGTACGCCCATCATACATAGAGTACGCCCTGAGTACGCATGCAGCCTGTGTTTTTCTCATTTAAGTGCCAAGGGACCATTTTGCAAACAATTAACATAATAAGGTTCAAATGTAAAATTACCTAAATAATGGAATGTTACAGACTTATTAAATTTTTTCTACTTGTCAGAAATGACATGAAACATTATTTCATTTCATGAATTGTTTACACAAGGTTTTAAATATTCTTTTGATAATGATATTGGTTCGATTTCTGCTTTCAAAAATGGTGTTTTTATGTTTAAAGATTTACCTTGTAATGGAATGTATGAAACTGTGACTTGTGTTTATAACTTAGGCAATAATGTGTTTCACATTGATTCATCCAATGGTGTGGACAAAGCATGTTTGTGGCGTTGTGTTGAGAGAAAAACTTGGAGACACACTTGAACAAACGTTAGAACAAGTAGATTGCGGAATAGTTAATCTCAAAGGATCTAAAAGCTCAACAATAATATTAAGAGTTATATAGTTAGAGAGTTAGTTGCGGAAAAGTAAAGAAATAGTAGTGACAACAATTGTTATATCAAGTATGCACATAAGTTGATTCATAACAAGGAATGCATTCAAACCAAGTTAATAAGGAAGATCAAACTTAGTGATTAAGTCACAAAAGACTTGCTCCGAAGAGAGGTTATAATCAGTTGTATTCTAGTAAGATTTGAGAGTAAGAAGGGATGCGTAGTGAAATAGAGAGATAGAAAAGATAACTTCAGAGATATGTATTCAAAATAGATAGATGCTTTTCAATACAAGAGAATGAGCTCTATTTATAGAGACTCACAAAGTACACCAGATTACATCTCTAACAGTAGCCATGCAAGACATACTGGACAATAGAGAGTTACAATAAAGGACAAGTAAAGTAATCTAGTAAAGAGACTGTGGTAGGTAGAGACTCCGGATGCGGTTGCTGATGAAGGAGCTTGACTGCGGGTGCTTGTCGGCTGCGGTAGCTGAAGTTCAAGAGGGTCACTTTTTATGATTCAACAATTTCCCCCTAAGTGACCTCTTTAACTTTTTGTTCAGCTATCAAGTTTAAGAAACTTGATCAGGATCCACCAAAACTTCCTGATGTTTTCCAACCAGACGATTCTCCTTAAAATTTCGAACTTGACTTCTGCAGTAGTGTGCTTCGATTTTTCAACTGCGGTTCGGCAGATATCAAGTTTCTTCCTGGTGAAGCGATGCATGGCAGTCATGGGAATGAAGTATTTGACATTATCGATCTTCCTTTTGAAAATGACTCCAAGTTCAGGAAAATTGGTTGCACCTAAGGATCTTTCTTGATAGCCTTCGGTAGGCATTGGTGCAGGATCGAGTGGTGGCAGATCAAATTTCTTGGCAATGGTGGGGTAGATGTCTGCATCGATTTTAGCAAAATCGCAAACAGTTTCCTTCAAGAAAATATTAGCCCTTTCAAGCGCAATCTTCATCTTCGGATGCTTCTCCGACTTGTTCTGAAACACCTTAGCTATGAGAAAGACTTCTTCCGGATTCATATAGGGGAAGTCAGCTTGGGTGCGGACATAGTCGTGTTCCCTTCTAGTGAGGGTGTACTGGATGAAGTCAGCCTTCATGAACTTCCGAATATTGTAGTTCTTGACTGCGGATGGTCTATCGTTAGACCATATTTTCTCAATGGGAGAGGCATGCTTAGCATAAAAAAGACTAAGTCTCTCAAATCCCATTGGCAGTCTTTTGTGGTCTGGAAGGCTGCGGTCGAATTGCTCAAACACTGTGAAGTATTTGGCATTAGGGGAGATTGGAACGTCCCAGTAGCCATCCGAAGGGGGTTCAGCATATGTGAGGTGAGGTCTGTAGTTGTCATCCAGCAGTCTGCGGTGAGGGTTAATCCAAGAGTTTATCAAGGATTCATCCATGATGGTATCAAAACCGCATTCTCTCCATATGAGCTCCGCAAGTTTAGCTGCCTTCCAATCTTTTTTCCTTTGGGTGGTGGCAGGGGAGTCATTTGAGCTTGGAGAGGACATGTGCTCAACCAGGTTTTTGAAGTGAGGGGGAGTCTCTGGTTTCTCAGGATTGATCTCCTCTTGCGGTGGAGTGTTATGATGAGGTGGAGTATGATGAGATGGTTGCGGTGTAGGAATTTTTTCGGTGATGATGGGGAGACTCTGATGCTGTGATATGGAGTGATTTGAATGATGGACTTCTTCTTCACTTCCCCCTCTTGAGGAATGCAACCCAGGAGCTTCCTCAAGCCATTGTCGAAGGCCATCAACTTTGGCAAAAACGTCTTGAAATTGAGCTTTGAGGGCATCGGCCAACTGTTGATTATTGGGAATGGTGGAGTTGAAGACCAGTCTATGAATTTCCTTGGTGAGCTAAAGAATCTCGGGACCATGGAAGTTGGAGGACATGGATCGTTGCAGTCTATTGATTGTGGCTTGAAGAACTAAGATAGTGGACTCATACGCAGTGTGAGTCTCATCTATCAGTTTTTGAGAATGTGTGGCTTGATCCGCAATAACTGCTTGGAGATCTTTCTTGATTGCGGTCACCTCAGAGATGAGGCGTTCCGCAGCAGCCATGAAGTGCTTGTGATCTGCCTGT
The DNA here is from genome assembly GCF_052849685.1 of Lactuca virosa. Taxonomy (NCBI): domain Eukaryota; kingdom Viridiplantae; phylum Streptophyta; class Magnoliopsida; order Asterales; family Asteraceae; genus Lactuca; species Lactuca virosa. Next base: position 407,860,530 of record NC_136430.1, on the reverse strand, counting down.
CGATTGTTGTCAAGGGACCGAATTCCCATTTCAACTTTCAGAGAAATTCTCTGAGCAGCCAATCGCTCACGCGTTTCCAAGCGCTCTATCCGTTCGATCAATGACTGCGGTCCGGGGGTGTCTTCTGGTTGTGGTTGAGTTGGCTTGACCGCTGCTAGAATTTGATCAACTTTTGCTTGTAAGCTCAGAAATTCTTTTCTTGTGACAGCATTCTTCTTCTTTTTCTTCTTCTCTTTGGGTTTTGTAGTTGAATGGTGAGAGCCACTGGATTCCTCTTCTTCATCGAACATCATAAGGTCATCATCAGAAGGACTGGGCTTATTTACCTCCTAAATGTCATCATCATCAAGACCGAAGGTGGGAGAAGAACTGACTTCTATTGCGGTTCCTTCGTCTTGTGATTCATAAACTATTGGAGTTGGAATTGGATTTGGAGTTGGAGTTGGAGTTGCTCTGGAGGGACCTGCACCTTCACCTGTTGCTTGAGCTTTAAGGATTGTTTCAGCCATCTCGGTCATCCAGTCTTGGACCTTCTGAATGGTGGTTACGGTATTGGCATTATTGATTGCATCTGCCCAATACTTAGCCACTGACTGGATTTCTTGTTCCTTTTGTTGTTGTTGCTTGATCTGTTGTTCCTTGCGTGCTTGGAATGCCCTTCTGAAAGCGGCATATTTCTTGATTTCTGACTCAGTTACAGGAGTGTAGCGTAACCATGTGTCGTTTGATTCATCCCCGTCAAATCCTTGGAAGCGCACCGAAGTGTCCTTCGGGTTCATGGATCCTTGCACATTAGTGCTCACCGTGCCTAAACCACCTGCTGCGGATGTAAGCAGAGTAGGATTTCCTGAGCTTCCTTGGTCTCCTTGACCCGTAGTCAAGTTTGGCCTTGGCTCAGTTATGGCTAGGGCGGAAGAAGTGCCATGCGGTTGGGGAGGTGTTTGAAGTGTTTGGGTTATGTTCAAGAGGATGGAGTTCAACTCCTCAGAAGAAAAGAAATGCAGTCGGGAAGCGCTGGAGACCTTAGGGCGTGCACCAGTGTCATCCTCGTGGGAGTGAACTGGGGGGGAGTCTCCACGATGTGGTGAATCAGACTCGATTTCTGAGTCTGATTGGAAAAGGATAGTGGTATTGAATGGGTCTGCGGCCACCCCAAGGACTACCAGAGCCTTTTGAGAGGCTTTAGTATTGGTCCGGTCACGCATTTGGCTAGAGGTATTGGTTTTCCTTTTCTTAAGGATGACAATTGGTTGCGCATCCTCATCAGAATCGCTATCAGGTGTGGGTGCGGTTGGTGTGATTTTACGTTTCTTGGTGGGTGCGGTTGGTTTGGGAGCATCCTTCTTGGGAGTTCTTTGTTTCTTCTTGGAGGCCAATTGCTTTCTTCATTGAGAAAGATTGGAGAGAGTAGTGGAAGAAGGGACTGCGGTACCTTCAGGGTTAATGATTGCGGATGGATTTTGAAGAGGCGGGGTAGGAAGGTATGGGGCAATACCTTCCGTAGCCTCAATATGATCTGAGACATCAGCAGTCTCAAGACCAAGAGTGGAAAGAATGTGGGTAGGGAGTCTTCGAATTGGTCCAAAAATAGATTGATCAGAGGAGGGATTGTACCTTTTGAGATCCTTGGTGACAAAGAAATTGATGTCACTGCCCATGTTGATCCCTGCATCCGCATGGAGGTCTGAAATGCAGAGGGACCAGAACCTTGCGAAAGTCAGTTCGGTTGGGTTCTCCCTTGGGCTTTCCTTGGGAATGTATTGAAGAAAGTCGTCCTATAGGATCTGCACGTAGTTCACGTCATGACCTGTGAAGATACTCACACCAGCTCCAGAAGTTTGAGTCCCATATTATCCGTGCCTCCGGTTCTGCCGGATAGACTGCGGATGACGAAGTGGCAAACAAATTGCCAGACCGCAGGCAGTTGGTTTTTCTTGAATTCCCCAATTCCTTTAATCTTCTTCTGATATCCCATTTGGTAAAGTGCATAAGTAACGTCTGCCATGGATGGGGTGAAAATCTTGATGGAAAGATGAACAAGAAGGTTAATGGCAGAAAGAAACTTTTCTTTGGACAGAATGACCAAAGAATCGTTAACCAGGTTAAGATGAACTTCTTGTGGGTTTTCGAGTGGGCGATAGGCTGAGAAGGCACAGTTGAATAGGGTTGAGATTGGGACAACGTTTGTGAAAGCATCGAAGGGGCCAAATAGGGGGTGATTCTTCAGAAACTTGATCATCAGCTTGATCGGAGCATTGTAGGATGAATGATCTTCGAATATAGCTCTGAAGTTGCTTGAAGAAATCGTGGGAGAGTCTGAACCAGTAGGGTTCACTGATCCAGATGCCTTGGATTTGTTTCTTAGATACACCGGATTTCACCATTGTAGGAGCTTGGGAGAAAGAGTAGAAAACAGAGTGCTTGAAGGAATTTGAGAGGGAATATTCAATGTTCAGAGAGTGTAAAGGGATTTTGGGGAAGAAGAAGGGTTTATATAGGGATGAATTGGAACAGTAACTGTTTTTACCCTAGGTAAAAAGAAAGGATAAGGTAAAAGGTCGTTTGGGGGGTATCTTTTGAATTGGAAATTAAATCTCAGCCACATAAAATGAAACGGTTTGAAAAAGTTTTTGAGATTTTACCAAAAAGGGATTTGCATTTAATGAAAAGTCAGACGTACATCATCACGTTAGGTGATCGTGTGGTGAGGGGAAAAGAAGTTGTAACGGATGGGACGTGCTGGGTAAGAGGAAAAGATAGATTAAGGATGTGTTTATGGAAAAACGTTCTTTTTGTCATCATACCTAAAATAGGTCATGATTCAAGGGTTGATGAAACAGCTGAGAAATTATCAATGTGATTGCGGATGGAAACTTCATTGCGGATGGATCCCTTGCTATTGCGGATGAGCATATGTCATTGCGGATGAATAGATGTCATTGCGGATGAACATATGTCATTGCGGATGAACATATGTAAGTCTGTAGTATAGGAACTGAGGAGAGCACTTGTACAAAAAGTTAGTAATAACAAACAATAAGGACCCATGAAAGATAAGTATGATATATGGTTGCGGTACATAGACTGCGGTACCATAACCATCTATCATAAGTAACTTTCAGTTAGAACCGCAACGGAGACCAAGGATGGTCTGCGGTATCTATCAATTCAAAAAGAATTGCGGGTCTGGATTCATCATTCCTAACATTTGCAGGAAGGTGTTAAGTTTTGTGGAGTCGAGCGCTTTTGTGAACACATCAAAAATCTCTTCATGAGTATGGACAAATATGAGTTCAATGTTACCTTTCAGGATGTGGTCTTTGATGAAGTGATACCGTAGTTCAATATGTTTGGTCTTGGAGTGCTGAATAGGATTATGAGAAATCGCTATAGCACTTTCAGAGTCGCAGTAAATTGGTATCCGCAACATTCTGTATCCATTGTCCATAAGTTGTGTCTTCATCCATAGGACTTGTGAACAACAGCTGGCTGCGGCCACATATTCAGCTTCTGCGGTAGATAGAGATACACAACTTTGTTTCCTTGATGACCAGCTGACGAGTCTTCCACCCAGAAATTGACATCCACCTGAAGTGCTTTTTCGATCTAGTCTGCATCCGGCGTGATCCGCATCTGTGAATGCTTTAAGGCTGAAATCATTGCCTGCGGGGTACCATAATCCAAGAGACTTGCTTCCTTTCAGGTACCGTAGTATTTGTTTGGATGCGGTCATATGTGACACTTTTGGGTCAACCTGATACCTTGCGCACACACCTGTTGCAAAGACAATGTCTGGCCTGCTTGCGGTGAGGTACATCAAAGAGCCTATGATACCTCTATAAGTCTTGTGATCCACAGATTCGCCTGAGGGATTAGCAGAGATCTTATATCCGAAGGCCATGGGGACCTTAGCCGAAGAACAGTTGTCCATAGAATATTTCTTTAACAGTTCAGTGGTGTATTTCTCTTGATGAATGAATATCCCTTGCGGAACTTGTTTCACTTGAAGTCCTAGAAAGAAGTTAATCTCTCTATTCATGCTCATTTTGAACTTGTTGGTCACGAGCTTAGCAAATTCATCCACCATTCCTTGATCAGTCGATCCGAAGATGATATCATCCACATATATTTGTACAAGCATAAGGTGGTCACCATTTGCTTTTCTAAATAAAGTGGGATCAATCACTCCTCTTTTGTATCCGGACGAGACAAGAAATTCAGAGAGAGTCTCGTACCATGCTCTTGGGGCTTGCTTCAGACCGTAGACTGCTTTTTCAAGTTTGTAGCAGTGGTCTGGGAATTCAATACTTTCAAAACCTGGAGGTTGTTGAAGATAAACCTCTTCTTTTAATTCCCCATTGAGAAATGCACTCTTAACGTCCATTTGGTGTACCTTGACGTTTTTGTGGGCTGCATATGCTAAGAAGATTCGGATGGCTTCCATTCGTGCCACCGGAGCATACGTTTCATCATAGTCAACACTTTCAAGTTGACTGTAGCCCTTTGCAACTAGCCTTGCCTTGTTTCTGACTACCGCACCAGATTCATCCAGCTTGTTTTTGAATACCCATCTAGTACCAACAATGGTGTGACCATGTGGCTTCGGGATGAGCTTCCACACTTTGTTCCTTTTGAATTCTTCTAGCTCTTCTTGCATTGTGGATATCCAATCAGGTTCTAGTAATGCTTCTTTGATCGTTCGGGGCTCAACTGAGGACATAAATGCTGCGTAGTGACAATGATCAGATAAGTCCTTGGAAGATCGAGTCTGGATACCTGCGGATGGGTTGCCAATGATTTGACCTGGTGGGTGATCCTTCTTCCATACGTGTAGACGGGGTTGTAGATGATCAGCAGCTGTGGTAGAGGGAATATCTTCAATATCAGAAGATTCTGCGGTTGGAGATGGCAGTTCCCCCTGGATTTGAGAACATCCTGCGGAATCATCTTGGTTTGTTGGAACGAGAATGGAACTTTCTTGAGCTGTTGGAAGAGGTTCCCCCTGGATTGCTGATGGGAGTTCCTCTGGAACCTGAGAAGGTTCCCCCTGGACTGCGGATGGAAGAGTGATAATCCTTGAATCGGTTCTTGTGTCAATGTTCTCTATGAGTTCATCATCCGAATCCGAAGATACATTTGATGGTAATGATTCTCTGCGGGTAGGAACTTGAGCAGCATCAAGTATTGGAACCTCGACAGTTGTTGCTTGATCCGGAGTAGAGCTTTCCCCCTCAACCGGAGAGGTGAAAGTATTGAGAGATGCTACTTCGGATAGTGATGGACCAGAAACATCAGCGTGTTGTTGTTGAGCTGCCTGTGACACAAGAACTTCGGATAGTTTCGCCGTTTCAACAGGGTCGAAAAGATCGTCATAATTGACTTCAACTAGATTTAAAGGACCTGAAGAGGCAGGAATATCGCTTTCCATGATTGCGGTGGTTTCAGTGGATGGAGGGGCATTGCGGATGTGAGAATCATCAAATTTCACATCGAAGCTTTCAATGATTAGCCTTGTACGTCTGATGAGGACCCTGTAAGCAACTTTGTTAGTGGAATAGCCAAGGAAGATGCCTTCATCAGACTTCGGTGCAAACTTGTTAAGCTGATCTCGGTTGTTGATCACGAAACATCTACACCCAAAGATATGAAAGAAGCGAACATTTGGCTTGCGGTTGTTAAGGCCCTCATACGGTGTTTTATTGAGGCGTTTGCATACAATGCTTAGGTTTTGTACAAAGCATGCGGTGGCTACAGCTTCAGCCCAGAAGTAGAGAGGAAGGTGTGCGAAGTTGAGCATGGATCTGGCTGCTTCTACTAGAGTGCGGTTCCTTCTCTCTACTACTCCATTTTGTTATGGTGTATAAGGAGCTGAGAAGTTGTGAGTGATGCCTTTGGAAACCAAGAAACAGTTGAGAAGATGATTAGTAAACTCGGTTCCATTATCACTACGGATACATCTTACTGGAAGCTTGATCTGAAGTTCTATTTCCTTGATGAAATTGATGAAAATCTGCGATGTTTCTGACTTGAGTCTAAGGAAGAAGAACCATTTGAAGCGTGTAAAGTCATCTACAATAACCAGTATGTATTTCTTGTGATGGAGACTGGGTACGGTGGATGGACCGCAGAGATCAATGTGGAGGAGCTCTATGGACCGCAGAGATCAATGTGGAGGAGCTCTAGTGGTTCAGAAATTGAAGAGTCAATCACCATGGGGTGACTTGCTTTGGATTGCTTCCCACATTCACAAGCCGGACAGAGAGTATCGTTGCTGAATTTGAGAATAGGGAGACCTCTGACTAGTTCTCCGGTGACCAAATTGTTGATGTACCTGAAGTTGAGATGAGCTAGCTTGCGGTGCCATAGCCAGCTGACTTCGGATACGGCTTTGGATAGGAAGCACAACTGCGGTCTACCAATGATCAGAGAGACATCCAAAGGATATATGGTACCTTCGGATCGAGATTTGATCAAACATGTGCTCCTATCACTTGTCATTACATAACAAAATTGATCATCAAATTCAACTCGATGGCCTGCCTTACATAGTTGGCCAACACTGATGAGATTGTGTTTAAGGCTTTCTACATAAGCAACCTTCTGAATAGAGAAGTTCCCCGTAGTGAGAACACCGTAACCTCAGATGACTCCATTCGCATTGTTGCCGAATGTAACATTTCCACCGTTGCAAATTGGCCTGAAATCCCGAAGCTATTCTAACCTTCTGGTCATGTGCAAGGAGCAGGCACTGTCGATTAACCATTCTTCTTCTTATTCCTCCTTGCACAAAGCCTAAAAATTACACGGTTAGTTTAGGCATCCAAACTAGTTTGGAGCCTGGGACAACAAATGAGTTTCCGAATGTTGCATGGACCGAGGTTGCAGGGACGGGTCTCCTGTCAACTTTTAATCCTAGTCCTGGGTGTTTGTGCAGATTTGGAGTGTTGTGAGTTTTTGAAAAAATACGAGGTTTATGACTCCGACTAGATTTGACATAGGATGAATCCTTCTGACAACTACACTGACATTTACAAAAAGAGATTTTGTCTTTTGATCTGACACTATGCTTGGTCAGCGGTCTAAAGGATGAATTGGACTTGTTACCGGTCCGAGGTTGGTAATCCCTGACATGAGTGTTGTTGGGTGTTGAAAAAGTTTGTTTTTGAAAAGGTTTAGCACGTGTAGGTCTTTGAGTACTTTTTGGTAGAGTTGGTAGAATACCCTTCCACTTTTTGAAATTTTGACGTGACTTTAAAAGTGTTGGAGTGGGTAAGATACCCTTCCATTTTGGATCATCTGAGGAATAGACTTGAAAACCATTGTTTTGAAAAGACTTTACACCCTTTTGGGTTGTGTCAGATGAAATAGGAATGACTGTTGAAACTGTACATTCCTTTTTGTATGTTTTCTTGATGGGAGAGTTTTTCAAAAGGTAGTGTGAGAAAACAAATTTTTCTGGACTTTTGGACTTTGGAAGTCTAACATGCTTCTTGTTTTTCGAAAAAGTTTGTCTACTTGTGCCACGGGATCGAATTTCCTCTTTGAAAGCCTTTTTAGCTAAGGATTTTGGTGAACCGCAGTCTCTGTTGTTCAACTGCGGTTTCCTAGAACCCTTTGAAAATTTGTGAAAACGAGGGCTTGAGTCATCAGAACTTGAAGATTCAGGGATTTGAGAGCACTGACCCACTTCAAAGTTTTCTATTGGTAATTCGTGATGAATTATTTGAAGAGTGCCAGAACTTTTGTTCGAAGACTGCGGTAGAGATGACTTGACTACCGCAGAGTAAGTCTTAGTTGGGACTGCAGTGGGACTTTTGTGGGACTTTTGACTACAGTGAGAAACACTGCGGTCTGAGGGCAGAGATGGAAAGTCTTTCGAGACTTCGGGGCCCTCAATGACAATTTCTTCATCAAATATGGACGAGGTTTGAGAATTTGGGTAAATGGTGCCACAGATAGGAATTTGATCACATGTGTGACCCGAAACCTCAGGCACAATTTCCTCAATGACACAAATATTGCTTAGATTATGCAGTCTACCGAAGTGAGTTTTGATATCTTCGGGAAAGGTTTTGTCATTGACTGGGAAATGAAACTCTCGGTCTGGAGGGACATACAGTCTGTCTTTGTTGAACCGGGGTGAGGAATCCATTGCGGTAGGATATCCATTTGACCAACCCCAAATGTATGTATTGTCCACGGTTCCATTGTTTACCAAATTTTCAATAGCTTCACTTTCATTAAACAATTTTTCGATTAAGAGATTTAAGCGTACAATTTCACTCTGAGCTAAATCTCTCTGGTTCAAAGCTATCTTTAATTGGGTTTCACTCAACATTCTTGCATCTTTTTCTAACTCTAAGTCCTTCTCTAACATAGCCATTTTGAGTCTTTTGTTATCCAGCCGTCCTCTCACGTGGAACATCTCTTGGGACGCAATGTTCTTCTCATCTAAGGCTTTGTTATAGTCTGTAAGGACGGCAGCACAAGTGTCATTAAGATCATCTATGTAGGGTTGACAGTCATGCGTGCTATAGTTTAGAGTTTGGATCATAAGTTTTACCTGTTCGACGATGCTTAGAGTTCCATCCTTTGCCATGTAGCAGTAGTTGTTGTCTAGCTTTGTAGACCCATCATCATCCACAGTTGCCAGCATGCAGATTTTCCCTTTTCCTTTGACACTACTGATGGCATCATCTTCATCTCCGGATGACCAAACTTGATGGTCTCTTTTGACATGGGCTACGCATGCCCTTGCCTTTTCCTTATCTTCCAACTCTTGAGCTATTCTAAGGTAGAATGCTTTGTCTCTTACTACATTGGCCTTACAATCTCTTGCAAAATGATTCTCTTTGTTGCACTTGTGACAAATCACAACATCAGTCTTGTCTTCTGAGGGAGTACCGGAGTCAGTGGTTTGAGTAGACTGCGGTGCCTCCTTTGGTTGATTATTTTGAGATTACGGTGGTGGATGACAACTTTTGGGATATCGAGGATGGTTATTCCGGGAACTGAAGTTACGGTTGAATGGAGGTTTGTTAAACTGTTGATTCTTGCGGAAGGAAGGAGGTGGTAGTCGGTTGAACTGTTGGCTAACTAGAGCTATAGCCTTCTGAAATTCTTCTTCATCATCATACTCTGAATCAACTTCGTATGACTGCGGTGGAGTGTCATACGAGGGAGAGTAAGATTGATTATGTGGAGCTTGTGCTATGAGAGTAAGTGGTCCTCCGAAGTCAGCACAGTCTTTGAGTACGGTGGATTCTTGTGCTTGCAGTTCTCCATAGAGCTTGTAGAGTGACAAACAATGAATCTTTCTATCGCCTTGGACTATCATCTTAGCCGTAGTCCAATGTCTTCCCAAACCATTAAGAAACTGAAGATTTGTTTCATGATTACTGCGGATGGTGCCCGCATTGGATAACTTGGTGACAATCAGGTTGAACCTTTTGAAGGAGTCTTCCAAGCTTTCGCCGGTATGAGCTTTGAAGTTGTTGAACTCATTGAGTGCGGTAGTAAGCTTCTTGTCTTGTGCTTGTTCTGAGCCTTCGTACAAATTCTTGAGAACTTCCCAGATCTCTTTTGCTGATTTGCAATTTATGATAATATCGAAGTTGTCAGGAGCAACTCCACAGGAGATTTCATAAAAAGAAACAACATCATTTTCCATTTTATCGAGATCATCCTTGGTGGGACGGCTCATAACTGGTTGTCCTCCTCCTAGTCTGGTTGTAGCGCCGTCAGTTTGGACTGGTGTAAGGACTGGGACATGTGGTCCTTCTTCTACGGATCGCCATACATCTCTACCAAGTCTCCTTAAGTATCTTTCCATTCTTTGTGACCAGTGATGATATTCATTTGCTACCAGTATTGGGGCTCGGTTAGAACCACCAACACTGTTGGAAACATTCAGAGATAACGATTGTGACATTTTTTTGAAGTTTTTTTTTAAGAAATGAACTTCAGTGGTATAGAAGGCCCTTTGAAAATCAGAGTTCCGTTTTCAAAAAGCAACCACTACGGCTCTGATACCAATTGTAGAGACCTATTTTTATAACAAACGGTGAGTGCGGAAGAAAGATATCTCGAGATTAATCGTGTTTTGGAAGTATGAACACGAAGAACATATTATGAGTTCGTTGAAGAAGACTAAGAACAAGGAGAGAATAATATTGATATTCATGAAGAACATGGTGGGAGAGAAACTCTCCCTGGGTGGGAGAACCCACCACTTCTCTCTCTCTCTAGAGATTACATTGTAAGAAGTGTAACTCTAACTAAGGAAAAGATAAGCTAGCTTAAGAAATAAATGACCAACTCTCCCTTTATATAGGAGGGAGAGTATTTACACCTAAAATACAATAAAGGGAAAATACAACCTAATAAACACTCATTATTTGTGGAGCATTTCCATGCACCAACATTTTCTCCCTAAATGCTTACAAATGATGAGAGATCCAATAAGTGATACAAGGCTATAATACAGTAATCCGACTAGCAAGTGTGGTAATAAAATGAAACAAAGTGCTGAAATGCCTCTGAAACTCTGAAGTGTTTGTGCAGTCTGAAACTGGTCATGAATCTCTGAAATGAAGGTCTTCGGCTTCAAAGCACAACCAATGAAGCAGAAAAAAATAAGATCTAAATCTTCAAACCAGTCATAATCACCCGAAGAAGGAGGTCACCATGAGCAAGTAGAAGATCCAATAAAAGAAACACTTCGGCTTCAAAAATCTGAAAAACATCTTGAGTTCTCGAATCATAATACATCGAAATTCTTCAAAGAATAACCTGCTAAAAATGTGAAGCATCCATAAAATGTAGTCCGGATAAAAATAATGTGAGTCCAAAAACATGGTCTAGCAATGCCAAAAATTTGATCCAAGGACCAAAAATAAGTGTCACGTCACATTGCCAAAATAATCTTCATCTTCAACATATCACAAATCCAAACTCGTGAAACCATAAGATCTGAACCGGATGCGAACACAAAATCATCCTGTGGTAGAGTCCGAATAATAAATAATCTGAATCGGAAAACATCGAGTAATGCCAAAAATTTGATCCGTAAAGACCAAAAAGAAGTGCCACATCGCATCACTAAATAAATAATCGTCTTCAGAAGTCTTCAAAATCCAAACTCAGACAATCATAATAACCAAATCCGGATGATATTATCTCCCTATTTTTGATAACCAATGACCGGATATCAAAAATCAACAAATCATCGGATGGAGAGTGTCGGATACCAAGAGCTAATAGAGAAGCTCTCCCTAGATGTATGAAGGGTCTCGATAAGAAACGAGACAGAGTAAAAGAGATACTCTTGCGGTCATGAGGAGACGGGTGACAGAGTTGCTGAAGCTGTGCTGAGAATAATCTGTTGTGCCTAAAATATATCCAAATATCCAAACTGCGGTGCCGGAACACTTGAAGTGGTCTTCAATAGAGAATAAAGTCCACATGCTCAAGATACATGATTCGTCAACCAAAAATCAAGAGCGACAAGTCATAAAATCCCATAAAGTGAAGAATGCGAAACAACTTTGTTGATCAATCGCCGTTGCGGTGCAAGCATCACAAAAATAATATGAAGTTCGACTGCGGTAGGAATATTCTTCCAATAATAACCGGCATGAAATGAACCAATGTGACAATCCAAGGTTCGGTTGTGGAAAAAATTGGTGTTAAAAAAAAATAATTGGTGTAAAAAAAAATTAATTGGTTTTAATAAAAAATAATGGCTAAATAAAAATAATTGGCAAAAAAAAAATTGGCTAAAAAAAATAATTGTCGTTAAAAAAAATTAACTGAAAAAAGAGAAAAAAATAATAATAATAATACAAAAAAAAAACTGAATAAATAATAAAAAAGAGGCTTAAAAAAATAAGAAGGCAAAAAATAAGGGGGGGGGGAGCTGATGAGAAGGGAGGAGGAAAGAAATAGAAGTGACAACAATTGTTATATCAAGTATACACATAAGTTGATTCATAACAAGGAATGCATTCAAACCAAGTTAATAAGGAAGATCAAACTTAGTGATTAAGTCACAAAAGACTTGCTCCGAAGAGAGGTTATAATCAGTTGTATTCTAGTAAGATTTGAGAGTAAGAAGGGATGCGTAGTGAAATAGAGAGATAGAAAAGATAACTTCAGAGATGTGTATTCAGAATAGATAGATGCTTTTGAATACAAGAGAATGAGCTCTATTTATAGAGACTCACGAAGTACACTAGATTACATCTCTAACAGTAGCCATGCAAGGCATACTGGATAATAGAGAGTTACAATAAAAGACAAGTAAAGTAATATAGTAAAGAGACTGCGGTAGGTAGAGACTCCGGATGCGGTTGCTGATGAAGGAGCTTGACTGCGGGTGCTTGTCGGCTGGGTAGCTGAAGTTCAAGAGGGTCACTTTTTATGATTCAACACGTTGTCTTCTTAGGCACATCAACAAGAAACACATCGCCCAACTCCAAAAGGATGGAGTGTTGGAATCATTTGATCTTAGGAAAAATGATGAATGTGAGTCTTGTTTCTTGGGCAAAATGACAAAATCACCTTTCACTGGAACATGTGAAAGAGGTGAAGGGTTGTTGGACCTCATCAATACAGATGTGTGTAGCCCATTCAGATCCACCACAAGCGATGCTAATCGATATCATGTGACATTTACGGATGATTATAGCGGATATGGTTATATCCACATGGTCAAACATAAATCAAAAACCTTTGAGAAGTTCAAAGAGTTTGATCACGAAGTCGAGAATCAATGGGATAGGAAGATAAAAATGCTCATATTTGACAGAGATGGTGAGTATCTTATTATCGAGTTCCACGACTATTTCAAGGAATATGGAATTGTTTCACAATTGACTCCTCCCAGAACACCACAACTTAATGGTGTGGCTGAGAAGTGTAATTGAACCTTACTAGATATGGTTCGTTCCATGATGAATCGTGCTTCTCTTCATATTCACTTCTGGGGGTATGCCTTAGAGACAGCCACCCATATCTTGAATCTTGCTCCAACAAAGAAGGTTGCCAAATCACCTCATCAAATGTGGACAGGGAAGGATCTCTCGCTCACACATATCAAGGTCTGGGGTTCTGAGGCACTCGTAAGACAAGAGACTCACGACAAACTCGAACCCAGAGCCGAGAAGTGTTATTTCATTGGCTACCTACAAAAGTCCTTTGGATACTTGTTCTACAGGTCTAGTGCGAACGTGGTTTTTGTAGCTCGAAAATGAGTCTTTCGCGAGAGGGAGCTCATATACAAAGAGGACAGTGGGAGTGCTATTGATCTTGAAGAAATTCAAGAGTCAACCAATGTAGGAAGCTTTGACAACACTAACACTCAACGCGAGGAATAAATTCCAGTTGAGCCAGTTAGCAACTCATTACCACTTCGTCGATCCAGTAGGGTTAGCATGCCACCGACATTCTATGGTTTCCATATTACATCGGATGGTGATACGTTTATCAGTGATCAAAAACTGGTAAATGTAGATGAACCTGATAACTACAAGGAAGCAATGCCAGGCCTTGTGGCTGCTAGATGGAGGGGGAAATGGAGAGTGAGATTCAGTAAATGTAGGATAATCAAGTGTGGAACTTGGTTGATCATGTACCTGGTCATAAGACAGTCGGGTGCAAATGGAACTTCAAGAAGAATACCGACATAGATGGGAAAGTACACACTTTCAAAGCTAGGCTGGTTGCAAACGGATTTACTCAAACCGAAGGGATTGACTATTATGAGACATTTTTCACTAGCAACTAAGATAAAATCTATCAGGATTATGCTTTCTATAGCTACATTTCATGATTATGAAATTTGGCAGATGGATGTTAAAACCTCCTTCCTTAACGGGAAGCTATCTAAGGATGTCTACATGATTCAGCCAGAGGGTTTTGTACATGCCAAGTTTCCTCATAGAGTGTGTAAGCTAGAGAAATCAATTTATGGATTGAAAAAAGCATCTTGCAGCTGGAATATTTGCTTCCATGAGAAAGTCAAAGAGTTTGTGTTCCCCAGAAGTGAAGATGTGTCATGTGTATATGTCAAAGCTAGTGGGAGTATAGCGACTTTCCTAGTGTTGTATGTTGATGACATACTCCTTATAGGAAACAACTTTCCAACTTTTCAAGAAGTTAAGTCTTGGCTTGGGAAGTGTTTCGCTATGACAGATCTAGGGGAAGGAGCCTAGGAATAGGGATTCATTGTGATAGAAAGAATCGTCCTATTGGTCTTAGCCAGAGTACATATTTGTATAAAATACTGAAGTGTTTTAGTATAGAGAATTCAAAGAAATGAGAATTATATATTCATAGTACTATCATGTTGAGTAAGATTCAAAGTCTCAGTACTAATGAAGAGGTAGCTGACATGAGTCGAGTCCCATATGCTGCGGCTATAGGATCGATCATGTATGCAATGACATGTACTTGCCCTGATGTGTCTTATGCTTTGAGCATGGTTAGTCGATTTCAGGGAAATACTGGCAGAGACCATTGGATTGTGGTGAAGAATATTCTTAAGTATCTGCGAAGAACGAAAGATATGTTCCTAGTTCTTGGTGGCAGCGATACGTTAAGAGTGACTGGTTACAGTGAGGCTAGCTTTTCAAATAGACCGAGACCAATTTTATTTGTATCCTGGTTGGTATTCTTATTAAATGGGGGAGTGGTTACTTGGAAATGTTTCAAGAAAGAAATTGTGGTTGATTCCACCTATGAGTCAGAGTACATTGCAGTGAGTGAAGCATTGAAGGAAGCGACTTGGCTAAAGAACTTCATTGGAGATCTTGGAGTCGTTCCAACTATTCAGGAACCGATGGAACTGTTATGTGATAATGAAGGCACGGTTTTTTTGACAAAAGAACCAAAGGATCATGGCAAATCCAATCATATTGACAGAAAGTACATTTTTATTTGACATTGGGTAGAAGAAGGACATCTGATGGTAAAGAAAGTATCGTCGGAAAACAATGTTGCAGATCCTTTCACAAAAGCTTTGAGCAGAGTCAAACACTACCAGCACACTACGAGCATTGCCATAAGAGACGACATTAGTTTTAGTAGTTAGATGATATTTTGAAACGTATAACAAAATAAATGTAATTCTTTTAGTGATTGAATAATAGAGAATTATTTATGAGTATCGTACTACCTTATTCAATTATTTACTCTTGTGTTTCTTTTTGAATGTTTATATGTAACGCCCCAAAAGTAACGAGTAAAAATTTAATTTGAATAAGTCAAAACCATTCATTCATTATGCCAAAAGATGGTCATAATAAAACTATTCTCAAAACGTCATAGTAAAATCATAAATAGTCAATGCACACTAAATCTCCAGGGATGCAGTGCAATCAAGTTGGGCCCTCCGTTTTGAAACTAGTAGTACTTGAAAACATTTTAAACTTAAAAGATAAGCACAAAGCTTAGCTAGCTCCTGAAAATACCACATACCAAACATACATAACAGCTTGAAACTAAACCGGGTCTATTTCACCCCCTTCGGTATCTTTCAACCGGTATTAGGTCTATTTCACCCCTTTAGTGTCTTTCAACCAATACTGGGTGTATTTCACCCCCTTCGGTATCTTTCAACCGGTACTGAGTCTATTTCACCCCCTTCGGTATCTTTCAACCGGTATTGGGTCTATTTCACCCCCTTCGGTACTTTCAACCGGTACTGGGTCTATTTCACACCTATAGCTAAGCATACAGTCATATCAGCAAGAGTCACAAAGACAACAAGCACATACAGGAATATCAGCAAGTGTCACAAAGACAACTATCATCCTAAAACATAATCTAGTGGCCCGACATTGGTGCCTTCGACCCACGAGTACAGTGAAGAGACTCACCTCTCAGACGATGATGAACTGTTGTTACCCTCATTTCCAATGATACAAGTGCTAATCCACACCTAGATAGTCATACAAGGTAACACCTAAGTCTACCTTCCAAAGCTAAGGGTTGGCCAAAGGTCAACTTAAGTCAAAGACAAAGTCAAACTTAGTTGACCTCCACGTCGTGGCCCACGCGTCTAAACCCAAACCAGCACCAAGTCAAAGAAGTCAACAAGCCATTAGCAAATCCTCTATGTCGTGGCCTTCATTGGCCATGTTGTGGGCATAAGATGAAAAAACAGTCGACTGGTCCCTACTTGCCACGCCGTGGTGGCCTAGTGCCACGCCATGGGGAATAGTCTGATTAGCTTAATCGAGTTAAGCTGCTGTTAACTCAAATCCTAAGGCTCAAAAACCCATATCCATTAAGACACTTCAATAAGACAAGATCTATAATCAAAGGTCTAATAAAGGCAAAACCATGACATGGGCTTAACCATTAAGCACTTTTCCTCAAGGTACTTAGTCCAACCGACTCCAGAGGAGTTTCTAATACCAGATCTAACATAAAGTTTGGTGCTTTATAGACATGCATGCCCATTGCATGTCTAGATTCCATTTTTAGGTCAAAAAGATTAAAAGGTGACCAAAACTCATGCAAGCCTTAGAATCCCAACCAAAGTCTAGATCTACAAGATATATTGCTCATGGGACCCAGGGGAGTCATAAATTTGGAACCTTTATCACATCAACCCAACCAAACATCATTTATGAACCAAAATAAGCTAATAAAACTAGATCTACAATCAAAGAAGAATCAATATGGAAACTCGAGGACTTACAAATGGTCCAGAGAGTGATTCCAAGGATGGGGAGGAGTTGTTGCTTGATCATTGGGCTAGCACCTTCTTCTTCCTCCTTTAAAATGCAATCAAACACCACAAAAAACTCAATGTCACACAAGGGAGGCTAGGGTTAGGGTTTCTGGTCTTGAGAGTGTGATGGAGGCTGAAAGATCAAGAAACCCTAGCCATAATGTCCTTTATATAGGGCCCAAAGCCCAGGGATTAGGGTTTTTGAAAAATCGATTGACACGCCGTGGCGGGTCATTTAAATTCGCGGTCAAGAAAATAATGCCACGCCGTGGCTGCCTAAGAATAACATTCTGAAAATTAAATGAATTGAAGCATGCCTGAAACGACTGTTACAACACTCCTCGACTTAAACTGGATTTCGTCCTCGAAATCTGTCTTGGTTAGATTCTATAAAAACAATGCCAACATATTCCATAAGCTCCCTCTAACCACTTCAAAATCAAGGCATCTTATAAAGAAAACTCAAGAGACCACTCAGAAACACATAGATACCAACAACAAAAATCTTCTCAAAAACTGGAACTACAACTAACTGCATCAATAAACTCCAAAAACCAGAAACCCATCAGTCTAAACTCCAGAAGCCATACTCTAAGACTGATGATCATCTATTTGTCGTACCTACCCCTAGTATCTGACTTGGAACACTACCAAAACATGTAGAAAGAATACTTCAAAACATGTCGATCGTGAATTTCGACTAATCCTAAATCCGAAAGTTGTGCCCAAAAACCTTAAATACCCATTTGACTTCCGTACAAGTCATCACCAACCCACTGCTCCCACAAGCATAATAACGGTATATCCAAGAATTTTACGTTGCATCCAAATCCCTTATCATCTCAGGTGTACATCCACCTGACAAATCACTCGATACATCTACAACGAACTTCATGACACGAGATTTCAGAACCAACACCCAATGTTGGCAACCAACCCCTAATAAACCGCCCTAAAGAAAACGTGGTCGATAGTTGAAAACATTCATCATGCGACTTCCAATGAACAACTAATACATCCACTAAAACAAACTTCTACTATCCTTAAGATCCCAACAAGCCGGTCATTGAGCCTCCCGACTCCCTGAAATGCACTAACACCCAACAATGCCAATAAGACTAACGATCCGAGACCTAAGAGTCTCAATCAAATGACTACAGGGTCCCACCCTCATGAGTCATACAACCAATGGTTCACAATACATCGTGGCACCCTCTAACCACTAGAACAATAAGCTCACGATACTACACCGATCTTGCTGTCATCCATCACTATCCTGAAAACTCACGACTAGTATGACGTGGGCTTAAAGGTATTCAACCATCAACCCACCGACTTGCATTATCCACATCAATATCCTGCTCGACACAACACGAGCCACTTACCAACGCAAAATCAGACGAAATCATGGCTGCACAAAACCACAATTGAGATAGGCAGTTGTACTCTTGCTCTAATTTATAGGCTACTAACCAAGTAAGAACCATACCAATAAATTCGGACCAAGTGTTCTCATTATATCATACTCCGTCCGCATACACCTCTCTTATGACCATATTTGATGAACTACCGTAATATACACCCTCAAGGGAACCCATAACCATTCCTAGATCTACTACATTCCTTCTTCCTTACAACCTTACCTAAAAGGTGTGGTATCAGAAGATCTAACTGAAATGACAAACCTCAACCACTAATAGAAACCTCCTCATGAATGGCCAAAACAAACATCCCACACCTTGATTGAAACTAAACAACTCCTACCAATATGCAAATCAGCTCAATCAAAACTTCAAAAATTATTCAGTAATGTTGTTAAGACACCGGTCGGGTCAATCCAGATACCAACCCTGCCGACGCGACATGTCAAAATCGGATTATGCGTAGATCCAAAGCCACACCTGAAAACTAAATAATGTTGCCCCAACATCCGAACTTCCAATAACTAAGGACTTCCTCCAAACTCGAGCCTGTTATGAACAATAATTCCACAACCAGCAATTAAGGGTACCCATACCCAGAAAACAAAAGGTAAAATGTATAGATTTTGACGATAGGTTGAAGCAATCATTGAACTTCAACTGATAAAGCTTGAAACTTTAAAGAACCATAGCTATTGACGTTGAACGAAATGACCAACGATCGAGAATGCATTGATGTCTAATCCGATGACCCAATACACTACTGAAACAAAACCCATGTGGAACTAAACACAAGAAACTTGGAATATGATTAACTGATCAATAACTGCCCGACCTAGACTATAGATTGCAATCTGTATAATGAGTTGACAAATCCCTCAGCAACCGGTACTCAACCTACGTGACCCAAACACCTTTTGATCATTTCATCGGCATCCCGAAAGGAATCACTAGCTACAACGAGCTCCTTGACCAACATCTTCCTTCCATGAAGACAACTTATGCATTCATGAGCACATACATATGATGTCAACTTGCTCTGCACCTTGACTTGACCAAATCCTGAGCCAAAGTCTCGCATACCCAAAACGAAGATTTCGGCGACCTATTATTCGAAACCACAACCTCGAACATATTGATGATCCTCCAAGAAGAATACCTAGTTCTCCCCCATTTAGGGTTCGAATTAACATCAAATGGCATTGCAACAGACTGATGGGTTATTAGGGTTACAACTACAATGCCTTAAGTGGAAAACAATCAAAACAATTCAATTGATTCAGACTCATGCAACCTAGTTTGATCTATGTCTTTCACATATAGCAACATACTATGAACACTAGTAGACTAAAACTTTCCTATGAACAAACTGATTCATAAGACAAGAAAACTAACCTTTAAGATTGTTATTGTAAACAATCTTGAATTCCTCCTTGAAAGACTTTTGGAAGCAAGCACCACAAGTGTCGTGTCTCTAATGGTTCACACCCAAACCCTAGCAACCAAGGATCTTGAATAGAGAGAGGAGAGAGGTGGGAATTTCAGCCCTAAGACTTTAAAGGAATGTCATGACCAAAATTCTAAGGCTAAGGGTCATTTTATATCTAAGGTAGCTTGGTGCCAAAGCTAGGGTTTAAGGAGGAAACCCTAATCCCTTTACTTGGTGACCAAGCAACCCATTCCTTTCTCATCAAGGGCTTGAACGAAATTCCGTAGGCTTTCCTGATAATTTTTTTCCACCTCATCTAATAAGGTCCATGGGCTCCTTTCCTCAACTTTCAATAAATAACCAAACAGACCCTGGACTTTTACTTAATCCAATTAATCCCAAAATTAATTACAATTACTTTCTGATTAACTATTAATTAAATAATACTATTTCCAATTAGTATATTATTCTCATAATACATTAACAAACTATTTATTTTGATTTCAAATTAATTTATTAATCATATAATAAATTAATAAATCAGTCTCTCTCTCTAAAAGCTATCATATTCAATTGTTAGGTTTGAGAGCAACCCAAAAGGACTGTGCTACTATCGATTCAAGTATATACCAGTTATAGTTATGGACTTAGACACCCAATCCAACACAGACCAATACTCAAACCGGCTCAACCAGATACATAACATCCCTGGCCCTTGGAATATATAACACAATGCAAGATGATCTTCCGAATAAAGGCTAAGCAAACTCAAAGAGATTACGAATCTCAGATGGAGACCTCGGACGCCTCCCAATCATAACTGCCTCTAACATCAAGAATTCCATTGTAGATGCACAAGCAATAAATATGACGGTCTATTTATGGCACCGAATCTTTTTCTAGAAACAATTGGACTACCACACCTATCCTATCAATCCCTAGCTAACAATTCATCGTGAGCATTATTCATAAGTACAAGAGGCAATTTTCTCATAGTCGGGATACATCAGAGACAACAAAATTTGTCGTTCTCAATTCACTTCCCTGATCACCTGAAACCATCAACTAGCACCTGAACCACCTATATTCAAAGAAGCATACCCTTGATCTCATCTCAAGACAACCATACCACAAGAATCCTCTTGTACATTTCCATACTTCCATACTTGCCACCAAAACCACCACCATCTAGCCCCATGATGGGTCTACATCCCAAATCTAAAAACCACATATCTGCTCTCCCTTTCCTCCGGACATGGAAAGCTGGAAGAACATAACCCCCTACCCATCGTAGATAGTGACATCTCAATCCATCTGGAAATCACTCATTCTCTGGCTGCAATCCTCGAGCCGATCATGACAATCTCTTCCTTATTGAGTCTCGCGACTCAACTGGAACTACCTCGAGCAAGGCCCTCGAGACCTTAAATCAACTAACTCACGTAGGTCTGTACCATTCAAACCCAAACTAACATCGCCACTAAGTCCCAAAAAACCACCAGACCCATCCTCATCCCGAACAACCATAACCGATAAGCTAAAAAAGACAGAAACACATTGCAATGAATCATGGTGCTAAACCATATAATATACCCTCAATCAAATCCTTAGAATCCTCAAAAGCTTTCATCGATTTGAGTACGAATCTTGTCCTTTTAGTAGTACGAGCCCAATACTACCTTCCACACCTATCCGTACTTTCCTCAAGAGTCGTTACAAATCCTCTAAGTAACTACTCATGTCCATTACCATCCGATCCAATCACATATATTCGCTCTCAAATGAATATACGTTGATAAACAACATACCACTTCCTCTAAGGCACTTTCTAGACTCTCCTAGAATTCCCATCTCACCCTACCATCAGCTGCTGAATAACCGCTACTAATATCAACTAACTACTGAATAAATACAATTACATGCAAGAAAACATAAATAATCTTTTGAATAAAAGAGCCAACCTTACATTGGTTAGACTCAAACGAGAGCTGCGCAATAGAGCCAAATCAATCATTCTGGAAGTATCTAACCTTTTTAGATGTAACTTACCATATTCATTTAATAGTTAGCCCACATGAATATGGGTCCCACAAAGCACAAGGCAAGCAACATTCAGGCAGTAACATTCTATAGGCCACAAAACATAAAAAAGGAATCCTCTAACTAACTTGCTTCTGCGATGTTATGAACTTCTACCAACATTGCTAATCTTCCTAGATTCTCCTTCTAGAATCTCTCTTTCAAAAATGCTCATACAAGCACATTCTAACATTCTTTCTAGGCTTCCTAGGGTTCCTTTCACACCACTCTCCACCATCAGCCGCAAAAGAGACTCCTTCTAGTACCTTCTAACTACCTCATGAATACAATTACATGTCATAGTCACTAGATAATTCTTCGACTACAAGGTCTCACACTATAACGGTTGGACACAAACAAGAGCTGCACAATAGAGTTAAAACCTAACCTTCTAAAATTATCTAATAAGCACAACATGTAACCTAACGTATTGATGAATCAAAGAATCGAGTGTAAAATGAATCAGAGTATAAAATCAAGTAAGAATGCAAGATTGAACACCAAATGTAAATATGATCTTGTTTCAGCTCTATTACGCTTTTGAATGTTTACAGAGTACAAAAGACAGGTCTGTAAAAACTCTTATCTAACTCTAGTAAATATCGCTATTTATAGGGAACAGAAAGCGTACAAAAAATATACTAAGGCATTGACACTTAAGCTTCGAATAAAATCGCCTTAGTAAAATAGATTACAAAACATTCGAATAGTGCAAAATACATTTCGACTAATTACAACATTTTGACCCTTACAATCTCCCCCTTTGGAATCATAGTCGAACTTCTTAATTTGTAAGAAGCTGGATGGAATACAGAATCACTCTTCGAATTTCCGTGTACCAGGAAATAATCTTCTTTAGCTCTTTCTTATCTCCTTCATTGTTCTTCTTACAATGATTCATACGAACAATTAAGTTCGTATATTGAGACGTTGAATATCCTTCCACTTCGCATTCCTGGAATAAGAAACGTTTTGCTTTTCCAGCCTTGTCTTTTCCTGCGAAGACCATCCCAAAAGGCTTCAAGCAGATTTCACCATCAGCATACTTTTTCAATTCTGCTTGAGTCTTTGTAGGAGCCATTGGAGCTTTTATTTCCATACCTTTAGCTGTAGCTAACTCCACATCTGTTAGAGCCAAGCATTCATAATAATTTTCGATGAAAATCTTGATGTGAGCAACCCCAAGCTTAAATTCATCAGGTTCAGTGTTTTGGAGATATGAAAACGATTTGTCTTTCAGAATCAATGCAACTTGTATAAGATCATACAAGTTCATTAATGGAAAATCTGCAATTGTAAATTTGCAAATATTTCCATTTCCCTGGTAAGCACATACTTGATATTTTGGACTGTGTTTTCGAACACCACATCCTTTTTCATACTGATTACTTTCTTGATCTTTATCAAAGACCAAACTTCCTCAGGGGCTTTTGCAAGAACAACATGAAATCTAATTTTCATGTGTGTACCATCATCCTTTTCTTTGAAATTTCCTTCTTCCTTAAATTGAGGCATGATGAACATCATTTCATTTATTGGAAAGTCCAGCTGACTTGAATCAGTATTCGTAACCATATAACTTTGTTTTGGTTTCTTTTCAAACGAATACATATGATTAAAAGCTACCTTGGCCTCAATTTTTTCATAATTGTAGTGTTTGGACGGATCACCTTTGTCCATATCCTTCGGATCACTTGCACGCTGAGTCATTATGCTTTGAATCAACCTTAGCTTTTCAATTTCAGCTTCTGCTTCGGCTTTCCTTTCTTCTTTCGATTTTTCCACCACTATTGTTTTCCCTTTATCTTTCAAGACTGAATCATCTTTCACCTCCTTTGTTTTCGAACCACTCCCACCAGTATCAGTAGATTTACCAATCACAATTCCTTTCGAAATTAGTCTTGTAATTGGCATAGTTGTTACAACAGTCGAAGTAACCGGCCCAACAGATGCTATAACTGGCTTTGTTGTTGGGATCTTTGAAGAAAACAACTTTCCTACAACCTTCGCATCATCACCACTAGCCTTCGAATAACCAGTTTTTCTTTCTCCCCCTTGCACCCCTGTGAAAACAGGTGGGGCATTTGTGGTTGGAAGAAGGCTTGATATGCGAGAGAGAGGAGCAAGTTGCTTGTTGAGAATTGCTTCGAATTGTAGGAACTTTTGAGATAAAAATTCAGGAGTAATCAGGGAAGAAGAACCGGATGGATAGATAGTTCTTTTAATTCCTTTAGCAAAGTAATCACTTCCAAAAAGTTGGTACGTTCTATTGTTGAAAGTTGAATAAGTTGAGGACTCAAACTTTCATACAATTTGACAAATTTTGTGACAGCGTCACAAATAATATCAATTTTCTGATTCAGAGATGCATAGTCTTTTTGAACATTTGCAATCTCTTTTTGCATATCTTCGCGAAGTTCACGAATCTGCAAATTAACATCCTCCCTGACTTTCTTTACGTCTTGAACAAAGAGAATAAGCCTTTCCTTTGTTACATTCTTTAATTCTTTCATATCTCCGGCAAACTTCGAAGTTTGAGAATTGATTCGTAGTTCATTGTTTTGATCACTATGATCAACCTTCTCCAAAATTCATGATTCGGAGTCTGTAATCATCCCAGATACTTTACTTACGACTCTGGCTTCGAATATTTTCAACAAAGTATCAACCTCTAAACTTGAAACTGACGAACCACCCCCCAGATCAGCTTGAGATTGAATTATAGAATTCAACTTCTGATTCAAAATTTTAAACTGCTTCATTGTCATCAGCATATGATCTGGAAAATCCTCTTCTTCTTCATGAAACTCTAATTCCTCAAACGTACCTCCAAAACCCTCATTATCAGTTTCTGTCTCCATAAAAATAGTTTCTTGAACGGTTGAATTAGGTTTGGGTGTATCAGTGGATTGAGAAGAAAAAATAAAAGTAAAGGGTTGATTGATAATGTTTTCGAATGTAGGGGAATCAGTGGTTGAAGTAATTGAAATAATTGGTGGAGGTAAAGAAACAATATGTTCGAAGGTTATAGAAGTTGGATGACCTTGATCTTCTTTCTTCGAATCTCCTTCACCCATATTGACATTTGCATCCGTATCAGATACGTTTGCAGGGATGCCTGAAGTTTGTACCTCCTCAAAAACTGATTTGGCAACCAAATCTTCGGGTGGTATGACTATTGTCTGCTCAGGAGTTGAACTTTCTGCGTGAAGAGTTACTTCTAGTGTTTCAGGAATTCTTTCATCGTCATCTTCTGTAGACTCAGTAGAAAGCATAAGCTTTCGTGTCTTCTTCTTATTCTTCTTTGACAGATGTTTGGCCATATCCTCAGCCCTTCGTTTCTTGGACAATGGAGAAACAGGTGCTGGCACTTCTCGAATTAAAACATCTTGATGAGTGACATGAGGTTTTCGGACCACTTTATGTGTTGGAGACTTGCTTTTATGTGTTGAATTCATTTTTATTATTCGAAACATACCGGTCTTCGAAGGAATGATCACTTGCTCTTGAGTATCTTCAACAACAGGCTCAATCAATTTTGTCTCAACAACAGACACTTCAACTGTAAGAAGCTGCTTCTTTGGAGATTTCGAAGATTGCAACTCTGTGATTTTGTTTTCAAAAGAAGTAGTTTCATTCTTCTTTGACCGCTTGGATTTCTTATCTTCCCTTTCCAATAGTATCCCAGTTTCGACAATAGAATCAATAGATTTCAAATATGCCACTAAGACAGAATTCGAAGGGTCAACTCTTTTGAGCATTGCATCAGGAATACGAGCAACAGATGGAAAATCCTCAACACTATCTGTGAGATCCTTCGGATAGTGGTACGATTGAAAAACATCTTTTTCCTCATCATTGGGTACCAAAATCCCTTCCTTGTTGTAAAAATATTGCAAAATCAAGCTCCAGTATCGTGCACACAAAATACCATGAAGAGCATTTGTGTGTTCTACACTCTTTTGGAATTCCTTCCACAATTGTGTAGAATAATCCACTTGAAGATCATAATATAGCCCAACAACCATGGCATATACCTCCATTCTTCCTTTATCAAGACCAACTGTTCTCCCAGTTAAACATCTCAGAAAAATATCAAATAAGAAATTCCAGATACTTGGAAGACCAGATTTCTTAAAATCACTGATCTTGGATAGTTGAGGCTGATATCCCATCTCATTAAACATCTGAACGATTTGAGGGAATGTGAAAGCAACATACGGAGGTGAATTCGGAATTTCAAGAATTTGGCAAAAGAGTTTCTTTGATAATCTGACCTTTTTGTCATTCACCAGATGGAAAGTAATGGTATTAGAAGCTTTGTTGTAAGTAGCGGTTGATCCTGCTTGAGAAAGCCATGACATTGGAACGGAGAACGAACTGAACATCGCCTTAGACAAAACAGAGCTCTTCAAGGCAACGATTAAAATCTTCAATTCTTCCGGGTATTTAGAGACATCACCCTCGAAGTAATAGTTAGTTGCTTGAATCTTCATAATTGGTAATGAAGAGACATCATCAGTGGTATGAGAAGGATCAGCATCAACATGAACAGAAGTCGCCATTGTTAGGGTTTGAAAACTTTGAAGATCAGAGAATTTGGGAATTTTTCTTTTTGATCGCGTAAACTGATAATGAACCCTTGAATTCCTTTTTATATGTAACCCTGAAGTTTGAATTTGAAGCGGGATGTATATTTAATGATATCTGACGTGGCACCTTGAAAATCGGACCATTACTGCGTAAAAGTAGCCATGCGTCAAAAAGTAGCTGTCACATCACCTTGAAATCCGGACAGAATACCACACGTCATTAAAAAATAGCCTGTATTGTTATCCCCAAGAAGATTGTAACCGTCAGAACCCTTCGTATGGAAGCAAGGCTCTTTCACTTTTGGGATGAAAAGCGAAGTCATATGCCAGATGTTTGAAATCATCAGCCTGAGTTGGTATTACTCAGAACCTCAAGGATTTCGTGAGTGCAGTGTTCCAGAGAATTTAGACGAGAAACAAAGATAAGAAAAATTTGGGATGCTGTGATGTCAAAATATTAATTTGACACAAAGGCAGATAAAATCTCGGGCAAAGATTTCTTCATTAATCATTAAGAGAAATGATCAACAGCTTGTGTAGGTTCCCGTGAAATACAATCGAATACTTGTAAATAAGTATCGAAGGGCTTCTTTTATAATGCTTCGTGGGTATTTAAAAAATTTCGTTACATGTCATCCTAAAGATAAGGTGATAAATTGTAACAGAAATTACTTGTTTGACAAGTGTAGTCAGAAATGATCAACAGCTTGTGTAGGTTCCCGTGAAATACAATCGAATACTTGTAAATAAGTATCGAAGGGCTTCTTTTATAATGCTTCGTGGGTATTTAAAAAATTTCGTTACATGTCATCCTAAAGATAAGGTGATAAATTGTAACAGAAATTACTTGTTTGACCAGTGTAGTCAGAGACAAGTTTGTTTTGATAAATTTTAAGTGACATTGAAGTTCGAATGAAACTCTCACGAAAATCATATTCAAGAAAAAAAAATTTGTGCTGGATCTTGTTGGGTAACAAACATCATGGGTTTCGAATGTTTGATCAAGACCACTCATACGAAATGAATATGATTTGGAGTTTCGAATTTTGGTACTGAACCAAATGTTTCGTGAAAATCTGGAACATAGTTCCCCGTCAATTCCTTAAAAGTTTAGAAAATTGGGTTTCACTTTCATCACGGTCTCATGATGTCAGATCATAAACACAGATTTTTGATATATCTAAGTCCTGATGGGTTTGATCAGAGACCTCTCGGACATATGTCTTCGTGTGTGATCGTGTAAGAACTTTAAAGGTGAAAAAGATTGATATAAGACATGAAAGGTACCTCTGTTATATTTGGACAAAACAGTAAACTCTTAACTCATTTTGAGAAGAGTCAGGTAGCTCAGAGACTAATGTGAATATAAGCCTTATTGGGAAGAAATTTTCGTATGAATAATTTCATTAAGGCTTTCGTACACACACATTGAGTCATTGGAGGCTTTGGACAACATGCAGCAGCATACTTCTAGGGACAACTTAACTAGTTCAAAATATTGAAAAATTTATCGATTCGTACGAAAAATGTACCTGACCCTAGAACTGCAAGCATAATCCACTGTGTATCATCATGAGTATCTGCAATAAAATACTAAAAAGAAATCAGAAACAAAATATTTTTGTTTTGATTTTTCGAAAATAGAGTCAGAACAAAAGCAAAACAAAATCTTTTTGATTTTTAAATTTTTCGAAAATTAAAAGACAAAACTAAAATAAACGAAAATCTTTTTGGATTTTTAATTTTTCGAAAATTAAATGACAAAACAAAAACAAACGGAAATCTTTTTGGATTTTTAATTTTTCGAAAATTAAATGACATAACAAAAACAAACGAAAATCTATTTGGATTTTTAATTTTTCGAAAATTAAATGACAAAAACAAACGAAAATCTTTTTGGATTTTTAATTTTTCGAAAATTAAAAGACAAAACTAAAACAAACGGAAATCTTTTTGGATTTTTAATTTTTCGAAAATTAAAAACTAACTGTACTTGTTGCAAATACACGAAATTTTATCATCCCCTGATAAGTGACAAATTTACGAATTCGAAGGTATTCGAAGCGTTGACTATGAACAGTAACATCTGAATCAACCCTTAACATGTATGATAAATTTATGAATTCGAAGCGTTGACTATGAACAATAACCTCTGAACGTTGACTGTTATTGCTTTGTCTTTCATTCAGCACCTCTGAATCATTCCTGGTCAATCATCATTCTCCTTTTTCACATGGAACAGAATTTCCATCTATCATTCCAAGTCCTTCTAAAATTTTCATAAAGGATTTTTCATCTAAAGGTTTCGTGAAAATATCAGCTAACTGATCATTTATTTTCACGAAATGTACTTCAATATTTCCATCCTCCACGTGATCCCTGATGAAATCATAACGAAGAGCTATATGTTTAGTCTTCGAATGCTGCACAGGATTATGATAAATTCTTATTGCACTTTGAGAATCACAATATAATGGAATCTTTTTCATATTGATTGCATAATCACGCAATTGACTTTGAATCCATATAATTTGTGATGTGCAAGCAGCAGCAGCCACATATTCTGCTTCAGCTGTTGAAATTGATACACATGTTTACTTTTTCGACTGCCAGCTCACCAATTTCCCATCGAGAAATTGACATCCGCCACTTGTGCTTTTTCTATCAAGATTACAACCACCCAAGTCTGCATCCGAATAATCTTGTACAAAGAACCCAGTTTTCAAAGGATACCACAATCCTAACGAAATTGTTCCTTTAAGATAACGAAATATATTCTTCACAGCAGTAAGATGTGGTTCTCGTGGATTTGACTGATACCTAGCACAATTACACATAGAAAACATGATATCAGGTCTACTTGTTGTAAGATAAAGTAATGAACCAATCATGCTCCTGTAAAGAGTTAGGTCAACTGCAGGTTTATCTAACAAAGGTGTCAACTTTATGCCAGTTGCCATAGGAACTCGTAACTTTGTGCTATTCGTCAATCCAAACTTCTCTAGCAGATTCTTCGTATATTTTTCTTGATTAATAAAAATTCCTTCTCTGCTTTGACAAATATTCAGTCCAAGAAAATTATTGATTTTTCCCATCATGCTCATTTCAAACTTACTTTTCATCAAATCTTCGAATTCTCTAGATAAGGCAGGGTCAGTTGAGCCAAAAATAATATCATCAACATAAATTTGAACAAGCATTAGATGATTCCCAACTTTCTTTCGAAATAATTTGGGGTCAACAGATCCTTGTTTAAATTTAGATTGTTTCAAAAATGAAGTAAGAGTTGCATACCATGCTCGTGTTGCTTGTTTTAAACCATAAACTGCCTTATCTAAAATATAAACATGATCTGGATATTCTTCGTTAATAAAACCTGGGGGTTGTTCCACGTAAACTGTTTCTTCAAGCTCTCCATTTAAAAATCCACACTCACGTCCATTTCATAAACATCAAAGTCTTTGTGAGCTGTATAAGCCATAAATATACGAACAGCCTCGAGTCTTGCGACAGGGGCAAAAGTTTCTTCATAGTCGATTCCTTCTTGTTGTGAATATACTTTAACAACAAGTCTGGCTTTGTTTCGAATGATATTTCCATCTTTGTCGGTTTTGTTTTTGAAAATCCATTTTAACCCGACAATCGAAACATTTTCAGGTTTAGGAATTAATCTCCAAACCTTGTTTCGTTCAAATTCAGACAATTCAGATTGCATAGCAACAACCCAATATGAGTGTTCCATTGCAACCTTAACTGTTTTTGGTTCAATTTTAGAGATGAAAACATTGAACATGCAAAATTCTTGATGAGTATTCAATACCTCATACTTTGCACGAATTTGAGCTCTTGTTAAAACACCCTCTTGTGGATTTCCAATTATTTGATCTTTCGGATGATCTCTTGTCCACTTTTCCATTGGCGGATAAGCTGGATCAAATTCCAAAGGTGCATCTTCGTATATATCATCATTCTCTGAACCTGCAATCGAACAAACATCATCAAAATCATTATTATTCTCAAAGTTTTCTAAATGCTCCCCCTCAATATTAGCATTCAATCTCTCATTCTCCCCCTCGAAAGAATGATCCCCCTCAACTAGAGTGTTCGAAACCAAGTGCTCCCCCTCCACTGGATTATTTTGCACACTTTCGCCTTTCTCTTGAGAAGTTGATGTTGAATCATCAGTAAACTTCGTTAATTCAAATGGATGATTATCATTTGCATTAATTTCAGCATCAACAACATGATCTGAAATACCAAAAATTAAATCATAATCAATATCTAAGGTTTGTGAAGATTCAGATTCATCTTGTATTTCTTTTAGAAGAGGATGATTTTCACACTGCGTTTCAGTTTGTTTTATATAGTAATCATCAAATGTAAGATTAAAAGTTTCTTCAACTTTTCGTGTTCTTTTGTTCAACACACGATATGCGACTGAATTATGCGAATATCCCAAGAAAATCCCTTCATCTGCTTTAGCTTGAAATTTTGTAAGATTATCCTTGAGATTCATAATAAAGCACCTGCATCCGAAAACATGGAAAAATTTGACGTTAGGTTTTCGATTGTTCAGAATTTCATATGGAGAGATGTTAAAACGACGATGAATGAAATATCTGTTTTGAGTAAAACATGCGGTGGATACTGCTTCAGCCCAAAGGTATTGTGGAAGATTCGCATATGCTAGCATAGTCCTTGCCGCTTCGCATAGAGTCCTATTTCTTCGTTCAACAACACCATTTTGTTGTGGTGTATATGGAGATGAAAAATTATGCGAAATCCCTTTGTCCACCAAAAATGAATCAAGAACATTGTTCTTAAATTCAGTTCCATGATCACTCTTAATTTTTCGAACAATCTTCTTCAATGTTGTTTCCATCTTTTTGATAAAGTCAATCATGATTTGTGCAACTTCGGATTTAAGCCTGAGAAAATAAACCCACGTAAATCTGGAAAAGTCATCAACAATGACTAATATGTACCGTTTCTTGTTGAGTGTTGAAACTGTTGATGGACCACACAAATCAATATGTAAGAGCTCCAGAGGTGCGACAATTTTCGAATCTATCGTAATTGGATGACCTTGTTTATGTTGCTTTCCAATTTCACAAGCTGCAGATAAAGAATCATTATCAAACTTAAGTACAGGTAAACCTCTTACCAGATCTTGTACCACAAGTTTATTGATGTTTCGAAAGTTGAGATGAGAAAGTCTTCGATGCCAAAGCCAACTTAAGTTTGATGTTGCTTTCGAAAGAAGACATATAGCAGGTTTCCCTACTATCGGATTGATGTCCAAATTGTACATGTCACCTTTCCTTTTGGATTTAAGTAAAACTTCGTTAGTCTTGACATTCGAAATAACACTTCCTTCTTCAGTAAAAAGAACTTGATTTCCAGTGCCCACAACAAGTTGGGAAACACTTATCAAGTTATGTTGAAGAACTTCAACATACGCAACACGATTCACTGTGAATTGTCCGTTCATGATCTTCCCATATCCTTTGAATTGACATTTTTGATTGTTCCTAAACTTCACAACTCCAGCATTCTTTAGGCTTCGAAAATCACGTAAATTCTCCTTCTTCCCAGTCATGTAACGAGAGCAACCACTATCAATGTACCATTTATTATCATATTGCTCGTCACATAGTACCTACAATCAGTGGAAAAATTTAGGTACCCAAGGCATTTTGGGTCCTTGGAAATTAGATTTCAATTTCGAATGTAATGAAACACTTTTAACCCAATCACAAACTTTGGTTTTGAGACTATCAATTAAGTTCACATCTTCATTTAAAGGAACCGAAACATAAGATTTTGATGGTTTCGAATGTTCACTGACATTACCCTTCGCATTCTGTGTTTGTGAATGTACATTCATTGTTTTGATTACAGGTTTCCATGCTTTGACTGATATGTTCGAATCCTTAGAAGATAAACTTCCATTTGATGAAGTATTTACATACTTTTCATAGGCTTCGTGAATTTGCTCCTTTGAAAATGTATTCGATTGATACATTTTTCCTTTGCCTTCAAGCCAATGATCAATGTTCTTCCTTGAAGTTATCCTTTTTTCATGTGAAATTTTCATAGTTTCTTTCTTTGTATGATTAGGAAAATTTGGCTTTTTAGGAACAAAATCAACTTTTGGATTGGTTAGAAAAGATTGACCATAAGATGTATCAACAGTGGATTTAAAATATTGACGTTGAAAGAATTTTTGATTTGGATTTGATGTATTTGGAATATTAGTTTTTGAAACTTTCGAAAACTTTGGTTGTTTATTCACTTCAGACCTTGAATTTTTAGCTTTGAAAACATTTTTGGATGATTGTGATTCAGACATCTTTTGAGACTCAATAATCTGCCAAAATATTTTCTTCCTAGCTTGTCTTTTTGAATGTTATTTTCCTTCGAAAATTTGTCTATTTGATCTTTGAATTCCTTGGAATTTATTTTGACAACTTTTTCATTTTCCTTTACAACTTGTTTTGAATTCTCTTGTTCAATTTTTGATTTTTCAACCCATTTTCTTTGTGGTTTTTGACGATGAAAAACATACGAATTTTGTGTTCGGTTGTTTTCAACTGTGCTTTGATTTGCAAAAAAACCTTCATCAGTTGTTTTCAAATTATCTTCTTCAACTAACTTATTTAATTCTGGTTTGATATTCTCAACATTTCCAGTAGTTACGAATACTTGATTTGGAAAAATGACATCATTTGTACACTTGAAATTTGGATAAACCACAATATTCGTTTCAAGATAGTGATCACCTTTTTCATTCATTACTTTTTCGAACTTTTGTGTATCACCATACACTTGATCAACCACTATTCGAGGAATTTCTTCTTCCTTTGAAGATTTCTTTTCCATCAAAATTTTCTCTTCTTTTTCATCATCGCTATCATCAGTTTGACTGTCTCTGAGATCCACGAAGTCCATATCACAAACTTTCGAAGTTGAGGGTATATCAGTTTCTTTCTTAACCATGAAGTCCTTAACTTTTTCTTTCCCTTTAAATGTTGATGCAACATTAACAACAGACAACTGGGAACAATCAACATCCTCAAGATCACTAATTTCACTAATATTGTCAGAATTATCTTCAATATCAGCAAAATTAGATTGAGAATCAGATGTTGAATTCTCAGTCTTTTTCAAAATTTGAATTTGTTCAGATTTAGTCAAAGTATCATTCACTATGTTAACTAATTCATTCGCATCAAGACATTCATCAATTTTGACAATTCCATATTTATATCTATCATCAGGAACTTTGTCAAAATCAGCTATTATTTTCTCACAATCATACGAAATATTATCTACCTTAGCTCTTTCGTATGCTAGAAAAGGTAGTAATTTTCTATGTTGCTCTTTACTTATTTCACATGAATGATGTAAATCAGTTAATTTGCCATAAAGTCTCTTAGCAGAATTACAGTATATATTTCTTTGTGCTAGTAAAAGTTTGACTTCATTTGATAAAGTATCCCTATCACACATAATATTTGTTATCTGTAATTCCAAACAATCAATTTTACTTATTTTCATGTCTGATCGCTTTTTGGTCTCTAATAACTCCATGGACAACTTGTTGGCCTCATTGCTAGCAGACACAACAATTGAATCAAAATAAGTAACTGTCTCATCAAAAGATATTAGTTCAGAGTCACAAGCATGTGTAGGAATATTAAAAGATTCGAGAATATTACGTACCTTTGTTGTCATTGGGGATTTGTCTGCTGTCTTGGATACGAAGCATCTTCCTTTCACTTCGAATTCCTCTTCATCTGAATTCTCCTCCATCTTCGCATACATTGCTCCATGTGTTGGATTCCTCATTTCTTCATCGTCTGATCCGGATGACCATATTTGATAAGTTCCATCCTCCTCCTCTTCACTCCTTGCGACCAGTGATAAATTCTTAGCTTTCGCACGAACCTCCTCAAGCTTCTCTGCATAATAAGCCTCATCTTTTACTTTATTCTTTCTCTCATCCTTCTTCTGAAGCATACAATCATTCGCAAGATGATTGGCTCCATTGCAATAATGACAATCAATACCAGCATCACCTTTCATCTTCTTCTCACTCTTTCCTTCAGACATTTTCGAATCTTTCTTCTCAACCTTCTTTTTCTCCTCAACAACAGTTTTACTCACCGTACTTCCTTTTGCCTCAGCAAGCTTAGCCTTCGAATTGAACGACTTTTTGAAAAACTTCTTAACACGATTATTCGAGTAAAATGCTATTGCCTCATCATCCGAATTCATGATGAATCCCTCTTCTTCCTCTGAATAACCATTTTCAGCTTCTTTCTCAGATATCTTTGACACTAGTGCCAATGGACCTCCCAAATTCAGCTTCGATTCCTCAGCAATTTCATTTACCTCAATTTCGTGTGTCTTCAACTGATTGTACAAATCATTGAGAGTTGATGTATCAAAACTTTGTTGATTCTTCACCATCATACTCACGCTTCTCCATTCTTTTCGAAGACCCATCACAAAGATTAGATTGAATTCCATTGAAGTCCTGGTAATTGTTGGATTAGGTGTCTAAGCCCATAACTATAATTGGTATGTACTTGAATTGATAGCAGCACAGTCCTTTTGGGTTGCCCTCAACCTAGCAACTGGACAAGGAAATTATGAAAGGAGAGATATTAATTTATAAGATTAATAAATTAATATATATAAATGATTTATTAATATGTTAATAGATTAATATATTAATTAGAAATCATTATGTTTAATTAATAGTTAGCCAGAAATTGATCAGAATTAATTTTGGGGTTAAAAGTATTAATTGTA
Source organism: Lactuca virosa (assembly GCF_052849685.1). NCBI lineage: Eukaryota > Viridiplantae > Streptophyta > Magnoliopsida > Asterales > Asteraceae > Lactuca > Lactuca virosa. The sequence goes on along the minus strand of NC_136430.1, from coordinate 407,825,451 downwards.
AAGTGTAGGGACTAGTTTGCAATTATCTAATAGTTGAGTGGAAGGCTCCAGAACCTCCTTGGAAGGAGGTGGACGAAATCTATAGGGGAAACCCTAAGGATTTCGTCCAAGGGGGCTTTGGATAAGGCCCTTGGGTTTGCTTAGGCCCTAAGCTAAGGAGCATTAGGGTTTTCCCAAAACCCTAGTTCCCTCAGCTATATAAGGAGCCTCCTGGCTCATATTTTCGACCACTCTATTCTTTGGAAGATACCTAGGCCGAAATTACATACTCTCTCCATCCTCTCTCCTTCTAGTTTCTTTCTTGCTAGTTCTTGGGTGTGATTCCATTAGAGGCATTACATTTGTGGTGCTAAGCTTCCAAGAAGATCAAGATCAACATCAAGAGGATTATCAATTGTTTACTATAACAATTGAAAGGTATGTAACTCCTAAACCCTAGTTTGTTAATTTTGAAATTAGCCTCTCTCCTCTATGGTTCTTGTTTACTATAACATGTGAACTTAGGAATTGTTTTTTCTAGTTTATTTGTTTTACCTAAAACCCATCAGTGGTATCAGAGCCATTGTTTGTTTTAAATTGAATTGCTATAATAGTTGAATTGCAAATTAGGGTTTATAGCCATTAAACCCTAAAGGCCAAATTTTCGCAATTAGGGTTTTGGATTGAAGGGTTTTCGAAAACCCTAGCCTCCAAAGAACCCTAATCGAAATTAGGGTTAGGGTTTTGAAAACCCTAGCCTCCTCCTTTGTAAATTTCGAAATATGCTAGAAGTTTTAGGGTTTCTTGTTTTGGATAATTGTTACTTGATTAGATTAATTGGATAATTATCCTTACCCTATTTTTCGAAATTTAGAGGGATAAGGATTAGGATTAAATTAATTGATTAATTTGATTAGATAATCCTTACAAGATTTAATAAATTGATTAAAAGTTAATTAATTGATAAATATTAAATCTAGTTATTTGGTTTATTTAAATTTAAATTTAATAGTTTGAATTTCGAAATTTATATAAACCTTGAAGTTTTAAAAAGTTTTAAAACACACCTTATATATGTATTATGATTAAATGTTTAATATTATATATGTATAAGAATATGGTCAGTCAAATCGCTAGTATGCCTCATTCACGAAGCTAGTCTATAAGGGGGGTATAAGGAAACTACCTATAAAATGGTAGTTGAATAGGTGTCCACTCTCACCCACCGCTCCCTTGATTAGTGGAGGGTCGTTAGCAGAACGGATTTGATAGGACAACTACTTCTCATTAAAAGTATAATGTTATTAAAGAAAGTACTAGAACATTATTTTACAAAATCCCAACTCTAGTTACTTTAGGAAAAATGTGAAAAGTATGCTAATCCATGAAATTGCACATTATGCTTTATTGGTCGTTAGTGGAGCGTGTGTGGTTAACCAGCACACTAAAAGGCACTAATAAAGAGTAGTAATGGGTATCTCATAATTGTCATTTTGATGGAGCGTGTGTGGTTTACCAGCACATCAATAGTTAATGATAAAGACAATGAGGTTACCAAGCACATTTGCATGGTTATTCACATCTTGTTTGTGATCCTCGGCATCCCAGTCACAAATAGAAGAGCATAATCTGAGATTAAAACATGCCATTGAATAGTTTCAATGTATCTCAAAAGAATTAGGAATTTCACTTCGTTTGTTTCGTCTAATGGTGGAATTGGTGAATCGTCATTCACCTACCTTTATGAAATTTACACTTGGATCTCGGCATCCCATTTCTAAGTTGTGAATCTTCATAGTTGGATCCTAACCTTGATATTTTATCTTTGGGTTATTATATTGAGGTATCTTGAAATCTAACTAAAACTTTCTTTATTTTCAGATGTCTACTCCTGGAAACACTTCTGCTTCATCCTCTTCCAACCAAAACTTCTCTTTGCTCAATATCTGCTCCAAAGTCGTTATGGATGGCTCAAACTATAACGATTAGATGCGCAACATCAAGATGGCGCTTCGTTTTGAGAACAAAGAATATGTTCTTGAAAAGGAGCTCAAAGAGCTTGATGAGTCTGAAGCTACTCCTGAAGATCTTGCTGCCTACAAGAAACATTATGATGATGCTACCAAAGTGGCGTGCATCATGGTGGCAACCATGTCCCCAGAACTGCAAAGGTACTATGAGGACTACTGGCCTTTCGAGATGAACAAGGACCTTATGGAAAAGTACCATAAGCGAGCTCGTCAAGAAAAGTTTGAAGTAGTCAAGTCACTCATGGCTTGCAAGATGAAAGAAGGGGAATCGGTTGTGTCACATGTGCAAAGAATGCCACGCTACATAGAGCGTATGGTCAAGCTCAACATTCACTTTGATGAGGAATTGGCCATTGACGTGGTCTTGAACTCACTACCTGATTGTTATGGTCAGTTTATTCTAACTTACCATTTGAACAATACTTAGCAGACTTTGGCCCAATTGCACAACTTGTTGCAGACAGCTGAAACAGGGATGAAGGGTAAAAGTATACCCTCCACACCTGCAAGTGCCCCTGTCTTGGCTATTGGACATGGAAAGGGGAAAAAGATGAAAGGTCCTCCCAACCAAAACTGGAAGAGCAAGGCTCAAGCTGGGTCATCTAGCAATGGCCCAAAGGCTAAGCCCAATCGTTCCACTCCCCATGTTTCTGATCCAAAAGAGGTCGTTTGCTTTTACTGCAATCAAAAGGGGCATTGGAAGAGATCTAGCCCACAATATCTGCAAGATATCAAGGATGGCAAAGTGAAGCCATCTTCGGCAGGTATTTACACTATTTCTGCTAATAACTCATTATCTTCTCGTTCATGGGTCCTTGATACAGGATGTGGTTTTCATATCTGTTCCGATATGTAGGGGCTAAAGGAAAGTGAGGAGATAGAGCGAGGAAGGATAAACTTGATCATAGGAAACAGAAAGTCTTCACCAGTAACCAAGATCGGAGTTTATCAACTTTTGCTTAGTAATGATGTTAGATTAGATTTGATAAATTGTTGCTATTCGTCTGAGATGACGAGAAACATTATTACATTTCATGCATTGTTCAGACAAGGTTTTAAATATTCTTTTAATGATTTGAATGGTTCAATTTCTGTTTATAAGAATGGTGTTTTTATGTTTGAAGCTTTACCTTGTGATGGTGTGTATGAAACAGTGACTTGTGTTGATAGCTTAGGAAATAGTGTACTTAATATTGACTTGTCTAATAGTGTAGACAAGGCATGCTTGTGGCATTTTCGTCTTGGACACATTAACAAGAAACGCATAGCCCAACTCCAAAAGGATGGAGTGTTCGAATCATTTGACCTAAAATCAGATGATATGTGTGAATCTTGTCTTTTGGGAAAGATGACAAAATCACCATTCACAGGGTCTTGTGAAAGAGGTGAAGGTCTGTTGGATCTCATACACACAGATGTGTGTGGGCCCTTCAGATCAACCACAAGGGATGCTAATCGATTCTATGTGACTTTCACTGACGATTATAGCAGATATGGTTATATCTACTTGATCAAACATAAGTCAGAAACCTTTGAAAAGTTCAAAGAGTTTAAGCATGAGGTCGAAAATCAATTGGGCAGAAAGATAAAGATACTTAGATCCGATAGAGGCGGGGAGTATCTTAGTATCGAGTTCAACGACTATCTGAAAGAATGTGGGATAGTCTCACAATTGACTCCTCCTAGGACACCACAGTTAAATGGTGTAGCTGAGAGGCGTAATCGAACCTTGTTGGACATGGTTCGTTCTATGATGAGTCGTGCTTCGCTTCCTATTCACTTCTGGGGGTATGCCTTAGAGACAGCCGCCCACATCCTCAATCTTGTCCCTACAAAGAAGGTTGCCAAAACACCTCACGAAATGTGGACGGGGAAAGTTCCCTCGTTAGCACATATTAAAGTCTGGGGTTGTGAAGTTTTCGTAAGACGAGAGACTCACGACAAGCTAGCAGCTAGAAGTGAGAAATGTGTTTTCATTGGTTACCCAAAGCAGTCTTTTGGATATTTGTTCTACAGGCCTAGTGAAAACGTGGTCTTTGTAGCACGAAGAGGAGTCTTTCTGGAAAGAGAGCTCATATTCAAAGAAGACAGTGGGAGCACCATTGACCTTGAAGAAATTCGAGAGTCAGCCAATGAAGGAACCTTAGATGACACTAGCACTCAACCAGAGGAAACAGTTCCTGTTGAACCAGTTGATAACTCATTACCTCTTCGAAGGTCCACTAGGGTGAGTGTGCCACCTGAGTTGTATGGTTTTCATATTACTTCAGATGGTGACACATTCATAAGTGATAGAACACTGGTAAACTTAGATGAACCAGTCACTTATAAGGAAGCAATGGCAGGCCCAGAGGCTTCCAAGTGGAAAGAGGCAATGGACAGCGAGATTAAGTCCATGTATGACAACCAAGGTTGGAATTTGGTTAATAGTGCACCAGGTCGTAAGACAGTTGGGTGCAAATGGATCTTCAAGAAGAAGACAGACATGGATGAGAATGTGCATACATTCAAGGCTCGACTGGTTGCAAAAGGTTTCACTCAAACCCCAGGGGTTGACTATGATGAAACTTTTTCGCCAGTAGCTAAGATTAAATCTATTAGGATATTGCTCGCCATAGCTGCCTTTCATGACTATGAAATCTGGCAGATGGATGTCAAGACTGCTTTCCTTAACGGGAAGTTGGCTGAGGATGTTTACATGAATCAGCCAGAGGGTTTTATTGATGCAAAGTTTCCTAATAGAGTGTGCAAGCTTGAGAAATCCATTTATGGATTGAAACAAGCATCTCGCAGCTGGAATCTTTGCTTCCATGAGAAAGTCAAAGAGTTTGGTTTCTCTAGAAGTGAAGATGAGTTTTGTGTGTATATCAAGGCTAGTGGGAGTATAGTAACTTTTCTGGTGTTATATGTCGATGACATATTACTTATTGGTAACGACGTTCCAACCTTGAAAGAAGTTAAGTCTTGGCTTGGAAAGTGTTTTGCAATGAAAGACCTTGGAGAGGCTGCCTATATTCTTGGGATTAGAATATTGAGAGATAGAAAGAAGAGACTAATTGGACTTAGTCAGAGCACATACTTGGATAAGGTACTAAAGAGGTTTAGTATGGAAAATTCCAAGAAGGGAGAGCTACCTATCCAAAGCAATACCAAATTGAGTAAGACTCAATGCCTGAGTACAAATGAGGAAATAGATGACATGAGTCGTGTACCTTATGCTTCCGCTGTCGGATCGATCATGTACGCTATGACATGTACTCGCCCTGATGTGGCATTTGCTTTGAGCATGGTCAGTCGCTATCAGGGAAACCCAGGTAGAGCTCATTGGATAGCGGTTAAGAATATACTCAAGTATTTGCGAAGGACAAAGGACTGGGTCCTCGTACTTGGTGGCAATGATACTTTGAGAGTAGATGGTTATAGTGATGCCAGCTTTCAGACGGATAGAGATAACTTCCGTTCTCAATCAGGATGGGTATTTCTACTGAATGGAGGAGCAGTTACTTGGAAAAGTTCCAAGCAAGATACGGTGGCTGATTCTACTTGTGAATCAGAGTACATAGCAGCGAGTGAAGCGTCGAAAGAAGCAGCTTGGTTGAGGAACTTCATCGGAGATCTCGGAGTTGTTCCAACCATCCAGGAGCCTATGGAACTGTTCTGCGATAATGAAGGAGCGGTTGCCTTGACAAAGGAACCAAGAGATCATGGTAAAACCAGACATATCGACAGAAAGTACCATTTCATTAGACATAGAGTAGAAGAAGGCCATCTTATAGTAAAGAGGGTGTCATCTGAAGATAACCCAGCAGATCCCCTCACAAAGGGTCTGAGTAGGGCTAAGCATATTCAGCATGCTCAGAGCATAGGACTGAAAGATGATATTAGTTTTAGTAGTTAGATTAGTTTTGTTCTGAAACTTGTAACAAAGTAAATGTAATTGACTTTTGGTGATTAAATAATGAAGTATTATTTATAAGTTTGGTTACTGCCTTTGTCGATTGTTTATTATTGTGTTTCATATTTTGCATGTTTTACTTCCCGAATAATAAGATTATTCAAACTCCACAGTCGCTCGTACTTTTGGAAGTAAGTAGTGAATTAAGACTGTCATGAACTAGATTGTAGATTGTTGCAATGTTCATGAGTACTCAGAAATTAAGATTTGAGTATTGGATAAACCCTCGCTCAGAGTATCACTTCATGGAATTCATCACGAGTAATACTGAGACGATAATATCTTATAATCTTGAAACGAAGATATATGAGTTGTAATTTACAAGTCGGTCATGCATTGGTGATACGAAAACGCATCAGTAACTTGGTGGTATAAAACGTATTGTCATGTATAATTTGATGAGTAAAAGATACAAGCATATGAGTCAACGTTTATTCATTCCTTTTGCCCTAAGCGGAAAAGCGATATCTGTGGGCCCCTCGATGATTTGGTGTTGACTTATGTGCTGGGCCCAGCCAGGACTAAATTGATGTGTTCAATTAGAAGTCCTACATCATCACAAATCAGGAATCGGGAAACATAGATTCTGGACAAAGAGATTGATTATATTCCATGTCTTTTTTTTGGGGATATCCAGGAGAACGAAGGATTATATGATCACTTATCTTAGGACACGTAACTGACCGGGTCAGAGTTCGGCGGATTAGGTGTCTAAGCCTAATTTAGAAGGCATACTAGCAATTATAGTTACAGACTTATCCAAGTGGGAGACTATTGGATTAGGTGTCTAAGCCCATAACTATAATTGGTATGTACTTGAATTGATAGCAGCACAGTCCTTTTGGGTTGCCCTCAACCTAGCAACTGGACAAGGAAATTATGAAAGGAGAGATATTAATTTATAAGATTAATAAATTAATATATATAAATGATTTATTAATATGTTAATAGATTAATATATTAATTAGAAATCATTATGTTTAATTAATAGTTAGCCAGAAATTGATCAGAATTAATTTTGGGGTTAAAAGTATTAATTGTAAAGTGCAGGGACTAGTTTGCAATTATCTAATAGTTGAGTGGAAGGCTCCAGAACCTCCTTGGAAGGAGGTGGACGAAATCTATAGGGGAAACCCTAAGGATTTCGTTCAAGGGGGCTTTGGATAAGGCCCTTGGGTTTGCTTAGGCCCTAAGCTAAGGAGCATTAGGGTTTTCCCAAAACCCTAGTTCCCTCAGCTATATAAGGAGCCTCCTGGCTCATATTTTCGACCACTCTATTCTTTGGAAGATACCTAGGCCGAAATTTCATACTCTCTCCATCCTCTCTCCTTCTAGTTTCTTTCTTGCTAGTTCTTGGGTGTGATTCCATTAGAGGCATTACATTTGTGGTGCTAAGCTTCCAAGAAGATCAAGATCAAGATCAAGAGGATTATCAATTGTTTACTATAACAATTGAAAGGTATGTAACTCCTAAACCGTAGTTTGTTAATTTCGAAATTAGCCTCTCTCCTCTAGGGTTCTTGTTTGCAATTCAAAGTTATATGTTCAATAGTTAAAACATAGATCCAAAGTAGGTTGCATGTGAACTTAGGAATTGTTTTTTCTAGTTTATTTGTTTTACCTAAAACCCATCAGTAATTCCATAGCGATTGAAACGATAGATTAACTCGTTCAGACGATCATAGTAAACTTCAATTGTTTCTCCTTCTTTTTGCTTGAAATCTTTTAGCTCGACCAAACACTGTTTGACTGAATTGATTTTCGTATTCTCACTTCCTTGAAACTTATCTTTCAGATTGTTCCAGACTTCCTTAGCAGTTGTACAACTCCTTACATAATTGTACACAACTGGAGGTAAAGGACCTCACAGTTCCCTCATACATCTCTTCTCCAGTTTCTTCAGACGATCATTTTGATTTTCAACACCAGAACTTGCAGAAGATGATCTGATTGCTTGAACATTCACTGGAACATTGACATTTCCAGTGATACATGACCATAATTCTTCATCAAGACCATTCAGATAATCCTGCATACGATCAGCCCACTGATCATAATATTCAGGGATTAGCATTGGAATTTTGGTCGATGATCCTAACAGATGAGAAAACGAGGTCATCGAATTGAGATTGAAGCTCGCCATTGTTGTACGGAAGATGATTTTGAAAATTTTTAAGAAGATTTGGAAATTTGAAAACAAACTAGTTGAATCAAATTGGAATTACAATAAGAACACTCGATTTAACAATTCAAATGCAGAATCAAATCACAAACTAAAATCTAGACAATTTTTCACTATCAAAGAGTGCGGAAACTTTTGAACCAAAAAGTTGATTCAAAAACTTTTTGAATAGATGAAAATTAGATCACAGGAGTGATTCCTGCTCTGATACCAATTGATGAATCAAAGAATCGAGTGTAAAATGAATCAGAGTATAAAATCAAGTAAGAATGCAAGATTGAACACCAGATGTAAATATGATCTTGTTTCAGCTCTATTACGCTTTCGAATGTTTACAGAGTACAAAAGACAGGTCTGTAAAAACTCTCATCTAACTCTAGTAAATATCTCTATTTACAGGGAACAGAAAGCGTACAAAAAATATACTAAGGCATTGACACTTAAGCTTCAAATAAAAGCGCCTTAGTAAAATAGATTACAAAACATTCGAAGAGTGCAAAATACATTTCGACTAATTACAACATTTTGACCCTTACACGTATTCACTTAATAGTTAGCCGATACTATTGGAGGTCCCTACAAGCAAAAGGCAAGCAACATTTAAGCATCGATTAATCTAAATAGTGCCTAACTTAAATCAGGCCACTCTATCAAACAATCTGAAATCCATACTAGCATGCAGTTCCAAAAGCTCAATCAACAGGCATGTAAAGGCATCTCTCCTATCATTCCATCATGCAAATCTCGAGTAGATCCTTAGCCTAATCTAGCATGCAATTCTCACATACTTATACCAAAATAAAAATCATATCACATATATGGGTATTTTGGGAAAACTTACTTGAGCTAGGCTGATTGCACACATCTAGTGGGCCGGCATTGGTGCCTTCGACCCACGAGTATAGTGAAGAGACTCACCTCTCACACGATAATGAAATGTTGCTGCCCTCACTGCCAACGATACAAGTGCTACTCCACCTAGGTAGTCATACAAGGTAAAACCTTAGTCTACCTTCCAAAGCTAAGGGTTGGCCAAAGGTCAACTTAAGTCAAATTCAAAGTCAAATTTAGTTGCACTCGATGTCGTGGCCAACCTTGGCCATGTCGTGGCCCATGGGTCTAAATCCGATCCATCCCTAATTCACAGAAGTCAACAAGCCATTAGCAAATCCTCCATGTCGTGGTCTTCATTGGCCATGCCGTGGGCATAAGATGACAAAATACTCGACTGGTCCCTACTCTCCATGCCATGACGGCCTAGTGCCACGCTGTGGGAAATAGTCTGATTAGCTTAATCGAGTTAAGCTACTTTTAACTCAAAGATAAAGGCTCAAAAACTCAAATATACTCCTTCTCAACTCCTTAATGGATTAAGTTTTCAACTTTATCCATTAAGACACCTCAATAAGACAAGATCTACAATCAAAGGTCTGATAAAGGCAAAACCATGACATAGGCTTAAATATTAAGCACTTTTCCTCAAGGTCCATAGTCCAACCAACTCCATAGGAGTTTCTAATACTAGATCTAACATAAAGTTGGTGCTTTATAGACATGCATGCCCATTGCATGTCTAGATTCCATTTTTAGATCAAAAAGAGCATAAGGTGACCAAAACTCATGCAAGGATAAGAATCCCAACCAAAGTCTAGATCTACAAGATATATTGCACATGGGATTCAAGAGAGTCATAAAGTTGCAACCTTTATCACATCAAACCTACCAAATATCACTTATGGACCAAAATAAGATAATAAAAGTAGGTCTACAACCAAAGAATCATCAAGATGGAAACTTGATGACTTAAAAATGGTCCATAGTGTGATTCCAAGGATGGGGAGGAGTTTTTGCTTGATCCTTGGGCTACCACCTTCTTCTTCTTCCTTTAAAAAGCAACCAAACACTACAAAAAGCTCAATGTCACACAAGGGAAGCTAGGGTTAGGGTTTTTGGTCTTGAGAGGGTAATGGAGGCTGAAATATCACGAAACCCTAGCCATAATGTCCTTTATATATGGCCCAAAGCCCATGGATTAGGGTTTCTCCAAAATCGAATGCCACACCATGTCACTTATTGCCATGTCGTGGCAGGTAATTTAAATCTACGGTCAAGAAAATAACGCCATGCCAAGGTGAAGCCCCACCACGCTGTGGTCGCCCTAGAATAATATCCTGAAAGTTAAATGAATTGACGCATGCCTGAAATAGGTGTTACATTATACTTCTTGAGTAATTTGAATTATTCGAACCCGATGGTCGTTTATAATTTTGGAAGTAAGTAGTGAATCATGATTGTCATGAATTGATTATAGATTGTTAATTGAGGTTAAGACATTGCAATTGAAATTACTACAATATTCATGAGTACTTGTAAAATATAGATTTTAAATATTAGATATACCCACACTTAGATATTACGTCATGGATCTAGTCACGAGTAATTCTAAGATGATAATATATACTATTCTTAAGCGGAGATATATAGTTCATAGTTTGCGAATCATTTGTGCATTGGTTTACCCAAACACGTCTCATAACTGAGTGTTATAAAGAGTAATTCCCTGTATGATTTGGTTAGTAAATTGTATGACTATATAGTCAAAGTAATTTGTTCCTTTTTCCCTAATAGGAAAAGAGATATCTTTGGGCCCTCAATGATTTGATGTTGACTATGTACAGTGATGGGCCCAGCCAGGACTAATTGATATGTTCAATGGAAGGCCAATTAAGTCTTTACAAATCGGGAGATCAAAAATAGAATCTTGGACAATGAGATCGATTCTGATTCATGTCTTGTATCCATACGATATCTTGTAGAGTGAAGGAATAGATGATCACTTATCTTAGGGACGACGGATGATATGAATCAGAGTTTCACAATGGCTTCGGAAAGCACACTTTGCTGTTTATTTCAAGGTCTATAATTGCAATTTTAGTTACAGGCTTATCCAAGTGGGAGACTATTGATTTAGGTGTCTAAGCCAATAACTAAATTGGTATATTTTTGAAATAAAAGCAAAGTCCTTTTGGGTTGCCCTCAAAACTAGCAAATGAGAAGAATTATGTTTGGAGAGAGAGGATAATTTATTAATATATTATATGATTAATATATTAATTAGAAATGGTAATTATTAATTTAGAATTAAGCATAAATTAATTTTTGGTATTAATTAAATTAATTGGAAGTGTAGGGACTAAAGGTGACATTGTTCAAAATTTTAGTAATAAAGAGATTCTAGAACCTCCCTCATGGGGAAGGTTTTGTGGAGCTTCCTAAGGCTTCTAGGAAGCCCTGGAGGATAAGTACAGGATTTGGATAACTGCCTATTTTGAGATATTACTATTATATTCAATTGAGTGTTATCAAATGATTCATTATCACCTATAAATAGGACCTTAAGGATCATATTTCCGGCCATGCATTCTTATTCTTGTAATAGCCGAAATTCCTTACTCCTCTCCTCTCTTGTGTTTTTTTTGCTAAGGGTTGGGTACAAGCCATTAGAGGCATCATCTCTTTGGTGCTAGTCTTTCCAAGCTTCATAACTTCAAGGATTTGTTTGATTTGTTTGCTATAAAAATCAATGGTATGTATCCTAAAATATTTAATTTTCAATTTACACTAGGGTTAGGCAAGTTTAGTTATTCAATGTATGTTGCTATCAAAGTGTATGACAGAGATCTTTTATAGGATGCATGTACCCTAATAATTGTTAATTGTTTTCCGCATCATACATAGTTGTCATCTATAAAACCCATCACATGATACTTAAATGTCAATAGAAAGAAAACTCAAAGAACATACCAAAGCAAAAATATTATTATCTTCAGTTTAGAAATAAAATGAATTGAATCTGCAACCAAATTTAAAGATACACGCCTCACTAATTTCTTACATTCAACTAGGTAAGGTTTGGATGATAAATAGCTTCCAAAAAAGATAATCATCCTAGAAAGAAAACTTAGGGAGGGCTCAATCATTTTATAATCAAATTAACTAGTATAAAAGATACTACCAATAAACATTTAAAAAAAAAATCATAATTGTTTTAAAAAAAATTAACTCAATTTCAAAGTTATATAAAAAAATAAAATAATTCAGTTTCAAAGTTATATAAAAAAACAATAATTATAATTTGCATTTATGAAATTAGACATACAAATGCAATGATCTTTTGGACAATAATGTAACTAAAAGTTCAAATATAATTCTAACTTGAAGTCTAAGAGAATAAATGTTGTTTACTAATCTTTTTGATAAATTAGTAGAATTTACTACTCTCTCATGTTATGCAAAATATAATTTCACTTTGGTTATAATTCTATTTTTATTATTTCATTTATCAACAAATTATTAAACTATAAATCAAATTATCAAAAAGCTATTTGGAGTATAATAAATTAATTAATTATCATTTTCAGTCACATCATTAAAATTTATCTTTCATACCAAAGGGAAAATTTCCTCATCTTTTACTTTGGAAAATTAGACTTTCAACCCAAGAGCAAAAAACCCAACCCTAGGTTCAATAAATTTCAAGACAAAAGGAAAATCCAACCACTTTTTATGCGTATAGGCAAAATGTAAAGTGAAATAGAAATGCTACTAATTCACAAAATTGGAATTCAGAATTTCAAAATCGCAAATCAAATTATTAGAAACATGAGAAGGGAGAAACATGTCCGTAATACAACTTCACAATATTTGACGATGAAGACACATCCAACAATGTTCAATAATCCTTAAAATCGAATTGACACAAACACACGAATGAATCAATTAAGTTGCAGGTCAAATAGGATTAACAACCCATTAAAAGATAAGAATTTGCCAATTCATAGGTCTCGATTGAGACCCATTCCATGATTTTGATTCCTTTTCCCAGTAATACAACAGATGATTACTATGGAGCTTAGACGAGTCTTGTACCCTAATCGCCACTGTATGGATGGTAGAGGGAGGTGCACCAGACTTAGACCATCAGGCATGCGTCCCCATTCGGTAGTCTTCATGTCTTGTGTAGTTTAGCGATTCACCCTTCAGTTATTTTTGTCACGTCAACTTTTGAAAGAAAAACAGGAAAATAAAATAAACCCTATGTAGTGGTTTTACACACAATAAAATCTTGCACAACATAATATTGGTTAAATTCCTTAATTATAGTATTTTAGGACTATTTAATTAACTGATTAATAAAAATTTGACTAATTTACCCATAAATATAGATTGGTCAAAAATTAGTCATACAATCACAAAATACTTAGAGTTTATATATATTGTGACATCCCCATTTTCACGGCCAGAAAAGACCGATTTTGTTTATGCTTTATAAAAATCAGAGTACCTCTTTTAATAAAAATGTTGCGGAATTTGTTCCCAGAAAAACATGATAAATACATTATCAAAGCATTTCCGAAAAAATATATTTTTTTTTTCAAAACCTTGGGATGTCATCGTCAATACAGAAACATAAGCATAAACAGAACTTACATTCATTTACACTAGTGATCTACATCTCTTTTAACTCTCTCAGTGTAAAGTAGCTTCATATCGACACCTGTGATACAAATAAGCTTGAGTGGGTCAGGTTGGGAAACCTGGTGAGTACATAGGGTTTTCAACCCACAATAATATAATTATTATGTTTAATCATCAAACAGTTAACCCAATTACCCATCCCCATTATCTTCTTTATTCTTAAGGATCTACCCTAAGAATCAGCTATTTTTCGTTCATTCATTCCTAAGGATCATCCTAAGGAATCGGCATGAAGTCCATCGTTGCCATGGTTTACACAACGGGCACTAAGTCTGCATAGTCGCCAGGGTTTAGGCATCAAGTCTGCATGATCACCAAGGTTTAGGCATCAAGTCTGCATGATCACCAAGGTTTAGGCATCAAGTCTGCATGATCACCAGGGTTTAGGCATCAAGTCTGCATGATCACCAAGGTTTAGAGTACACCGGGTGAACACATCGTTCACAACACTTACATGTTGCGAGCCTGCTAGTGTTCCACTGGACTGTCTAGAATAGTCTGTGGTTGTCATCCATACTCTGCTGAATGACGGGGCCATCGTTTGGGAAAAGGCTTCTCACATCGTCCACCCCTCACCCTCACCTCGTGGTCTATAAGACCTCTCATCCCATCATCAAACTCATATTACATCTACCCATGTTTTACCCCAACATTATCGTAGATATAAAATACATATACAGTTTAAATCATTTAAAACATGTATAAAATCGTTCATCCAGCATAGACAGCAAGTATTCAGATGATAAGCACACATAGCACGTAATTTATATAAAATATTTCATATCTATGTGTAAGATGAAAGTAACTATGCACTCACTTGGTAAGGTGGTGAGTCGGCACTCGGACAGCACTTCGTTACTCTTAAAACAATTTCCCTAGGACAAAACCTAATATCATTACCACTAGAGTTTAGTCTAACGTTAACCGCGACTAATTAATAGTCTAGATATTATTACTATTATATAAGCGTTAAGAAACACTCTTATATAACTCATAATAATAGCTCAAATGCTCATTATAAGTTCCTAATAACGTTACTATATTAAAACATAAGCTATACTAAAGATAGGGTAGGCATAGCTCACTTACAGCGGGTTTTTCGCAAAACCGGGCTTCGCTGGAGCAGCGTTTCTGAGCCGAAAGACCCTTTTTCTCGGGACTCCGGGAGCCTCGGGGCTTCCTTCGGGTGCTAGGGAGGTTCCCTAGGCTTTTTGGGGGGTTTGGGGGGTTAGAGAGAGAGTGTAGAGAGAGAAAGAGAAGTTGGAAGGTGTGAGAAATGAGGGTGCCCCGGCTCCCTTTTTATAGGCTGGAAATGCCAAAATCTCGTCGAGTTGGCCTCCAACTCGTCGAGTTCCAGGCCAGGTGTCACCATCTGGTGGCTAGCCTTGGGGAGGAAGCAATGGCCAGGATTGCGCCACGTCACCCGATTTCGCACAGCAGCCTCCCGACTTAGAAAAATTATAACTCTCGCATACGAGCTCTGTTTTTGACTTTCTTTTTTTCCACACGTAGGTAAAAACAAGATCTACAACTTTAATTTAGACTATATCGGCTAATTCTCGACCAATCTTAATTTTAATAGTAGGAGGAGATTAGACTGCTAAATGACCGCAAAGAATTCGTAACTCCTTCATACGGACTCCGTTTTCGTCTGTCTTTTTACCGTTGAGTTCATATTAATGAGATATTCAACTCTCATTTAGGTCGCGTAAGCCAAAAACTTCTCGAACTAAAATTCGAGTTTCGGGCTGTACACTGCTAAGCCGAAACTTTGAAAAATCATAACTTCCTCATACGAAGTCAGATTTGGGCGTTCTTTTTATGGATTTTCTCGGTTTAACATATACTACAACTTTGGTTTATATTACTAAGTCCAAAAAGTCCTCTATCTTAAATTCACTATTTACGTCTCCCGGTGCCGTGTCGGTTTTGCCGAAAAACTTCGACGGGCCATAACTTCTTCGTTATAACTCGGATTTCGGTGTTCTTTATATGTACGGAACCCTTGAGACATATTCTACAACTTGGTTAAGATTATTTATTCTAAATAATCTTTTGTAGAAAAGTCGTTTTCGACCCTTATTATTTCTAATTTGACTAGCCTGGATCTGCGGGCGTTACAATTATCTCCCCCTTAGGATGATTACGTCCCGGAATCATCAACGAAACAGGGATCGTATAATGACTCCATATGTCATATCTTCATCCTAGGTAATAATTATAACTTCTATATTCATTCGCGTCTATCTCTTAGACTTATTGACTGCAAGCAGTACTCGATCGTGCACCTGCTCTCTATCTCCGGTTAGACTCCAAATTATGACCTATCATCATGTGATGCACGTTTAGACTCAGGTCTCTTAGAGTCAAATTCAAGAATGGAATATACCTTCCTTCATGTTCTAATGTGTTATAATCACATCTCAACATGTAGCACTTTTAGCTATCAACTCCTTTAACAACGAGCGCGATACTTCTATTGATCTCTTCGATTATCTTTCACTTCAATCTTCTGGCTTAAGTCAGATGCTACGTCGAACTTGGATCTCTGAACCACGTAACATACTCATCGTAGTTGGACTCAATTCGATACGACCACTATGGTCGGAATAACAACAATCTTCTTAGTCATTACTGAAACGATAGTAACGACATATTTGAATAAAACGGTATCAATTACTAGCTTCTTGGTAACCTTGTGACTTTCCCTAATCCAAGCGTGAGTCATGTGCTTCTGGTAGTATATGCATCTACTACCTTTCACACCTACTCATACTCGTCCCAAGTATTGTCTCGTAGTCCCCAAGTCATCAAGAAAATCACATAACAATTGAACACACCAGATAACAAAACGAAGGCTTTATTATTTCTTGAAACTATTACATAGGTGTTCAAGTTCACCCTAGACTATGCCTCTAGTAGGCTACATTGTAAGATATTATCCCCTTGGCTACTTTATAACTCGATCTTCGGATATGAAGTCCTCATCCTTGATTCCTCGCGTTGTTGTCTGCTTCATCGAGGATCATGTGGAATGCCCTTGGCCTTGGTGGCGTTTCTAGCCTTGCTGCCTCGTTTTTCTTCGTGCAGTCTTTAGAAACATGCCCCTCTTTGTTACATCTGTAGCACACCCTTTTGTTGGATGTACACTTGCTGGCGTAATGCCCTGTCTTTCCACATTTGTAGCAAGTCACCTCCTCGCTATATTTCCCGAAGTGTTTCTTTTTACACTTCTCGCACCACTTAGCTTCACCTCCTCCTCCTCCTTCAGTCTTCGAGAATTTCCTTTCTTTGTTGGATTTCGAAGATCCTTCGTACTTCCTTTTCTCGCCAACTTCAGCTCTCTCCAGACCTTTTTCCCTAATCTGGCTCTCAACATTCCTAGCTGCTCTAACGGCTATTTTCAAGGTAGTTGCCATTTTGACTGTTGGGCCAAAGTCTGTGGGCAGACCGTTAGCAAACCTATCGATATTGGAGAGTTCAGTAGGAACCAAGTAGGGAAATAGCTTTATCCTCTCGGTGAATGCAGTGGCATACTCATCGACACTCATATTCCCTTTCTTCAGGTTCTGAAACTCCTTGTTTAGGTGTATCAGATCTATCTCTGAGCAGTATTGCATTTTCAGCTGCTCCATGAAATCTTCCCAAGACATCTTGCTTGCTTCTCCTTTGGTCATCGTATCTGCCAATAACTTCCACCAGCTCAATGCTCCGGTCTTCAGTTGTCTGACCGCAAAGACGGTTTTCTGCTTTTCGCTACAGTCACAGCTCTCAAACACCATCTCCATTTCGGAGATCCAGTCCATAATCTCAACCGGCTTCGGGCTTCCAGAAAGACTTGATGGCTTGGCACCCAAGAAATTCTTATACATCCGCCCATCCTTGTCGTTTCCCCTCTCCGGGTCATTCCTTCGTTCTCCTTGAGTCCCAGCTTGACTCACATGGCGGCTATAGTTCCCTTCCTCCGATTACTCGAGACTCAGCTCGGGTTGCTCAACGGGCACGGTAGGTTCGTCCCTATTCAACATCTGTCTCATTTCTTCCCTTTGTTCCGTTAACATAGCCCGAATCATGTCTTGTACTCCAGCCATGGTGATTGGCTCGGGTGCAACTTCTACTACAACAGGTATTTGCTGAATCACTGGGGGTTGATTCCTGTTCCCATTCGCATTCACGTTTCCGCTACGGGTCCTTGCCATCTTGATCTATACACCGAATAAGGTGAATTTAGATCTTTATTCAGGATAGACGTTTAAATCATCCTTATCACTCCGAAACGTTTACATGTTAGTTCTAATATCGTAGTCGTACGTTTAGAATCCTAAACACATAAGGTTTCCAGATCCGGTCGGCAACATACCATAGATCCGAACAAATAACAGCATATCAGGCACAAGGCATTTAGCACATAAAAGCATTTTAGGCATAATTCCTAAAATAAGCTAGTGCTCACACCTCACAATCATTGCTTAGCATTCTAAGTTTAAGTCTAGAAATCCTACAAATTCCTAGTTCGCTTAAACTAATGCTCTGCTACCAACTGTGACATCCCCATTTTCACGGCCAGAAAAGACCGATTTTGTTTATGCTTTATAAAAATCAGAGTACCTCTTTTAATAAAAATGTTGTGGAATTTGTTCCCAGAAAAACATGATAAATACATTATCAAAGCATTTCCGAAGAAATGTATTTTTTTTTCAAAACCTTGGGATGTCATCGTCAATACAGAAACATAAGCATAAACAGAACTTACATTCATTTACACTAGTGATCTACATCTCTTTTAAATCTCTCAGTGTAAAGTAGCTTCATATCGACACCTGTGATACAAATAAGCTTGAGTGGGTCAGGTTGGGAAACCTGGTGAGTACATAGGGTTTTCAACCCACAATAATATAATTATTATGTTTAATCATCAAACAGTTAACCCAATTACCCATCCCCATTATCTTCTTTATTCTTAAGGATCTACCCTAAGAATCAACTATTTCTCGTTCATTCATTCCTAAGGATCATCCTAAGGAATCGGCATGAAGTCCATCGTTGCCATGGTTTACACAACGGGCACTAAGTCTGCATAGTCGCCAGGGTTTAGGCATCAAGTCTGCATGATCACCAAGGTTTAGGCATCAAGTCTGCATGATCACCAAGGTTTAGGCATCAAGTCTGCATGATCACCAGGGTTTAGGCATCAAGTCTGCATGATCACCAAGGTTTAGAGTACATCGGGTGAACACATCGTTCACAACACTTACATGTTTCGAGCCTGCTAGTGTTCCACTGGACTGTCTAGAATAGTCTGTGGTTGTCATCCATACTCTGCTGAATGACGGGGCCATCGTTTGGGAAAAGGCTTCTCACATCGTCCACCCCTCACCCTCACCTCGTGGTCTATAACACCTCTCAACTCGTCATCCAACTCATATTACATCTACCCATGTTTTACCCCAACATTATCGTAGATATAAAATACATATACAGTTTAGATCATTTAAAACATGTATAAAATCGTTCATCCAGCATAGACAACAAGTATTCAGATAATAAGTACATAGCACGTAATTTATATAAAATACTTCATATATATGTGTAAGATTAAAGTAACTATGCACTCACTTGGTAAGGTGGTGAGTCGGCACTCGGACAGCACTTCGTTACTCTTAAAACAATTTCCCTCAGACAAAACCTAGTATCATTACCACTAGAGTTTAGTCTAACGTTAACCGCGACTAATTAATAGTCTAGATATTATTACTATTATATAAGTGTTAAGAAACACTCTTATATAACTCATAATAATAGCTCAAATGCTCATTATAAGTTCCTAATAACGTTACTATATTAAAACATAAGCTATATCAAAGATAGGGTAGGCATAGCTCACTTACAGCGGGTTTTTCGCAAAACCGGGATCCGTTGGAGCAGAGTTTCCGAGCCAAAAGAACCTTTTTTTCTCGGGACTCCGGGAGCCTCGGGGATTCCTTCGGTGCTAGGGAGGTTCCCTAGGCTTTTTGGGGGGGGGGGGGGTAGAGAGAGAGTGTAGAGAGAGAAAGAGAAGTTGGAAGGTGTGAGAAATGAGGGTGCCCCGGCTCCCTTTTTATAGGCTGGAAATGCCAAAATCTCATCGAGTTGGCCTCCAACTCGTCGAGTTCCAGGCCAGGTGTCACCATCTGGTGGCTAGCCTTGGGGAGGAAGCAATGGCCAGGATTGCGCCATGTCACCCGATTTCGCACAGCAGCCTCCCGACTTATAAAAATCATAACTCTCGCATACGAGCTCCGTTTTTGAAGTTCTTTTTTTCCACACATAGGTAAAAACAAGATCTACAACTTTAATTTAGACTCCGTCGGCTAATTCTCGACCGATCTTAAATTTAACAGTAGGAGGAGATTAGACTGCTAAATGACCGCGAAGAATTCGTAACTCCTTCATATGGACTCCGTTTTCGTCTGTCTTTTTACCGTTGAGTTCCTATTAATGAGATATTCAACTCTCATTTAGGTCGTGTAAGCCAAAAACTACTCGAACTAAAATTCGAGTTTCGGGCTGTACACTGCTAAGCCGAAACTTTGAAAAATCATAACTTCCTCATACGAAGTCAGATTTGGGCGTTCTTTTTATGGATTTTCTCGGTTTAACATATAATATAACTTTGGTTTATATTACTAAGTCCAAAAAGTCCTCTATCTTAAATTCACTATTTACGTCTCCCGGTGCCGTGTCGGTTTTGCCGAAAAACTTCGACGGGCCATAACTTCTTCGTTATAACTCGGATTTCGGCGTTCTTTATATGTACGGAACCCTTGAGACATATTCTACAACTTGGTTAAGATTATTTATTCTAAATAATCTTTTGTCGAAAAGTCATTTTCGACCCCTATTATTTCTAAATTGACTAGCCCGGATCTGCGGGCGTTACAATTATCTCCCCCTTAGGATGATTACGTCCCGGAATCATCAACGAAACAGGGATCGTATAATGACTCCATATGTCATATCTTCATCCTAGTTAATAATTATAACTTCTATATTCCTTCGAGTCTATCTCTTAGACTTATTGACTCCAAGCAGTACTCGATCGTGCACCTGCTCTCTATCTCCGGTTAGACTCCAAATTATGACCTATCATCATGTGATGCACGTTTAGACTCAGGTCTCTTAGAGTCAAATTCCAGAATGGAATATACCTTCCTTCATGTTCTAATGTGTTATAATCACATCTCAACATGTAGCACTTTTAGCTATCAACTCCTTTAACAACGAGCGCGATACTTCTATTGATCTCTTCGATTATCTTTCACTTCAATCTTCTGGCTTAAGTCAGATGCTACGTCGAACTTGGATCTCTGAACCACGTAACATACTCATCGTAGTTGGACTCAATTCGATACGACCACTATGGTCGGAATAACAACAATCTTCTTAGTCATTACTGAAACGATAGTAACGACATATTTGAATAAAACGGTATCAATTACTAGCTTCTTGGTAACCTTGTGACTTTCCCTAATCCAAGCGTGAGTCATGTGCTTCTGGTAGTATATGCATCTGTTGGATTAATGTCTAAGTCCATAACTATAATTGGTAAGACTTGACCCGACCCGGCATGGTCCATTTGGGTTGCATGGCATCATGCATTTGGATAGACTATAATGAGAGAAATAACACTTAAGGTTGGTTAATATATTATAAGTTCTAATATATTAATAAGGTTATTTAATTAGTATTGATCAATAATTAATTTGGAATTAATTAAGTGATCAAAAGGAGACTAATTAAATATATGGGTTGATTGTGTAAATCATTCATTCTTATATATGTGGGCTTGTGATCCAAGATTCCTTATGTTGGACTAAGTCCATGGGGTGACCCATGGATACTCCATGGAGGTTAAAATCCATGGAGCATAAGGAATGGGTAAAGTTATGAGTTACATGGTGTAACCCTAATAGCCACCATATAAAAGAATCTCATGGCTCAAGAAATCGTGCACTAATGTGTGAGTGTGAGGGCTAGACGATTTCAAGGAGTGTTCAAGTTTCTCTCAAGTTATTCCAAGTGTATTTGGTGTTGTGTGAACCATTTGAGGTGTCACACTTGGGGCACTAGGCACTCAAGCTTCATGAAGACATTCTACATCAAAGAGGTATGTATTCTATCTTGTTATATTTATTATTTTGTATGCTAGATTAGGATAATACCTTGGATGTTCATAATTGTATGTATAATAGAGAAAACATAGATCCAAGGTATTTAGGGTTGCATGTACACTTAGGAGTGTTGGAATGCTCATAACCCATCAGTGGTATCAGAGCCTAGGCTTGTTTTCTTGTTATACTTGCAAAAGTAGCTGAAAAATCGAGTTGGATGCATATATTCGATTGTTTTGGCTGGAATTGGACTAGGAACATTACCCTAAGATGTTTTTGGACTTATAAACTTGTTTTTGATGTGGTAATGTTCATGCTAATCCAATTTCTAAGATAATTGTCATAATTTCAAGATTTGTATTAGTTTGTATGTTCATGCTAATTTCTTGAAGATTGATGATTTGAATTATCTTGTTCTTATGAGGTTCTTAGATTAATAGAAAAGTTGTGTGAAATAGTTGTTTTCAATCCATTTTAATCTAAGAGTTGATTCCAAAGTGTGTTTTTGTAACTTGTCCTCAAGTTATATGAAAATTCACATTTAAGAATCATAAAACTCATAAAAGTTGGCAAAGGTTACAAAATGAAGAGTCTAGTTCTCATTAAATGGTTTTATGACTCCATAACTTGTCCTCAAGTTATGGAGGTTCAAGAGTCACTTCATTAAATGATAAAATGTGTAACCTTAATTAGTTCCATAAGTTACAAAAATAAAGAAAAGTTACATTCTTTTATTAGTTTAAAGTCTTCCATAACTTGTCCTCAAGTTATGGAACTTGAAGAGTTTTTTTTAATTAAAACTACTTTAAACACATAAGTTATGGAATTAATTAGTTTTGAATAGTTTCAAAACTTGCCCTCAAGTTTTGGAATTTGAAAAGTTTTCACTTATGAATACTTTAATTCCAAGTTAGCCCTTAGAATTTTAAAAGTTAAAATTCAACCCTTATACTTTATAATATTATAAGTTAATAATATTTATATATATGTATAAGAGTAAAGTCAGTCTTACCGTTAGTAGGCCTCATTCACGAAGCCGGTCTATAAGGGGGGTATAAGGTTACTGCCTATAAAATGGCAGTTTAATGGGTGTCCACTCTCACCCACCGCTTCCTTGACTGGTGGAGGGTCGTTAGCCGAACGGGTAGGACAAGGACTATAATTCTCCTTTCATTAAAAGTATTAATGATGAATACTAAGTAACTAAACTCTTATTAATACCCAATCTTAGTTACTTAGGAAAATGTGAATTTGGTGCTAACCCATGAAATTACACTTTGCACTTTGCTTAAGTCGTTAGTGGAGCGTGTGTGGTTAACCGGCACACTAACCTGGACTTAACAAGGTAGGCAAAGGGTAACTTAATATTTATCATAGTATCGGTGGAGCGTGTGTGGTTAACCGACACACTGATTAAGGGGTAAATATTAAGGGTACCAAGTATATTTGCATGGTTATTCACACCTTGTTTTGTGATCCTCGGCATCCCAGTCACAAAACCTGAAGGGCACACTCGAGATTGAAACATGCCTTTGAACAGTTCAATGAATCTCAAAGATCTAGGACTTTCAAATCCAATTAAAACCTAATAAATTATTTCGTTTTTCATGGTGGAAATTGGTGAATCGTCATTCACCTACCTTCAAATATTTTATAGCTTGGATTACGGCGTCCCTCTTCTAAGTTATAAAATAGTTTGTTGGGTCCTATCCTTAATATTTCGTATTGGGTGTCATATTAAGGACTTTAAATCAACTATCTTGAATATCTCCCAAAAAGATGTCTGGTCTAGACATTTATGATCTTCCCAAATCTCTTGAAACAAGCTTTCCTAAATGAAGATGATGTCCCATGGATATCATACTTCTTTCACCTCCTCCAATTATTCTCCCTAACCCACAAGTTCCTAAAAAGTTTAAGGTCACTCAAGCCCTATTGGCAAGGCAAGGTCTAGGTGTGATCACATCTTGGAGATTTAGTCACATATTGACAAGTCGGGAGAGTTGGGTGTCAAAGTCTTGAGAAAGTTGGTGGCTCAACTACTTTCTAAGTCACATAGTGAGTTCTTTTGGGAATCCTATGAAACAGACTAAGACAAGACCCTTAATGATCTTATCTATTTGCTAAGATCAACTTCCTAAAACGCTATGGACATTGACAATGATGACATTGGATATCCAGTAAAGCTCTCTCTTCCCAATGGAAAGGGATCGGCCATAGTCAACTCGGTTGAACCAATGGTAAAGAGAGAGGCGAAGTCTGAGATAGTCCCATTATCAAGGGTCCATAGGTAACTATTGCCAAAGGAAGGGGCATTGGTTACGAAGCTGCCAAATTTACCTAAGGATGTTAAAGTCAATAAGTTTGGCTCTACTTCAGGTAAAGTCCATTGTCTAACTCTATTAAGTACATGCTGATTCTGATCGCGAAGATGGATTTCAATCGCATGGTTCGGTGATCAGAATTTTGGGCTATTACTTAAGAGTTATGATATTTATATTGCTTAGGAATAGATAACAACAAGGTTTTCATATGGATTGTAAGGATAAGTTTTTCCGCAAAGTTTTAAAATAAAAGAAAAAGGTTTTGATTTTATTTATTTTAAGTATCCTTACAATGGCATTTGTGAAAAGTTGTTGCTTATAATATTCCATTGATAGCAATATTGGAAAAATGGATTTGATTCTTTCGTTTGTGGTAGTGTCATAATTTACCAAATAAGGAAAGATTCTCATTCCCAAGGCTTCAGTTGGATAGAAACTTGGAATCATGCAAGTTGAATAGTATGATGAATGAGAACTTTCAAGCATTGGAAAATTAAGACTTGTTCACATGGATGTGTGAGTCAAGTTAAGGACTAAAGGGATCGAGTACACATTCTTGTGCACTGGTCAAGTCCACCACAAAGCTCGTTAAGACTATTCGTCATGATTTACTAAATTTTAGTAAATATGGTTATACTTACAAGTTTAAGTATAATTCTGAAACATTGGAAAAGTCTCAATGTATGGCAGAACGAATGGGAAGAATCAAATTAGGCAGACAGATAAAAGTTTCTCAAATCTGAAAAGATGGGAGAGTACTTTAGTATCATGTTTTGTGATCATCTTAATGATTAAAGAACCACATCACAATTGGTCTTCTAAAGTCATCTTAGTGCATTCTTATGACTAAGAAGAGGAGTCATGAATTGTTGAAATGGTTAAATCAAAAAGATGAGTCATACTTCGTTCCAAAACAATTCTTAGAGTCATACTCCAAGATTGTAACTTGAGTGACATATCTTAAAGAGGGTTTGTTAACACTAGTCAAATGTAAGAGTAAAAGGTTATCTACTCTTGTACATTTGAAATTGGTAAGTTGTGATGTTTTGGATAAAACAGAGACCAACTTAGGCCAATTGTGTAAAGTGTTAGTCTTGATAAAGAATCCGCACTATCTCTTGAATATTTGACAAGGGAGTCTTATATGTCAAGAGGACAGTGGGAGTCTTAAAGCTCTTGAAAGTTTCAAGACTTAATCAAGAATAAAACCTAAAGTCCTTCACTAGCACACGACTTGAGGTTTATAACCTATCGTGTTGAAATTTTTGTGCCTATTCAAGTTGGCTTTGCATAGGAGTTCTGAGAGTTCTCAATTGGTTGCACAACTACTTGGAAGCAATGGCAGGCACCTGAGCTGCCAAATGGCAATAATTTAAGATTGCACAAGTTTAATCAATATGAGTTTGGATTTGTCACTAACCTTGTCTTGTGATTATGGTTTTGACAAATTCACATGGATAAGAACACATACACTATTAAATCTAAGTGTCATAAGGTTTCTCTCCGATTCATGAAAATGATGGTGAGGAAACACTTTCACTAAGTAGATTTTAGCTAGATAGCAATTGTGATATTTGCATTCTCAAAGTCGTTAGTGGAGCGTGTGTGGTTTACCGGCACACTAACATGGACTTGTGAGAAGTGGCAAAGGTCTAAACAATTGAGACTATGATTACGGCATCCCTTTTTATAGTTCTAAAATTGTTTAGACACACATGTGAGCTATCTAAGAGAGGTGTATGATTTTGATAAAGTTTTATCAAAACAATCTAGTATCAGAAATCTGAACTTTGGTAAGAAAGTCAGCTGATTTCTGAGTACATGTCAACGCTAGTGGGAGCATAAGTGTTATGCTAATAATCATCATGTTAGTGGGAGCATGATAATTATGACAAAGGTTGCAAGTTAGCAATGTTAATTATAGAAAACAAAAGTTTCAATTCGTGAGGTTGCAGGGGTTGAAAAAGTTGTTTTGCTATAATTAAGGGAGAGGAAATTATACTTTATTTCAATTCTAAAAGCTTAGATTGAGATTTTAATCATATTTAATCAAGGATATATATATATATATATATATATATATATATATATATATATATATATATATGAATTTCATGTTGGAATGGCTCAACATAAGGAAATTCTATATATGGGTCCATTATTTGCGTTCTAAAATTCGATTATGATTACGGCATCCCTTTTCATAATCTGAATTTTGAGAACATAGCAAATTGAAATGGAAATATTATATCAAAAGACTGGTTTAGTCTTTATGTGAGACATCATGAATCGTGTCCCATATGCTTCGGATATAGGATCGATTACATGTGCTTTATTCATCCTTTCTAAAATTTTCCAAATGCCTGGGGCATTATGAAGGGAAAAGGTCTAGAATTGGATATGACTAAAATGATTAAGCAATTGTCGAGGACAATCTAAGGTTTACCAAAGATTGGTTGCTCAAGGACAGTTGGAAGTATAATGTTAATTCTGGAAGGACGATATTGACATAATTTGTAAGGAGGCAACTCTTGTTCAGAAGTGATAGTCAAAATGGAATATGGAAATGTTTCAAAGTTAGAAATTATTCAATCTGTGTAAGATTAGGAAACTTAATGAAAGAAGGATGTTTCCAAGGAGCTGATCTCCTTTGGAATGCTCTGTAATGATTGTTGTCAAGTCTTTCTGACTTCGTGCATAATCATTAAGAGGATCAATGCAAATAAGTTTAGAATCTAACAGATTTCAGTAAATGGCATGAATTTGGAATTCTTGCATTTGCAGTAAGGATTTGGGACTGTGAAAAGAGGATCATTGGAGTGATGTTCAATTGATCTATTTTACAAAGTAAAGATCATAGACAAACATATTATGCATACTTGGTGTATGGCATGACTAGTGTTTAGAAAACATAGTGTACATGCTTGGAGCATGGGACAACTATTGTTTTAAATTCAAGTATAAAGTTGATAAAACCGAAACAATGAATAATGAGTAATCAGTATGGTGATAAATAAAAGTGTTTATTTATATTCATAGGGTTTGATACCATATTTGATTCATTTATTCTTGTGTTTCACTTTGCATGTTTTGACTTCCAGAATAACTAAGTCGCTCTTCCTGAATGATTAAGTTATTCAAACCATCCACAGTCGGTCATATGTTGGAAGTAGATATGAATCAAGACTGTCATGGGTTGGTTTGTAGAGGTCCAAGTTGGTGGACAAAGTGGTGCTACAACACTCATGAGTGCTCATAAGTTCTGAGTATTGGATTCAACCCGCGCTCATTTGAATCACTTCATGGATTTTATCACGAGTGATCATGAGACGATAATATCTTATATTCTTCAAACCTAGAGATATGAGTTGTTATTATGAGTTGGTTATACATTGATTGCACGAAAACGCATTGGTAACTCGATGTTATAAAACGTGCCTTTGTGTATGATTCAACAAGTAGTAGAACAAGCCATATGAGTCGAAGTTTATCCATTCCTTTTACCTTCGGGATAAAAGCGATATCTGTGGGCCCCTCGATGATTTAAAGATGATACATGTGAGTGCTTGGCCAACCCAGGACTGATTTGATTTGTTCAATCAGTCAGTCATCATGAATCGGAAATCGGGAAACAACAAATGGACAGAGAGAATGATTGATAATCCATGTCTCAGTCCATATGATATCTAGAATGGAGGAATATATGAACCCTTATCTAATGGACAAGTCATTGACAAAGGTCAGAGTTCATCGACAAGGTCAGAGTTCGACAGAAGCTTTTGAGAGCTACGATTGCTGATCGGTTCCTGAAGTCATACGCAATAATAGTTTTAGACTTATCCAAGTGGGAGACTGTTGGATTAATGTCTAAGTCCATAACTATAATTGGTAAGACTTGACCCGACCCGGCATGGTCCATTTGGGTTGCATGGCATCATGCATTTGGATAGACTATAATGAGAGAAATAACACTTAAGGTTGGTTAATATATTATAAGTTCTAATATATTAATAAGGTTATTTAATTAGTATTGATCAAGAATTAATTTGGAATTAATTAAGTGATCAAAATGAGACTAATTAAATATATGGGTTGATTGTGTAAATCATTCATTCTTATATATGTGGGCTTGTGATCCAAGATTCCTTATGTTGGACTAAGTCCATGGGGTGACCCATGGATACTCCATGGAGGTTAAAATCCATGGAGCATAAGGAATGGGTAAAGTTATGAGTTACATGGTGTAACCCTAATAGCCACCATATAAAAGAATCCCATGGCTCAAGAAATCGTGCACTAATGTGTGAGTGTGAGGGCTAGACGATTTCAAGGAGTGTTCAAGTTTCTCTCAAGTTATTCCAAGTGTATTTGGTGTTGTGTGAACCATTTGAGGTGTCACACTTGGGGCACTAGGCACTCAAGCTTTATGAAGACATTCTACATCAAAGAGGTATGTATTCTATCTTGTTATATTTATTATTTTGTATGCTAGATTAGGATAATACCTTGGATGTTCATAATTGTATGTATAATAGAGAAAACATAGATCCAAGGTATTTAGGGTTGCATGTACACTTAGGAGTGTTAGAATGCTCATAACCCATCAGCATCTACTACCTTTCACACCTACTCATACTCGTCCCAAGTATTGTCTCGTAGTCCCCAAGTCATCAAGAAAATCACATAACAATTTAACACACCAGATAACAAAACGAAGGCTTTATTATTTCTTGAAACTATTACATAGGTGTTCAAGTTCACCCTAGACTATGCCTCTAGTAGGATACATTGTAAGATATTATCCCCTTGGCTACTTCATAACTCGATCTTCGGATATGAACTCCTCATCCTTGATTCCTCGCGTTGTTGTCTGCTTCATCGAGGATCATGTGGAATGCCCTTGGCCTTGGTGGCGTTTCTAGCCTTGCTGCCTCGTTTTTCTTCGTGCAGTCTTTAGAAACATGCCCCTCTTTGTTACATCTGTAGCACACCCTTTTGTTGGATGTACACTTGCTGGCGTAATGCCCTGTCTTTCCACATTTGTAGCAAGTCACCTCCTCGCTACATTTCCCGAAGTGTTTCTTTTTACACTTCTCGCACCACTTAGCTTCACCTCCTCCTCCTCCTTCAGTCTTCTAGAATTTCCTTTCTTTGTTGGATTTCGAAGATCCTTCGTACTTCCTTTTCTCGCCAACTTCAGCTCTCTCCAGACCTTTTTCCCTAATCTGGCTCTCAACATTCCTAGCTGCTCTAACGGCTGTTTTCAAGGTAGTTGCCATTTTGACTGTTGGGCCAAAGTCTGTGGGCAGACCGTTAGCAAACCTATCGATATTGGAGAGTTCAGTAGGAACCAAGTAGGGAAATAGCTTCATCCTCTCGGTGAATGCAGTGGCATACTCATCGACACTCATATTCCCTTTCTTCGGGTTCTGAAACTCGTTGTTTAGGTGTATCAGATCTATCTCTGAGCAGTATTGCATTTTCAGCTGCTCCATGAAATCTTCCCAAGACATCTTGCTTGCTTCTCCTTTGGTCATCGTATCTGCCAATAACTTCCACCAGCTCAATGCTCCGGTCTTCAGTTGTCTGACCGCAAAGACGGTTTTCTGCTTTTCGCTACAGTCACAGCTCTCAAACACCATCTCCATTTCGGAGATCCAGTCCATAATCTCAACCAGCTTCGGGCTTCCAGAAAGACTTGGTGGCTTGGCACCTAAGAAATTCTTATACATCCGCCCATCCTTGTCGTTTCCCCTCTCCGGGTCATTCCTTCGTTCTCCTTAAGTCCCAGCTTGACTCACATGGCGGCTATAGTTCCCTTCCTCCGATTGCTCGAGACTCAGCTCGGGTTGCTCAATGGGCACGGTAGGTTCGTCCCTATTCAACATCTGTCTCATTTCTTCCCTTTGTTCCGCTAACATAGCCTGAATCATGTCTTGTACTCCAGCCATTGTAATTGGCTCGGGTGCAACTTCTACTACAACAGGTATCTGCTGAATCACTGGGAGTTGATTCCTGTTCCCATTCGCATTCACGTTTCCGCTACGGGTCCTTGCCATCTTGATCTATACACCGAATAAGGTGAATTTAGATCTTTATTCAGGATAGACGTTTAAATCATCCTTATCACTCCGAAACTTTTACATGTTAGTTCTAATATCGTAGTCGTACGTTTAGAATCCTAAACACATAAGGTTTCCAGATCCGGTTGGCAACAGACCATAGATCCGAACAAATAACAACATATCAGGCACAAGGCATTTAGCACATAAAAGCATTTTAGGCATAATTCCTAAAATAAGCTAGTGCTCACACCTCACAATCATTGCTTAGCATTCTAAGTTTAAGTCTAGAAATCCTACAAATTCCTAGTTCGCTTAAACTAATGCTCTGATACCAACTGTGACATCCCCATTTTCACGGCCAGAAAAGAACGATTTTGTTTATGCTTTATAAAAATCAGAGTACCTCTTTTAATAAAAATGTTGTGGAATTTGTTCCCAGAAAAACGTGATAAATACATTATCAAAGCATTTCCGAAGAAATGTATTTTTTTTTCAAAACCTTGGGATGTCATCGTCAATACAGAAACATAAGCATAAACAGAACTTACATTCATTTACACTAGTGATCTACATCTCTTTTAAATCTCTCAGTGTAAAGTAGCTTCATATCGACACCTGTGATACAAATAAGCTTGAGTGGGTCAGGTTGGGAAATTTGGTGAGTACATAGGGTTTTCAACCCACAATAATATAATTATTATGTTTAATCATCAAACAGTTAACCCAATTACCCATCCCCATTATCTTTTTTATTCTTAAGGATCTACCCTACGAATCAGCTATTTCTCGTTCATTCATTCCTAAGGATCATCCTAAGGAATCGGCATGAAGTCCATCGTTGCCATGGTTTACACAACGGGCACTAAGTATGTATAGTCGCCAGGGTTTAGGCATCAAGTCTGCATGATCACCAAGGTTTAGGCATCAAGTCTGCATGATCACCAAGGTTTAGGCATCAAGTCTGCATGATCACCAGGGTTTAGGCATCAAGTCTGCATGATCACCAAGGTTTAGAGTACACCGGGTTGTCATCCATACTCTGCTGAATGACGGGGCCATCGTTTGGGAAAAGGCTTCTCACATCGTCCATCCCTCACCCTCACCTCATGGTCTATAACACCTCTCAACTCATCATCCAACTCATATTACATCTACTCATGTTTTACCCCAACATTATCGTGGATATAAAATACATATACAGTTTAAATCATTTAAAACATGTATAAAATCGTTCATCCAACATAGACAGCAAGTATTCAGATAATAAGCACACATAGCACGTAATTTATATAAAATATTTCATATCTATGTGTAAGATGAAAGTAACTATGCACTCACTTGGTAAGGTGGTGAGTCGGCACTCGGACAGCACTTCGTTACTCTTAAAACAATTTCCCTCGGACAAAACTTAGTATCATTACCACTAGAGTTTAGTCTAACGTTAACCGCGACTAATTAATAGTCTAGATATTATTACTATATATAAGCGTTAAGAAACACTCTTATATAACTCATAATAATATCTCAAATGCTCATTATAAGTTCCTAATAACGTTAGTATATTAAAACATAACCTATACTAAAGATAGGGTAGGCATAGCTCATTTACAGCGGGTTTTTCGCAAAACCGGGCTTCGCTGGAGCAGCGTTTCTGAGCCGAAAGACCCTTTTTCTCGGGACTCTGGGAGCCTCGGGGCTTCCTTCGGGTGCTAGGGAGGTTCCCTAGGCTTTTTGGGGGGTTTGGGGGGTTAGAGAGAGAGTGTAGAGAGAGAAAGAGAAGTTGGAAGGTGTGAGAAATGAGGGTGCCCCGGCTCCCTTTTTATAGGCTGGAAATGCCAAAATCTCTTCGAGTTGGCCTCCAACTCGTCGAGTTCCAGGCCAGGTGTCACCATCTGGTGGCTAGCCTTGGGGAGGAAGCAATGGCCAGGATTGCGCCACGTCACCCGATTTCGCACAGCAGCCTCCCGACTTAGAAAAATCATAACTCTCGCATACGAGCTCCGTTTTTTACGTTATATTTTCCACGCGTAGGTAAAAACAAGATCTACAACTTTCATTTAGACTCTGTCGGCTAATTCTCGACCGATCTTAAATTTAACAGTAGGAGGAGATTAGACTGCTAAATGACCGCGAAGAATTCGTAACTCCTTCATACGGACTCCGTTTTCGTCTGTCTTTTTACCGTTGAGTTCCTATTAATGAGATATTCAACTCTCATTTAGGTCGCGTAAGCCAAAAACTAATCGAACTAAAATTCGAGTTTCGGGCTGTACACTGCTAAGCCGAAACTTTGAAAAATCATAACTTCCTCATACGAAGTCAGATTTGGGCGTTCTTTTTATGGAATTTTCTCGGTTTAACATATACTACAACTTTGGTTTAGATTACTAAGACAAAAAAGTCACCTATCTTAAATTCACTATTTACGTCTCCCGGTGCCGTGCCGGTTTTGCCGAAAAACTTCGACGGGCCATAACTTTTTCGTTATAACTCGGATTTCGGCGTTCTTTATATGTACGGAACCCTTGAGACATATTCTACAACTTGGTTAAGATTATTTATTATAAATAATATTTTGTCGAAAAGTCGTTTTCGACCCCTATTATTTCTAAATTGACTAGCCCGGATATGCGGGCGTTACATATATGAACTGACTATATATACATAGTTAACCTAACTCACACTCTTTCTTTTCTCTCTATCTCTCTCTCTCTCTCTCTCTCTCTATATATATATATATATATATATATATATATATATATATATATATATATATGAAATTTTTTGAGGTCCTCACTAACCATGGTCCATGTGGGTAATTTAGGAGTTTTTTTCTATTGTTGTTAAGTATACTTTACTAATAACCAAAAAAGTGAGTATATTGTTTTAAAACTGAATATTTAATATATATATATATATATATATATATATATATATATATATATATATATATATATATATATATATAATATTGTAAATAGTTCTACCATGAGTCCTTGATCTTCAAAGCTTCTGTGATCTCAATCTTCTTTATTGATGATTACATTTCGTTGTTGATCTTAGTTTATTTATATATAACTCCTTTTTCTGCAAAACATTTTTGTAACATCTCGAAAATCACAATAAATTATAATTTTTCAAAAACAACCCATAACCATAATTGTTTACGAAATCCTTATTTCAAAAGTGTATTTTAGCAATCAGAGTATCCCAAAATCTAAACAACATAAGAACTAAAGGATGTGAACGATCACGCCTTTGCCTTGCCACGGTCATATGAAGTACCTGAAATAATAAACTGAAATCGTAAGCCAAAGCTTATTGAGTTCCCCCAAACAACCAACGCACAACATATAAAAACATATAATGGGTTCACAGCTAACAAAATGGATTACCCCTGAGCCCACAGTATGAGTCTGGCTTGCCCTTCAGGACCATAGCTCATATATGGCTTGCTCTCGAGCCCACAACATAAGTTTGACTTCCCTACAGGCCCACAACTTATGTCTGGCTTGCTCCCGGGTTTGTTGGCTACCGCACAAAGCAGTACTACCTCAAACCAACCATATTATGTCAACATATACATAACATATAACATATATCCAGGAAACAGATAAACATATAACCAATAATCAGACAAACAGGCAGATCTACAGATCACTACCGCATACTACATCCTATTTACCAGGATACCAATCTAATAGACCATTATAACATATCAACATCCTCTATACCAAGATACATAATCTGGTGGGACGGCATTGGTGCCTTCGACCCGCAAGTATAGTGAGGAAAACTCACCTCTTAGTTTGAAAAAAAATCATTGAATAGGACACAGCTCTGAATCTCAACTCAGCGGTAACCTAATCATTAGATAATGACCAGTCTCAATTACAACTCAAAATACCCAAAATGCCCTTAGGTCAACTTGGTCAAACCCCGGTTAAAGTCAAAATCAATCCATACTTAAAATTCCCACAATCCACTAGTCACGTCGTCACCCCTAATGGTCACATTGTGACCTAAAAAGTCCAAAACAGTCATGGAATGACATCCTCACATCGTGACACCCTTGTGCTCATGTCATGAGAACACTCTGACCAGAAGTTTTTAATGAAACTCTTAATCTCTTTTTTCCCAAGCAACCAAATCCCCCATGGTGTCTTATTCACTCCAGAACATCATAAAAATCATGGCTTTTTGGAAATGCATGTCCCAAATACTAGCTAGGGCACAAAATGGAAAAATGACATCAAATCTCTTGCAAGAGCCATAAAACTCAACCATCTTCCAAATCTAGCATCTATACTACTCAAGGGACAATGGAGATCCATAAAGTTGGCAACTTTATGGATTTCAACCACTGCATCATCTTGAACATGAAGGGTTAAGCATAAAAACTTAGATCTAAGCTTATGGACTCATAAAGCGAGGAACTTGAAACTCATAAAAGGTCCATAAGATGTGCAAATGCTTGGTGGTGAGACTTGAATGCATAAACAATGGACTAGATGCTCTTCCTCTTTTTTCCTTAGCTAAAATCACCACAAATAAGCTTCAAGATCAAATATGGATGCTAACATTTCAAAGGGGAGTATAAGGAGGTGATGGAGGTTGAGAGTGGGCTAAGCCTAGCCCACACTTCCTTTAAATATGGAACTAAACCCCCAAAATTAGGGTTTCCTCTTAGGCATGTCTTACGTCGTGAGCCAATATGTGCTCACGTCGTGAGCCCAAAAATGATGTGTATTCTTTAAACTCCTCACGACGTGACATACATTCGTCACGTCGTGAGAAAGGTTAAATCCTTTGAAATTTTAAAATTTAAAAATTCTCACTTGAACTAAAGGTTACAATTCTCCCCCACTTGAACTAGACTTCGTTCTCGAAGTCCGCTGCTGTGAACAACTCAGGGTAATGATCCCGTATCTCTGACTCGGGTTCCCATGTCCATTCGAAACCTTTCCGATGCCGCCACTGAAACTTGACCAATGATACTACCTTGTGTAAGGGTCGAATTGTTGTAATTAGTCGAAATATATTTTGTACTCTTCGAATGTTTTGTAATGTATTTTACTAGGGTGCTTTTATTCGAAGCTTTAGAGTCAATGCCTTAGTATATTTTTTTGTACGCTTTCGGTTCCCTATAAATAGGGGTTATTTACTAGAGTTAGATAAGAGTTTTTACAGACATGTCTATAAATCAAGCTGAAACAAGATCATATTTACATCTGGTGTTCAATCTTGCATTCATACTTGAATTCATACTCTAATTAATTCAATACTCGATTCATTGGTTCATCAATTGGTATCAGAGCAGGAATCATATCTCTGATCTGATTTTCACGCTGTTCAAAAGGTTTTTGAATCAACTTTTTGATTCAAAAGTTTCCGCACTTTTTGAAAGTGAAAAATTGTCTAGATCTTAGTCTGTGATTCGATTCTGCATTTGAATTGTTGAATCGAGTGTTATTCTCATCAATTCGATTTGATTCATCTAGTTTGTTTTCAAATTCTCAAATCTTTTCAAACTTCTCAAAACCATCTTCCGTACAACAATGACGAGTTTCAATCTCAATTCGATGACCTCGTTTTCTCATCTGTTAGGTTCATCAACCAAAATTCCAATGCTAATCCCTGAATACTATGATCAGTGGGCTGATCGTATGCAGGATTATTTGAATGGTATGGATGAAGAATTATGGTCATGTATCACTGGAAATGTCAATGTTCCAGTGAATGTTCAACCAATTGGATCATCTTCTACAAATTCTGGAGTTGATAATCAATCTGATCGTCTGAAGAAACTGGAGAAGAGGTGTATGAGGGAACTGCGAGGTGCTTTACCTCCAGTTGTGTACAATTACGTTAGAAGTTGTACAACTGCAAAGGAGGTATGGAACAATCTGAAAGATAAGTTTCAAGGAAATGAGAAAACAAAAATCAATTCAGTCAAACAGTGTTTGGTTGAACTAAAAGATTTCAAACAAAAAGAAGGAGAAACAATTGAAGTTTACTATGATCGTCTGAACGAGTTAATCTATCATTGCAATCGCTATGGAATTACCAGGACTTCAATGGAATTCAATCTCATCTTTGTAATGGGGCTTCGAAAAGAGTGGAGAAGTGTGAGTATGATGGTGAAGAATCAACAAAGTTTTGATACATCAACTCTCAATGATTTGTAAAATCAGTTGAAAACACAGGAAATTGAGGTAAATGAAATTGCTGAGGAATCGAAGTTGAATTTGGGAGGTCCATTAGCTCTTGTGTCAAAGATTTCGGAGAAAGAAGCTGAAAATGGTGATTATGAGGAAGAAGAAGGATTCATCATGAATTCGGATGATGAAGCAATAGCATTTTACTCGAATAATCGTGTTAAGAAATTTTTCAAAAAGCCGTTCAATTCGAAGACTAATCTTGCTGAGGTGAAAAGAAGTTCTGTGAGTAAAAATGTTGTTGAGTAGAAAAAGAAAGTTGAGAAGCAAGATTCGAAGATAGCTGAAGGAAAGGGTGAGAAGAAGCTAAAAGGTGATGCTGGAATGGATTGTCATTATTGCAACGGTGCGAATCATCTTGCAAATGACTGTATGCTTCGAAAGAACGATGAGAGGAAGAATAAAGTCAAAGATGAGGCATACTATGCAGAGAAGCTTGAGGTGGTTCGTGCTAAAGCAAAGAATTTATCATTGGTTGCAAAGGGTGAGCATGAGGATAAAGATGGAACTTATCAAATCTGGTCATCTGGATCAGATGATGAAGAAATACGAAATCTGACACATGGAGTGTTGTATGCGAAAATGAAGGAGGACTCAGATGATGAGGAATTCGAAGTGAGGGGACGATGCTCGTATCCAAAGCGGCTGACAAATCTCCAATGACAACAAAGGTACGTAAAATTCTCGAATCTTTTAATATTCCTACTCATGCTTATGATTATGAACTAATATCTTTTGATGAAACGGTTACTTATTTTGATTCAATTGTTGTGTCTGCTAGTAATGAGGCCAACAAATTGTCCATGGAGTTGTTAGAGACCAAAAAGAGATTAGACTTGAAAATAAGCAAAATTGAATGTTTGGAATTACAAATTACAAACATTATGTGTGATAGAGATACTTTAACGAGTGATGTCAAACTTTTGCTAGCACAAAGAAACATTTACTGTAATTATGCGAAAAGACTTTATGGCAAATTAACTGATTTACATCATTCAAGTGACATAAGTAAAGAGCAACATAGAAAATTACTACCTTTTCTAGCATTCGAAAGAGCTAAGGTAGATAATATTTCGTATGATTGTGAGCAAATAATAGCTGATTTTGACAAAGTTCCTGATGATAGATATAAATATGGAATTGTCAAAATTGATGAATGTCTTGATGCAAATGAATTAGTTAACATCGTGAATGATACTTTGACTAAAACTGAACAAATTCAAATTTTGAAAAAGACTGAGAATTCAACATCTGATTCTCAATCTAATTTTGCTGATATTGAAGATAATTCTGACAATATTAGTGAAATTAGTGAACT
This sequence comes from Lactuca virosa, assembly GCF_052849685.1. Lineage (NCBI taxonomy): Eukaryota > Viridiplantae > Streptophyta > Magnoliopsida > Asterales > Asteraceae > Lactuca > Lactuca virosa. Next base: position 407,787,692 of record NC_136430.1, on the reverse strand, counting down.
TGAAGATGTTGATTGTTCTCAGTTGTCTGTTATTAATGTTGCATCAACATCTAAAGGGAAAGAAAAAATTAAGGATTTGATGGTTGAAAATGAAACTGATATACCCTCAACTTCGAAAGTTAGTGATGTGAACTTCGTGGATATCAAAGACAGTCAAACTGATGATAGTGATGATGAAGATGAAGAGAAAATTTCGAAGGAAAAGAAATCTTCAAAGGAAGAAGAAAATCCATGAATAGTGGTTGATCAGGTGTATGGTGATACACAAAAGTTCGAAAAAGTGATGAATGAAAAAGGTGAACACTATCTTGAAACGAATACAGTGGTTTATCCAAATTTCAAATGTACAGATGATGTCATTTTTCCAAATCAAGTTTTCGTAACTACTGAAAATGTTGAGAAAATCAAACCAGAATTAAAGAAGTTAGTTGAAGAGGATAATTCAAAAACAACTGATGAAGGCTTTTTCGCAAATCAAAGCACAGTTGAAAACAACTTAACAAAGAATTCGTATGTTTTCCAACGTCAAAAACCACAAAGAAAATGGGTTGAAAAATCAAAAATTGAAAAAGAGAATTCAAAACAAGTTGAAAAGGAATGTGAAAAGTTGTCAAATTTTAAACTCCAAGGAATTCAAAGATCAAATTGACAAATTTTCGAAGGAAAACAACATTTCAAAAAGACAAGCAAGAAAGAAAATATTTTGGCAAAATGTTGAGTCTCAAAAGGTGTCTGAATCACAATCACCCAAAAATGTTTTCAAAGCTAAAAACTCATCTTTTTCAACAAAACCTCAACATTCATCTCAATCAAATCATTCAAAGTCTGAAGTGAATAATCAACCAAGGTTTTCGAAAGTTTCAGAAACTAATATTCCAAGAAAATTTTCAAATAACTCACATCCAAATCAAAAATTCTTTCAACGTCAACATTTTAAATCAACAGTTGATACATCATATGCTAAATCTTTTATAACAAATCCAAAAGTTGATTTTGTTCCTAAAAAGCCAAATTTTCCAAATCAAACGAAGAAAGAAACTATGAAAACTTCACGAGAAAAAGGAATAACGTCAAGGAAGAACATTGATCATTGGCTTGAAGGCAAAGGAAAGATGTATCAGTCAAATACATTTTCAAAGGAGCAAATTCACAAAGCATATGAAAAGTATATGAATAATTCATCAAATGGCAGTTCATCGTCTAAGGATTCGAACATTTCAGTCAAAGCTTGGAAACCAGTAATAAAAGCAAAGAACGTTCATTCACAAACTCAGAATTCGAAGGGTAATGTCAGTGAACATTCGAAACCATCAAAAACTTATGTTTCGGTTCCTTTAAATGAAGATGTAAACTTAATTGATAGTCTCAAAACAAAAGTTTGTGATTGGGTTAAAAGTTCTTCATTGCATTCGAAATTGAAATCTAATTTCCAAGGACCCAAAAAGCCTTGGGTACCTAAATTTTTCCATTGAATGTAGGTACTATGTGACGAGCAATATGATAACAAGTGGTACATCGATAGTGGTTGCTCTCGTCACATGACTGGGAAGAAGGAGAATTTACGTGATTTTCGAAGTCTCAAAAATGCTGGAGTAGTAAAGTTTGGGAACAATCAAAAATGTCAAGTCAAAGGATATGGGAAGATCACGAATGGACAATTCACAGTGAATCGTGTGGCGTATGTTGAAGGTCTTCAACATAACTTGATAAGTGTTTCTCAACTTGTTGTGGGCACTGGCAATCAAGTTCTTTTTAACGAAGAAGGAAGTGTTATTTCGAATGTCAACACAAAAGAAGTGTTACTAAAATCCAAAAGGAAAGGTGACATGTTCACTTTGGATATCAATCCGATAGTAGGGAAACCTGCTATATGTCTTCTTTCGAAAGCAACAGCAGACTTAAGTTGGTTATGGCATCGAAGACTTTCTCATCTCAATTTTCGAAACATCAATAAGCTTGTGGTATAAGATCTAGTAAGAGGTTTACTTGTACTTAAATTTGACAATGATTCTTTATGTGCAGCTTGTGAAGTTGGCAAGCAACATAAACAAGGTCATCCAATTACAATAGATTCGAAAATTGTCGCACCTCTGGAGCTTTTACATATTGATTTGTGTGGTCCTTCGACTGTTTCAACTCTCAACAAGAAACGGTACATTTTAGTTATTGTTGATGATTTTTCCAGATTTACGTGGGTTTATTTTCTCAGGCTTAAATCCGAAGTTGCACAAATCATGATTGACTTTATCAAAAAGATGGAAACAACATTGAAGAAGATTGTTCGAAAAATTAAGAGTGATCATGGAACTGAATTTAAGAACAATGTTCTTGATTCATTTTTGGTAGACAAAGGAATTTCGCATAATTTTTCATCTCCATACACACCACAACAAAATGGTGTTGTTGAACGAAGAAATAGGTCTCTATGCGAAGCGGCAAGGACTATGTTGGCATATGCGAATCTTCCACAATACCTTCGGGCTGAAGCCATATCCACCGCATGTTTTACTCAAAACAGATCTTTCATTCATCGCCGTTTTAACATTACTCCATATGAAATTCTCAACAATCGAAAACCTAACGTCAAATTTTTTCATGTTTTCGGATGCAGATGCTTCATTATGAATCTCAAGGATAATCTTACGAAATTTCAAGCTAAAGCAGATGAAGGGATTTTCTTGGGATATTCGCATAATTCAGTCGCATATCGTGTGTTGAACAAAAGAACACGAAGAGTTGAAGAAACTTTTAATCTTACATTTGATGATTACTACATTAAACAAACAACATCACAGTTTGAAAATCATCATATTCTGACAAAAACACAAGATGAATCTGAATCTTCACAAACATTAGATGTTGATTATGATTTAATTTTTGGAATTTTAGATCATGCTGTTAATGCTGAAATACATGCAAATGATAATCATATCTCTGAACTCACAAAGCTTACTGATGATTCAACATCAACTTCTCCAGAGAAAAGCGAAAGTATGCAAAACAATCCAGTGGAGGGGGAGCAATTGGATTCGAATACTCTAGTTGGGGAAGAGCATTCTTTCGAGGGGGAGAATGGAAGAGTGAATGCTAATGTTGAGGGGGAGCATAATGTTGAGGGGGAGCATAATGTTGAGGGGGAGCATTTAGAAAACATTGAGAATAATGATGATTTAGATGATGTTTGTTCAATTGCAGGTTCAGAAAATGAAGATATATACGAAGATGCACCTTTGGAATTTGATCCAACATATCTGCCAATGGAAAAGTGGACAAGAGATCATCCGAAGGATCAAGTAATTGGGAATCCACAAGAGGGGGTTTTAACAAGAGCTCAAATTCGCGCAAAGAATGAGGTATTGAATACTCATCAAGAATTCTGTATGTTCAATGTTTTTATATCTAAAATTGAACCAAAAATAGTTAAGATTGCAATGGAACACTCAGATTGGGTTGTTGCAATGCAATCTGAATTGTCTGAATTTGAACGAAACAAGATTTGGAGATTAATTCCTAAACCTGAAAATGTTTCGATTGTCGGGTTAAAATGGATTTTCAAAAATAAAACCGACAAAGATGGAAATATTGTTCGAAACAAAGCCAGACTTGTTGTTAAAGGTTATTCACAACAAGAAGGAATCGACTATTAAGAAACTTTTGCCCCTGTCGCAAGACTCGAGGCGGTTCGTATATTTCTGGCTTATGCAGCTCACAAAGATTTTGATGTTTATCAAATGGACGTGAAGTGTGCATTTCTAAATAGAGAGCTTGAAGAAACTGTTTACGTGGAACAGCCCCCAGGTTTTATTAACGAAGAATTTCCAAATCATGTTTATATTTTAGATAAGGCGGTTTATGGTTTGAAACAAGCACCACGAGCATGGTATGCAACTCTTACTTCATTTTTGAAACAATCTAAATTTAAACAAGGATCTGTTGATCCCACATTATTTCGAAAGAAAGTTGGGAATCATCTAATGCTTGTTCAAATTTATGTTGATGATATTATTTTTGGCTCAACTGACCCTGCTTTATCTAGAGAATTCGAAGATTTGATGAAAAGTAAGTTCGAAATGAGCATGATGGGAAAAATCAATAATTTTCTTGGTTTGAATATTCGTCAAAACAGAGTAGGGATTTTTATTAATCAGGAGAAATATACGAAGAATCTGCTTGAAAAGTTTGGATTGACGAATAGCACAAAGTTACGAGTTCCAATGGCAACTGGCATAAAGTTGACACCTTCGTTAGATAAACCTGCAGTTGACCTAACTCTTTACAGGAGCATGATTGGTTCATTACTTTATCTTACAGCAAGTAGACCTGATATCATGTTTTATGTATGTAATTGTGCTAGGTATCAGTCAAATCCACGAGAACCACATCTCACTGCTGTGAAGAATATATTTCGTTATCTTAAAGGAACAATTTCGTTAGGATTGTGGTATCCTTCGAACACTAGGTTCTTTGTACAAGCATATTCGGATGCAGACCTGGGTGGTTGTAATCTTGATCGAAAGAGCACAAGTGGTGGATGTCAATTTCTTGATGGCAAATTGGTGAGCTGGCAGTCGAAATAGCAAACATGTGTATCAATTTCAACAGCTGAAGCAGAATATGTGGCTGCTGCTGCTTGCACTTCACAAATAATATGGATCCAAAGTCAATTGCGTGATTATGCAATAAATATGAAAACAATTCCATTATATTGATTTTCAAAGTGCAATAAGAATTTGTCATAATCCTGTGCAGCATTCGAAGACTAAACATATAGCACTTCGTTATCATTTCATCAAGGATCACGTGGAGGATGGGAATATTGAAGTACATTTCGTGAAAACAACTAATCAGTTAGTTGATATTTTCACGAAACCTTTAGATGAAAAATCTCTTGTGAGAATTATAGAGGGACTTGGAATGATTGATGGAAATTCGGTTCCATGCGAAAAAGAAGAATGATGCATGATAAGGACTGATTCAGAGGCGCTGAATGAAAGACAAAGCAATATCCGTCAGCATTCAGAGGTTACTGTTCATAGTCAACGCTTCGACCCCTTCGAATTCGTAAATTTGTCACTTATTTTAAGGGTTGATTCAGAAGTTACTGTTCATAGTCAACGCTTCGACCCCTTCGAATTCATACATTTGTCACTTATAAGGGGATGATAAAATTTCGCATTTTTGCAACAAGTACGGTTTCATTTTCGAAGATTCAAAAATCCAAAAAGATTTTCGTTTGTTTTGTCATTTAATTTTCGAAAATTCAAAAATCCAAAAAGATTTTTGTTTGTTTTGTCATTTAATTTTCGAAAATTCAAAAATCCAAAAAGATTTTCGTTTGTTTTGTCATTTAATTTTCGAAAATTCAAAAATCCAAAAAGATTTTCGTTTGTTGTCATTTGTTTTCGAAAATTCAAAAATACAAAAAGATTTTCGTTGGTTCTGTCTTTATTTTCGAAAACTCAAAACAACAAAAATATTTTGATTCTTATTTTTTTTAGTATTTTGTTGCAGATAATCTTGAAGACACAGAGTGGCTTATGCTTGCAGTTCTAAGGTCAGGTACATTTTTCATATGAATCGATAAATTTTTCATCATTTGAACTAGTTAAGTTGTCCCTAGAAGCATGCTGTTGCATGTTGTCCAAAGCCTCCAATGACTCAATGTGTGTGTACGAAAGCCTTAATGAAATATTTCATACAAAAATTTCTTCCCAATCAGGCTTATATTCACATTAGTCTCTGAGCTACCTGACTCTTCTCAAAATGAGTTAAGAGTTTACTGTTTGGTCCAAACATAACAGAGGTACTTTTCGTGTCTTACACCAATCTTTTTCATCCATAAAGTTCTTACACGATCACACACGAAGACATATGTCCGAGAGGTCTCTGATCAAACCCATCGAGACTTAGACATATCAAAAATCCATGTTTATGATCTGACATCATGAGACCGTGATGAAAGTGAAACTCAATTTTCATTACCTTTTTAAGGAATTGACGGGGAACTAAGTTCCAGATTTTCACGAAACTTTTGTTTCTGTATCAAAATTCAAAACTCGAAATCATATTCATTTCGAATGAGTGGTCTTGATCAAACATTCGAAACCCACGATGTTTGTTACCCAACAAGATCCAGCACACAAATTTTTTCTTGAATATGATTTCCGTGTGAGTTTCATTCGAATGTCCTTGTCATTTCAAAATTTATCAAAGCCAACTTGTCACTGACTACACTGGTCAAACAAGCAATTTATGTTACAATTTCTCACCTTATGTTTAGGATGACATGTAACGAAATTTTTGAACTACCCACATAGCATTATAAAAGAAGCCCTTCGATACTTGTCAACAAGTATTCAATTGTAATTCACGGGAACCCACACAAGCTATTGATCATTTCTCTTAATGATTAATGAAGTAATCTTTGCCCGGGATTTTATCTGCTTTTGTGTCAATGGTTTGACATCATAATATCCCATATTTTTCTTATTTTTGTTTCTCGTCTATATTCTTTGGAACACTGCACTCACGAAATCCTTGAGGCTCTGAGTAATACCAACTCAGGCTGATGATTTCAAACTTCTGGCGTATGACTTCGCTTTTCATCCCAAAAGTGAAAGAGCCTTGCTTCCATTCGAAGGGTTCTGACGGTTACAATACTCTTGGGGATAACAAGACAGGCTGTTTATAAATGACGTATGGTATTCTGTCCGGTTTTCAAGGTGATGTGACAGCTACTTTTTGACGCATGGCTACTTTTCCGCAGTAATGGTCCGACTTTCAAGGTGCCACGTCGGATATCATTAAATACACATCCCGCTTCAAATTCAAACTTCAGGGTCACATATAAAAGGGGATTCAAGGGTTCATTGTCAGTTTACGCGATCAAAAAGCAAATTTCACAAATTCTCTGCTCATTATTATCTTCAAACCCTAACAATGGCGATTTCTACTCATGTTGATTCTCATACCACTGAAGATGCCTCTTCATTACCAATAATGAAGATTCAAGCAACAAACTATTACTTGGAGGGTGAAGTTTCTCAGTACCCGGAAGAATTGAAGATGCTAATAGTTGCCTTGAAGAACTCTGTTTTGGCTAAGGCGATGTTCAATTCTTTCTATGTTCCATTGTCCTGGCTTTCTCAAGCAGGATCAACTGCGACTTACAACAAAGCATCTGATACGATTACTTTTCATCTGGTGAACGACAAAAAGGTCAGGCTATCCAAGAAACTCTTCTGCCAAATTCTTGATATTCCGAATTCGCCTCCATATGTTTCATTTACTTTTCCACAAATCGTTCACATGTTTAATGAAATGGGATATCAGCCACCATTGTCCAAGATTAGTGATTTTAAGAAGTCTGGTCTTCCACGCCTATGGAATTTCTTATTTGGTATTTTTCTACGATGTTTGACTGGGAGTTCTGCTGGTCTTGATAAAGGAAGAATGGAGGTTTATGCCATGGTTGCTGGCATTTATTATGATCTTCAAGTAGATTATTCTACACAGTTGTGGAAGGAATTTCAAAAAGGTGTAGAACACACGAATGCTATTCATGGTATTTCGTGTGCAAGATATTGGAGTTTGATTTTGCAATACTTTTACAATAAGGAAGGGATTTTGGTACCCAATGATGAAGACAAAGCAGTTTTTCAATCATACCACTATCCGAAGGATGTCACAGATAATGCTAAAGTTTTTCCATCAGTTGCTCGTATTCCAGATGCTATGCTTAAAAGAGTTGATCCTTCGAACTCTGTCTTGGTGGCATATTTGAAGACTATTGATTCTTCAATCGAGACTGGCATACTCTTGGATAGAGATGATATGAAATCCAAGAAGACGAAGAAGAATGAAACTGAGTCAAAATCTTTGAAATCTCCAAAGAAGAAACCTGAAACCGTTGAAGTATATGTTGCTGAGACTCAAGTGATTGAGCCCATTCTTGAAGAATCATAAGAGAATGTAATCATTCCTTCGAAGACTAGAATGTTTCGAAGAATCAAAATGAAGTCCACTCACAAAAGCAAGTCTCCTACACACAAAGTGGTTCGAAAACCTCAAATCACTCATCAAGGTGTGTTAATTCGAGAAGTGCCAGCACCTATTTCTCCGGTGTCCAAGAAACGAAGGGCTGAGGATATGGCCAAACCTTTGTCAAAGAAGAAGAAGAAGAAGACTTGAAAACTCGTGATTTCTACTGAGTCAACAGAAGATGATGATGAAAGAATTCCAGAAACCCCAGAGTTCACTCATCTCACAGAAAGTTCCACTCCTGAGAAGACAATCGTCATACCACCCGAAGATTCGATTGCCAAATCAGTTTCTGAGGCGGGTCGAACTTCAGGCATCCCTGCACACGTATCTGATACGGATGTAAATGTCGATATGGGTGAAGGAGGTTCGAAAAATGAAGCTCAAGGTCACGTTACTTCTGCTCCTTTTAAAAGTATTGTTTTTTTACCATTATCCACTACTCCTCTTACTTCAACCACAGATTCCCCAACATTCGAACACATTCTTGATCAACCATTTACTTCTATTTTTTCTTCACAATCTACTGAGCCACCCAAACCAACTTCACCTGTTCAAGAAACCGTTTTTATGGAGACAGAGACTGATAATGAAGGGTTTGGTGGTATGTTTGATGAATTGGAATTTCATGAAGAAGAAGAACAGTTTCCTGATCATATGTTGATGACCATGAAGTAGTTCAAAATTATGAATCAGAAATTGAATTCAATAATTCAATCTCAAGCAGATCTAGGGGGTGGTTCATCTGTTTCTAGTTTGGAGGTTGATTCACTGTTGAAAATGCTCGAAGCCAGAGTGGTTAGCAAAGTATCTGGAATGATTACTGACTCTGAGTCTCGAATTCTGGAGAAGGTTGATTATAATGATCAAAATAATGAACTTCGGATCAAATCTCAAAATTCAATGTTTACCAGTGATGTGAAAAATTTGAAGAATGTCGCAAAGGAAAGTCATGTTCTTTTTGTGCAAGAAGTGAAGAAGGTCAGGGAGGATGTAAATTTGTAGATTCACGAACTTCGTGAAGATGTGCAAAAAGAAATTGTCACTGTTCAACAAGATTGTGCATCCTTAAATCAAAAGGTTGATATCATTTGTGATGCAGTCACACGATTTGTTAAATTGTATGAAAGTTTGAGTCCTCAAATAACTCAACTTTCAACATCCGAAAGTGCAAGCTTTGAGGAAGTGCTTAAGTTGCTTAAGGAGTTAAAAGAGATTTATGATAGGCCGGTTTCTTCTCCATTGATTACTCCTGAATTTTTATCCCAGAAGTTTATCCAATTCGAAGCCATTCTCAATAAGCAACTTGCTCCTCTCTTTCGCATCTCAAGCCTTCTTCCAACAGCAAATTTCCCGCCTGTTTTCACAGGGGTGCAAGGGGGAGAAAGAAAAACTACTGAGTCGAAGGCTAGTGGTGAGGATGCGAAAGTTGTGGGAAAAGTTTTTTCTTCAAAAATCCCAACAACAAAACCAGTAATAGTTTCTGCTGAACTGGTTACTTCAACTGTTGTAACAACAATGCCAATTGCAAGACCCATTTCGAAAGGGATTGTTATTGGTAAATCTTCAGAAACTGGTGGGAGTGGTTCGAATCCAAAAGAGACAATTGTCAATCCAGCCTTGAAAGATAAAGGGAAATCAATTGTAGTGGAAAAGTCGAAAGAGGAAAAGAAGGCTGAAGCAGAAGCTGAACTTGAAAAACTGAGGATTATTCAAAGCATTATGACTCATCGTGCTAGTGATCCGAAGGGATTGGATAAAGGTGATCCAGCTAAACACTATAATTACGAAACAATTGAGGCCAAGGTTGCTTTTAATCACATGTATACATTCGAGAAGAAACAAAAGTAGAGTTATTTGGTCACGAATACTGATGCAAGCCAGCTGGATTTTCCCATAAACGAAATGATGTTTATCATGCCTCAGTTCAAAGCAGAAGGGAATTTTAAAAATAAGGATGAAGGTACACACATGAAAATTCGTTTTCATGCTGTTCTTGGAAAAGCCCCTGTGGAAGTTTGGTCTTTAATAAAAATCAAGAAGGTCATAAGTATGAAAAAGGATGTGATTTTCGAAAACACAGTCCAGAATGTTAAGTATGTGGTTGCCAGGGCAAATGGAAATATTTGCGAATTCATTGTTGCTGATTTTGCATTAATGAACTTGTATGATCTTATACAAGTTGCATTACTTCTAAAAGACAAATCATTTTCATTCATTCAAAACACTAAACCAGATGAATTCAAGCTTGGAGTTGCTCACATTAAGATTTTTATCGAAAATTATTATGAGTGCTTGGCACTAACAGATGTGGAATTAGCTACTGCCAAAGGAATGGAAATAAAAGCACCGATGGCTCCTACGAAGACTCAGGCAGAATTGAAGAAATATGTTGATGGTGAAATTTGCCTGAAGCCTTTTGGAATGGTCTTCGCAGGAAAAGACAAAGCTGGAAAAGCTAAACGGTTCTTATTTCAAGCAAGTGAAGTAGAGAGATATTCAACATCTCAATATACGGACTTGATTGTTCGTATGAATCATTGCAAGAAGAACAATGAAGGAGACAAGAAAGAGCTGAAGAAGATTATCTCCTGGTACACGGAGATTCGAAGAGTGTTACTGTATTCCATCACACTTCTTACGAATTGAAGACTTCGACTATGATTACAAAGGGGGAGATTGTAAGTGTCGAATTATTGTAATTAGTCGAAATATATTTTGTACTCTTCGAATGTTTTGTAATGTATTTTACTAGGGCGCTTTTATTCGAAGCTTTAGAGTCAATGCCTTAGTATATTTTTTTGTACGGTTTCGGTTCCCTATAAATAGGGGTTATTTACTAGAGTTAGATAAGAGTTTTTACAGACCTGTCTATTTTCTCTGTAAACATTCGAAAGCGTAAATCAAGCTGAAACAAGATCATATTTACATCTGGTGTTCAATCTTGCCTTCATACTTGAATTCATACTCTGATTAATTCAATACTCGATTCATTGGTTCATCACCTTGTTGCGTAAGGCCTTAGTCTTTCGATCCAAGATCGCCACTGGTCTCTCAACATAATTCAGGAGATCATCAACCTGAACATCATCCAGAGGAATAACTGATGAATCATCAGCCACACACTTTTGAAGCTACGAAGCATGGAAGGTGTTGTGGATTTGACTGAACTCCTTGGGAAAATCTAGCCTGTAAGCTACCTTTCCAACCCTAGCAACCACTCGAAATGGACCAATATACTAGGGCCCCAATTTTCTCATCTTCCTGAAATGTATCACACCCTTCCAGGGTGATACCTTCAACAAAACCACGTCTCCAACCTGGAACTCCAGCTCAGATCGACGCTTGTCGGCATAACTCTTCTGTTAACTCTGAGCTGTCTGAAGTCTCTTCCTAATCTATTGAATAAGATCTGTCATCTAAAGGACTACCCTCGTCGTTCCCATAAATCTATGACCAACCTCTCCCCAACAAACAGGGGTACACCACTTCCTCCCATAAAGGAGATCAAAAGGTGGTGCATCGATACTGGAGTGATAGCTGATGTTGTAAGAGAAATCAGCTAGGGGAAGGAAGGATTCTCATCCCACCGAAGTCTATGACACAGGTTCTCAACATATCCTCAAGTTTATAAATGGTCACCTCACTCTGACCATCCATCTACGGATGATAAGCAGTACTATTACACAATCTTGTACCTAGTTCCTCGTGGAACTTCTGCCAAAACCGCGAAGTGAACCGAACATCCCAGTCTGAAATGATAGAAACCAGATGCAATATCACAAAAATTTCAACAATTTTAAACCTTTCAAAATTACCCTTTTTCTAAAGAAGTGTTTACAAAAACCATTGTTCCTAAAATATTATTTAAATCAGAATCGCTTTCGACATAGTTTTTAAAACATTCACGTTATCAGAGTTTCCTAGAAATCATAAGTCCAAAACGCAAGGATGTTTACGGTCACGCCTTCACCTTGACATGATCCACTGAAGTACCTGAAACCATAAATGAAAACTGTAAGCATGAAGCCTAGTGAGTTCCCCCAAAATACCGGTCACACAAACGATCACATATATAAAATAACAGCATGCAATGGGTCCACAGCTAAAAGACTGGATTAGCCCTCAGCCCACAGTATGAGTCTGGCTTACCTATCAGCCCACAGCTCATATCTGGCTTTCTCCTGAGCCCACAACATAAATCTGGCATGCCCTCGGGGGCCCACATCATATGTCTGGCTTGCTCCCTGTACCGATAAGTCATCAACCTGAATTATCAATGTTCAGCCCTCAGTATGAGTCTGGCATACCAACCGGGTCCTCAGCTCGTATGTGGAATGCTATTAAGCCCTCAGTATGAGTCTGGCATGCCATACCAGCCCTCATCTCATATCTGGATTACTCCAATACCCTCAAGTCCTCAGTACGAGTCTGGCATACCAACCGTGTCCTCAGCTCATATCTGGAATGATATCGAGCCCTCAGTATGAGTCTGGCATGCGATACTCGGCCCTCAGCTCATTACTAGAATGCCCTAGGGTTTGTTGGCTACGATACAAAACATTACAACCTCAACCCAACACAATATACTGACAGATAACCAACATACGCAGATCATAGGTAGTCCTACAGATCTACCAGGCTAGCATATCAAGAACTAGCATACTCATGCATATCTATTCCATACTTGGCATAACAGCAATATCAGGTTATCAACGAAAAGGGTCGGCCTTGGTGCCTTCGACCCGAAAGTACAGTGAGGAAAACCCACCTCGCAATTCCGAATCATACTGAAAACCTCCGATTGTTGGCTCACGAAAATCCCGAACTAACACAGCAAAACAAATATCCAATTAACAATTGGACTACCATCCTTGACTAATGATCCATACTTAGGGTAAATATCCATTTTACCCTTTTCCTAACCGGGCCAAGGCCCAAGTCCAAATATTAGATCCAAAAGGCCCAACTTACTTCAAGGCCCATGATTGGCCCAATTTTCCAAATTGGGCCCAAACCCCTTGTTGGGTCTTATCCAAATGTCCAATCCTATATTTAGCCCAAAACACACTTATCCAGATGGTCCATTAGGGCCCACGTATCAACGCCCAACAGATGGCCCAATACTCAAAGCCCAAAGTCCAAAACCCAAACAGAGACGTACGCGGGGCGTACCCCATCGGTACATGGGTGTACCTCGCCTCGCATTGACCACCTACAGGGTGGTTGACTCAGTACGCGGGGCGTACGTTGCCTTACGTGGGGCATACCCTCGCAGGGCTTAACACTTCCATAAGTGCTTAATAGATTAAGCACTTGAGCTCAAACTTCAATTCCATGATCCAATAGAACTCTAGAACCATAAAGTATCAAATTTTAAGACTTTGGTCGACCAAAAGGGCTTAATACATGGTCTTAATCCATTAAGATCTCCTACAAAGAACAAGGGACCAAACTAGCTCAAGGGACCTCATTTTTATGCCTTAGGACCCATCCTAGGGTCTGAAAGGACAGTCCAACATGACCAAAACAAAGCATGCACAATATTGGGACTCTTGGAACAAGAAGAATACCAAAAAGCAACCAAAACAAGATCTAAACAATCCAAGCATAAAGGTAGAATCTTTATACCTTCTGGAGCTTCCCAAGAAGATGATAATCCCAGATCTACAAGCTTGCTTCCTTCATTGACTCCTTTGATGCACTAACTTCTCCTTTTGGCACACAAAATGTCACACCCCCAAACCGGAACGGCGGAAACGTTCGGGGGCGGAGGACGTCATGTTTAGTATCACAACACATGCATCATAGTAATCAAAGTAACAAACAACCATAGCATTAATATGAAAGTGTTTACAAAGTATGTGATTCACAAAAGTTAGACTCCAAAAGTAAATAACAAAACAAGACATGAAGCTACTATGCTCCATCTTCTGATTCCCAGTGTGCGTACCTGTCTACTAGTTTCCTGAGAATACAAGTTACTTTGAAAGAGTAGATCAGCATTTAAGCTGGTGAGTTCATAAGTATTTTAGTAATGTAAAGTAAGTTATAAGTTCTTTTAGAAAAGTTCGTCTGTTCCTCCAAAATTTCCTATATTTCCTTATATGATGAATGAAAGTAAAAATGACTCTACAATTTCTTATATGAGTACTAAATGGATACAAGTTATATAGAATCCAGATCAAACAGACAATCAATTGTGTGAATCTGCCCTAAGCCCACAACCAAACAAGGAACAGGAAATGAGGCGGAAGTCACACATCCCATTGTTTGTTAGATCTTCATTGTATATAACCCTGGTGTATTCATTCGGTACTTACGAAGTTATCTATAATAGTTCCTTTATATTTGATGAAAACATTCCTTAAGAAAAACTCTTATTTCCTTTAGTAAAAATGGTAACCACAATAGTTCTTTCTATAATCACTTAGTTTATACAAGCTATATATAATCTAATATCGAACAGATAGTTAATTGTGTGAATCTGCCCTAAGCCCACAACCAAACAAGGAATAGGAAGTAAGGCAGAATGCACACATCCAACTACCTATCGGATATTAATTATATATAACCCTGCTGTATAAACTAAGTATTATAGAATTAACCACTAAAGGTCCTTTAAGTTATACTGGTTTAATAAAATGAATTAAACCCTCTTACTGATAAGTTTCTAGTTTAGCCTACTAAATGTTCTATCTGAAAAGTATGTTTTTATACTAGAAAACGATGTATTGAATTTGTATACTATGACCTAACCCATACCCGGTACTCCTTATGATTACTTGATGTATACGGAATATATATATCTAAGATCGAAAAGATAGTAGACTGGGTGAATCTGCTCTAAGCCCACAACCAAACAAGGAACAGGAAATGAAGCGGAAAGCACACATCCTACTGTCTGTCGGACCCAATTAATATATATCCCTGATGTATCTACCGAGGAATCATAAAGTTAGCATTATAGGCCCCCTTCTAACTTAATGTTCATGTTACTAGTAAGTTATGTAGCGTTGTTCTATTGTTTGGACGATTACTAGAAGTAACGAAATCATGTTCTCTTAACGCCTCAGTCGATACTGTTGTGAGTTTTGTATATATTTGTGTTTTATTTATTATTGTCCGGTACTTTGTTGATGTACCCTTTATAAATAAATCTGGTACTTTGTAGATGTACCCCATATATAACTCTGGTACTTTGTAGATGTATCTCATATATATATATATATATATATATATATATATATATATATATATATATAAATCGTGGCACTTTGTAGGTGCACCATATATATATAACCTTATACCATGTTTATTATCATCTTTTGTTTAGAACAATGAGTTAATGATACGTTCCCTTCCTAGGTTACTGGGAATATATATTATAAGTATGTAAATCATGATTTGTTCTTCTGTTATAGTATGTTCCTCCCTGTACTAGTTGTAGTATGTTCCTCCCTGTACTAGTTGTAGTATGTTCCTCCCTGTACTAGTTGTAGTATGAACTGAACCCCTAAACTATACATATTATAGTTTACTAGTATGTTTACTTGAACTGGCCCTGATTTGCAGAAAAGACTCAATTATCTACTGTGTTATGATTGTACTTTAAAGATAGAGTTTTATAAACAACAAAGTAACATAACTTTAAAAGAGTTTTTGAAATGATTTGATCACTTACAAAAGTATAAGAAATCCTTTAATGTGATGGTTATCACAAATAACATTTACACAATTATCAATGTGTTCAACTTGTATTCCCCCCCCCCCCTTAAAAGCATTTAAAACATTTAAAAGATTGATTATAGGGGTATGAACTCACCTTATGTGGGTGATTCAATTGAAGATTCGCATAACGATGAGAAGTTCCACAAATGAAGTCCCGAGACACAAACGACTCCTAAATGACATATATTGATACATATATGCATGTAATTAGCAAATCTAACTACAAAGGAGATTGGTAAACAACCTAGGATGCAAGGATAACTCAACAAAAGAGTGCTAGAAGCAAGATAGGAGGTTGAAAGGGTGTTCACGGCCCAAATGAAGGATAGTTCACGACCCAATGGAGTTCACGGCCCAAGTTGGTTCACGGCCCAACTTGATGAGTGGTTCACGGCCCAATGATGATCCTATGAAGGGTTCACGACCCAACTTGATGAAGAACACTTGAAGATCTTGGAGAAAAGTGATGAATCAATATGGAAAGGTAAGGGATTTCAAGGAACAATCAAGAAGAGATGAGACCCTTACGTTTTTGGAGTAAAATGAGAGCCTTTATTGGATGATACTTGAGAGAGAATGGAGTGTTTGCGGCCAAGGGAAGAAGAAGTGAAGGAAAAGTGGAAAAAATACATCCATATAGGAGGGGTTCACGGCCTAACAAGGGTTCACGGCCGTGAACATGGACCTTGGCCGTGAACCTCACTTGTTGGGGTTTTATGAGTCAAATGTTGTTCTAGGCTCTTGGTTCTTATGTGGTTCACTTCCTAACACAAAATCCTTGAGTGTACTAGGCTTAGAACTCATTAGAATGACCCTTAACAAGGCTAAAAGACAATAGAAACAAGTCTGACTTTTGGTTGACTGGATTGACTTTACAAGACAGGAATTTACGGGTTGTCACACAAAATCACACTATAAGCTCAAGATGCTCACTATGGGGGTTAGGGTTCTCTCAAAACGGCTGAAGGACTAGGAAGATGAAAGAGTGAGTCAAAATGACCCATAATGGTGCTTAAATACTCCACAAACCCTAAAAATTAGGGTTTCACCCAGACACATGTACGCCCAGCGTACATATGTGTACGCCCAGTGTTCTAGGGCACGCCCTAGTACGCTTAGTGTACTCACATGTACACCGTGCGTACTACTCAAGTTCCCATAATCACCATTTTGCCACTAGGGCTTCCCATGGCCACTTCTTACCAATCTAAGGACCAAAAATGACATAATTAAAATCCAAGGGATGAATGTGAAGTTAATTGAAAGATGTGGAATTACAACTCTCCCCCACTTAAATTTGATTTCATCCTCGAAATCATTCCTTACGATCTCCGACAAACCCGACATCCTGAGGGGCACACCCACAACCATGACATACGAAGACCTTCTAAGGAGACTAAACCCAAAAGAAATATTTTCAACCCGAAGAAGACGAATCCATAATCCCATGAAGCAAACCAACCCTACCTTATCTGAAACCTCAAGACTCGAAATGGGTCTAACTCCCTGACAGGCCACCTTTACTGAACCAATGCTAAATCCATGACACTTATCCATCAAACTATCTATTCAACTCCTGATGATAACAATTCCATGAACACAATGTGGTACATGACATGAATTTCCTTAACTGTCGGAATGATACACGACTGCTATAATTCTGAAAACCCCATGACCTGCCTAACCTTCATACCGATAGAACCATCCCAGAGCACAAACACATGAACTAAGTCCTGACCCTCTGGCTAATACCTTTGACATACCGATCCCTTAACTCACATCTCCCTGACTTACAGTCCTCGCACGGATACACTCGCGATTCTCAACGCGAGTTCCCACCAAAAGCCATCCCGAAATGGCCATCCAAACAATTTCTCATAAGTTCTTATCTAAGGATGATGAGCGTCCATTCATGAATTCTACCCCCAATCCCTGACTGGGGACACCATAAAACTTGCAGAAAAGATCCTCAAATCACAACAATCGCGAACCTCTCCCAATTCAAACCCATATGATGTACCAAAACCTTAAAATAACCTTTGACTCTCTGCCATGCCATTACCAACCTCCGACCCAACGAGAAAAGATGATCAAACCAAGAATTTCCGCATTTCATCCAACCTCTAACAACAACTTGTGAACAAACAGAAACACGATACATACATTCCCTAGATACATTCTGATGCCTGACTGATACCCCCAACAACCCTTGACTGCTCCCTATCCAAACCAACTTATTTATAGGTCTTCTGATCCCCCATCAACTCGTCAAAACTGAGAGTATCACAAACAGAAGTAATGAATAATCATTTCCATTAGGCCCACAGACTATGACTGGAATACCCCCACCAGGTCCTTAGCATAGGTCTGAATTGCCTCCGATCCCACATTATGAGTCTGGAATGCCCTCCCCGGCCCTCATCCCTTGACGGGAATGCTCCCGATCACATACCGACCTTGTCAGCATTACATCGCTTGCCCAACACTCCGGGCCTAAAGATACTCACCTCCTTTCATTGCCTTAAAGGGACCTAATCAACGTCCCACACAACACCGAACGAGCACTACAATGTTGAAAACCTACCACGCATGATTCTCTTATAGAACGAGCTGCTACCCAAGCAAAACCTTGCGAAATCATGGTCACACACGACCCGAGGATAGGATAATGGTCGAATTATTGATCTAATTCGAAGGCTATAACCCAACCGAACCATGCACATAATTCGAACTAAACCCCAATGCTACATGGTATAGCCCACAGATACACATAAAGAATTACCGCCATGCACATTCTTAGGGAACCCCTAACCTCATGATTGATCGAAACAAGATCCCATACTTGATTGAGACTGAACAGATTCTACAAATACGAAACTAGCTCGAGAAGACTTCCAAGACGATCTCGAAAGTTCTCAAAACCTGAGTTTGCTACGAATCAGAATTCCGTTTCACCAATGAGGGTATACATACCCAAAGACTAAGGGAACATAAACACACTGCACAAGAGGGTAGCTGATGCATTCCTTGATCTTTAACTGTCACCACTTAAATCCTTCGGAGAAGTCCCGCTGAATGATGAACTCAACGACCAATGGTCTAGTACACCTTGACACCTAAACCAGAGAACCACAACCCACCTGGATCTGAACAAACCTGCTTCTGGAAAGGGTTCACCGATCAACATCTGTCCAACAAATCTGAAAGCAGCAATCCGAACATCGAGATGACAAACCCTTCAATGACTGGCGCTCAACCTGAAAATCCCAGTTCTCCCCCACTTAGAACTCGAACCACCACCCACTTGGGGTGAAACCAAAACATAACCCAAGTGGCCCAACCAGGTACCACCATACTTGACCATGGAATTACTAACATACGCAGAATAGTCCTCTAGATACGGATCAAACGGAACCCAAGAGAAACCTGAATTCCAGCTGAAGACCTCTGAATTTCCCCATTATAACCATTTTCAAAGCATAAGCAACTACCGATTTACGATCCATACATGCCTTCCTTGCTTGCAATCCAATTACAATCCAATGCCTGGCTTTCCCCTCTCCCAAGAATGCGGGCCCTTGCTCGCATCGCTAAGGTAATCATGTCACATCAATCCATCTGCGCACACCGGCGCTGACATACTGTCGCCAACCACTGCGACCTGCAGACCCCAAGCTGAGAATCCAACCTAAATCAGGAGGTCACAAGCCTGCCCACTCCTTCTAACTAGGAAAAACTGAAGGGCAAGATTCTTGCCACAGATAACGACAATATAATCCGACCATCCGCCACTTAAATCCAAGATGCGATTTCCAAGCCGATCATATCAACCACTTCTTCCCCGTGTCTCGAGGCCCGAGGCACGACCTCTAAAAAAACCCTCGAGACTTCCAACGAACATACTCATCTGGGTCTAAACCACTCAACCCACATCAATATCGCCATAGGGTCCTCAACAAACACAAAGCCCATCCTCGCCTGAGCAGCCCAAGCTAAAAGATTGACAGATACAGAACTACTGCCTCGAACCATGGTATCCAACCATGCTATCTTCCCTGAAAAGTCCTTAGAATCCCCGAAATCCTCCTTGAATCAAGTATGGATCCTATGCTTCCAGTAGTACGGACCTAATACTACCTTCCACACCTATCCATACATTCCTCAAAAATCATCTCGGGTCCTCTAAGACCTAGTCACAAAACACTCCTGAAACCTGCTCAACAGCAAAACAAATTCACTAAAATACTCCCTAGGCTATCCTAGGGTTCCACACTTCTCTTCCATCAGCTGCTAAATAACTCCTCACAATGTCAATTAGCTATTCCATGAATACAATCACATGCAACAAAGCTCAGATAATCCTTCGAGTAACAGACTCATCCCTACAACGGTTAGACTCAAACGAGAGCTGCACAGTAGGGTCAAATCCGTCACTCTGAGATTATCCAACCTTTTTCACATGTGACTTGACATATTCACTTAATATCTAACTCACATCATCGTGAGTTCCAAAAATCACAAAGCAAGTAGCATTCATGCAGAGGAGCTGATTAGCACTAAAATGCAATAAAATCCGACAGATCCTCCTACGAGATCCTCGATCTCAAACTCCCAACGCCACGGATGCACCTTTGCCCTGCTCTCACTCTCCCTAGAGTGGCTAATCAATCCTTGTGCTGGGCCGCTAAACACTACACCCACTCATGAAACTTCCACCAACCCTGCAGCACTCGTGTATGCTAGCCATACATAACACTGGATCCTATAGACAGTTGAATACCTGATCCTACCCTAAGCCCTTCATCAAACAAGAACAGGAAATAAGGCCAAATCAAACATTTTCAGGCTATAGAATCTTATTTATGTATAACTATGATGAATACACTAAGCAACTACAGTAATGATGTCAATTTCATATACAAAAGAATCCTAGGCTATCAGGCATCATATAATTACGCAATTCTATCATGCAATTCCTGAAGATCCCTAGCCTATCGCTAGCATGTTGTTCTAACATAACATAACATAATCTCAAATAATTGTGTGGTATTTTGGGGTCAACTTACTGGCTCCGGCTGATTGTACACATCGCATATTCCTTGATTATTTTGAAAACCATTTGAAAAATTGTTTTTAATAATCTTTTTCCTTAGTCTGAGACTGGATTCACACGAGTGTTCCTCCTATTCACTCAAACCAAGGATCTGATACCAAATTGTAACATCACAAAAATTTCAACAATTTTAAACCTTTCAAAACAACCTTTTTTCTAAAAAAGTGTTTACAAAAACCATTGTTCCCAAAATATTATTTAAAATCAAAATCGCTTTCGACATAGTTTTCAAAACATTCACGTTATCAGAGTTTCCTAGAAATCAGAAGTCCAAAAATGAGAGGAGGTGTACGGTCACGCCTTAACCTTGACAGGATCCACTGAAGTACCTGAAACCATAAACCAAAACTGTAAGCACGAAGCTTAGTAAGTTCCCCCAAAATACCAGTCACACAAATGATCACATGTAGAAAATAACAGCATGCAATGGATCCGCAGCTAAAAGGTTGGATTACCCCTGTGCCCACAGTATGATTCTGGCTTAACAATTGGCCCACAACTCACATATGGCTTGCTCCTGAGCCCACAGGATAAGTTTGGCTTTCCCTTAGGACCCACAGCTTATGTCTGGCTTGCTCCCTGTACCGATCAGTCATCAAACTGAATTATCAATGTTCAACCCTCATTATGAGTATGGCATACCAACCGGGTCCTCAACTCGTATCTAGAATGCTATTGAGCCCTCAGTATGAGTCTCGCATTCCCTACGCGGCCCTCAGCTCATATCTGTTTTGCTCCAATACCCTCAAGCCCTCAATACGAGTCTGGCATACCAACTGGGTCCTCAGCTCGTATCTGGAATGCTATCGAGCCCTCAGTATGAGTCTGGCATGCGCTACCTGGCCCTCAGCTCATATCTGGAATGCCCCAGGGTTTGTTGGCTACGACACGAAGCTGTACAACCTCAACCCAACACAATATACTGACAAATAACCAACATACATAGATAATCATGCAGACAGAATCATATGTAGGCCTACAGATCTACCAGGCTAGCATATCAAGAACTAGCATACTCATGAATATCTATTCCATACTTGGCATAACAACAATATCATGTTATCAACCAAAAGGTCCAGCCTTGGTGCCTTCGACCCGAAAGTACAGTTAGGAAAACTCACCTTGCAATGCTGAATCATACTGAAAACCTCCGACTGTTGGCTAACGAAAATCCCGAACTAACATAGCAAAACAAACATCCAATTAACAATTGGACTACCATCCTTGACTAATGATCCATACTTAGGGTAAATATCCATTTTACCCTTTTCTTAACTGGGCCAAGGCCCAAGTCCAAATCTTTGATCCAAAAGGCCCAACTTACTTCAAGGCCCATGATTGGCCCAATTTTCCAAATTGGGCCCAAACCACTTGTTGGGTCTTATCCAAAGGTCCAATCCTATATTTAGCCCAAAACACACTTATCCAGATGGTCCATTAGGGCCCACGTATCAAAGCCCAACAGATAGCCCAATACTCAAAGCCCAAAGTCCAAAACCCAAACAGAGACGTATGCGGGGCGTACCCCATCGGTACGATGGGAGTACCTCGCCTCGCATTGACCACCTACGGGGTGGTTGACTCAGTACGCGGGGCGTACGCTGCCTTACGTGGGGTGTACCCTCGCAGGGCTTAACACTTCCATAAGTGCTTAATGTATTAAGCACTTGAGCTCAAACTTCAATTCCATGATCCAATAGAACTCTAGAACCATAAAGTATCAAATTTTAAGACTTTGGTCGACCAAAAAGGGCTTAATACATGGTCTTAATCCATTAAGATCTCCTACAAAGAACAAGGGACCAAACTAGCTCAAAGGACCTCATTTTTATGCCTTAGGACCCATCCTAGGGTCTGAAAGGACAGTCCAACACGACCAAAACAAAGCATGCTCAATATTGGGACTCTTGGAACAAGAAAAATACCAAAAAGCAACCAAAACAAAATGTAAACAATCCTAGAATAAAGGTAGAATATTTATACCTTTTGGAGCTTCCCAAGAAGATGATAAACCCAGATCTACAAGCTTGCTTCCTTTCTTGACTCCTTTGATGCACTAACTTCTCCTTTTGGCACACAAAATCACACTATAAGCTCAAGATGCTCACTATGGGGGTTAGGGTTCTCTCAAAATAGCTAAAGGACTTGGAGGCTGAAAGAGTGACTCAAAATGACCCATAATGGTGCTTAAATACTCCACAAACCCTAAAAGTTAGGGTTTCACCTAGACACACGTACGCCCAACGTACATATGTGTATGCCCAGCATACTAGAGCATGCCCTAGTACGCTTAGCGTACTCACATGTACGCCCCGTGTACTACTCAAGTTCCCATAATCACCATTTTGCCACTAGGGCTTCCCATGGCCACTTCTTAATAATCCAAGGACCAAAAATGACATAATTAAAATCCAAGGGATGAATTTGAAGTTACTTGAAAGATGGGGTGTTACACCAGAACACCATACCGAGAGACGAAATCATGTACATAAACATCAGCCAATTTATGGATCAACGAGCTCTCACAGATGGCAAAGAAGTGAGCACTCTTGGTCAACCAATCCACTATTACCCAAATCGCATCAAATCCCTTAGTTGTCCGAGGAAACTTAGTGATAAAATCCATGGTGATCTGTTCCCATTTCCACATGGGAACCTACAAAGGATGAAGCTTGCCATGCGGCCTCTGGTGCTCGGCTTTGACCATCCGACATGTCAAACACCGCTCGACATTCCAAGCTATCTCCCGTTTCATGAACAGCCACCAATATCTGATTCAAAAATCCTGATACATCATGGTGGTTCCAAGGTGTATCAAAAATCTAGATTTGTGTGCCTCCTCCAGCACAGCCTGCCTGACTCCACAAAAATCTGGCACCCATACTTGACCATACCGGGTCAACAACCCTCGATTGTTGGTAGAAAACTTGTCGATCTCGCCTCTGAGTCGCCCATGCTTCCAGTTTTCTTTCTTGAATCCCTCCGTCTGATCCTCCCTAATCATACCCAACAATGGCGAATCAATAGTAATCCTCATACAAATGCTCCCAACAGCAGAACTAGCCGCCTTGCGGCTTAAAGCATCAACGACCACATTCTATTTCCCCGTGTGGTACATAATCTAATAGTCACAATCCTTAACCAAGTCAAGCCACATGTGTTACATCATATTCAGATTCGGATGATGCATGAGATATCTCAAACTCTTGTGACCCGTGTAGATTATACAACGGACCCAATGCAAATAATGTCGCCAAATCTTCTGGGAAAATATTACCGCCCCTAACTCAAAATCCTGTGTCGGATACCGACCCTTATGCGGCTTCAACTGCCTAGAAGCATACATAATGAATTTCCCACGCTGCATAAGCACCTCTCCCAAACCGATCATGGACATATCACAATATACAACATAATCCTCAACACCCTCAGGGAGGGTCAACACTGGGGCCTCACACAACTTCTGCCTCAGTGTCTCAAACGCAGCCTGCTACTTAGGCCCCAAGAGGAAATACACGCCCTTCTAGGGATGAGAGTGGGTCCAAACCCGGACCCGGAAAACCCGGGAACCGGTTAACGAGATTTTTTAGGACCGGGAACCGGACTGGTATATAGGAACCGGTTCCGGTTCGGTTCCGGGTAAGGTACCGGGTAAAGTGGTTCTAGAACCGGAAAACCCGGAAATATCAAAGTTGGTCGAATGGAACCGGGTAAAGTGGGTCTAAAACCGAAAAACCCGGGGAACCGGGTAAAGTGGGTCGAATGCATGTTTTAAAATTTCACAAAATACAAAAATAAAGCTGAGAAAAAAAAAATTCGCAGCTTTGATATTTCAACTTTCGGAGACTATAAATCAATGAATATGAAACCAAAAATGACAAAATTATAGTCTAAAATCATGTACAAACTCTATACTAAACTTTGGAAAAAGCGCATGCTATTCCAACTTCAAACGAATTAAATATGCATGTTTCAAATCTTTCACGAAATACAAAGAAAGCTGAAAAACATAAAATTTTCAGCTTTGATATCCCGACTTTGAGAGACTATAAGTCAATGAATAAACACCCAAAAATAACAAAATTATAGTCTAAAATCATTTACAACTATAAACTACACTCTGGAAAAAACCTCATGCCAATCTGACTTCAAACGAATGAGATATGTATGTTTTAAAACTATCACAAAATATAAAAAAAGCTGAAAAACATAAAATTTCCAGCTTTGATATCCCAACTTTGAGAGACTATAAGTCAATGAATATAAACCCAAAAATGACAAAATTATAGTCTAAAATAATGTACAAACTATAAACTATACTATGGAAAAAACCTCATGCCAATCCGACTTTAAACGAATGAGATATGCATGTTTTAAAACTATCACAAAATACAAAAAAAAAGCTGAAAAATATAAAATTTCCAGCTTTGATATCCCGACTTTGAGAGACTATAAGTCAATGAATATAAACCCAAAAATGACAAAATTATAGTCTAAAATCATGTAAAAACTATAAACTATACTATGAAAAAAACCTCATGCCAATCCGACTTCAAATGAATGAGATATGCATGTTTTAAACTTTCCATAGAAACCGGTTCCGGCCCCTAAAACCGGTTCCGGTTCCTAACACGGTTCCGGTTCTTAAACCCGGTTTACCCGGACCCGAAGGACCCGAAACCCGCATTAACCGGAACCCGGATAGAACCATTCTTTAAACCCGAGACCCGGACCGGTTTTACATATTCCGGTTCTAACGGTTCCGGTTCCGGTCCGGTTTTCCGGTTCTAAATCTCATCCCTACGCCCTTCCTCGTCAGACGAGTGAGGGGTACCTAAATCTTAGAGAAGTCATGAATAAATGTATGATAACACCCAGCTAATCCCAAGAAGCTCCTCACCTCCAAGGGAGACTTTGGAACCTCCCACTACATCATGGCCTCAATCTTGGTCGGATTTTCCAAAATCCCATTCTGGTTGATGAGATGCCCCAAGAACTGGACCTCTCGTAACTAAACTCACACTTCGAGAACTTGGCACACAGCCGTTCTCGCCTTACAACTCCAAGAAACTATCAAAGGTGCTCATCATACTGCTCCCTGGTCTTATAATACACCAATATATCATCAATGAAAACAAGGATTGATCGATCGAGTATCAGCCTGCATACCCGATTTATCAAATCCATAAATTATGCAGGCACATTGGTGAGCCTGAATGACATCATCACGAACTCGAAATGACCATAATGAGTCCAAAACGCGGTCTTCTCCAAATCCTCCTCTCTAACCCTCATCTGATGATACACTGACCTCAAATCGATCTTGGATAACCAAGAGGCACTATGCAACTGATCGAAAAGGTCATCAATCTACAAAAGTGGATAACGGTTCTTCACTGTCAACTTGTTCAACTCCCGGTAATCAATGAACATCCGTTTGTGAACCATCCTTCTTCTTGATGAATAAAATCGGTGCTCCCCACGACAAACTGCTCGGTCTAATAAACTGCTTGCCCAACAGCTCCTGAAGCTGATAAGACAACTCTGACATCTCCGGTGGTGCCAATCGGTACGACGCCTTAGCAATCGGGACCGCACCTGGAACCAAATTGATCCTGAACTCAATCTGCCTCTCAGAGGGGGGGGGGGCACACCGGGTAACTCCTCCGGAAACACATCAGCAAATTCTTTAACCACCGGTACATCCGAAACTAAAACCTCTGTCCTGACCCGGTGTCACAACTCCAAATTTTAGACCTAGCATGGTCTAAACCCTAACCAAGTGCTAGTGAGTATCACATTGCAATTCTTGTTTCATTTTAACATCTATAGCCTTAGGGCTTGTTAAAAGAATTAACAAAGAGGTATAGATTGAAAACTTAAACTAAATTGGAGTGTTATAAATGAGCATAACTTACAAGTCTAAGGGTTAAAAACATAAATAACCCCCATTAATTGAGTTTTCACCAAGAAATCAATGCATTAAATGGAGTTCACACCTAGAATTAACTCCAATTGGGTGTTCACGGCCAATAATTCACTTCAAAAGAGTGTTCACGTTTGGAGAATTAATGCATTAAATGTAGTTCACGGCTAGACAATCAATTCTCATTGTTGTTCACGGTTTGAATTATTGATCAAAGGGAGTTCATGGTTTGTATTTGATTCCAAAATGGTGTTTACGGCCTAAGTGTAACCGAAAACCCTTTTAAATATTTCATATCTTATCTAATTCAACTTCCCAATGAGATAACCTCCGTAAACTTTACATCGCCTCATAAGTTTTCTTTCATACATAAGGTGCAAATGAAATTCATTTGCACATTCACTAACGAAAACATCATCCAAACTCTCTCAAATAGCAAACCAATTTCTTTGAATCTTAAGATCAAACAGCTCCAGAAGATCGTTCTTCTTTCAAACATATACAAGTTTAAGTAAGTATTATACATATTATTTAGTTTTTATGAAAACACTTATATTTATGTTATCATATTATTCACACACTATTGTGTGTTTTAAAATCATTAGGATCACGACAACTTTCCCATATCATATCCCGAAGGTCACCGCTTTCGTCTCAATATTTATTCAAAACCGCACACAAGGTGAGTTCATACCCCGTTAATCTACCTTTTAAATGGTTTTAAATACTTTTAAGGGGGGAATACAAGTTAAACACAATTAAATTGTGTTAATATTTACTTTTGATAACAATCACATAAAAGGTTTAATACTGATTATTAAACTAGTAAAACATAAAGGACCTTTTAATGGTTAATTCTATAATTTCTTAGTTTATACATCAGAGTTATATATAATTAATATCCAATAGGCAGTGGAATGTGTGACTTCCGCCTCATTTCCTATTCCTTTTTTGGTTGTGGACTTAGGGCAGATTCACACATTCAACTGTCTGTTCGATATTAGCTTATATATAGTCAGTATAAACTAAGTGATTATAGTAAGAACTATTGTGGTTACCATTCTTCTAGAGAATCATTACTGTTAATCCTTATGCTTTTAAATATTGTGTTTAAAATGAAGGATTACCAAATACTTCCATAATGACTTGAAGTCATGTAAACTCTTTTAAAAGTCACATAAACTCTTTTTAGAATACCATTAAACTCTTTTAAATGTTATTATAACTCCTTAAACTTATAATTGTCAAAATCATGTTTATATATGTATAAGTATATAAATAAGGCTTAAAGGGCTTAGGACTAATGAATTGCCTTATTTCATTTTCCTTGTTTGGATGTGGGCTTAAGGTGGTGGTATTTGTCCGAAGGTCGTTTCCTTCTTAATTATATATATTATACATATATGAATATAAAAGGTTACTTCAGTTGGTATCATTACCTTTGTATCACGCTGAGCAAAGGGGTACATTCATGAGAAATCATGCTAAATAGATAGACCATATAAATTATAATAGGTATAATTTATGAAACAAACGAGAAATCTATTTTCTAGATAAGTATACGAAGTTAAACTACTTTGTCAAGAAAAGGATATAATTCGATATTTTACTTAAACCAAAATGTGATAGTACGTCTTTAGGACATAGCAATATACTTTCTATGTTACATTCTTGTAACCAGAGTCTCTTGGAGGGAGAGCGGGCATTGTGTGTATAGATCTATACGGGACTGACAATCCCACATCCCGACTGTTAGCTACAGTCCGGCAGGCAAACCAAGGGTTGACAAATTTCACATATTCAGTTTCGACACCGGAAGGTCGTCATGTTCATTCTAGTCTATTAGCATGGTTACAAGTTTATCACATTTTAAACCCTAATTAACAAGTTTAATAATAGGGTGGTTATTACACCAGTAGTGTATTTTTAAGAAATACTCCACAAACAAAATGGAAAACATTCTTCTTATAATTTTATGGTAAGTTAAAATTATGTTATCATTTGTTATGAGTATAATAACACTCAAACGGAATAGAACGGTTTTATGGGATTAACACTACTTTTAATTGTAAAGCAAAAAGTATAGGACTTTCTGGAGCGTACTCAATCATTTTCTTAAAACTATACCAACCATAACTAATAATTATGAACTCGCCAGCTTAAATGTTGATCCTCTCTTTCAAAATAACTTGTATTCTCAGGAATCCAGTAAACAGGTACACTCCCGGAGCTTTTGAGAAGACAGCCTAGTACCGTGTTGTGTCTTTTGTTGTTTACTATATCTACTTTTGATGTTCGAATATGTAATGTTTAAACACTTATGTAAAAATCTATACCTTATTAATGCAATGGTTGTTGTACTTTGATTACTATAATGAATGTGTTGTGATACTTGACATGACGTCCTCCGCCCCCGAATGTTTTTGCCGTTCTGGTTTGGGGGTGTGACACCCGGGTGTCAACCATATATGCAAGATAACCCATACACCCATGCTGCAGATACTGTTGAGCCCTGGCGGCAGAACAAAAGGCTGATCCAATCTTGGTACCCTCTCCATAGATAACCAGTTTTCCCTAATTAGGGTTCGAACTACCACTCGTCGACCCTCGGAGTCGATCATAGCCATAAATTTGCTCAACCAATCCATCCCTACTATCACACATACATCCCCCATGGGGATAGGAATCACATCAATCGGATAAGGCACCCGAAAAATCTCCAGGACACAACCCTGATAAACCCTCGATGCAAAAATCTCGTGTTTGTTGGCGATAGAAACCCGCAACATACACTACAACACTCCAAGAGTCATATCGAAACCCCTACTAAAAGAGTGAGATACAAAAGACCGACTCACACCCGAGTCAAAAAGCACAAGATTAGACAAGGAGTTCACTAAGAAGGTACCTAGCAGAATCATAAACATAAGCACACCATAAAATAACTGACAGAATAATAAATAGAAATATACCAGTAACGACGTCTAGCGCCGCCCTGACCTCCTTCGCAGTGAGCTGGAAAGCACGACCCTGAGCCCTCGGGGGCTTCACCCTACCCTGGCGTCCATCCGTGATCCTTAGAGTAGTCTGCGCCGGCCTCGCAGCAAGCAAGGGACAAGCCTTCACATGGCCAACCTACTCACACTGATACATATCCGGGTGCTCGGTACTAGGACCTGCTGATGACAATCCTTGGCATAATGCCCCTCCTTGCCACATTTGTGGCATCTCGAAGAAGATCGAAAAGCACCATCATGAACCTTTCTGCACTTGCCACAAGTGCAGCCCCTCTGTCCCCTAGATCTCGAATCAGCGGGATTGAATTGCTTCGCTGCAAGCTAAGACTGAACAGGAACCTGCCTTAGCTCCCTCGCCTGAAGCTCTATCTCAATCTCCTGCCTCCTCGCGGCCTCGTAAAGCTCAACAAGGGAACCACAACACTGGTTGGAAACGAACAGGCAGATATCTGTCTTGATCATCCTCAAGTACCGAGTCATCTGATCCTGCTCGGAAGTAGCAAACTTAGGGCAGAAAAGAGCTTTCTCAATAAACATCTTAGTGATCTCCGGCACCGTCTCAGTCCCCTGCCTCAGATCAAGATACTCCTGAGCCAACCTTTCCCTTTCCACCAAGGGAACATACCTCATGTGAAACATCTCAGAGAACTACTCCCGAGTCACAGTAGCCCTCTGCTCAGGAGTGTACGAGCTAGTCACCAATCTCCACCAATCCTTCGCACCTGACCAGAGAAGGTTCAGGTCACACTTAACCATCTGGTCAGCAGGGCAAGAACAGATGAAGAAACAACCCTCCATATTAGACAACTACCCCATCGCCACAATCAGGTCCTAAACTCCATCGAACAACGGGGGCTTCGTATTTTCGAAGTCCCGGTACTGGAAAACTCCCTCCCCACGAATCCCCGCAACAGCAACAGCCGCGGTAGCTGCAACAACATCAACCTTAGAAAGAGCAACATAACGATCATCAAAGAGCTCAATCATAGCGGTCTTGATAGACCCAAACATCTCTGGCATAGACCTCAGACAGCAGCAACCACCTTAGTGGCGATGATCTCCCGAATCTGATCATCAGACAAACCTGGCCTATCCTGGCCACCCGCTCCAGATCTTGATCCTCTCGTCTCCACCATTCTGAAATTAAACCAAGACACATCAGAAAAGCCACAATACACATTGCTACAATCATGAGACGAGACTAATACCCCTGGGGTTTGTGACTTCCTTGCTATGCGTACAGGTCCTATGCTTTCAGTAGTATGGGCCCATACTACCTTCCATACCTACTCACATTTGTCTCAAGGATCATCACACGGCCCAACACAAATACAAAAACTAAGATAAGCATACATCATATCCTCACTCTTTCGATAGTGGCTAAACATTCCTTATTTGGTTGGCTGCTCACACATATACTCATCTATGAAACTTCCACCAACCCTGTAGCACTTACGTATGCTAATTATACATAACACTGGATCCTATAAATAGTCAAATAATTGATTCTACCATGCGCTCTTCATCAAAAAAGAACAAGAAATAAGGCTAAACCAAACATTCACAGGCTATAAAACCTTAGTTATGTACAACTATGATGCATACACTAAGCAACTACGGTAATGATATCAATTCCATACAAGAAGTAACCCTAGGCTATCATGCATCATACATCAGGAAATTCTATCATGCACTTCCTGAAGATCCCTAGCCTATCACTAGCATGTTGTTCTATCATAAACATCGTGTTAAATAATAGTGTGGTAACTTGGGGTATACTTTCTTGCTCCGACTGATTGTACACATCGCGTCCTTCCTTGGTTACTTCTAAAAACAATTTTGAAAACTGTTTTAAATACTTTGGCAGTACCTTATTTTGAGCCTGGATTCACATGAATGTTCATCCAATTCTCTCAAACCAAGGCTCTGATACCAACTTGTAACATCCCGAAAATTACAATAAATTTTAATTTTTCAAAAAAAACCCATAACCATAATTGTTTAAAAAAATCATTGTTTCAAAAGTGTATTTTAGCAATCAGAATATCCCAAAATCCAAACAACATAAGAACCAAAGGATGTGAAAGATCACGCCTTCGCCTTGCCACGGTCATCTGAAGTACCTGAAACAATAAACTGAAACTGTAAGCCAAAGCTTAGTGAGTTCCCCCAAAGTACCAACACAGAACATATAAGAGGATATATTGGGTCCACAACTAACAGACTGGATTTCCCCTAAGCCTATAGTATGAGTCTGTCTCGCCCTTCAGGCCCACAGCTCATATCTGGCTTGCTCTCGAGCCCACAACATAAGTCTGGCTTGCCCTACAGACCCACAACTTATGTCTGGCTTGCTCCTGGGTTTGTTGGCTACCGCACAAAGCAGTACTACCTCAACCTAACCATATTATGTGGACATATACATAACATATAACATATATCCAACAAACATATAAACATATAACCAGTCATCAGACAAACAAGCAGATCTACAGATCACTACCATATACTACATCCTATTTACCAGGATACCGATCTAATAGACCACTATAACATATCAACATCCTCTATACCAAGATACATAATCTGGTGGGACGCCATTGGTGTCTTCGACCCGCAAGTATAGTGAGGAAAACTCACCTCTCAGTTTGAAAAAAAAATCATTGAATAGGACACAACTTCAAATCTCAACTCAGCGGTAACCTAATCATTAGATAAGGACCAGTCTCAATTACAACTCAAAATACCTAAAATTCCCTTAGGTCAACTTGGTCAAACCCTGGTCAAAGTCAAAATTAATCTATACTAAAAAAATCCCACAATCCACTAGTCACGTCGTGACCCCTAATGGTCACATCGTGACCTAATAAGTCCAAAATAGTTGAGGAATACCATCCTCACGTCGTGACACCCTTGTGCTCACGTCGTGAGAACGCTCTGACCAAAAGTTCTTAATGAAACTCTTAATTTCTTTTAGCCCAAGCAACCAAATCCCCCACAGTGTCTTATTCACTCCAGAACATCATAAAAATCGTGGCTTTTTGGACATGCATGTCCAATGCATGTCTCAAACACTAGATAGGGCATAAAAAGTAAAATGACATCAAATCTCATGCAAGAGCCATAAACTCAACCATCTTCCAGATCTAGCATCTATACTACGCAAATGGAATGGTTCTGCTTACTTAAAAATCAGAGGGGATGTCGCCTACTACTGAAAGACCCGTTTTTGCAAGTGGAGATCCATAAAGTTGGCAACTTTATGGATTTCAACAACTACATCATCTTGAACATGAAGGGTTAAGCATAAAAACTTAGATCTAAGCTTATGGACTCATAAAGCAATGAACTTGAAACTCACAAAAGGTCTAGAAGATGTGCAAATGCTTGGTGGTGAGACTTAAATGCAGAAACAATGGACTAGATGCTCTTCTTCTTCTTTTCCTCGGCTAAAATCACCACAAATAAGCTTTAAGATCAAATAGGGATGCCAGGGTTTCAAAGGAGAGTGCAAGGAAGTGATGGAGACTGCGGGTAGGCTAACCCTAGCCCACACTTGTAACATACACGTTTTGAAATTGTGTTATGTAATTTGAAAAGTTAATACTATTATGAAATATTATGTGAAATTGAGTGTTGAGTTCTAACAGATAGTTTTTACTAGAAATGAAGTAAAACTATGTTTAGAATCACTCATAAAATATTGGAAGTCTTATGAGATTCCAATTAAAAGCCAAATAGTGAAATTTATCGAAAATATAAATTTTGAAATAAGTAAAATTTTATTATTGAAAGTTGTAGATAATCTCGTTAGAAACATTTAGGCGAAAACCTCATCGAAATCCGAGTTATAACGAAGAAGTTATGACCAATCGAAGATTCGCGACAAAACCGGCACGACGCCGAATGACGTAAAAAGTGAGTTTTTGATAAACTAATTTTTAGCCTTGGTGATCTAAATGAAAGTCGTAGTATTTGTTAAACCGAGAATTTTCATAAAAAGAACGCCAAAATCTGACTTTGTATGAGGAAGTTATGATTTTTCTAAGTTTCAGCTTAGCAGTAGACAGCTAAAAACTCGAATTTTAGATCAAGTGATTTTAGCCGACAGAACCTAAACGAGAATCGAAGGTCTCATCATTAGCAGTACAACGGTAAAAAGTCTGACGAAAACGGACGTCGGATGAAGAAGTTATGAATTTTTAACGGATTTACCAATCCCAGTCTGTTAAAAATAATAATATTAAAATAAAGTCAAAAATTTTCCGATGAAGTCTAAATGAAAGTTGTAGAGCATAATTTTTCCTACGCGTGCATATAAAGAACGTAAAAAACGGAGCCCGTATGAGAAAGTTATGGATTTTACAAGATTGGGCACAATTTTCGAGAATTTTCACATGAATAGTGTCAGCCACGTCATCCGATCTCGGTGAGTCAGCAGATGCGTGTTGCCTTCTGATTGGACTGAGGCCGAAGCCTATCCCCGTCCGACGCGCCTTGCCCCGTGTCGCTGTGACTCATCGCATCCGAGCTTCGCGGGTCCAATCCGAGAGTGTCGCGTGTCCGAAGCTCGCACCCACCACCTGGCCTCGTTCTGCTGCTGCCACCTGCCTCGCTGACTCCCCTCTTCTCTGCCGACCTTCCGACCTTCACCCCTATAGATAGAAGACCTGCGAGATCTCCCAGGTGGAATTCCAAAATTGTCATTATTCACCCATTTTTCATCTTTTTTTTTTTACTTCCCCCGAAGCCCCGGTATCATTTTTAAAGCCCGAAATACGTTCCGAAGTTCCCGAGAAGCCCGAAAAATTTATCTTTTCGATTTGAAGCTCTACCTTCGCAAGGCCCGGTTTTCCAATAAATCTCCCGGTTTTCGACGAATAAAGTCATATTTAGAACCGAAATGCTGCACAAATTATTATTTTGACCCCCGGTTATTTCAATGTGAGTTTAATATATAGGAACAATTGTAGGTTATGTGTTATATGTGCTACGTGCTTTTCAGTGTTATTATTCCGGTTTATTTTCCCGTGTTATTTTTATTCGCTATTTTTAATAGCAAAGTTATACCTTTGAACATGTGATCAGTGAAAGGACTTAGATTCACATTGGTACTGGTATGTAGCCTCTGGCCATGTAGAGCATGTCTCCGTAAGAGAATGACTTCTATTCTATGGCATTGGCAGAAGGTTAGACAGGGCTGAAAGCCTGAAATCTACCAAAATGTTTAATCAGAAAGTGTATGTCTTCTGTGCCATTTGGGCCAAAGCTTTATTGATGTATATCAAGTATGGAAATTGTTGTCTCATTGATTGTATATTTTTGAATCAAATCAATGATTGATATGGAAAGTTTGTCACATGATTCACATATGCCTTTGTTGTTCCTTGTTTCTCTTTGCTTCTGCCATATTGAAGTATATATATGGCATAACGTTATATTATATCTATTATTGAACTCACTAAGCGTCACCGCTTACCCTCTCAATGTTTAACAAATTTGCAGGAGATAAGTAACCAGTATAGTCATATACTGTTGGGAGGTTTAGAATAATTGTAATATTACTTTTGTATTTAGGGATCATGTATGTATAAAATTACAATATCCTGGGTAGTTATGTAAAATATTAAAACATAGTCGGTTTGTATCCAATCGTTTGTAATCACTTTATCAATGTAAAATATTGTATTTATGAATATGCATGTAGCATGTTTTGGAGTACAATATTGTGAAGTATGAAAGTTTGGGTCTTTCAACACTTTCTTTAAATACGGAAATAAAACCCCCAAAATTAGGGTTTTCTCTCAGGAAGGTCTCACATTGTGAGCCAATATGTGCTCACCTGG
The DNA here is from genome assembly GCF_052849685.1 of Lactuca virosa. Lineage (NCBI taxonomy): Eukaryota > Viridiplantae > Streptophyta > Magnoliopsida > Asterales > Asteraceae > Lactuca > Lactuca virosa. Next base: position 407,752,019 of record NC_136430.1, on the reverse strand, counting down.
TGAGCCCAAAAATGATGTGCGTATTCATTAAACTCCGCACGACGTGACATACATTCCTCACGTCGTGAGTAGGGTTAAATCCTTTGAAATTTTAAACTTGACAAATTCTCACCTGAACTGAATGTTACAATTTTTCAAACGCAAATATACCTTTAAGAACCTCTTTCTTAAAAGAGGCGCTGAAAAAGATTTCCAAAAAATATGTTTTTCGTCACATGCTTATAACGTATGATCATATGCATGCCTCCATATGCATATCTTTTTTCTACTCAACATTTTTCAACAAAAAAACATATGATTTAGATCTTATATAAATTTTTTTGCGTATGCATATAACGTATGTGCATATGCACACATATAGATCTTATGCGGAAAAAAAATACATAGAAGTTGTGTTTAAGAGTTTCAATTAAAAAAAATTAAAATTTTTTTTATCTGCATATAACGTCATGCATATGGACATTATGGATATGAAAAAAATTGTTTTTTACCAATTTTTTTAGTTTTCTTAATTGTTACTGTAGGAGTCTCAAAATGTGTTTTTTTTAATGTTGTATAAAAAAATTATTATTTTAAGTAGGTTTCCTAGCGTTTTTAAAATTTTCATTTTAAATGGGCTCATAGTGTTTTTAATGTTGTGTAAAAAAATTCTCAATTTTAAATGTGTTCGTAGTGTAAAGATTTGAAAGTCAAATCTTTTAGGATAAGTACTTAGTGACCAGCTAATTATACCTAAAAGTTCAAAAACCATTCCGTGTAAAATAGAGAGGTCTATGGACAGATTTAGAGATGAGTTTTTCACAGACCCTAAACAAAAAATCGGCAGCCACTCTTCATTCTCAAAACCCTTAACATTCCAAAAGGACGTTGTGCATGCTAGACTTTCCACGAAGCGTCCCTTTGCAGGCCATAAATGGAATTTGGTGTTCATGGTGTTTGTTGCATGGGTGATCAGGGACGGACGCAGGAATACATGGTAGGTGTTGCCGGGATGAATAGGTGTTGCCGATACACGAAAAATAGGTAGAAAAAACTGAAAAATCGAAAAAAATTTCACTACGGCCAGAAAAGTTAGGGGTTGCCGGTGCCACACCGGGAACCCCTTAGAACCGTCCTTGTGGGTGATGTCAGAAGATGTTGATCTTTACTTGGGTGCGACTACAAAAAAGAAGTTTTACTTTGGACTCTTAGAACTCTCCTTCCATCAAGATCCAAGTAGGTTACAAGGGATTACAAGGGTATCTGTTTCTAGATTCTACTTGTTTATTTTAGTTCTAACAGATCTCGTTGTACACGGATCCAATTTTAGCTTATGAGGTTATTGTTTTCATAGTTTTTGACTTTTTGTTGTGTGCCTTTCTGGCCTCTTAAATCGCTCATAACACAACATTTTTTTTACAAAAATATGGTTTACTCGTGTGCAACATGCAATATTACTCGGCATACGAGGTTTCCTCCTACACATTTGTAGCCTCGAGGGCCCAATCTTGGGCATTACAAGACCACATCTTACGTGACAGTGGCGTATGTGGTATGGACTCGCATTACATATGTGCTATGACTCGTCTTCACGATACGATTCCGGGATTTGACTGTAGCGGTTTCACTAATAAGGACACCGCCCCCCCCTAAATCCCAAAAAGTTTTGGCGTGTGCCCTTTTTAGCAAAATCGTCCAAGATATGGAAGTCGACTTCGACATGACTGTCAGACAGAAAGCAGTCTTTGAGTGTCTGCGGGCACCTCATGCTCAGGATTTTCTGCTAACTATCCCTATTGATGGTCTTGGCCAGCATATGTCTCCTGTGGAGTACCGAACTATCCTTCGTTACCGCCTCATGATTCCCATATTCCCAATTGACGAGATATGCCCAGTTTGCCGCAAGGCATGTTTGGATACCTTTGGGGAACACGCGGTTCATTGTAGAGAGCTCCCTGGTTTCAAGTATAGACATGATGTGGTTCGGGATGTTCTCTTTGATGCTTGTCGGCGTGCTGGTATTTCTGTGAAGAAAGAAGCGCCGGTGAACTTTTTGACGGACCCGCAGGATGGAAGGTCCACACTTAGACCGGCTGACATTTTGGTCTTTGGATGGATAGGAGGGAAGCATGCGTGCGTGGATCTTACTGGGGTCTCTCCTCTCGTTGGTTTGGGGAGCGGGAGTTTCACAGCTGGACATGCCGCTTTGAAAGCCGCTGCGTGCAAAGTGGTAAAGCACGAGAATGCATGTATAGAAAATCAACATGTGTTTGTACCTTTTGCATTCGATACATTTGGTTTTCTCGCACCAGAGGCGGTGGAGCTCCTCAATAGAGTCCAACGGGTCATGCATTCTAATGTCATATCTCCTAGATCCACAAATGTAGTTTTCAAAAGAATTGGTTTTGTCATCCAAAAAGGGTTAGCGGCGCAGCTTGTTGCCCGTTTGCCTTCAATCGATATGTATTGAACCTTTTGTAATAACGTTCTGCTTTTGAGTTTTGATGATTATTCACTTAATTGAAGTATATTACGATTAGTATTTATATAAAAGGAAGATCAAATAAAAAAAAAATTTGTGAGTATATAAAAGTCATTTTAGCTGCTCTTTTTAAAGGGTGGGATCAATATTTTTGTTATTACTTTTATTTCTACATATGAAATCTGATTCAGATTTTTTTTGTAGTTTATTTTTCTTTCTATTTTGAATTTCATTGTCGTAAAACCTTATCATGAAATAATAATAATAATACTTATTAATTTCAATTTTCTTCAGTCTATTGGAAAACAATATGATCAATTAATAGATATAAGAATTCTTCTAATTATGTAAAATTTTAACAAACTAAACATGTTAAAATAGATTTACTCTTTATAAGGGAATACATTATTTCTTATCGTATTCATATGTTACACACTTCATTTTCGTGCCGGTTTGTAGACATTTTTGAAAAACAAATTATCTTCATAATTATTTTTAGATTTTTTATGCAGTTTGAGTATTTGGATCATTTATACTCATGTGGTGTATTAGATAGATAAAATTATCTTTGTATGTATCTTTTAAATTATATCTATATATAAACATAAATTAAATATCATACCTTGTATTTTTATTTATCTTCCTCTTATATAAAATAATAACATGCATAATTTATTAATTCTTTCTCTTAATCATATTTATTGATTTTGATATTTGTCTTGATCTAGTGAATAAAAAAATGTATATGAACAAAAGATAGGATGATATATATATATATAATAAAAACATTTTTTCTTTCACATATCCATTTGAAACCCATAACCCTTCAAATTTCCACCTTATATATTAAATTTACTAGTTTGATATGTTATTAAATGTAAATCTTTAACATGTCCAAAACCTAAATGAAAATATCAAATAAACTTAAAAAACTAGTTAAATATTATCTTTTAAAATAGCTAAAAAGTATTTAAATATTTAAATATAAGTATGATTCGGTAATTATTTAAAACTCCTTAACTTTACAAACAATTGTTATTATTTCAAATAATTATCATAGTCAATATTAAAAATGTGATCAAATAAAAAATAATAATTGTTCATAATAATAATTAAAAGTAATACTAACCAATATTTATATTTAATTTTATTAATGAATACTTTGATATTAATTTAGTATAACAATTGATTTCAAAGTTAATATCATTAACATATTTATTTTTAACTTAGTATATTTATCAGAATCTTTATTAGATAATCTAAGATGCACGAAGATATATCAATGATATACACGTAAATAATTAGAGGGTTTTCCTTATTTACTCAACGACTCACATGAATACTTGCATATATTTTGTCTTAATTTAATTTAATTTTTAATAAAAGGATAGACAAAAGTAAAATAGATTTCATGATGTCTCCGTGATTTTTTGCTATCATTTGTGCCCTGTGATATTTCTAGACTTGCTTCACTCACCATCAAAGATTTTATATTGATTTTTATTGAAAGAAACACAAGTTGACGATTAAATAAATGGATGGTGACATTAGATACAAATTGATCGTGGCATTACATTTGTTTGATGGAGACAGACACACTTAATTATCGAGGTCATTGTACATACATCTTATCATATACTTAATAACTAATTTCGCATTTCTCATTTTCACCAAATCATTATGTGCACCATCTATGTACATCCATATTCAATCCACCTTTCAAATATTTGCAAGATGATTCAAATATTTAGGTATATAATTATATATTAAGATTTTAGTGGAATAGAGTGATGTTTCTGCTGTAGTTATCTTATAAAATCATTGGTGTGTTAATTATTTCAGTAATAATTATAGTGGCATTTTGTTTGATCTATGCAATATGTAATAAATTGCTATGGGAAAAAAATCAAACTATTTAAAATTTAACTTTTCACAAATAATTTTTATCGTTAAAACACTTAATTTAATTTTCAGTTCCATGATCCATTTATGTTAAAAGTTGGCAATTAGTCATATACCAAATGTTGATCTATCACAAGATGTTAGGGCAAGGCTCTTCCTGGAATGTGGTTATTTAAAACTTAGAACTTCCACATTGGCTATTGCAAAACTAATTTGCAATGCCACATCATAAAAATCAAATCAAATGACATGCGTATTTTGTTTTTCACAGTTTGCAAGACTTGAAAACATTAATTGGACCAATATTTTAATCAAAAAAGTTTATTTCCCATTAATTTCTCTTTCTAAAAATTGATTTATCTTTCCAATTAATTTCTCTTTCCAAAATCTAATAAAGTGATAGTATGTTGGCATTTATTTGTAAGATGGTACACCTTGCACTGACTAGTGCTCTTATTTTATTTAAGTTATGTACTTTTTAAGTGTTTATTAGTTGATAACTTTATGTATAAACAAAATGCATTTTAAGAGGGACAATTTGTTTGGATTAGTTTATGACTAAGCAAAAACATAATAACTTAGACAAATTATTTTTAAAAAATTTATAAATTTTTTTATACATATAAATTTACCAAACATGAAATCTTTATATATTATTGACTTGTTTGTCCTTTATATATAATAATTTATTTATTTTTATAATTTATATTAACACTTTTACCTAAAATTTATATCATTAACATAATTATCATTAATGTGCACGGTATTGACAGAATTTTTGCTTTGCCATTGTCGGGACCGATGGGCCCACCATTCCGATCTTAGCAAGTTCAACAAAAAAGGCTTTGTCGGGTTGGTGACGATTTTCAACCCACACATTTCTTTCCCTCTCACATGTTTTAGTTACTGCATACTTGTACATTAAGATTTTAATTATCGCTTTTAGATTTCAGTTATTGTTTTAATAAATGTATTGTTATTTTTTAATCAAAATTGAGAGGGTTGAAAAAGATAGGTTCCTTGGGTAGTAGGTAGAAAATAAAAATGAAAAGATAAAAAAAGAAGTTGATGTAATGACTATATGGCAAAAGGTTAGGAGGAAATCCATTGAGGGTGACAATTGTGTCGAGGTCTGGTTAGTGGGTTAGAATGCATCAACCTTAACATGACCTAAATAATTATTCGTGACATGGGTTGTCGGGTTGGATACATCAACCATGAGACATGAAAAGTCCCAAAAATCACAGTAAAAATTTTCATTTTCAATTTAAAATAAGATCAATGTTTCAATCAAAACCCAAGTCATAAGAAAACAAGTATGAAATACAAATATCCCAAAATCAGTGTATCATAAAATCCCCAGAACATATCACTAAAGGATGTGTACGATCACGCCTTTGTTTTCCCCTGATAATCAGAAGTACCTGAAACATGACACATAAACTATAAGCCAAAGCTTAGTGAGTTCCCCAAAATACCACCACACAAACATATAACAACATACATATTGGGCCCACAACCATAAAGTTGGATTACTCTTGAGCCCACAACATAAGTTTGGCTTGCCTTTCTGGCCCACAACTCATGTCTGGATTGCTCCTGAGCCCACAACATAAGTTTGACATGTTTATCCAGCCCACAACTTATGTCTGGCTTGCTCATAGGTTTTTCGACTTCCGCACAAAGCAATATTGCATCAACCTAACCGCACTATGTCGACATATGCAACATATAACATATAACCAGCAAACAGATAATCATACAGATCTAACAGATCACTATAGCATAAAAACATCCTATATACCATGATACATAACCGAATAGGCTGACATTAGTGCCTTCGAACCACGAGTACAGTGAGGAAACTCACCTCACAGTCTGAACTGATAGCTGAATAAATCACTATGCGGACAAGGTTTAAAAACTCAAACATTGAATTAACTTAAGATCAATGTCTGCTGATAATATATTGGTCCAGTCAAGTCTGGTAAACCAGTCTTGTCTTGAAGTATGAAGATCAACAAAGTACTAAACAAAATATATAAGTAAGATAAAAATGAGTATGAACAAAGTAAAGATAACTTAAGAACAATGAGAATGATGGAGAAAGAGATTTGACTTGCAAGATATTTAGAATTTGATGTGAAGGAGAATGTTGTTTCAAAAAGGGTTACAATGCATGAAAAACTCATCTCCTTAAATAGGAAAGAGAGATAATAAGACAAAATACAAAACTTGCATGGAGAATGTAAATCTGATAAGTCAGAAAAGTTGATACATAGGATTTACTCGATTTTGTCCTATGAACTGTATTATCAACCAGGTACTAAATGACAAGGAGCATTAAATGCTTGTACAAACTTAATAACATTGAAAACTATGAATGTCTCGGATAAGTCTTCATCTCGGAAGAAGCTTGACTTCGGAACCCTTCACATCTCGGAATGCACTGCGACTTCAGTTCTGGTTTGGCTTCTGATTGCTAGAGGTTCACTTTCATGTATCAACATTATTAAGCAGTTGTGAGAAAAACAAACACTCTAGTCTCGTAGTACATGTTTCCCTTTTTCCGAAAATATAAAGAACGTCCAAAATGGAGCTCGTATGCAAAAGATACGACCGTTTTAAGAATCCAAACCAGTATAATATTGTTTTTCTTAAAACTGCTAAAACCGTTTCTATCCGTTGAGGGATTTTCACACCTCAGATGGAAATTTCGAAATCACTTTTGGACTCAGGTTATAGTCTAATATTTGATTTTATAATCGAAATATTTTTAACAAAAATAAATGCAAAAGTCGAAAAACTGGATGTTCCGGGTCAAATTAAATGTGAATATTTAAATGTGATTTCCCGGAGTTCTGCAACTCGAAAAATTAATTCGTCTAAGGTTTTGGAATCCTTGTAACCGAGACCATTATTCTTCATTTTTCAAGACAAATTATTTGATATCGAGATCGATGGCACACAAATCGAGAAAGTTAGAAAATATTTATAAAAGTACGAAATAATTGGTTTGTAAATGTTTTGAGACCTATATATGTTTATAGTTTATATACATAAGCTATTCAGGCATCCCAAATAATAATAGTCAATCATGTAATCACAATGTATATAGGTTATGTAATTAAAAATTATATAACAACACTATATATATATATATATATATATATATATATATATATATATATATATATATATATATATATATATATATATATATCATACATACTTATAATGCTAGCATTTTTTCTTGAATCTCATGCATTTGAAACCCTATTTTTTTAACTTCCTCAAACCACATTCATTTGAAACCCTATTTTTTAACTAATGCAACTCAAAAGTTTTCTTAATTATGATTTAACACTCAAAAGTTTTATAACTTATATTATGTTTAATTAGCATTTAGTGAAAAGTTTACTATAAAAAGGCCAATCTTTTGGGAAGACATGCATACAAATCATATACAAATTTCAGAAAGAAAACAAACTTAAAGGTTTTCGTGTTTGGTTGAGGTCTTATGACCACTTTTGGAGATATGATATTATATTAGAGCTTTTAATTTGTAAGTTTGTTATACTAATTCGTTTTTATATTTTCTTCGTGTTTGGATTATTGTAATACAGTCATTGTATATTGTAGTTTAATCGTTAATATATTGATCATATGTTATATAGGGTAATGTCGAAAATATTTAATTAAATATTTTAAATATGTTTTTTTTTTGTTTTGTAATTGTACCGTTTCAAAAAGATAATTAATTAAAACTCATACATATGTTATACTTTCCATCTCTCTCTCTCTCTCTCTCTCTATATATATATATATATATATATATATATATATATATATATATATATATATATATATATATATATATATATATATATATTATAATAGAGGTCAAAACACTTCAACCAAAATTCATTTAAAATCTAATATTTAAAATGCTTTTTAATAATGATTGTAAAAATTTCAACATGTGTTACTTAATTAATTGATTAATAAAAATATTAATGTTTTGAAACTCCTAACTCTTAAACTTATATTATTTAATTTGTTAGTTAACTAAAATATTTTTCCTACATAAAGATAACATTTTTATGTTTGGTTACTCATAATTGTTTATGTAATTAGAAAACAAGGTGTACATAGAATGACTACTTCAATTTCACATAGGAATCGATACCACTAGAGAGGTATGTTGTCTTTAACCGGTGGTAGGAGATCCACATACCCTTTTTAAATATTTATATTAATGCTTAGTAATATCTATTTTATATTCATATTCTTCTTAATTTTTTAGGTACAAATTAAGGAACAAGATTTTCGGCGCACCAACATAAAGTCAAACGTACGCCTTACAAAATATGTAATTAAAATTAAATATCATATTACTAATCAACTTATTTTAAAACTCTTGATGATATTTATGTATAACGATATATTTTGTATGACTTCATTCTTAATTTCAATGTTTAATATTTGAAAGTTCATATATGAAACCTTAGATGTTTTGGTGTAATATAAATAGTGTAATACAAAGTTTATTAGTTCAATATTGTTTATTAATAGCTTATTCAAAACAATTTATTTCTTATTTTATCCAAAAAATATTATCGGACATAAGAAAAGTAGATTATATTAATGTTATACAAAAAATTATAATATATATTGGATATTATAAAAGTAAAAGTAAAGTTTATAAGGTATGAACTATATTAGATAGTATCAAAATATAAGTTGATGGATTTTTATGTTATTTTATAATTTGGTTAATGCCCAAAACATGACTAAAACGTAAATTTCAACATATTTCTATTTTTTCCCATAATTATTTTAACCACTGAAATGTATTCTTGCGCAACGCGCGAGGTTACGCCTAGTATCATACTATATTATAAAGGAAGCATTTTTCCTTTCATCACATTCATTTGAAACTCCCATGTATTCTTCCTTTCACCACATTCATTTGAAACTCCCATGACTTTTCAATTTCTTTCTAATAATAATTATAAGTTGGTTAATAAGGTTAAATAAATATCAAACCTAAAGTGTAATCATATATAAACTAAATTTCAATATTAAAATAATATCTTTACTTCTACTTATAACGTTATGTTTTGTTAACTTTAAACATATTATACTTAATTTATTGGTTTTAATGTATTGTTGGATGTAAACCATTAACATTTTAAAGATACAATTTTGGAACAATTTGTATAAAATACTTATATTATTAATTTAAATATAACATTACATGGTCAACTTAAATATAAATTTTAGTTTTACTTAAACAAACCAAAGAATATTTTGTAAATAGTTAAAAGTGATAAATCGTAGTGTCTTTCAAATAATGATTATAAGTTTGTTAATAAGTGTAACGCCCGGGTTTCGGGGCTAAACATTTTTAGACGATGTAATAGTCTAGGTCAACTATTGTAACACTTTTTGAAGTAATAAAGATGAAATATTTGAATACTATGTGAATTATGTGTATTTGTGTGCTTATAATTTAATTATAAATGTATAATTAATAAAGAATAAAAATAAGCGTCAAAATTAAAGTGTGATATAAGCCCGATATCTTTACATAAAGTTGTAGTGGTCGAAACAAGGATTCTGGGGATGTAAAGAACGCCGAAATCCGAGTTATAACGAAGAAGTTATGACTCGTCGAAGTTTCACGACGGAATCGGCACGATACTGGGAAGCGTAAATAGTGAATTTACGATAGAGCGACTTTTAACCTTAGCGATTGAAACGAAAGTCGTAGAATACGTTAAACCGAGAGCATGCATCAAAAGAACGCCCAAATCTGACTTCGTATGAGGAAGTTATGAATTTTCTAAGATTTGGCTTAGCAGTGCACAGCCCGAAACTCGAATTTTAGATCGAGCGGTTTTTGGCCTACGCGACCTAAATGAGAATTGAAGATCTCATTAATAGGAACTCAACGGTAAAAAGACAGACAAAAACGGAGTCTGTATGTAGAAGTTATGAATTTTACGTGGACATTTAACAGTATAATCTCCTCGTACTGTTAAATTTAATATCGGTCGAGAATTAGCCGACGAAGTCAAAATGAAAGTTGTAGATCTTATTTTTACCTACGCGTGGATATATAGAACGTCAAAAATGGAGCTCATATGTGAAAGTTACGGATTTTAGAAGTCGGAAGTGTGCTGTGCGAAAATGGGTGACGTGGCACAATCTTTGCTATTGCTTTCTCCCCAAGTCTTGCCACCAGATGATGACATGTGGCACCAAGTTCAGCCATATTTCACCCTATAAATAGAACCTCTCCCACCCTCATTTTCTTCACACCTTTCCCATTCTTTCTTTCTCTCACTAGTTTCTCTCTCTAACCTCCCAACCCCCCCCCCCCCCAAAAAGCCTAGGGAACCTCCCTAGCACGAGGCGGAAGCCCGGAGCGCCCGACGGCTCCGAAAAGAAGAGCCTTCGGCTCGGAAACGCTGCTCCAAGCGAAGCCCGGTTTTCTATAAAACCCGCTGTAAGTGAGCTACGCCTACGCTATTTTTAATATAGCTTTTATTTTATTATAGTAACATTACTAGGACCTGAAAATAATTATTTGGGCTATTATTATGAGTTATATAGAGTGTTATTTAATGCTTATATAATAGTAATAATAGCTAGACTATTAATTAGTCGCGGTTAACGTTAAAACTAAACCCTAGTGGTATTGATACTAGGTTTTGGTCAAGGAAAAATTGTTTTGAGATAACGAAATGCTGTTCGAGTACCGAGTCACCACCTAATCAAGTGAGTGCATAGTCACTTTCATCTTACACATAGATATGAAGTATTTTATATAGATTACGTGCTACGTGTGCATATTATCTGTATACTTGCTATCTATGCTGGATGAACGATTTTATACATGTTTTAAATGATTTAAATTGTATATGTATTTTATATCTACAAAATGTGTTGGGTAAAACATGGGTAGATGTAATAGTTGATGTGTGACAAAATAAAATAATGAGAGGCCTCGTTATAGATGTTATTGATGATCCAGTCATCTAGCGGAGTATAGATGACGACCACGGACTATTCTAGACAGTCCAGTGGAACCCTAGCAGGCTCGCAACCTGTAGGTGTTTATTTGAACTGTGTGCTCACCAGCAGTACTCCATCCCCCACATGGTTGCCTTATTTGACATGAATTGCTGAGGAACCCCCGAAGCATGTGTTGTCACCCCGATGAAAGTCCTTAGACTAGGTCCCTTGTGTTAGACGTTTTAGGGACGTAAAGTGAGGATAACGGGAAGGGGTAATCGGGTTTGTTTGGTTGACGAAAATAATAAACTTATTTATTGTGGGTTGAAAACCCTATGTGCTCACCAGGCTCCAAACCCACTCAGTTTCTTGTATTACAGGAAGTGGCGCATGAGCATAGATGTTTGGATGAGAGATAAGGGATTATAGGCCTGTAAATACAAAATAATGTGGTAAGGCTTATGTTGTACTGTTTATGCTTATGATCTGTATCGAACATGACATCCCGAGTCTTTTAATGAAATACATTTCTATGGAAATGCTTTTGATAAATCTTTATCATATTTTTGTATTGGGACAAATTCCGCAACTCTTTTATTTAAAATGTTACTCTGATTTTCAAACAAGCATAAACAAAATCGGTCTTTTCTGGCCGTGAAAATGAGGATGTCACAATAAGGTTAAATAAATATCAAACCTAAAGTGTAATCATAAATATACTAAATTTCAGTTTTAAAATAATATCTTTACTTCTACTTATAAAGTTATGTCTTTTAACTTTTAACATATTATACTTAATTTACTAGATTTAATATGTTGTATGTAAACCATTATCAGTTTAAAGCTACAACTTTTGAACAGTTTGGGCAAAATACTTAAATTGTTAATTTAAATATAACATTATAATGTCAACTTAAATATAAATTTCAGTTCCACTTAAAAACCCAATGAATATTTTATAAATAGTTAAAGTGATAAATTATAGTGATAAATGCAAAAACTTAATTGTAATCTCAATTTAACTAAAATATTTCCTAAAGATATTTTTATAATCTTTAAAAGTTTTCAAATAAGTAGCTTAAAATAAATTACAATAGCAATAGTTAAAAATAACGATATATAAATGATTATATTGTTACCTTTAAAATAAAAAAAAATGTTTGATGTTTTAAATAATTATAATGAAATAAATTAAAAAATTAAGCAAATAAATTTTAAAAAATTAATTAACAATAACAACAACTATAAATAACATTAAACCATATATTATATTTAATTTTATTCATGTGTAACTCGCAGATAGAAGTCATTCAAGCGATTGATATTATGCAGTTATAATGGATGTATATATTATCATATAATTCAAAATAATCAAAATATTATATCAATTTAGTATATATGAATTATTATATTAAATTTAACAACAACGTTATTGCTATATTTAAAGAAAACATATATTTGTAAAGACTTCAACTGTATATGTGTTTTTGCGCAACGCGCGGACATTCGCCAAGTATACTTATAAAGGAAGCATTTCTCCTTTCACCACATTCATTTGAAACTTCCATTCATTTTTTCTTTAACCACATTCATTTGAAACTCCCATGACTTTTCAATTTCTTTCTAATAATAATTATAAGTTGGTTAATATGGTTAAATAAATATAAAACCTAAAGTGTAATCATATACAAACTAGATTTCAATATTAAAAGAATATATATTTTCTTCTACTTATAAAGTTATGTTTTTAACTTTTAACATATTATACTTAATTTATTAGGTCTAATATGTTGTTGTATGTAAACCATTATCATTTTAAAGCTACAACTTTTAAACAATTTGTATATAATACTTAAACTGTTAATTTAAATATAACCTTACAGGATCAACTTAAATATAAATTTTAGTTCAACTTAAACAGCCTAAAGAATATTTTGTAAATAGTTAAAAGTGATAAATTGTAGTGTCTTTCTAATAATGATTATAAGTTGGTTAATAAAGTTAAATAAGTATCAAACCTCAAGTGTAATTATAAATAAACTAAATTTCAATATTAAAATAATATTTTTATTTCTACTTATGAAGTTATGTCTTTAACTTTTTACATATTATACTTAATTTATTAGATTTAATATGTTGTTGTATGTAAACCATTATCAGTTTAAAACTACAACTTTTGAACAGTTTGGACAAAATACTTAAATTGTTAATTTAAATATAACATTACAGGTTCAACTTCAATATAAATTTCAGTTCCACTTAAAAAACTCAAAGAATATTTTGTGAATAATTAAAAGTGATAAATTGTAGTGCTAAATGCAAAAACTAAATTGTAATATCAATTTAACTAAAATATTTCCTAAATATATTTTTATAATCGTTAAAAGTTTCAAATAAGTACCTTAAAATAACTTACAATAACAATAGTTAAAAATAACTCTATAAATGATTATATTGTTACCTTTAAAAAAAATTGTTTGATGTTTTAAATAATTACAATGATAGAAATTAAAATGTTAAGCAAATAAATTTTAAAAAATTAATTAACAATAACAACAACTATAAATAACATTAAACCATATATTATATTTAATTTTATTAATGAGTAACCCATGGGTAGAGGTCATTCAAAAGATTAAGATTATACAGTTTTAATAGATGTATATATTATCATATAATTCAAAATAATCAATATATTATATCAACTTAGTATACAAATTATTATATCAAATTTAACAACAACATTATATATATATATATATATATATATATATATATATATATATATATATAAACATATATTTGTAAAGATTTCAACTATATAGATGCTTCTACGCAACGCGCGGGTATTCGCCTAGTATATATATAGGGCTAGGTTATTTTGTTTCTTACATTTATTGTGTGCTAGAATGCACCAATAGAAATTTAGTAAATTAAATAATTATTTAATTAAATAAATATAGATATTAAATGATTTCCATAATTATATGTATATTAAATGATATCCATAATTATAATTCTCTTTTTATGGAAACTAATTAAATCCGTCATTAATGTCAGCAATAACATTCTTTCAGAATAAATTCGCATCTAGGTTTTTATATATGAATTCGTATTTTGTTTCAGGACTCACTCACTTAAAATACAATAAAGTTGTATGGAATATGAAGAACGAGAGTGTATGCTACTAGAATACACTCTCATTTTGCTGGAAGACACTCTCATTCTTATAGATATGAATTCATTCTGAAAGAATATTATTGTTGACATTAATGAAGAATTTAATTAGTTTCCATAAAAATGAATTAGAAGTATGGATAACATTTAATATACATATAATTAATAGTAAATTCTTAATGGTGCATTCTAGCACACAATAGATATGAGAAACATTTGAACCTACCTCTCTCTCTCTCTCTCTCTCTCTATATATATATATATATATATATATATATATATATATATATATATATATATATATATATATATATATTAGTCACATACCATTTTTCCTAATACCAATTACTAGCATATATGACAATTTGAACACTTATTATATATAAATCTCCAATTCTTTATATATCTCACTAAGATACATAATAAAATTTTAATATGAGAGTGTATAAGTATTGTGGATGCATCATTGCCTTCAAATGTCTCAAACAAATACACACATACATACAATATTATTAAACCTAAAAATATACATAAAATCTATTAAAAATATACATCAATACACACAAATTACATATATATTGAACCAATACAATTTCTCAATAATACCTACACACAAATACATGAATAATTAAACCAATACATTACACAAATACAGGAATGATTAAACCAATAGATTGCTGCAAGTTTCATGCAAAGTACACCAATCATATAATTTAATTGAAACCCAAATTGAAGTGTTACTTTCACATAGGGATGAGATTTAGAACCGGAAAACCGGACCGGAACCGGAACCGGAACCGTTAGAACCGGAATATGTAAAACCGGTTCGGGTCCCGGGTTTAAAGAATGGTTCTATCCGGGTTCCGGTTAATGCGGGTTTCGGGTCCTTCGGGTCGGGGTAAACCGGGTTTAAGAACCGGAACCGTGTTAGGAACCGGAACCGGAACCGGTTTTAGGGGCCGGAACCAGTTTCTATGGAAAGTTTAAAACATGCATATCTCATTCGTTTGAAGTCGGATTGGCATGAGGTTTTTTCCATAGTATAGTTTATAGTTTTTACATGATTTTAGACTATAATTTTGTCATTTTTGGGTTTATATTCATTGACTTATAGTCTCTCAAAGTCGGGATATCAAAGCTGGAAATTTTATATTTTTCAGCTTTTTTTTGTATTTTGTGATAGTTTTAAAACATGCATATCTCATTCGTTTAAAGTCGGATTGGCTTGAGGTTTTTTCCATAGTATAGTTTATAGTTTGTACATTATTTTAGACTATAATTTTGTCATTTTTGGGTTTATATTCATTGACTTATAGTCTCTCAAAGTTGGGATATCAAAGCTGGAAATTTTATGTTTTTCAGCTTTTTTTATATTTTGTGATAGTTTTAAAACATACATATCTCATTCGTTTGAAGTCGGATTGGCATGAGGTTTTCTTCAGAGTGTAGTTTATAGTTTTTACATGATTTTAGACTATAATTTTGTTATTTTTGGGTGTTTATTCATTGACTTATAGTCTCTCAAAGTCGGATATCAAAGCTGAAAATTTTATGTTTTTCAGCTTTCTTTGTATTTCGTGATATATTTGAAACATGAATATTTAATTCGTTTGAAGTTGGAATAGCATGCGGTTTTTTCTAAAGTTTAGTATAGAGTTTGTACATGATTTTAGACTATAATTTTATAATTTTTGGTTTCATATTTATTGATTTATAGTCTACAAAAGTTGGGATATCAAAGCTGCGAATTTTTTTTTCTCAGCTTTATTTTTGTATTTTGTGAAATTTTAAAACATGCATTCGACCCACTTTACCCGGTTCCCCGAGTTTTTCGGTTTTAGACCCACTTTACCCGGTTCCATTCGACCAACTTTGATATTTCCGGGTTTTCCGGTTGTAGAACCACTTTACCCGATACCTTACCCGGAACCGAACCGGAACCGGTTCCTATATACCGGTCCGGTTTCCGGTCCTAAAAAATCTCGTTAACCGGTTCCCGGGTTTTCCGGGTCCGGGTCTACCGGTCCGGGTTTGGACCCACTCTCATCCTTACTTTCACACTTCAAGTTACCCAAAGTTACACACATACACAAAGTTACACACAAAGGAAACGTGTTCCTTTATCATTTGAAGCTGTCAAATGAAACAATCACCCAAAAACACCTCCTTCCTTCTTCGACGATTCAACCAAGAACAAACACCACAAGATCTTGTACCCAAAGTTACACACATACCCAAAGTTACACAAAAGCAAGACAGTCTCATCACCATTGTTCTTCTTCATTTATTTTCCTGTCAAAAATCAAACCCAAACACCCACTTAGGTTCCATTGAATTCTCTCTCAAAAAAAAAAAAAAAAAAAAAAAGAGAGAGATGAAGCAAGATTATCTGAGCTGAAGCAAGCAGCCGAGAAGCTGCTTAAACAGCACCCACCAAGACCGACGAAACCTCTTCTGGCCCCACCCCTCGCATCTGCCCTTCTTCCCGTCGAGCTCTGCAGCCAAACACACCACCTGCGCCGATGTTGCTACTTTCATTGTTCCACTGAACCCCTTTTCTCCCTCGCATTCTCTAGTCTATCCCTATCAATCGACGATCTACGAGGATCTCGTCTTCGTCGCTGCTATTGCTCGCGACGCCTTACCGGACTCCCTTCGGACTCCTCTTTCCTTTGCACCTCCCAGTCGGAGGAGAAGAGCACAAGCTCGCTGCTTCGTACCTTCATTCTTCGGCCTCGTCGACCCCCGGAGACGGCCTCCTTCTCCTGATCGATCAACGAAACCTCGTGCCGCCTACGGAGCCTTCGTGCTTCCTTCTCACGCCTTCGTTTACCTGCCTTCATGATTCGTTCGTGTTCATCATTCCTATGACCGATCGAACAAAAGACGGGGGTGTAAAAAGCCCTAATCCCTTTTAACTTTGATAAAACGACCAATAACCCCCTTACTAAACATTCATTTCAAATAAACCCTTTTCCACAAACTTAGATTTATTTAAAACAAAATAGCCCTTCCATGAAGATTTGTTAACAAAATCAGTCCATTCCTAGTTCAATTTAAACCATTTCAGTCCCTCCCTTTATTTATTTTAACCAAAGCATTCCTATTTTGGTTAATTAAATTACCAAACAGCCCCCAATAGTTTAAATTCGTTACGAAACGGTCTCGAAAGTATTTCAAGGTTCAAGAATTATGGTTTTGCGGTTTCCCACGTCAAGCTTCCCAAAAATAAACGAACTCCGAACAACTCGAACTCACGCTTCAAGGGTGAGTGCTTACGACCCTTTTTTAATAATTTTTATTATTTGGGGGGGGGGGGGGGGGGAGAATACATGTGCCTATATACTTTGTTTATACAAATATATTATCCTTTATGTGAAATACAATAAATATAGTTTATAAAACAGTATTTAACAATTTAACATATTGTTACAAATAAACTACTATAAACTTTTCGTATGCGTATTATGGTTATTTTATCATGAAATAACTAGTCCACATAATAAATGCTACATGATACAAAAATATATGATTTTTATGTGACATTGTATATCATAAAAAGCACGTCATAAAACTTTGTAGTATTTCAAGGATTCAAGCTATTACTATGTAACACCTCAAATTACAAGACAAAATTTTCGTTTTTAATTCACCAAACATTACTCATAAATCAAGTCATCACATAAATTATAAGTTATTATCAAAACAATATCCGAGTATCCCAAAATCCACAAGACATCATAAGCCGACGAATGTGTACAATCATGCCTCCGCCTTCCCGGAATTCTACAGAAGTACCTGAAACACATTTAAATCAACACTGTAAGCACGAAGCTTAGTGAGTTCCCCCAAATACCACATACACAAATAATTAGCCTCTCATAGCTAAATCTCGATAAGGACCCTCCGATCATGTGTCTCAGTGAAGACCCTGCGGTTCCACGTCTCGGTATGAACCCTCCGGTCATAACTCAATATATATATATATATATATATATATATATATATATATATATATATATATATATAGATAGAGAGAGAGAGAGAGAGAGAGAGAGAGAATAATATAACAACATAAGTCACAAAGACAGGATGCATAATAACACATATCACAGTATAAGCAAATAAGACCCTTCAGTCAATAATGTAATAAGACCCTCCGGTCAGTAATGTAAATAAGACTCTCCCGTCAATAATACAAACAAGAACCTCTGGTCAATAACACGAATAAGACCCTCCGGTCACACATAAATTACCACACAGGTAAGTATAGTGAGAAGACTCACCTCAACCGCTACGCGAGTAATCCTACACTGTCGTTGCTGCTGCGAAATGGATCCCGAACTGAGCCAAACAACCCAACATCATAATCAATAACTAAGCAAGGCTAAACCCCAGTAGTAGGCCTAATGATTGCCCAACTAACCAGACCCACTAATGACCCAAACCCATTAGTCCCACCAAAGCCCAAGACCAAAAGATCCACCAAGGTCCACTAATGGCTCAATTTTCCAAATTGGGCCCAAATCCTTACTTGGTCCTTACCCTAAAGCCCACTACTTAAACCTAAACCAAAACGCACCTTCTCAGATGGCCCAACAAAGCACCAAGCAACCAGGTCGAAGAAGATAGCCCAAACCGAATCTCAATTACACAAACCCACTCAGACAGAGTACGTGGGGCGTACAAGCATGTACACGTAGCGTACTCGCTTGGAGGCTTGTACGTTGCGTGTACCTGCTTGTACGCCCAACGTACTCACCTTATCCAGCCCAAACCTCATTTCCACTTAATCCATTAAGTCAAAGCTTCCCAAACCACAGATCTGACCTCCTTGAGTTGGAATGTCACGTAGAGTTGCCAACTTTACGTCCACATATGACCCAATAAAACTCTTAAGCTAGAAAGAGACTTAATGGGTGACTTAATACATGCATGACCCCATAATACACATAAAGCTTGAATCTTTATGCTTAAAGATACCAAAACAAACTCAGATCCGAAATAATGAACCTTTCAACAACTTAGCTCATCCATTAACTCAAAAAGAAGGCCAAAATCACAATAAACTAGCCATGAGGAGATCTAATCATACAGAAGACAAGATTGAAACTTGATACCTCAAATGGCTTCCCCACACGATGATGGCTCTGGATCTAAGGTCACTCCACTAAGCTAAGCAACTTCAAACTCTTCTTCTTTCCTTCCCAAAAGCATAAAAGAACACCAAATCCTTCCAATAGCTCAAGAACACCCTCAAGAGGCAACAAAGTCGATTTAGGGTTTCTAGGGTATGGAGGTTGGCTTGGAAATGAAGAAAAAGGACTAACATTATGCTTATATAAGGTACAAACCTAAAAATTAGGGTTTTCAACTTGCCGCTCGTACGCCCAACGTACCTCCTCGTACGCCCAGCGTACGAGGTCTCGCACCTCGACCCAACTTTACCTCTACGCTACGCGTTCCTCCAGTTACGCCTTGCGTAACCTTCCTCGCCTCGGTATGCCCTGCATACCTCCTTGGTACGCTCCGCGTACTAGGGTTTTCCCTAAACCCTAAACCATCCAAAGACCATAACTTTCTTGGTACAACTCTGATTTTGACCATCCCTATATCCATGAAAAGGTTCGAGATGCTTTACACTATTATCAACTCATGCCAGCCATAAGGTATTCCGAACAACATCCATTTTCCATAAAAGCCCAACTGACAAATTACCGAAATACCCTTTTCGCTCCAAATCACAACCGAATACCCGAATCATCCAATACAACATCCACCTCCAAATGAGCCCAAAACTGACTTCTTCAATGGTTTTAACCCTGCTAATACCCAATCCTTGATCACCATTCCGAAATGAAAACAGGTGATAAGTGTCTACAATTGTATAGATCTATACGGGTTTGACATTCCCACCTGCGATTGCTAGCTACAACCTCGACCGATCAATCGAAGCGGGTGATAAGTGTCTACAATTGTTACTACAACGTCCAATGAAGCGTTATAGGGGGTACATTCAGTCACATAGCTCGGTTATAGGACTCACTTTAAACATTAACTGGAATCTCTATCTCTCTTTCTCTCTCTCTCTCTCACACTACAAACCATGGGCTTGGTTGCTTTGAAAACTATTTTAAGTATAGAATTACTTATGTAACAATACAGTTTGGTTTTCAAGTATATGCCAGGATTCTTTACAAAACAGTTTTAAAACTATTTTAAGTATGGAACACAAATGTTATTTTGTTTATTGTTGTACTTGTGCTATATATTCAGTTTACCTGTGATCCATTAACTTAGTCGCAAAACCTGGCGTGTTCCGCTGCCTCGGCCGGGGGTGTGACACTTGAGCATGCTCAAGTATCTTGACATCTGAGCCCGATCCGATGATATACTCAGGACAGAACAGATCCCTCTCAGTAAACATCTCCGTGATCTCCGTCACCGTCTCTGTCGGCTATCTCAAAGAGAGATACTCCTGAGCCAACCACTCTCTTTCTCTTTCTCTCTCTCTCTCTGTATGTGTGTGTGTGTGTAACACTTGGTTTTGGATTTGCTTCATTTTTCAAGGCTGCGGCCCAATCATCAGTTGTCATGAGGCTTAGGGCCTCGGGGAAAGAAATAATTTGGCCCTTTTCGGATGTGGGTGTTATGGTTTAAGTGATGCAAGTGTTCGATGGTGCCTTCGGAGGTCAAGGGTATAATCGTAATTTGATATCTCGGTTCTTTATGAATTTTGGGTTTTTGTTCGGAAAGTTTTAAGGCCATGGTGAGTTGTTAGAAGAGTAGGGCTTCTCTCCACCTTTCCGTGGATATAAAGAACATCGAAAACGGAGTTGAAACAAAGAAGTTATGGGCGTTTGAAGTTGGAGTGGTTCGGGTGAGTGATCGTTGACTTGTTGACCAAGTTCATTTAAGGCTCACGACGTGAGCGTTAAGTGCTCACGATGTGAGAGGCACCTGATGCCCCAAAACCCTAATTTTCGGGTATTTAAAGGTATGAGACGATTAGGGCTGCTCCTCCTCAGCATCCTTCAATTCCAAGACCTCTGGAAACCCTAATCTCAACCCCCATTGAAGTTATTGGGCATTCTTGGTGTTATTTAAGAGTTTTTGGGTCTTTGGAGCCTTTAAAGAAGAAGAATATCATTTGTGGTGCGTTTGTTAGCATCTTGTCTTCATCATCAGCTAGTTGTGGAGCTTTTAGACCTTTGTAAGTCCTCAAGCTCCTGTCTTTCCTTTCCTTGATTGCTAGATCTAAGTTTCCATGCATTTTATGGCTTGTTATGTTGGTTAGCATGCATGGGATCCATAAAGTTGGCAACTTTATGGATCATGGTGGTATCTTAAGTCTTATAAGTCTTAGATCTGGATTTTGGTCATTGTTTTGGACTCTAAGCTTGAGTCTTGGCCCTTTTTCCTTCATTTTGACCTAGACGGTGTTTGAGTCATGCATTGGATATGCATGACTGAAAAGCTTCGGTTTTTATGGTACTTGGGGTCAAGGAAGACCCTCTAGACTATCCCATGTTAAGGCTTAATGGATTAGGAGCTTAATGCTCATTTTGATGGATTTTGAGCATAACAACATTCTTATGTGTTCATGCAACCCTAATTGCTTTGGATCTAAGTTTTTCTCTAGTTATACATACAAATAGATCTTCCAAAGCAATAACCCTAAACTAGCAAGGCTCTGATACCAACTTGTAACTTTATAGATCCTCAGTTTGAGTCAAGACACACCCGAAAATATGTCTGAATCCCTCAAACCAAGGCTCTGATACCAACTTGTAGCGACCCAAAAATCGAGGGTAAATGTTTCATTTTTATTATAGTCAAAACACACATATCTTTAAATCCAAGTATTCCAAAACATTGCTAATTAAAACCATTTATCAGAGTTCATCCCAATATCACATAATGCGGAAAACACGGGTGTGTGCGCCGCGATCAAGCTGAGCCCTTCCTTTCCAAAACAATGATACCTGAAACCATAAACAAAACTGTAAGCACGAAGCTTAGTGAGTGCCCCAGAGCATACCCCACATAATCCACATAATCCACATAACCACATAAACCATATCAATCACATAGGCCATATCAATCATATAAGCCATATCAATCACATAATCCGTATCAATCACATAGACATATAAGGATGTCGTGGGCTCCTCCCAGGGTCTTACTCTAGGATGCCATGGGCTCCCTGATATGTGCATAATTAGTCATATATTTTGTCTTAAATCTTAATAGTTTTGGCTATTTTATTGAAAATTATGAACAAAAGGTACTTAAATATGTTTAAAATGTATTTGTAGCCTAAAAGATGAGCTCGGAAGCAAAAGGAAGCGGATTTAGCAATTGGAAGCTTGGATCTTGGGTTTTGAAGAAAGAAGGATGTTGCTGGACAGCTTGACCCCTCGTCAGTGTTTTGGCCATATCTCATGAACCATAACTCCGATTGAAGAGATTCAAAATGTTCTGAAAACTACACACAATTTCAGACGACTTTCATGTTTTGAGAAAATGTTGATTCCAAATGGACTCGACGAGTTGGCCATCAACTCGACGAGTTGGTCAGAAGTTTTGCGATTCTGGACGCTGGCTTGTTGTGCACGAGTTTTTAGTGACGGACTCGTCGAGTCAGTCACTGGACTCGCCGAGTCGCCCCTGTTTTCAGAATATATATATATATATATATATATATATATATATATATATATAGAAACGCTTCTCATTCGAACCCTAACTAATGGGGGAAGCCTTGGACGATTTTTGGAGGCCAGAAGGGTTCTTGGAGCTCTAGTTTTCGAGAATTCAACCTAAGAAGCAATTTAGAAGAGATCAAAGGCAAATAATTATTCTTCTTTTCTTAATATTTGTTTTGAACCATTTTTGAATCATTAGAATTTGAATTTATGCTGTTATTTGCTGTAGATATGAGCTAAAAGTCTTATCTTCTGTTTAGGATAGATGACTTTATGAATATGGCTTGATTTTATGGTTGGATTAATTTAATTTGGAGAGTTTTGTTTTGTTAAGCTTGTTAAAGAACCTTATGTGTTAACAACAACTATTTTTCTGTTAATTACAAGTATATTAAGCTGCATGAATATCTCTTAATTGCTTATCTCATATGATTTATGTAAAAACATTGTTATATGCCTAGGATAGCGAACGTGAAACTAGGGTAAACTAGAAAATCGGTAAGTTAATGTGTGAGCTTGTATGACGAACCATCAACAAGAAGTTAATTGAATTAGTAATTTGATTAGCTAACTACAAGTCTTACTTAACCCGAATCAATAAACTAGTAAATTTATTAGTTTAATCACTTGATCACTGCTTAAATTAATTTGTTTTCTAAGGATTAGTAATAGCGAACATGAACCTAATCACACTAATCGGTAGTCAATGCCAATTAATCCATTGCACTTTCCATAAAATCAACCATAGGAATAAGTGAATCGAATCTAAACGAAAGTATCTTTAAATTGATTGAATCTAGTTGTCTTTTGTTTCTCCTTAGTTGTTAATTGTCCTATGTTAAAGAGTTTAAGTAGTTGCTTAAGTTTCTAGTCTTGTAAAACTAGAGAAAAACCCTTCTTTTTACTTGTTTTATTTAGATAATATTAGTCATAATCTTAATTGTTTACCGTTCCCTGTGTTCGATACCCTACTTACCTGAACTAAGCTGCTAATCGATAGGTACACTGCATTTCGTGTGTTTGTTTCTGTGTCTAAGTTAGTAGGATTAAAACTAGTGCATTCCACAAACATCACTCCCCCACATGGTCTTACACCTAAGTTCCATGGGCTCCCCCATGGTCTTTAATAGGAAAGCCATGGGCTCCCCACATGGTCTTACATCCAAGTGCCATGGGCTCCCCCATGGTCTTTACCTGAAAAGCCATGGGCACCCCCACATGGTCTTACATCCAAGTGTCATGCCCCCATGGTCTTTACCAGAAAATCCATGGGCTCCCCCACATGGTCTTACATCCAAGTGTCATGGGATCCCCCCATGGTCTTTACCTGAAAAGCCATGGGCTCCCCCACATGGTCTTACATCCAAGTGTCATGGGCTCCCCTATGGTCTTTCATGCAAATATCACATAAACAATTAGCATAGCACATAACATATAACCAACCAGTATACCACATATCACTACATCAACTAGTGTACAACATAACACAAAATGGGCCGGCCTTGGTGCCTTCGACCCATTGGTATGGTGAGGAGACTCACCTCGAATGCAGAAGCTTCCAGAATGACATCCTTAGCTGCTGCCCCGCCGACTTCCCGAGCTGTCAATACCAATCCATATACCCAATTAGCAATTGGGTTCCATACATTAATCCTTAATCCATATATGGGGTAAAATAACCATTCTACCCTTGGCCCAGTATGATCCAACACCGAGGCCCAAGCCCAAAACAAAAGCCCAACACTATAATGTCCATAAATCCATCAATGGACCTAACCCGAAAAGGCCCAATACCAACAAGGCCTAAAATATTGAATGGTCAACCCTAGTCGACTCCTGGTCAAAGTCCAAGTCAATAGTCAAGGTCAACAGTCCATGTTGACCCAACTCGTCGAGTGCATCTAGAAACTCGTCGAGTTCCTTCAGTGTTCAGAAAACTGGGGAAAAACCCTAGCCAACTCGCCGAGTTAGCTTCTCAACTCGCCGAGTTCGCTCAATAACCAGAAAGCAGGAAAACCCGACCCAACTCGTTGAGTTTACAGGGCAACTCGTCGAGTTTTCCCTGACTTAACATATTCAGCCCTTTTCTAGTCGAATCTAAAGCCCCAAACTACAGATCCAGCCCCCTAGGGTTAAGATACCACGTAAAGTTGCTAACTTTACATCCATGCAAGGCATCAAAGGCTAAAAACACTTAATCAAAGCTTGTCAAGGGACTTAGATCATGAAGGAGGGCCATGACTTGATAAAGTTGGCAACTTTAAGTCCCCAAAGGCCTTGAGATGTCCAGATCTAAAGCCATATCTTTATATCATGCTCAAAACCAAGAATGGTACCAAACTAGGCTAATATTGGCCATAAACTTTCATAGAAGAAGATCTAAGCAATGGAAGGTTAATGTTTCAACTTTATACCTTAAAATGGTTGCCACAGCAGAGTAAACACCAGATTTACAGCCTCTCCCTTCAGCTATGCACCAACCACTTCAAGCTTCTTCACATAAACACCAAAAACGCACTCCTTAAGCCCTCACATACTCAAAATGGGAGATGAGACACGATTTAGGGTTTCTATGGACAAAAGGGGTGATAAGGGAGGCTACAAGTGAGGCTTAAGGCCTTTAAATAGGGTACAAACCCTGAAAATTAGGGGTTTCCTTTCCAGTGTCTACTCGTCGAGTTGGGGCCTTCCAACTCGTCGAGTAGTCTCTTCATTCCGCGTCCAAAATGATCTCTACTCAACGAGTTGGATCTCACCAACTCGTCGACTTCCAGCCTAAAACTCTAAAAATGTTGAAAATTGAATAATACATAAACCAAGCGTTACAAATCTCCCCCACTTAAACTAGACTTTGTCCTCGAAGTCTGCTGATGCACACGTTCTGGATAACGCTTCCTCATATCCTCCTCCGGCCGCTATTCACGTGCCACGCCCGCGACTTCCATTACCTACTATGACCCGACTGCTGATTCCCATTGCACCTTCACTAATCTTGCTACCTTACTTCCTCATGGCCTGCATTTTCTGTTCGATAACTAGCACTAACTTCCTCCCATGATTCAGACGCTCCATTGCCTGAATATCGACTATAAGGAAGTACAGTAGAGTCGTCGTCCAAACACTTCCGTGGCTGATACATAGTATGCACTATGAATCATTCTGATCTTCCGCAACAGTCCTACCCGATGCATCGCCTTGCCCAACAGGGCCAAATTCTGACCTAATCACTATACCTGACATTTAGCCCTAGTTCCCGAACCGGGTGTCACCCCTTAAGGCGAAGCCTTGAGAGTACTTCAACCTCGATAAAAATTGAGTATCCAACTCTCACCAATAACCGACCACCCGTTCTGAACCCAATGAATACTGACACTTCACATCCCGAGGGATGTAGCCGCAACCCCGAGCATTCAATGACCTTTTAAAAGCAACAGAACCCAGCCACGCCAGACTCTCTCCAAACCTGGTGGAAGATAACTCCTTCCCTTCTTGAGAAGAACTACTTCTGCTTTCCGGGTACTCTCATTCTTACATTAGTCTGGCTCTCTGATAAACTTCCTACTATGAAACAGTACCAAAATTTCTTCCAAGAACGACTGACCGACAAACACCTCCAGTCCTGGTTATCTCAGTGTTACCAACGGAATGAATTCATAAATGCTACGACTTTCCCGCAATCTGACATCACTTCCTACCCTATCCAGCCGTTAGTGAATGCTACTGCTCCCCCACAGTCTTACAACACTTTCCACACTTTCCGACTTCTAGTGAATGATACAGCTCCCCCGCAGTCTTACAACACTCTCCACACTATCTGACTACTAGTGAATGCTACAGCTCCCCCGTAGTCTTACAACACTTTCATACTATCTGACTATTAGTGAATGCTACGACTCCCCCATAGTCTTACAACACTCTCACACTATCTGACTACCAGTGAATGTTACGGCTCCCCCGTAGTCTTACAACACTTCCACACTAACCGACCATTAGTGAATGTTACGGCTCCCCCGTCGTCTTACAACACTTTCACCTCGCCACAATCGCAGCCCAATGCCTTACCCCTAATTTATCAATTCAAAACGCATACAGAGTCGAGCACACACTCGACCGAACACCCAAACTGAACTTGATTCATGACTGGAGCCCCAATCTGCTTCCCGAAATTCTGCTATCAAGCTCCAAGAAGACGCGATTCACATGCTAGGGAGTTTTACCGAACTCCCAACTCACACAACCCTCAAATCAATCATCTACTTGGGCCTCCTTTCTCCCTGACGGGGATACGAAATTTATCCCAGTTTCAAAACTGCTCCTGCTTCTGTATCCCGGGACGATTCTCCCCCACTTTGAATCGACTATATTCTCAAAGCACACGAGAATTGAAGGATTCCCAATCCTTCTTACCTTACAACGTTCGACCCGCTGACTACTAACACTTAGCCTTGCTAGTGATCCATTACTAGCCAACTCAAAAGGCCGCACACTCACTGAAGACTAGATAAACACTTGTCGAATCCCGACAACACTGATAATCCCAGTAGCTTTGAAATGATACTACACTCAAATCTTGAAATTCAAATGACAGATTCTTATACCAAAACCTCAGCAATAGACCACTTCCCTTGGCGACCCCACTAGACAATCTGAGCACAATGACTGAAACCACCGAATCCTGATGATGGTGGATAACCACCCTGCTGAACCCTGACCACGGACCTTCCCACATAATACCCTTGAACCGATCTCGACCATAAACCAAGTTAACACTAAACACTCCAAACCAGCAAAAAGGAAAACGACCTTCCACTAACCTCTAATAATGCACGACATGTAAATGTCATATGACAATCCTTGATAACTCAGACAATAACAGAGAACCGACCCGAGATCTAACTTGTTCAAACTTAATCAAAATTCCCAAGCGATACAAATTTCCGATATCCACTTGAAGTGGCAGAAGATAACATACCCGCAAACATCTGAAGGAATCCTAACCACTCCCTCCTAGAATCCGGATCTAATTCATGAGTGCTCCAAATCAGTCTTCTGATCTCGGGCTCTAGAAGTCATATCATTCAGGATCTCGCACCCTGACACACTCACCAACTCAATAGTCTACGGTTGAACTGCAATAGCTGAAGCAACCTCTGCCCTAAACCGGGCTACAAACTACTCCCAAGAAATAGTCTCCAATCCCGAAAGCACAATAGATTGCACAATCAATCCTTGCCAACCGATACAAGAGATCCAAGGCGAACTGAACCTCAGTTCCTAAGGGGTAGGGACGAGTGCGGAAAACACTTTCCATCTCCTTAATCCAACGCAAACTCAATTTCCTGGCAGTCCTTCCACTAACTGGATCACCACCCGAGCCGGGACCAAACCCTGGTCCTTCCCATGCGTGCTCTCCCTCATCCTGTAAAGCAGCTATTCTCACGATCAAAGCAGAACTGTGACAACCCGATATTTCAAGTCAATGTAATGTTCAAAAAAGTCAAATATTATAAACTATTTTGGAATCAATAAAAATAGCGTAAAAAATGAAGTGTTCTAAAGTCTCAATTGGGATACATAAAATGTTAGATATCGTATCCAGGTTTTCAGAAATATAAAGAACACTCAAATCCGAGTTATAACGAAGAAGTTATGACCAATCGAAAATACGCGACACAACCGGTAAAACACTATTAAGCGTAAAAAGTGAAATTTCAATAAAATACTTTTTAGCCTTAAGTATCAAAATGAAAGTTGTAGATAATAACAAACCGTGAGCGTACATAAAAAGAACGTCCAAATCTGACTTCGTATGTGGAAGTTATGATTTTTCTAAGTTTCAGAACAGCAGTAGTCAGCTAAAAATTCGAAATAGAGATCGAACGATTTTTAGCCGACGCAACCTAAACTAGAATTGAAGATCTCGACAATAGTAGTACAACGGTAAAAAGATAGACGAAAACGGACATCGGATGAAGAAGTTATGAATTTTTAACGGAATTATCCTGTCCCGGCCTATTAAAAATTATATAATTAAAAATAAATTCAAAATTTGCCAACGAAGTCTAAAGGAGAGTTGTAGAGTATATTGTCACCTACGCGTGGATATAAAGAACGTCAAAAACAGAGCTCGCATGCGAAAGTTACGGATTTTCAAAGATTTGGGCACACACTTCGAAGCTTATTCGAAGGGTTACGCCCCGCGTACTTCGGAGTACGCCCAGCGTACCCAATGCACGGCCTCGGATCGGCCACGTCGCCCCTATGCCCTCTACTCCCGTCCCATCCGAAGACCGGCGACCAATGACGTCATCGCTGACGTACGCCCCGCGTACGAGGGTACGCCCAGCGTACGAGCTGCGGACGAGGTACGCCCCGCGTACTTCGGAGTACGCCCAGCGTACTTCGGAGTACGCCCAGCGTACGAGGCTGCCTCCACCCCTATAAATAGGATGCGAGGGTTCCGGCTTCTTTTGCCAATTCACACCTTTTCTCTCATATTCTCTCCCTCTCGAGCCTCCCGAAACTATCCCGACGCCCCGGTTACGTACCCAAGTCCCGACGAAGGTCCGAAGCTCCGAAATACCCGAGAAACTCACTTCCTTCCGGTCGAAGTGATGCCCGAGAAAATCTCGTTTTCTTCAAATCACCACACTTTCCAGGTGAGTTCATACCCCTACGTTTTCACGTCTTTTTCATGTTTTAAGGGGGGGAGGGGGGAATACAAGTGAAACACGAGAAAAACTTATGTTTTAAATACGCATCGTTTCAAATACTTTACCTACATTTTAAAATGTTAAACAACATTACTACCAACGTTACACTTTACATGCAAAGTTGGTATTACACCGTGTTTTATCACCAAATGGAACACACTTTCGAAAAACTATAATGGGTATAGTTTACAAGTTATTCATGACACATTTACATAACCATTATAAAAAGGAAATACTTTCATTTACAAGAAATGTGGACGTTTCATTCCGTAAATCTTTTGATACTAAGTTTTGTGAGACATCCGACTTCACCGTACTCTTAAGTACGCATTTCAAGTCCTGTATTATAAACCATAATCTCTTGTAGGGAGAGCGTGATACTTGTGTATAGATCTATACGGGATTGACAATCCCGCACCTAAACTGTTAGCTACAGTTAGACTGGCAGGTCTGGGGTGACAAACGTCATAACAGTGCAACGCCTGAAGAACGTTGTTACAGGCAGTCTGGGTCAATAGCATGGTTATAAAACTCACATGGAGTATCGAAATATCTTTGATTTACGAGATTATTAAATGCATTCAGTAATTACATTGTATATGTATAATTCCACTTACACCATTTTTAGTACGGAAGATACTTATGCATTCTAGTCTTTGGAACTTTTTCAAACTACCACACATACATGGAAAATATTGGATTTTCTAGAAACACGCTCAGTTCTTTTTACCGAAAGGCATACAAATTTTAGTACAAAAAGCTTATGAACTCACCAACTTAATTGTTGACACTTTTTCAAAACTACTTGTATTTCTCAGGGAATCAGTAATACAGGTAAAACATCAGCTTTTGGAGAAGGAACGCTAAGGCGTCAGTTATCAAAACATTTTAAATCATCATATTTGTAATATTCTTTTGAAACATGTATTACATGCAACAATGTAACTTTTAAATTATATTTATGATGGTTGTGTTTACTTTCTTTACAAATATTCAACTGTTATGATACTACGTGAAGTCACCCACCCCCGAATGTTTCCGCCATTCTGGTTTGGGGGTGTGACAGATTGGTATCAGAGCATTGTTTATAGTGAACTAAGTATATCGAACCACATAAGATATACAAACTATAAATGCAAAGGGACTAAAACCCTCTGACAAAAACGTTTTCACAAACTATACTTTTGGGAAAATAAAATACTAGTTTTATAAAAGTATAAGTACACGCATGCATCGGTCTCGTATCATAGCTAAAATTTTACAAAAAGTATTAAGACAAGTTAAGACTCTACGATTAGGCCTCGGGCTATGTAATCAGATCAAGAATAAATATAGCCTGATCAACTATATTTATCCGAGATATGACCAACGTATGTCGGGGAATGGTCGTAGTGAGCAACAAGTCAAAAACTTTCCAAATAAAATACTAGAATCAAACTTACAAATTTGAAATACTATAGTAGTATTTTATAAAACTATAAGAACTGTTATAATCATGCGAACCTCGATATTTAGTTAAAATTAGGAATTGTCAAATAAATAAAAAAATTATACTTATCAAAAATTACCTTTTTTACTCCGAAGTTTTATATATAATTCTCTTACCTCTATTCTCGACCAGACGAAATGGCAGGATTTCACATTCCCGGGGATCCCTACTACCCTAACCAGGGTAATGGAGGCTGGATTGAGGAGGACCCATAAGAAGATCCCGAAGAGATTCCCGAGGAAGAGCCAGAAGAGGATTCCAAAGAGGATCCTGAAGGAAGACCCAGACGAAGATTCAGAAGAGGAAGAAGATGGTGGGAGCACTGACTCGGAACCGGAGGTCTACAATCCTCCCCGAGAAGCAGCAATTCCCCGACGGAACTTTTAGGGCCCGGCGCCCCGCTGGGCTGTGGACCTGAAACGATGGAGCAAGGAACAAGGACAATGACCACCTTACGAAATGGGACGAGGCTTTTATAACCTCAGCAACGGGGGTTCGGCTGACAGGGCACTCCCTGTCATGGTTCGTCGCATTGCCAACCAAGGCGAGCAAGTAAGAGTGAATGCCAGCTAACTCCTAGACATTGGGGCCACCGCAGTGCGTCTTCGTCGTCTGGACGAAGAGCATGAACGAAGAATAGAGCACACCTTTTCCCTTCAGAAGGACATTACCGCTGCTAGAGCCGAAGTGAGGGAGTTCCGTAAAAGCCAAGCCGCATTGGAAAGGCGCGTCATCGAGGCTGAACGCCGAGTAGCCCAAGCTCAGACTTCCACAGCCACATACCATGGTCCGCAACGTCCCACCCGCTCGGAGTAGAGCGCGTACTTCTGGCGCTATGTATATACTTATCGACTAAGCGTTGGTGCTACTCTTTCCTTTACGAATGTAAACCCGACGTATTGTGAGTACACAGTTCGGGGGTCAGAATGTTGTTAAATTTTCCCACTTTCATTGATGTACTCTAGACCTATGTAAGGTCAAATTTTCCTGATCGTTGTATCAAATATTAATATCAATGAGATTGATAGGCATTTCTTATTTCTTTGAATATTCTATTAAGTTCTTAAAATACTAAGGAAATCATACACTTATTATTGTAAGTTTCCATTAACTTACAAAATTCGGTAATGTTCAGAACGCAAATCATATAATATTAAGACTTTCCATAATCATTTCTGAAGACTTATCAAGAATTTGTCTCTTAACTTATGGCAGAATCATGCCGCCAAGAAGGAATCCCCGACGCTTCAATACTACAGGGACACCAACACTACCTCCACCACCTCCATCGATGGATGCTGCTACCTTTCAGGCTGCTGTAACAGCTGCCGTAACCGCAACAATGGCGCAAATGAGTAACAACGGATCAGGAGGAGGAATAAATAACTCTACTAATGGCCAAAACCAGGGTCGTTCCAGGGAATGTACTTACAAAGACTTCTGCAACAGCAAACCCATCCCCTTTAATGGAACCGGGGGAGTAATGGCTCTATCCCAATGGATAGAGAAAACAGAAGCCGTATTCGAGATCTGCTCATGCCCCGAAGAGAGCAAAGTAAAATTTGTCGCCTGTACTTTCTCCGAACAAGCCCTATCGTGGTGGAATGGCCACGTCAAGTCACTAACTCTGGTGGTGGCAAACTCCATGGGTTGGGAGAACCTGAAGCTAATGCTACTGCGAGAGTACTGCCCAAGGGGCGAGATTCAGAAGCTTGAACAGGAGCTTTGGGGACTGACTATGGTGGGCTCGGACATCACAACCTATACGAATAGGTTCAGTGATTTGACAATACTTTGCCCATGGATGATGGTCCTAGAAAGCAAGAAGGTGGAAAGGTATATCTGGGGGCTGTAGCCCCAGCTTCGAGGAAGTGTGCTAGCTTCCAAACCCACGACGTTCGACAGTGCCAAACAACTGGCACAGTCCCTCGTTGATCATGGGGTCTGCCAAGATGTCATGACCGTCGTCCCAGAACCAACCAAAGGAAGCAACAACAATAACAACAATGCCAACAACAACAACAACAACAAGAAGTTTTGGAACAAGAGGAAAGGTCAAACTTCGCAAGAACCTTCAAAGAAACAAATAGTGGCGGTCCATGCCGCTACTTCCCCCACTACTGTCCCTGTTACCCCTACGCCGGTAAAACAATATGTTGGGAACCTACCAAAGTGCAACAAATGCAATTACCATCACCACGAAAATTGCCGGGAGATGCACTGTAAAAACTACGACAGGAAAGGGCACACTGCCCGTTTCTATAAGGCACCGGCGCGACCAATCACCCAAGTTCCTGGTGTTGGAGTGAGCCAGGCATGTTATGGGTGTGGGGAATCTGGGCACTATAAGAGGGATTGCCCTAAGGCAAAGAATGCTGGCGGCGTAGGAAGAGTGCTGGCAATAGGGCAGAATGAGGCAATAGCCGATCCCACAGTGGTTACGGGTACGTTTCTCCTCAACAACATTTATGCATGCATACTCTTTGACTGTGGTGCAGAGAGAAGTTTCGTGAGTCATAAATTCAAACACTTACTTAATCAAAAACCCCAATCACTCAATAAGATATTTACAGTAGAAATGGAAAACGGTAAAACAGAAATGTCACACCCCCAAACCAGACGGTGGAAATGTCCGGGGGGGAGGACTTCAATTGTAGTATCACAACACATGCATCATAGTAATCAAAGTATAAACAACCATTGTATTTAAAAGGTATAAGCATTTACATGTGTTCAATCATTGTATATTGAACCAAAATTAAGTTATAATAAAGAAGATATGACTCAACATAGCTCCATCTTCTCAAAAGCTCGGGGAGTACCTGTGTATTATTTCCCTGAGAATACAAGTAATTTGAAAAGAGAGTATCAACATAAAGTTGAGTGAGTGCATAAGTCTTTATGTTTAAAGGATGTCTATGTATCTTGTATATGTATCTTGTTCCAGAAAATCCTATATTTTCTGTTGTATATGAAAAGTAGTTTTATTCCCATAAAACCGTTCTCTGTGTATTAATGTTTTGTATTTGTATTACTTATGAAAACTTGTAACTGAGAGTGTGCCTGGCTCCACCAGCTGTTGTTGAAAACTGTATTCAACATTTGTATTTTGTATTCTGTAAACTGGTACTTTGAAGGTGTACTTTCGTTTAGTTATTTATACACTAACGTATTGTTAATATCTTTTTAATGAGTTATTATAACCATACTATGACTGATGGCCTGAAACAAACGCTTTGTGGGCGTTTAAACTGGTGATAACAATTGCCACTCATTTAACTGTAGCTAGCAGCCTGAGTGCGAGGTTGTCAATCCCGATATAGATCTACACACACTTGTTTCGATCCCCGGCTGGAGATTCTGGTTATAATGCCAGGACTTTTCCTATGTTGTCAAAAGTGAATTAAACAACCTAAATAGAGTGTCTCATAAAATGCATATAAACATTACATGTATATTAGTTTTGAAAACCCAATCATTCTGAAATAATGATTGACAGTATGTTCTTGAATTAGTATTCCAAACATGTATTTGATAAGTGTAAACCTTGATTTGTTCTGTATCAAAACCCTAGTTTCTTGTAAGACTGTGTATTCTAGTATCAAGAATTATTGTTCTATGTATAAATTATACCTATTATAATTTATATGTACTTTCTGAATGTGTATTTAACCATGTTTGCATGTAATCCCTTGCTCAGCATGTTACAAAGGTAGTTAAACTGATGAAATAACTATTATATTTATATACATATACAAATTTATATATAAGTAAAATTTAAACGACACTCGGACAAATAACCGGTACTTTAAGCCCACATCCAAACAAGGAAAAGGACCGAGAATGAGTTATCAGTCCTAAGTCTTTTAAATCTCATTTATATACATATATATATATATATATATACAAATATGAATTTTGGGGAAAAATATAAGTTTATTAAAGAGTTTAATGTTTTGAGTATTTTTAATGATTTAATGTTGTTTTATCATGATTTGAAATCATGATTTTATAACACAAAGTTCTTGTATTATGCTTGTATTCCCCCCCCCCTCTTAAGACAGTAGAAATTATGAAAATACGGGGGTATGTAGTCACTTGATAGGTGGTGAATCGGACGGAGTTTCGTTTCTCGAAAAGGAGTTTGTTTGACCAGAAACCGGCTCAAATTGGGCAGAGTTTCGACAGGAGAGAGGTTACTTCTCAGGAATCTCAGGGCTTCGAGGCTTGCTTAGGGTTCGAGACTTGATACCGGGGCTTTAGGGGTTGTATATGAGTTTGTGGAAGTGGAAAATGTGAAAGATAATGAAATTTGGGGTGAAAAGTGTAAATTAAACGGAAGCCCTCGCATGCCTTATATAGGCCGAAGCCTCGGGTCCGAGGCTATGCGAGGCTGCCACGCATCGGACAGATGGCGAAGGAAGGGGGCTTCTTCGGACCGCAGGCTCGCTGCTGGCTGGCTCGGATTGGACCGGACTTCGGTCCAATAGAAGAAGGACACGTGCGAAGGCAACATCCGAGGTGTGTCTCCGGGGTGTCTCATGCGAGGCTGTCCGAGTAGGATTGGACCGCGGAGTTGGTCGAATCAGGAGGTTCCACGCATGGCTTCGGTCCACTCAGCAGCTGCCACGTGCGAGGTGACGTGTCACATGCGAAATTGCCCGGTTTTCCTATTTTTCTTTATTTTTGTGCCAAAACTTGCGAAAATCATAACTTTCGCATATGAGCTCCGTTTTTGGCGTTCTTTATATGCACGCGTAGGTAAAATCATACTCTACGACTTTCGTTTAGACTTCGTTGGCTAATTTTGACTTATTTTTAATATTATTATTTTAAACAGACCGAGACGAGAATCAGTTAAAAATTCATAACTTCTTCATCCGACGTCCGTTTTTGTCTGTCTTTTTACCGTTGTACTACTACCGACGAGACCTTCAATTCTCGTTTAGGTTGTGTCGGCTAAAAATCGCCCGATCTTAATTTCGAGTTTTTAGCTGTACACTACTATACTGAAACTTAGAAAAATCATAACTTCCTCATACGAAGTCAGATTTTTCCGTTCTTTTTATGAAAGTTCTCGGTTTAACCTAAAATACAACTTTCATTTAGATTGTTAAGGCTAAAAAGTCTTTTATTGAAAATTCAGTTTTTACACTGAATAGTGTTTTGCCGGTTTTGTCGCGGATTTTCGATTGGTCATAACTTCTTCGTTATAACTCGGATTTTAGTGTTCTTTATGTTTTTGGAAACCTTGTTACAATCTCTATCACTTTGTTCATCCCAATCGAGATTGCTAAATAATTTATGCACATTATGCTAAAATTTCTCTTTATTATTATAAAAAAAATACACATTGACCGATATTATTACATAGGTTTGAAATAACAATATGTTACATTATCTCCCCGTTAGAGAGAATTTCGTCCCGAAATTAGTATTTCAGATAGACTAGGGAAAAAGATGTGGATATTTTTGTTTCATTTGATCCTTCCGTTCCCAAGTGAATTCAGGTCCCCGTTTTGCATTCCAGCGAACCTTGACTATCGGGATACGGCTTTGTTTGGTTCTCTTAACTTCCCTGTCTAGAATCTCTACGGGTTCTTCCACAAAGTTGAGACTCTCGTTTAACTCGATTTCCTCGAGTGGGATTACAAGAGTCTCATCCGATAGACACTTTTTCAAGTTCGAAACGTGGAAGGTAGGATGAATGTTATTTAGTTCTTGGGGTAGTCGAAGTTTGTAAGCTACACGACCAATTCTAGCAAGAATTTCGAAGGGTCCTATGTACCTTGGACTCAATTTGTCACGCTTTCCAAAGCGTATCATACCCTTCCAGGGTGAGACCTTTAACAAGACGCGGTCACCAACCTGGAATTCCAAGGGTTTTCTCCGTTTGTCAGCGTAGCTTTTCTGTCTATCTCAGGAAGCTTTAAGTCGCTCCCAAATTTGTACGATTTTGTCGGTGGTTTCTCGAATGATTTCCGGAACAATGAGAGCACTGTTAGGAGTTTGACCTCTAGCTAGCTGCATGTCACCCACTTCAGCCCAGCATAGAGGGGATCTGCACTTGCGGCCATAGAGGGCTTCGAATGGAGCAGCCTTTATGCTAGTGTGATAACTATTGTTATAAGAGAATTCAACAAGGGGTAAATGAATATCCCATGCCTTTCCAAAGTCTATCACGCAAGCTCGCAACATGTCTTCTAGTGTTTGAATCGTCCTCTCACTTTGTCCGTCGGTTTGTGGATGGTAGGCTGTACTCATGTCCAGCCTAGTTCCCAAAGAGTTTTGTAAAGACTGCCAGAAACGAGAGGTGAATCTATTATCTCGGTCCGAAATAATAGATATTGGTACACCATGCAGTCTAACAATATCCCTGAGGTAAGTTCTGGTTAGTTTCTCCATCTTGTCGGTTTCTTTTATTGGCAAGAAGTGTGCGGATTTAGTTAATCTGTCGACGATTACCCAAATAGTATCATAACCACCCGAAGTCTTGGGTAATTTGGTTATTAAATCCATTGTAATCCTCTCCCACTTCCATTCAGGGATTTCAGGTTGTTGTAATAAACCTGAAGGTTTCTGGTACTCTACATTGACTTTGGCACAAGTAAGTCACTTGCCCACAAAGGTAGCGATTTCGGCCTTCATGTTAGGCCACCAGTATAGTTTCTTAAGGTCCAGATACATCTTGTCTGGACCTGGATGAATGGAGTATCGGGTTTTGTGTGCTTCATTCATAACCACGTCTCTGTAACCACCGAACTTTGGTGTCCAGATACGGTTCATGAAATAATAGACTACATCATCCTTAACTTCGAAGTTCTTATCCATTCCTCTCAGAGTTTCACCTGCCACGTTTTCGGGTTTCAAGGCTTCAAGTTGAGCTTCTTTGATCTGTGTGGACAGATGTGAATGGATTGTCATGGTCAACGACTTTACTCGGCGACCCGAGTATTCTTTTCTGCTAAGGGCGTCAGCTACTACGTTTGCTTTACTAGGGTGATAAAGAATTTCACATTCATAGTCGTTCAGTAGCTCCACCCATCGTCGTTGTCTCATGTTCAGCTCTTTCTGATCGAAGATGTGCTGGAGACTTTTATGGTCCGTGAATATTGTGCATTTCGTGCCATATAAGTAATGTCTCCAGATCTTCAGAGCAAATACCACCGCTCCTAGTTCAAGGTCGTGTGTTGTATAGTTGACTTCATGCGTCTTAAGTTGTCGTGAGGCGTAGGAGATCACCTTTCCTCTTTGCATAAGTACACACCCAAGCCCTTGATTTGAAGCATCGCAGTACACTACAAAG
The DNA here is from genome assembly GCF_052849685.1 of Lactuca virosa. Taxonomy (NCBI): domain Eukaryota; kingdom Viridiplantae; phylum Streptophyta; class Magnoliopsida; order Asterales; family Asteraceae; genus Lactuca; species Lactuca virosa. Next base: position 407,713,240 of record NC_136430.1, on the reverse strand, counting down.
TCTTCTGTCCCTTCGGGTAGATACAACATCGGTGCACTGCACAAGGCTAGTTTGAGCGTTTCAAATGTTGCTTCTTGCTTCTCTTCCCAACTGAAAGTTACACCTTTTTGCGTCAGGGTGGTAAGCGGTTTAGCGATTCGGGAGAAATTTTGGATGAATCTGCGATAGTAGCCAGCAAGACCTAAGAATTGACGAATTTCTGTAGGTGTTTTTGGTGCTGGCCAGTTTTCAATTGCTTTGATTTTGGAAGGGTCCACGTGTATTCCTTCTGAACTGACCACGTGACCTAGAAATTCAACCTTCCTAATCCAAAACTCGCACTTTGAAAACTTCGCATAGAGTTTTTCTGTCCTAAGGGTTTGTAATACTAGACGAAGATGTTGGCCGTGTTCCTCTTTGCTTCTTGAGTAAATAAGGATGTCGTCGATGAAGACTATGACGAATTTGTCCAGGAATGGACGACACACTCTGTTCATTAGATCCATGAACACAGCAGGTGCATTCGTCAATCCGAATGGCATCACTATAAACTCGTAATGACCATAACAAGTTCTAAACGCGGTCTTGGGAATGTCTTCCTCCAAAATCCGTAACTGGTGATACCCGGATCTTAAGTCTATTTTCGAGAAGTAGTTCGCACCTAGAAGTTGGTCGAACAGATCGTCAATGCGAGGTAAAGGATATCGATTTTTAATGGTAAGTTTATTTAGCTCGCGGTAGTCTATGCACATGCGGAATGATCCATCCTTCTTCTTTACGAACAAAACCGGTACTCCCCATGGTGAGAAGCTTGGTCTTATGAAACCTTTACTAAGGAGTTCGTTAAGTTGGCTGGATAATTCTTGCATTTCAGAAGGTGCAAGACGATATGGAGATTTGGCTACAGGGGTAGCTCCAGGGATTAAGTCGATTCGGAATTCGACTTGTCGTTCGGGAGGTACTCCTGGAAGATCATCGGGAAAGATATCGGGAAAGTTGCAAACCTCTGGAATGCTCGCGATATCTTTTACTTCTTGCTTTTTTTTGTCTACGACGTGAGCTAAGAAAGCACAATACTCTTTGCGAAGGTACTTCTGTGCCTTGATGTAAGAAATGATCCTAAGGTTCGTTCCGGGTTTGTAGCCATAGATAATAAGAGTTTCGTTAGTTGGAAAGTTCAAACGAATAGCTCTTTCATAACATAGGATGTCGGCATGGTTGGGGCACAACCAATCCATACCTATTATGATGTCAAAACTTTTGATAGAGACCGGCATAAGGTCTATTGGGAAAGACAAGTCATTCAAGGTAAGGATACGTCATATGTATATATCGTTAGTGGATTCAGATTTCCCGTTAGCCATTTCTACTGTAAACGTTTCGTTTAATGGTTGGGAGTTTTGATTTAGTAGATGTTTAAAATTATGGCTCACGAAGCTCCTCTCAGCACCACAATCAAATAGAATGCATGCATAAGTATTGTTGAGAAGAAACGTACCCGTGACTACAGCAGGGTCTGCCACCGCTTCTTCATGACCCAGTGCTAAAATTCTCCCAACTCCACCGGCATTTCCAGCTTTTGGGCAATCCTTCATGAAGTTCCCCACATCACCGCATTGGTAGCATGCTCGGCCTACTCCAGCGGCAGGTGCTTGGTTAAGTGGTTGGAGTGGCATTATACAGAATCGGGCAGTATTCCCTTTCCTGTTGCAGTTACGACACTGTATGTCTCGGCAATTTCCGTTGTGATGAAAATTGCACTTGTTGCATTAGGGAGGATACCAGCATAGGGCTTAGCTGGTGCAAGGTTATTAGGGACAGCAGCAGGTATAGCAGCGGGTATGGTAGCAGGTACAGTAGTAGCATGGACTGCCACTACTTGTTGCTTCTTTGCAGGTTCCAAAGGAGATTTGCCCTTCCTCTTGTTCCAAACCCTCTTCTTTCTGTTGTTGTTGCTCTCCTTGGGTTGTTCTGGAGCAGAAACCACAGAGTTTTGACGGGCTCTGTGGTCGATAAGAGATTGTGCCAGCTCTTTGGCACTGTCAAAAGTAATAGGCTTTGAAGCTAAAACACTTGACTGAATTTGGGGCGACATACCCCAAATATATCTCTCAATCTTCTTGCTCTCCATAGGAACCATATCTGGACAACGTATTGCCAGATCACAGAACCTACTGGTATAGGTTTATATATCAGAACCAACCATTGTAAGAGCCCATAGTTCTTGCTCCAGTTTCTGTATCTCCCCTCGCGGACAGTATTCCCGCATTAACATGGCTTTTAGGCTCTCCCAGCTGATGGAGTTAGCCACTACTAAGGTAAGTGACTTAATGTGGCCATTCCACCACATTAGAGCCCTATCAGAAAAGGTACAGGCAGCAAATTTAACTTTGCTACTCTCAGGACAGGAGCAAATTTCAAAGATTGCTTATGTCTTCTCAATCCATTGTCTTAGTGCCATAACTCCCCAGTCCCGTTGAAGGTCCTGGGTTTGGCATTACAAAAATCCTTATAAGTGCATTCTCGCGAATGCCCATGACTTTCGCCATGGTTGGAAGGATGTGCACCGACTCCTGACCCACTAACCTCAGGAGTATGGATATGAGACATGGCAGCCGCTACAGCCGCCGTGACCGCCGCTTGAAACATAGCGGGGTCGAATTGAGGAGGTGGTGGTGGGGGTGGCGTCGGTGCTTCATTGGTGTTGATACGTCTTGGATTTCTACGTGGATGCATCTCTTGCTATATATGTCAATAGATAAAAAGATAGTGAGATATCAAGAATGAATATGAATTTGATATCTCTGAACTAAACACTTAATTTAACATGAATTTCACAAAGAATTGGAAATAGAAATCCACTGCAAGTACAACTTGCAACAGGATAATATCAAATTGAATGGTTATTTTTCAAAGAGTATGAATGTACATGTCGACTGTCTTGGTATATTAAGTGTATAAGGTCCAGAAAACATGACCTTAAAGCAGGATTATAATATACCGCAACACTGAGAAAGCGTCGACATCAAACCGACCTACCGAAAATAACATTTCCGCGGTCGTAGTGAAAGCATGAAAAATAACACTGGAACATTTCTGTGATCCAAAACTTTGGAATAGGATGTTTATGAGAATTGTACTAACTCTTGTTGAAGTAAAGTGCTTATTGTTTTATTGATAATTGGTTTTGTACATATCGTGAAAAGTAGTATATACATTCGATATAGAAGGTAGAAAGTAGAAGTAGTGCGAACACTACTTGCGACGGTTTCTACGACGATTGCTAGGTTCCGCTTCGTCTTGCACTTTCCAGCGCCTTTCTTGGGCAGCTTGATGCTCCCTCAGTTCTATGATCTCTGATTCAGCAGCATTAAGTTGCCTTTGAAGGGCTTCAGTATGGTGCTGGGTGTCATCTTGCATCTCGTCAAGACGAAGGATATCTGCAGTGTTAGCCTGCGCAGCCGCATTCACCTCTAGGATTCGATTGATCGACATCATTGATTGATCGACATCCTTGATTGATCGAACTGTCGGGCTATTCGGTTTACTATAACTGGAAGAGCTCTGTCAGCGGTTCCTCCTCTAGAGACGTTATAGAAACCTCGTGCCATTCCGTATGGAGGGCGTTGGCCGTCTTGTCGACTCCAATGGTTTATGTATTGGCCCCACTCGGGTATGGGTTCTGCTTCCTCTTGCCTCAGGGGACGCTCCCCAGGGTTGAAGACTTGTGGCTCTGTATCTGTACTAGTTGACTCGCTGTCCTCAAAGGGTTCTTCGTCTGAGTCTGTGATCCAGCCTGCATTCTGTGGATTGTAGGGGTCTCCCGGTAAATTGGGTTCAACCATAGGTTCTGTGTTAGAAGTAAGGTTAGTAAAATACTCTCCGTAGTATTTTAATCTATGTATTTTGTTCTATAGTTCTTCTGTAGGTATATGGTAAGTTTTAGACATGTCGTAACACCACTATCACTCCCAAGCACATGTTGGTCATATCTCAAATCAATATAGTTGATCAGGCTATATTAATTCCAGATATGATTACATAACTGCCCAGGTTCGACTATAGTGTTCAACATCCAAATACTTTTAGGTTCTTATGACTGTGATATTGTACTTGTAGGTATGAGTGTGTTCTTATGACTGTGATACTGTACTTGTAGGTATGAGTGTTAGTATACTTCTTATAAAAATACTTAAATCTTTAAAAAGTATACTTGTAGTCAGAGCTCCTTGCCCCGATGTATTTATAGTTTGTATATCTTTTATGGATTGATATACTGAGTTCACTATAAACAATGCTCTGATACCAATCTGTCACACCCCCAAACCAGACGGCGTAAACGTCCGGGGGTGGAGGACTTCAATTGTAGTATCACAACACATGCATCATAGTAATCAAAGTACAAACAACCATTGTATCTAAAAGGTATAAGTATTTACATGTGTTCAATCATTGTATATTGAACCAAAATATAGTTATACAAAAGAAGATATGACTCAACATAGCTCCATCTTCTCAAAAGCTCTGGGAGTACCTGTGTATTATTTCCCTGAGAATACAAGTAATTTGAAAAGAGAGTATCAACATAAAGTTGAGTGAGTGCATAGGTGTTTATGTTTAAAGGATGTCTCTGTATCTTGTATATGTAACTTGTTCCAGAAAATCCTATATTTTCTGTTGTATATGAAAAGTAGTTTTATTCCCATAAAACCGTTCTCTGTGTATTAATGTTTTGTATTTGTATTACTTATGAAAACTTGTAACTGAGAGTGTGCCTGGCTCCACCAGCTGTTGTTGAAAACTGTATTGAACCTTTGTATTTTGTATTCTGTAAACTGGTACTTTGAAGGTGTACTTTCGTTTAGTTATTTATACACTAACGTATTGTTAATATCTTTTTAATGAGTTATTATAACCATACTATGACTGATGGCCTGAAACAAACGCTATGTGGGCGTTTAAACTGGTGATAACAATTGCCACTCATCTGACTGTAGCTAGCAGCCTGAGTGCGGGGTTGTCAATCCCGATATAGATCTACACACACTTGTTTCGATCCCCGGCTGGAGATTCTGGTTATAATGTCAGGACTTTTCCTATGTTGTCTAAAGTGAATTAAACCACCTAAATAGAGTGTCTCATAAAAACCATATAAACGTTACATGTATATTAGTTTTGAAAACCCAATCATTCTGAAATAATGATTGACAGTATGTTCTTGAATTAGTATTCCAAACATGTATTTGATAAGTGTAAACCTTGATTTGTTCTGTATCAAAACCCTAGTTTCTTGTAAGACTGTGTATTCTAGTATCATGAATTATTGTTCTATGTATAAATTATTCCTATTATAATTTATATGTACTTTCTGAATGTGTATTTAACCATGTTTGCATGTAATCCCTTGCTCAGCATGTTACAAAGGTAGTTAAACTGATGAAATAACTATTATATTTATATACATATACAAATTTATATATAAGTAAAATTTAAACGACACTCGGACAAATAACCGGTACTTTAAGCCCACATCCAAACAAGGAAAAGGACCCAGAATGAGTTATCAGTCCTAAGTCTTTTAAATCTCATATATATATATATATATATATATATATATATATATATATATATATATATATATATATATATATATATACAAATATGAATTTTGGGGAAAAATATAAGTTTATAAAAGAGTTTAATGTTTTGAGTATTTTTAATGATTTAATGTTGTTTTATCATGATTTGAAATCATGATTTTATAACACAAAGTTCTTGTGTTATGCTTGTATTCCCCCCCCCCTTTAAAACAGTAGAAATTATGAAAATACGGGGGTATGTACTCACTTGATAGGTGGTGAATCGGACGGAGTTTCGTTTCTCGAAAAGGAGTTTGTTTGACCAGAAACCGGCTCAAATTGGGCAGAGTTTCGACAGGAGAGAGGTTACTTCTCAGGAATCTCGGGGCTTCGAGGCTTGCTTAGGGTTCGAGACTTGATACCGGGGATTTAGGGGTTGTATATGAGTTTGTGGAAGTGGAAAATGTGAAAGAGAATGAAATTTGGGGTGAAAAGTGTAAATTAAACGGAAGCCCTCGCATGCCTTATATAGGCCGAAGCCTCGGGTCCGAGGCTATGCGAGGCTGCCACGCATCGGACAGATGGTGAAGGAAGGGGGCTTCTTCAGACCGTAGGCTCGCTGCTGGCTGGCTCGGATTGGACCGGACTTCGGTCCAATAGAAGAAGGACACGTGCGAAGGCAGCATCCGAGGTGTGTCTCCGGGGTGTCTCCGGGGTGTCTCATGAGAGGCTGTCCGAGTAGGATTGGACCGCGGAGTTGGTCGAATCAGGAGGTGCCACGCATGGCTTCGGCCCACTCTGCAGCTGCCACGTGCGAGGTGACGTGTCACATGCGAAATTGCCCGATTTTCCTATTTTTCTTTATTTTTGTGCCAAAACTTGCGAAAATCATAACTTTCGCATACGAGCTCCGTTTTTGGCGTTCTTTATATGCACGCGTAGGTAAAATTATACTCTACGTCTTTCGTTTAGACTTCGTCGGCTAATTTTGACTTTATTTTTAATATTTTTATTTTAAACAGACCGAGATGGGAATCAGTTAAAAATTCATAACTTCTTCATCCGACGTCCGTTTTTGTCTGTCTTTTTACCGTTGTACTACTACCGACGAGACCTTCAATTCTCGTTTAGGTTGTGTCGGCTAAAAATCGCTCGATCTTAATTTCGAGTTTTTAGCTGTACACTACTATACTGAAACTTAGAAAAATCATAACTTCCTCATACGAAGTCAGATTTTTCCGTTATTTTTATGAAAGTTCTCGGTTTAACCTAAACTACAACTTTCATTTAGATTGTTAAGGCTAAAAAGCCTTTTATTGAAAATTCAGTTTTTACACTGAATAGTGCTTTGCCGGTTTTGTCACGGATTTTTGATTGGTCATAACTTCTTCGTTATAACTCGGATTTTAGTGTTCTTTATGTTTTTGGAAACCTTGTTACAATCTCTATCACTTGGTTCATCCCAATCGAGATTGCTAAATAATTTATTTTTGAGGGTCAATTATGTAAATATGCACATTATGCTAAAATTTTTCTTTATTATTATAAAAAGAAATACACATTGACCTATATTATTACATAGCTTTGAAATAACGATTTGTTACAAGAAAGCACAAACGATTTGTATGTAGGCTGTACTCTAGCTCTAAATGAACACTTTTTCCAAATCGACCTAATGCCGATCACCATAAGAAGCTTTGATGTCATCATCGGTATGGACTGGTTAAGCCTTCACCATGCCGATATTCTGTGTCACGAAAGGGCTGTTCGCCAAAATCTGCCAAGTGGCGAAACTCTTGTCATTTATGGTGACAAACCCGGTACCAATTTACAAATCATCTCTTACGTCCAAGCCCAAAAATATTTGCGCAAAGAATATCATGCCTTCCTAGCCCACGTAGTAGACAAGAAATGAGAAGCGAAAGACATTAAAGACATTCTGGAAGTCTGCAACTTCCCTGACATTTTCCCTGAAGATCTTCCATGAGTTCCACCAGAACGTCAAGTCGAGTTCAGAATCGACTTGATTCCCGGAGCTACCCCAGTAGTAAAATCGCCGTACCGTATGGCACCGGCAGAAATGCAGGAATTATCTAGGCAGCTGAACGAACTTCTCAGCAAAGGATTCATAAGGCCGAGCTTCTCACCTTGGGGAGCACCGGTTCTGTTCGTAAAGAAGAAGGATGGATACTTTCGCATGTGCATCGATTACCGGGAACTGAACAAACTCACGATCAAGAACCGATATCCCTTACCACGCATAGACGATTTGTTCGACCAACTACAAGGAGCGAGCTACTTCTCAAAGATCGATTTAAGATCTGGGTATCACCAGCTACGAGTTCTAGAAGGAGACATTCCCAAGACGGCGTTCCGAACTCGCTATGGTCATTATGAGTTTGTAGTAATGCCCTTTGGATTGACAAATGCACCGGCGGTGTTCATGGACTTGATGAACCGAGTATGTCGTCCTTTCTTGGACAAATTTGTGATCGTGTTCATAGACGATATACTCATCTATTCAAGGAGTAAAGAGGAACATAGCCAACACCTCCAACAGGTCTTGGAAACATTACGGATAGAGAAGCTATATGCAAAATTCTCAAAGTGCGAATTTTGGATTCGGAGAGTAGATTTCCAAGGTCATGTGGTCAGCAAGGAAGGGATACACGTGGACCCTTCCAAAATCAAGGCAATCGAGAACTGGACAACTCCAAGAACTCCAACGGAAATCCGACAATTCTTGGGCCTCGCTGAGTATTACCGAAGGTTCATACAAAACTTCTCGAAGATTGCTAAGCCACTTACCACCCTGACCCAGAAAGGTGTAACCTTCAGCTGGGGAGAAAAACAAGATGCTGCGTTCCAAACACTGAATCGAGCCCTATGCAGCGCACCTATATTATCCTTACCAGAAGGAACATAAGACTTTGTGGTCTACTGTGATGCGTCAAACCAGGGACTTGGATGTGTCCTAATGCAATGAGGGAAGATCATCGCATATGCCTCGAGACAACTCAAGACGCACGAGGTCAACTATACCACGCACGATCTCGAGCTAAGAGCAGTCGTTTTCGCTCTAAAGATCTGGAGGCACTATCTCTACGGCACGAAATGTACAATCTTCACCGATCATAAGAGTCTTCAGCACATCCTCAATCAAAAGGAACTCAACATGAGGCAAAGACGATGGTAGAACTATTAAACGATTACTAATGCGAAATTCGTTATCATCCCGGAAAAGCTAATGTAGTAGCTGATGCCCTCAGCCGAAAGGAATACTCGGGCCGCCGAGTAAAATCATTAACGATGACGATCCATTCACACTTGTCCACACAAATCAAGGAAGCTCAAATAGAAGCCTTGAAATCCGAAAATGTGATGGGGGAGGCCTTAAGAGGAATGGATAAGAATCTTGAAGTCAAGGATGACGGAGTTCGTTACTTCATGAATCGGATCTGGACGCCGAAGTTTGGCGGATTCAGAGATGTGGTCATGAATGAAGCCCATAAGACTCGATACTCTGTACATCCCGGTTCAGACAAGATGTATCTGGATCTCAAGAAACTGTATTGGTGGCCAAACATGAAAGCCGAAATTGCTACCTATGTAGGCAAATGTCTGACTTGCGCCAAAGTCAAGGTTGAGTACCAAAAGCCCTCGGGATTATTGCAACAACCTGAAATACCCGAGTGGAAGTGGGAGCGGATAACCAAGGATTTCATAACCAAGTTACCCAAGACAGCGAGTGGACTTGACACTATCTGGGTAATCGTCGACAGGTTAACCAAATCCGCACACTTCCTACCAATAAAGGAAACGGACAAGCTGGAGAAACTAACTAGAACATACATCAGGGAGATTGTACGACTGCATGGGGTACCAATATCCATTATCTCAGACCGAGATAGTAGATTCACCTCGCGGTTCTGGCAGTCACTACAAAAATCCCTAGGAACGAGACTAGACATGAGTACCGCCTACCACCCACAAACTGACGGCCAGAGCGAGAGAACCATTCAAACCTTAGAAGATATACTAAGAGCTTGTGTGATCGATTTTGTTAAAGTTTGGGATACCCATTTACCATTGGTCGAGTTCTCGTACAACAATAACTATCACACTAGCATCAAAGTTGCTCCATTCGAAGCCCTCTACGGCCGTAAGTGTAGATCACCTCTATGCTGGGCTGAAGTGGGTGACACGCAACTAGCTAGAGGTCAAGTACCCGGCAACACTCTCACTGGCCCGAAAATCATAAGGGAAACTACCGAGAAGATTGTCCAAATCCGAGAACGACTAAAGGCTTCAAGAGACTGACAAAAGAGTTATGCAGATAAAAGACGGAAACCCTTGGAATTCCAGGTTGGGGACCGGGTGCTATTGAAAGTCTCACCCTGGAAGGGATTAGTACGTTTCAGAAAGCATGGGAAACTAAACCCTAGGTATGTCGGACCATTCGAGATCCTTGCCAGGATCGGCCCGGTGGCATACAAACTTCGATTACCGCAGGAACTCAATAACGTACACCCTACCTTTCACGTGTCGAACCTAAAGAAGTGCTTGTCCGATGAGACCCTCGTCATCCCTCTGGACGAAATTGAAATCAACGAGAGTCTCCACTTCGTAGAAGAGCCAGTAGAAATCATGGATCGGGACATTAAAATAACTAAACAAAGTCGCATACCCATTGTGAAGGTCCGTTGGAATGCCAAGCGAGGACCTGAATACACTTGGGAGCACGAGGATCAGATGAGACAAAAGTACCCGCATCTTTTTCCTAGTCCATGAACTCTGTCTTAGATTAAATTTCGGGACGAAATTCCCTCTAACGGGGGATGATGTGATAACCCGATATTTCAAGTCAATGTAATGTTCAAAAAAGTCAAATATTATAAACTATTTTGGAATCAATAAAAATAGCGTCAAAAATGAAGTTTTCTAAAGTCTCAATTGGGATACATAAAATGTTAGATATCGTATCCAGGTTTTCAGAAATATAAAGAACACTCAAATCCGAGTTATAACGAAGAAGTTATGACCAATCGAAAATCCGCGACACAACCGGTAAAACACTGTTAAGCGTAAAAAGTGAAATTTCAATAAAATACTTTTTAGCCTTAAGTATCTAAACAAAAGTCGTAGATAATAACAAACCGTGAGCGTACATAAAAAGAACGTCCAAATCTGACTTCGTATGAGGAAGTTATGATTTTTCTAAGTTTCAGAACAGCAGTAGTCAGCTAAAAATTCGAAATAGAGATCGAACGATTTTTAGCCGACGCAACCTAAACGAGAATTGAAGATCTCGACAATAGTAGTACAACGGTAAAAAGACAGACGAAAACGGACATCGGATGAAGAAGTTATGAATTTTTAACGGAATTATCCTGTCCCGGCCTATTAAAAATTATATAATTAAAAATAAATTCAAAATTTGCCGACGAAGTCTAAACGAGAGTTGTAGAGTATATTCTCACCTACGTGTGGATATAAAGAACGTCAAAAACGGAACGTCAAAGATTTGGGCACACACTTCGAAGCTTATCCGAAGGGTTACACCCCGCGTACTTTGGAGTACGCCCAGCGTACCCAATGAACGGCCTCGAATCGGCCACGTCGCCCCTATGCCCTCTACTCCCATCCCATCCGTAGACCGGCGGCCAATGACGTCATCGCTAACGTACACCCCGCGTACGAGGGTACGCCTAGCGTACGAGCTGCGGACGAGGTACGCCCCGCGTACTTCGAAGTACGCCCAGCATACGAGGCTGCCTCCACCCCTATAAATAGGATGCGAGGGTTCCGGCTTCTTTTGCCAATTCACACCTTTTCTATCATATTATCTCCCTCTCGAGCCTCCCGAAACTATCCCGACGCCCCGGTTACGTACCCAAGTCCCGACGAAGGTCCGAAGCTCCGAAATACCCGAGAAACTTACTTCCTTCCGGTCGAAGTGCTGCCCAAGAAAATCTCGTTTTCTTCAAATCACCACACTTTCCAGGTGAGTTCATACCCCTACGATTTCACGTCTTTTTCATGTTTTAAGGGGGGGAAATACAAGTGAAACACGAGAAAAACTTATGTTTTAAATACGCATCGTTTCAAATACTTTACCTACGTTTTAAAATGTTAAACAACATTACTACCAACGTTACACTTTACACTTTAAAATGTTAAATACGCATCGTTTCAAATACTTTACCTACGTTTTACACCGAGTTTTATCACCAAACGGAACACACTTTCGAAAAACTATAATGGGTATAGTTTACAAGTTATTCATGACACCTTTACATAAACATTATAAAAAGGAAATACTTTCATTTACAAGAAATGTGGACGTTTCATTCCGTAAATCTTTTGATACTAAGTTTTGTGAGACATCCGACTTCACCGTACTCTCAAGTACGCATTTCAAGTCATGTATTATAAACCATAATCTCTTGTAGGGAGAGCGTGATACTTGTGTATAGATCTATACGTGATTGACAATCCCGCACCTAAACTGTTAGCTACAGTTAGACCGACAGCTCTGGGGTGACAAACGTCATAACACTGCAACGCCTGAAGAACGTTGTTACAGGCAGTCTGGGTCAATAGCATGGTTATAAAACTCACATGGAGTATCGAAATATCTTTGATTTACGAGACTATTAAATGCATTCAGTAATTACATTATATATGTATAAATCCACGTACATCATTTTTAGTACGGAATATACTTATGCATTCCAGTCTTTGGAACTTTTTCAAACTACCACACATACATGGAAAATATTGGATTTTCTAGAAACACGCTCGGTTATTTTTACCGAAAGGCATACAAATTTTAGTACAAAAAGCTTATGAACTCACCAACTTAATTGTTGACACTTTTTCAAAACTACTTGTATTTCTCAGGGAATCAGTAATACAGGTAAAACATCAGCTTTTGGAGAAGGAACGCTAAGGCGTCAGTTATCAAAACATTTTAAATCATCATATTTGTAATATTCTTTGAAACATGTATTACATGCAACAATGTAACTTTTAAATTATATTTATGATGGTTGTGTTTACTTTCTTTACAAATATTCAACTGTTATGATACTACGTGAAGTCACCCACACCCGAATGTTTCCGCCATTCTGGTTTGGGGGTGTGACAATAACCAAGAATTCTCCTTCCGATAAGCTTCTCAAATTCTCCAAGACTCTCACCGATTCGAGTATGGATCCTGTGCTTTCAGTAGTACGAGCCCAATACTACCTTCCACACCTATCCATACTTTCCTCAGCAATCCTCCCAAATCCTCTAAGTCACTTACTCCACTAATATACTAAATGTCTGCTAAACAACAACACGATATCTACCGAAGCACCTCCTAGGTTCCCAACTAGAACCGCCCCACTAGCTCACTGGAGCATATCCTAGGCTTTCCTAGGTTCCCATCCTCATCATTCCCTCAGTTGCTGAAAGATTCCCGCCAATGTCAACCAACTACCTCATGAATATAGTCACATACAACATAGATCAGATAATCTTTCGAGTAAAAGATTCAACCCTAGAACGATTGGACTCATACAAGAGCTGCGCAATAGGGTCAAATCCATCACTCTTAGATTATTTAAACTGTACTGCATGTGACTTAACATATTCACTTAGTAGTTGATCCACATCAATGGGAATCCCACAAAGCACAAAGCAAGCAACATTCAGGTAACGGTAAATCTAACCAGCATACACTAGACAAGCCAGTCTATCCACACCTACAATCCGCCAGTAGGTAACACCTGTCACTAATCTCATCCTAGGCTTTCCCTATGGTACTCTCCAACTCGTGAAACTATCATCGGACATTCAGTCCACATACCACAACCCATGCTCTCCACATCCACCCTCACCATCAGCTGCCTTATGCATGCAAATTGTACACAGAACAGGAAACGAGCCGAATCAGCCATTCTAAGGCTATAAGATCCTAACCATATACAATTTTCAAATCATACACTTAGCAGTTATCAATACCAATAATCATTCTCATTCTAGCATGCCATCCAGTATCCCCAAGGCTACAAGCATCACATATCAGGCCAAACTATTGCTGACTACTCAGCACTAGCATACAAGTCTGCCAGCTCATATAACATATAAAGGCATCTCTCCTAGCCCTAACTAGCATGCGATTTACAGATTCATAACTCAAGTCATAACAGATAACATATGTGGGTATTCTGGGGAAAACTTACTTGAGCTCGGCCGATTGCATGCACCACACCCTTCTTGTCTTAGAAAACTCTTTCCTTGAAAACATTTTTCTTTTGAAAACTTTACAGATCCTCAGTTTGAGTCCAGACATACCCGAAAATATGTACGAATCCCTCAAACCAAGGCTCTGATACCAACTTTTAACGACCCAAAAATCGAGGGTAAAAATTTCATTTTTATTATAGTCAAAACACAAATATCTTTAAATCCAAGTATTCCAAAACATTGCTAATTAAAAACATTTACCATAGTTCATACTAAAATCACATAATGCAGAAAACACGGGTGTGTGCGCTGCGATCAAGCTGAGCACTTCCTTTCCAAAACAATGATACCTGAAACCATAAACTAAACTGTAAGCACGAAACTTAGTGAGTTCCCTAGAGTATACACCACATAATCCACATAATCCACATAACCGCATAAACCATATCAATCATATAGGCCATATAATTCATATAAGCCATATCAATAACGTAAGCCGTATCAATCACATAAGCATATAAGGATGTCGTGGGCTCCTCCCAGGGTCTTACTCCAGGATGCCATGGGCTCCCTCACATGATCTTACACCTAAGTTCCATGGGCTCCCCCATGGTCTTTAATAGAAAAGCCATGGGCTCCCCGCATGGTCTTACATCCAAGTGCCATAGGCTCCCCCGTGGTCTTTACCTGAAAAACCATGGGCTCCCCCACATGGTTTTACATCCAAGTGCCATGGGCTCCCCCTGGTCTTTACCTGAAAAGCCATGGGCTCCCCCACATGGTCTTACATCCAAGTATCATGGGCACACCCATGGTCTTTGCCTGAAAATCCATGGGCTCCCTCACATGGTCTTACATCCAAGTGCAATGGGCTCCCCCATGGTCTTTCATGCAAATATCACATAAACAATTAGCATAGCACATAGAATATAACCAACTAGCATACCGCATATCACTACATCAACTAGTGTACCACATAACACAAAATGGGCCGGCGTTGGTGCCTTCGACCCATTGGTATGGTGAGGAGACTCACCTCGAATGCAGAAGCTTCCCGAATGACATCCTTAGCTGCTGCCCCGCCGACTTCCCGAGCTGTCAATACCAATCCATATACCCAATTAGAAATTGGGTTCCATACTATAATCCTTAATCCATACACGGGGTAAAATGACCATTCTACCCCTGGCCCAGTATGATCCAACACCGAGGCCCAAGCCCAAAACAAAAGCCCAACACTATAATATCCATAAATCCATCAATGGACCTAACCCGAGAAGGCCCAATACCAACAAGACCTAAAATACTGAATGGTCAACCCTAGTCGACTCCTGGTTAAAGTCCAAGTCAACAGTCAAGGTCAACAATCCATGTTGACCCAACTCGTCGAGTGCATCTAGCAACTCGTCGAGTTCCTTCAGTGCTCAGAAAACCAGGGAAAAACCCTAGCCAACTCGCCGAGTTCGCTCAATAACCAGAAAGCCGGGAAAACCCGACCCAACTCGTCGAGTTTCTAGGGCAACTCGTCGAGTTTTCCCTGACTTAACATATTCAGCCCCTTTCCAGTCGAATCTAAAGCCTCAAACTACAGATCCAGCCCCCTAGGGTTAAGATCCCACGTAAAGTTGCTAACTTTACATCCATGTAAGGCATCAAAGGCTAAAAATACTTAATCAAAGCTTTTCAAGGGACTTAGACCATGAAGGAGGGCCAATAATTGATAAAGTTGGCAACTTTAAGTCCCCAAAGGTCCTGAGATGTCCAGATCTAAAGCTATATCTTTATATCATGCTCGAAACCAAGAATGGTACCAAACTAGGATAATATTGGCCATAAACTTTCATAGAAGAAGATCTAAGCAATGGAAGGTGAAATTTTCTACTTTATACCTTAAAATGGTTGCCACAGCAGAGTAAACACCGGATCTACAACCTCTCCCTATAGTTATGCACCAACCACTTCAAGCTTCTTCACATAAACACTAAAAAGGCACTCCTTAAGCCCTCACACACTCAAAATGGGAGATGAGACACGATTTAGGGTTTCTCTGGACAAAAGGGGTGATGAGGGAGGCTACAAGTGAGGCTTAAGGCCTTTAAATGGGGTACAAACCCTGATAAAGGTTTCCTTTCCAGTGTCTACTCGTCGAGTTGGGGCCTTCCAACTCATCGAGTAGATCCTTCATTCCACGTCCAAAATGATCTCTACTCGATGAGTTGGAGCTCACCAACTCGTCGAGTTCCAGCCCAAAACTCTAAAAATGTTGAAAACTGAATAATACATAAACCAAGTGTTACAAGGCAACTCCCCTTTCTTGGAATTCTCCATGCTAAAACGCTTTAGCACCTTGTCCAAGTAAGTACTTTGACTAAGTCCTATTAGTCTCTTACTCCTATTTCGCAATATCCTTATCCCTAGAATATAGGCGGCTTCCCTAGATCCTTCATAGCTAAACACTTCCTAATCCAGGTCTTTACTTCCTGCAAGGTTGGAACGTTGTTTCCTATGAGCAGTATGCCATTGACATACAATACCAGAAAGCTAACTATACTCCCACTAGCTTTGACATACACACAGGACTCATCCTCACTCCTAGAGAAACCAAACTCTTTAAATTTTTCATTGAAGCAAAGATTCCATTTGCGAGACGCTTGCTTTAATCCATAAATGGATTTCTCAAGTTTACACACTCTATTCGGGTATTTAGCATCCACAAAACCTTCTGGCTGACACATGTAAACATCTTCAGCCAACTTCCCATTAAGGAAAGTGGTTTTGACATTCATCTGCCATATTTCATAATCATGAAATGTAGCGATGGCTAACATAACCCTAATAGACTTGATCTTGGCCACTGGTGAGAAGGTCTCATCATAGTCAACCCCTGGGGTTTGAGTAAAGCCCTTCGCAACCAGTCGTGCCTTGAACATGTGTACCTTACCATCCATGTCGGTCTTTTTCTTGAAGATCCCCTTGCACCCAACTGTTTTTCGACCTAGTACATTGTCAACCAAATTCCAAACTTGATTGTCATACATGGACTGGATCTCACTGTCCATTGCCTCTTTCCATTTAGCAGACTCAGGGCCCGCCATGGCTTCCTTGTAGTTAGAAGGCTCATCCAAATTTATCAATGTACTATTACTGATAAACGTATCACCATCCGTAGAAATATGAAAACCATAAAACTCCGGTGCCATTCTAACTCTAGTGGAACGTCTAAGAGGTAACGACTCGTCAATCAGTTCAAAATGAATCTCCTCCTCAGGTTGATCGCTAGTGTTTGAGGTTCCTTCACCGCTTGATTCTTGAATCTCTTCAAGATCAATTGTCCTCCCATTATCCTCTTGGCATATGAGTTCCTTCTCGTGGAAAACTCCTCTCCTTGCTACAAAGACCACATTGTCACTAGGTTTGTAGAAAAGATATCCAAAGGATTTCTGTGGGTAACCGATGAAAATATACCGCTCACTTCGAGGCTCAAGCTTGTCGTGAGTCTCTCGTCTTACGAAAGCTTCACTACCCCAAACCTTGATATGTGCCAACGAAGGAACTTTCCTGTCCACATTTCGTGAGGTGTTTTGGCAACCTTCTTTGTCAGGACTAGATTAAGGATATGTGCGACAGTCTCTAAGGCATACCCCCAGAACGATATCGGAAGCAAAGATCGACTCATCATGGAACGAACCATGTCCAACAAGGTTCGATTGCACCTCTCAGCCACACCATTTAACTGTGGTGTCCTAGGAGGTGTCAATTGTGAAACAATTCCACATTCCTTAAGATAGTCATGGAACTCGATACTAAGATACTCACCACCGCTATCGAATCTGAGCATTTTTATCTTCTTGCCCAATTGATTCTTCACTTCTGGCTTAAACTCTTTGAACTTTTCAAAAGTTTTTGACTTATGATTGATTAAGTAGATGTCACATCCCCAAACCAGACGGCGGAAACGTCCGGGGGTGGAGGACTTTATTTGTAGTATCATAACACATGCATCATAGTAATCAAAGTACAAACAACCATTGTATTTAGAAAGTATAAGTATTTACATGTGTTCAATCATTGTATATTGAAACCAAAATAGTTATACAAAAGAAGAAGATATGACTCAAAGTAGCTCCATCTTCTCAAAAAGCTCGGGGAGTACCTGTTTATTGTTTCCCTGAGAACACAAGTAATTTGAAAAGGGAGTATCAACATAAAGTTGAGTGAGTGCATAAGTGTTTATGTTTAAAAACGTATCTATGTATCTAGCATATGTAAACTGTTCCAGAAAATCCTATATTTTCTGTTGTATATGAAAAGTAGTTTTATTCCCATAAAACCGGTCTATTTGTAAACCAATGTTTTGTGTTTGTAAAACTTGTAACTGAGAGTGTGCCTGGCTTCACCAGCTGTTATTGAAAACTGTATTGAACCATTGTAGTTTGTATTCTGTAAACTGGTACTTTGAAGGTGTACTTACGTTTAGTTGATTATACACTAACATATTGTTACTATATTTTTAATGAGTTATTATAACCATACTAAGACAGGATGGCCTGAAACAAACGCTTTGTGGGCGTTTAAACTGTTGATAACAATTGCCACTCATTGGCGTGTATGCCTGACTGTAGCTAGCAGCCTGAGTGCGGGGTTGTCAATCCCGATATAGATCTACACACAACTTGTTTCGATCCCATGGCTGGAGATTCAGGTTATAATGTCAGGACTTAACCTTGGTTGTCTAAATGAATTAAACAACCTGAATTGAATGACTCATAAAAAGTATATAAACGTTACATGTATATTAGTCATGAAAACCCAATCATTCTGAAATAAATGATTGACAGTATGTTCTTGAATTAGTATTCCGAACATGTATTTGACAAGTGTAAACCCTTGATTTGTTCTGAATCAAAACCCTTGTTTCTTGTAAAACAGTGTATTCTAGTATGCTTGAAGCATGAATTATTGTTCTATGTATCATAAATTATACCTATTATAATTTATATGTACTTTCTGAATCGGTATATAACTATTTTTGCATGTAACCCCTTGCTCAACATGTTACAAAGGTATTTGGATTGATGAAATAGCTTTTATATTTATATACATACACAGTTCTATATATAAGTAAAATTTAAACGACACTCGGACAAATAACCGGTACTATAAGCCCACATCCAAACAAGGAAAAGGACCCAGAATGAGTTATCAGTCCTAAGCCTTTTAAATCTTATATATATATATATATATATATATATATATATATATATATATATATATATATATATATATATATATATACAAATATGAATTTTGGGGAAAAATATAAGTTTATAAAAGAATTTAATGTTTTGAGTATTTTTGATGATTTAATGTCGTTTTATCATGATTTGAAATCATGATTTTATAACACAAAGTTCTTATGTTATACTTGTATTCCCCCCCCCCCCTAAAACAGTAGAAATTATGAAAATACGGGGGTATGAACTCACTTGATAGGTGATGATTTGGACAGCGTTACGTTTCCTGGAAAGGAGTTTATTTGACGAAAAACCGGCTTAAATCGAGCAGAGTTTCGACTGGAGAAAGTTGTTTTTCTCGGGAATCTTGGGGCTTCGAGGCTTGCTTAGGGTTCGAGATATGATACCGAGGCTTTAGGGGTTGTATGTGAGTTTGTGGAAGTGCAAGAAGTGAAAAGAAATGGAAAATGGGGTGAAAATGTGTAAACATCCGGAGAGTCTCGCATGGCTTATATTGGCCGAAGCCTCGGATCCGAAGCTGTGGGAGACTACCGCGTGTTCGGACAGGTGGCGAAGGAAGAAGCTCGCTTCGGACAGCTGGGTCGGTCGTGTTGGCTTCGGAGTGGACCGAACTTCGGTCCAATGAGGAGGTACCACGAGTGTCCGAGGGGTGTATCATGCAAGGGTGTCGGCTGTCTACTGGACCTCGGCCTCGGTCCAATCAGAATGCGACACGGAGATCTGCGGTCCAATCAGAAGGTGACACGAAGCAGATACATGGAAGCCTCGCGTGCGAGGTGACGTGGCCGAAGGAACACCATGCAAAATTGCCCGGTTTTCAATATTTCTCAATTTTTGTGCCAAAAACTTGCGAAAATCATAACTTTCGCATACGAGCTCCGTTTTCGACGTTCTTTATATGCACGCGTAGGTAAAATTATACTCTACGACTTTAGTTTAGACTTCGTCAGTTAATTTTGACTTTATTTTTAATATTATTATTTTTAACAGACCGGGACATGAAATCTGTTAAAAATTCATAACTTCTTCATCCGACGTCCGTTTTTGTCTGTCTTTTTACCGCTGTACTACTATTGACGAGACCTTCAATTCTCGTTTAGGTTGTGTCGGCTAAAAATCACTCGATCTTTATTTCGAGTTTTTAGATGTACACTGTTATACTGAAACTTAGAAAAATCGTAACTTCCTCATACGAAGTCAGATTTTGCCGTTCTTTTTATGAAAGTTCTCGGTTTAACATAAACTACAACTTTCATTTAGATTGTTATGGCTAAAAAGCCGTTTATTGAAAATTCAGTTTCTACACTGAACAGTGTTTTGCCGATTTTGTCGCGGATCTTCGATTGGTCATAACTTCTTCGTTATAACTCGGATTTTAGTGTTCTTTATATTTTTGGAAACCTTGATACAATCTCTACCACTTGGTTCATCCCAATCGAGATTGTTTAATAATTTATTTTTGAGGGTCAATTATGTAAATATACACAGTATGCTAAAATTTCTCTTTATTGTTTTAAAAAGAACTACAAATTGACCTACATTACTACATAGGTTTGAAATAACGGTTTGTTACATTATCCCCCCGTTACAGAGAATTTCCTCCCGAAATTAGCATTACAGATAGACTAGGGAAAAAGATGTGAATATTTCTGTTGCATTTGATCCTCCCGTTCCCAAGTGAATTCAGGTCCCCGTTTTGCATTCCAGCAAACCTTCACTATCGGGATACGGCTTTGTTTGGTTTTCTTAACTTCCCTGTCTAAAATCTCTACGGGTTCTTCCACAAAGTTGAGGCTCTCGTTTAACTCGATTTCCTCGAGTGGGATCACAAGAGTCTCGTCGGATAGACACTTTTTCAAGTTCGAAACGTGGAAGGTAGGATGAATGTTACTTAGTTCTTGGGGTAGTCAAAGTTTGTAAGCTATAGGACCGATTCTAGCAAAAATTTCGAATGGTCCTATGTACCTTGGATTCAATTTGTCACGCTTTCCAAAGCGTATCATGCCCTTCCAGGGTGAGACCTTTAACAAGACGCGGTCACTAACCTGGAATTCCAAGAGTTTTCTCCTTTTGTCAGCGTAGCTTTTCTGTCTATCTCTGGAAGCTTTAAGTCGCTCCCGAATTTGTACGATTTTCTCGGTGGTTTCTCGAATAATTTCCGGACCAGTGAGAGCACTGTCAGGAGTTTGACCTCTAGCTAGCTGCGTGTCACCCACTTCAGCCCAACACAGAGGGGATCTGCACTTGCGGCCATAGAGGGCTTCGAATGGAGCAGCCTTTATGCTAGTGTGATAACTGTTGTTATAAGAGAATTCAACAAGGGGTAAATGAATATCCCATGCCTTTCCAAAGTCTATCACGCAAGCTCGTAACATGTCTTCTAATGTTTTAATCGTCCTCTCACTTTGTCCATCGGTTTGTGGGTGGTAGGCTGTATTCATGTCCAACCTAGTTCCTAGAGAGTTTTGTAAAGATTGCCAGAAACAAGAGGTGAATCTACTATCTCGGTCTGAAATAATAGATATTGGCACACCATGCAATCTAACAATATCCCTGAGGTAAGTTCTGGTTAGCTTCTCCATCTTGTCGGCTTCTTTTATTGGCAAGAAGTGTGCGGATTTGGTTAATCTGTCGACGATTACCCAAATAGTATCATAACCACCCGAAGTCTTGGGTAATTTGGTTATGAAATCCATTGTAATCCGCTCCCACTTCCATTCAGGGATTTCAGGTTGTTGTAATAAACCTGAAGGTTTCTGCTATTCTACCTTGACTTTGGCACAAGTAAGGCACTTGCCCACAAAGGTAGTGATTTCGGCCTTCATGTTAGGCCACCAATATAGTTTCTTAAGGTCCAGATACATCTTGTCTAAACCTGGATGAATGGAGTATCGGGTTTTGTGTGCTTCATTCATAACCACGTCTCTGTAACCACCAAACTTTGGTTTCCAGATCCGGTTCATGAAATAATAGACTCCATCATCCCTGACTTTGAAGTTCTTATCCATTCCTCTCAGGGTTTTACCTTCCACGTTTTCGGGTTTCAAGGCTTCGAGTTGAGCTTCTTTGATTTGTGTGGACAGATGTGAATGGATTGTCATGGTCAACGACTCGACCCGGCGTCCCGAGTATTCTTTTCTGCTAAGAGCATCAGCTACTACGTTTGCTTTACCAGGGTGATAAAGAATTTCACATTCGTAGTCGTTCAGTAGCTCCACCCATCGTCGTTGTCTCATGTTCAGCTCTTTTTGATCGAAGATATGATGGAGACTTTTATGGTCCGTGAATATTGTGCATTTTGTGCCATATAGGTAATGTCTCCAGATCTTCAGAGCAAACACCACCGCTCCTAGCTCAAGGTCGTGTGTTGTATAGTTGACTTCATGCGTCTTAAGTTGTCTTGAGGCGTAGGAGATAACCTTTCCTCTTTGCATAAGTACACACCCAAGCCCTTGATTTGAAGCATCACAGTACACTACAAGTCTTCTGTCCCTTCAGGTAGAGACAAGATCGGTGCACTGCACAAGGCTTGTTTGAGTGTTTGGAATGCTGTTTCTTGCTTCTCTCCGCAACTAAAGGTTACACCCTTTTGCGTCAGGGTGGTAAGTGGTTTAGTGATTCGGGAGAAAATTTGGATGAATCTGCGATAGTAGCCAACAAGACCTAAGAATTGTCGGATTTCTGTAGGTGTTTTGGGTGCTATCCAGTTTTCAATTGCTTTGATTTTGGAAGGGTCCACGTGTATTCTGTCACACCCCTAAACCGGAATGGCGGAAACGTTCGGAGGCGGAGGACGTCATGTTTAGCATCACAACCAATGAATAATAGGAAACATAGCAACCCAACCAATACAGTGGATACATATATAAGTAAAATGTTTACATCAGTTTGAATTCTTGTTTTAGGTACATCAAAAGTATGTAAAGTAATAACATAAGACTCTTATTGCTCCAGCTTCTCAAATTCCAGCAGGTACCTGTCTACTGATTTCCTGAGAATACAAGCAGTTTTGAAAGAATATCAGCATAAAGCTGGTGAGTTCATAAGCATTTAGTTTTTGTGGAAAAGGTTCCTTGATCCTTTTTGAAAAGTGTTCCTCAAGAAAATCCTATATTTTCTGATGAAAAGCAGTTTTGAAAGAGTATCTGTTGGTAAAAAGTAAACCATCAGTTTTAGAAATGCCAGTGTTATCCTGGGAAAATCCTATATTTTCCCTAAGAACAAGTTATCCGTTCTAGAGGTAGAGACTTCAGTTTAGAAACCCCTGATTACTATCAGTATGTATAAAAGTAGTTTTATTACTCAAAATAAAACAATGAAGAGTAGAGTCCGAAAACCAAAGTTAGTTTATACTTATTTGCGAGTCGTATAACCATACTTGATATGACCTAGAGACCTTTATAACGTTCTTCAGGCGTTAAGCTAAATCACATTTGTTCACCCCAGGCGTGCCCGCCTAACTGTAGCTAGCAGTTCAGGTGTGGGATTGTCAGTTCCGAATAGATCTATTCACAAATCTCACGTTCTCCCTCCAGGAGACTCTGGTTATACTATGATAGGATTTACTTCAGTACACTAAAGGGTACTGTATTGAAGTAGAGCCTCACAATTCTGTATAATCTAGTTTACTAGCGAGAAACAGTATAACACAATAATTAACCTTGAATAATAGTACTTTATACTCCTGAGAAAATATATAACATAAACTAAATCGGCCATAGTTTATATATATTCATCCATGAAATCCGATTTGGTAGAAACTGCCTACAGGGTTATCCCAAAATATACCCATTATAGTTTACTAGTGTTGTTATGGAAAATGTTTTGTAAAACCTTTCTGAAAGCTATGAAGTGAGATTTCCAAAATAACAATTTCCCTTATGCTCAACATATT
Source organism: Lactuca virosa (assembly GCF_052849685.1). Taxonomy (NCBI): domain Eukaryota; kingdom Viridiplantae; phylum Streptophyta; class Magnoliopsida; order Asterales; family Asteraceae; genus Lactuca; species Lactuca virosa. The sequence continues at coordinate 407,689,298 of NC_136430.1, read as the reverse complement.
ACAAAAAGGGAAAAAATATATGAGTAAGTTATTAAACATGGAAATCGTTGAGTTGTATTAATAAGTTTAAAATTTAATAAAATACTTTAAGTTTGGCTTGTATTTCCCCCTGAAAACATTAAAAACATGGAAAAAGTAGGGGTATGAACTCACCTGACATGGGTGATTCAACGAATATGCGCGTAAGGATGAGAAGTTCCACGAATGAAGTCCCGAGACTTAACGAGTCCTAAATGACATATAATGGCATATATTGACATAAATATAGTGTCTAGAAGCAACCAAATGCAAGGAAACACCTCACGGGACTAGGGAAACACTTTGACCAAGTGTTAGAATCACATGTGATTGAACTAAGGGGAGTGTACGACCACCTATGGAGTTTACGGCCATGAGTTTACGGCCAAGGGAGTTTACGGCCGTGAAATCATGGTCAATCATGCCAAGGTGTGTGTTTTAAGATCCTACAACATCCATTAAAGATTCAAGGTTTAAGGCTTGGACTTTAGGAAGGGTTTGTGGCTAAAATGGCACACTTATAGTTGTTTACGACCATGGGTTTACGGCCATGGAGTTTACGGCCGTAAACTCATGGTAAAAGGTGCATGAAAAAGTGTTTCAAGGTCTCACAAAGCATAAGGGGGTGTTCTAGCCTCAATTCCAAGCCTTAGGAAGAGTTTAAGGCTCAAATGCACCACTAACTAGGGTTTACGGCCAAGGGAGATTGCTTGGCCGTAAACTCCTTTTGTTCATGCATTCTTGATGATTTCAAGGTTCAAATCGGGTGTTTCAACTAGATAACAAGCTAAGGAGAGAGTACTTACGATTTGAAGGCAAATGTGGGTGTTTTCGGCCCAAAACACTTAAGTGTTCTTGATGTTCTTGAGAATCTTTGAAGATCTAGACTCAAAGATGAAATCCATGGATGAAATCAATGGTGATTCATGGATAAGAGCAGTATTAACACATAGATGGAAGGAATCACTTACATTTTGAGGGTTTTGAAGCAAAATCCTATGATACTTGAGAGAGTTTTGGAGTTCCTAGCCTTGGAAATGGTAAAAGTGAAGAAAAATGGCCCAAGCCTCATACTTATAGGCTAGAGTTTACGGCCACCATGAGTTTACGGCCGTAAACTCATGTGTCCTGGCCGTAAACTCCTCATTGAGGGGTTTATGGCTTGTTTGATGGTTTTGAACTTCAGTTGACCTAATCCAACACTTGATCCTTTGATATACTAGGCTTAGAATGCCCAAACAGACTCTAAACAGTGCTAAAAGTTAGCTGAAACAAGCCTGACCTTGACTGAATTGAATGGTTGAACAAGATAGGAAATTCGGGTTGTCACATCATCCCCCCGTTAGAGAGAATTTCGCCTCGAAATTCAAAAATAGAGTACAATCATGAACTTGGAAAGAGATGGGGGTACTTCTGCTTCATTGAATCTTCGCGCTCCCAAGTGAATTCAGGTCCTCTCTTGGCATTCCAGCGAACCTTCACTATCGGGATGCGACTTTGTTTTGTTTGTTTGACTTCCCGATCCATGATTTCTACGGGTTCTTCCACGAAGTGTAAGCTCTTGTCTAGTTTGATCTCATCGAGGTGGAGTCACAAGTGTCCCATCGGATAGACACTTGTTTAGGTTCGACACGTGGAAGACGGCATGAACGCTGCTTAGCGCTGGAGTTTGTACGCTACGAGACCTTTCCTAGCAAGGATCTCAGACGGTCCAACATATTCTTGGATTTAGCTTTCTACGCTTTCCGAAGCGTATCAGGCTTTTTCCAGGGTGAGACTTTTAAAAGGACAGGGCCATCAACTTGGAATTCCAAGGGTTTTTGTCTCTTATCGGCATAGCCTTTTCGTACAATCCCTTTCAGTCGCCTCTCGGATGGTTTCAGGACTCGTGAGAGTACTGTCGTGGACTTGACTCTTGACTAGGTGCGTGTCGCCCACTTCAGCCCAGCACAAAGGGGATCTATACTTACGGCCATAGAGGGCTTCGAACGGCGCAGCCTTGATGCTGGAAAGGTCGCCGTTTGTTGCGAGAAAGTTCAACTAAGGGTAGTTGAGTGTCCCACGACGTATTTCCAATTGTCCGGATAACCCTCTTACTCTGTCCATGTCTTTGTGGGTGGTACTCTTCGTATGAATACTTTCGGGTTTTCGAAGAGTGATGAATTTTCGAAGTTCGCATCTAATTTGTCGTTACGAGTGACGGGAGTTTTTGCGATCGAACGATTTAAGACAAAAGGGTTTGGTATAACATAGACTCAGTCGGACTAAGCGGGACGACGTCGTAGAATCGCGCGTTAAGTTAGTTTGGAAGGATCGTTTTGTTAGGACATTGCGGCCCTTGGATGAATGTTTCTGGTGTTTGTTGTGTTTGACTAGAAGTTAACAGGTACTACTTACCCGAAGGTTCTGATGGTTTGAAAATATGAACTTTCATGAAATGGTTCTTACTAGATTTCTCTATGATCGTTTGGTGCATATAAGTCATGTATAACTACAACTGACCCTAGCATATTCACTTAAGCTGTCATGATTTGCTTATTAGGGCTTTAAAACTTATAAGGATTACGTGATTCAATCCGGACGAGAAAGTAATCACAATTATGAACAATTATTGGGGTTTTCGGAAACGTACCAAAACACTGCGGGTTTCATCGATGTTTCCTCATCCCCTGAGGTTAGACTCCTCCTGTTTCCTCGTTGTTCTTCTCTGTTGGGAAGTCTCTTTTGAAATGTCCCATTACGCCACATGCACCGCACCCTTGAACTATGCTAGCATCGGTAGTGGAAGTGATGTGTTGGGTCGGGGTCTTTGCGAAGCGAGCTTCCTTGCCATCCTTAGCCCTAGGACAATTTCTTTTGAAATGTCCTACACTACCACAGAGGTAACAAGTTGGACTAGCCCCAACATTGGTATTCAGAGTGACGAACTTGACTAGGGTCCTACATCTGCTAGAGGTGTGCCCCTTCCTGTTGCATCTGGTGCAATGCAACACTCGACAGACTCCATGATGATGGTAGTTGCATTTGCTGCAGTGCGGGAGATTTCCACGGTAGGGTATGGTTGGTGTTGGAACAGCAGGGATGACTGGGGTACTAACTGTCCCAATTCGTTGCCTCTCAGTAGGTCTTTGGATCGAACAAATCCCTTTGAACTTTCGTTTTAGGATGTTAGGTTGGAGATCAGGTGTGTCCTTTCTAGTAGGCGCTTGTTGTTGAGATTGGTTAACACCAAGATTCGGATTGCCATTAACACTTCCACCCACATTTGTGTTGTTATCGTTAAGAACAGCTAGGGCGGCTGCCACCGCTGCTGTGACAGTAGCTTGGAATGTAGCTGAGTTCATCTGGAGGTTTGGTGTCTTACCTGTGGGTTGGTTACGTTTCTTCGGAGGCATGATTCTGCTACATGTCAAGAAAAGAAGCTTGTGAGCAACAATGGTTGCCTCTGGATGTATCCTAAATGTTTATCTATGCATTTAAGATTTCCCGTTTTTGCTATCTGACTCTCATTGATTCGACCCACATCCCCATGATGTGGTCTTAGCAAGAATAGAAAACGATTTGAACGCAATAAAGTTCACATACAATAAACTTACGAACTCCTTGTTGTTCAGCTCATTGCGCTGGCTAGATAACTCTCATATTTTCGTCGATTCTTAACGATATGGAGATTTACCTATAAGGGTAGTTCCGGGGATCAAGTCGATACAGGATTCAACTTGACACTCGGATGAAATCCCTGGAATATCTTTGGGGAAGTTATCAGGATGGTTGAAGACTTCGGGGATGCTCTCGAGGTCTTTTAACTTTTTGCGTCTCATCAACCACATGAGCCAGGAATGCGTGGCATCCCTTTTGCAGATACTTTTGGGCCTTGGCGTAGGAAAGGATACGAAGGTTTGAACAAATTTTTATCACTATAACCAGGGAGGACCTCGTCAGAGGGAAAGATTGAGACGAATTGCTTTCTCGAAGTAAATGATATCAGCACGATTTGGGGCTTAACCATCCCGTGCCGACTAGGACATCGAAGTTTTTCATGAAGACTGATATGACATTGACGGGGAAAAGGAATGATCGTCTAAGTACATCCTATGATACGTGTTTTGGAGACAAGCAGTGATAGGACCTTGATAAAGTTGCTTAATTTACATGCTATCGATCTAAGGTATACTTTTGACAAAGATCATCTTTAACTGAAATATGGTTGTTGCCATCATAACTGAAACTGAGATTACACATATTTCGGAACCCTTGACCTAGAAATAGGCCTAAGTTATTCTAACAGGGAAAGAATCTTAGCAACATGAAGGACATAGATGTTTACAGAAAAGATCTACTTAGAATATAAATATGAAAGTCATTCCTTAGGCCAAAAAGGAAGGTTGAGTAGAGCATTCCCCTATCAGCGACGGGTACTCCTCAAGTGAAACCTTAATTCGGCCAACTGGCATTCCACACCAAGCAGGCGTCTCTCGTACTCTGACTGGCGTGCTCGGAGCTCTATGACTTCGGCTCGGGTTGTAGCTAACTCTCGCTGCAGAGCTTCATTGTTCCTTGCAGCTCTCGCATGAGAAATCTCAAGGCGACGAATGCGGTCTGTGTTGGTGTTCGAATCCGCTTCGAGTTCCATAGTTCGCTGAAGGGTTTCCATACCCAGTTCCTCATTGCGAGCCACTCGGTGTATCAGGATTAGAAGGGCCCTGTCCGCGGGGCCTCCTTCGTTCAAATTGTAGAAGTTGCGGTTTCCGTCATATGGGAAGGGTTGGTCTTGCTCGTGGCTCCACCTATTCAAACTCCCGACCCACATAGGCGTTGGACCTTGGAATCCAACTTGAGGGTTAGGATTTGGTATTGGGGTCACTTGAGGTATGTTCTCGACTTCGGATTCCGAGTCAGTCTCTTCAAGAAATGGTTCGGCAAAATCATCGTCCAAAGGAATTTCATGGTTTCCTTCTGGCTCTGGCTCGATCCATCCGCCATCTCCTTGGTTGGGAAAGTACGGGTCGCCAGGGAGATGGAATCCAGCCATGCTATCTACGCGAGGTGATGGTAAAGGGATAGTTAATAGGCATCAAATCTATAATACTGCCAATGTATTATAGTTACATGATTGATTCTCCTGGGTAAGTTTCCGTTTCAGTCGTTATTGCATCCTAAAATACTCCTATAGTATTTTAATCCTTATGTTCGGTTCTATAACTCTTCTGGTATTTAGGTAAGTTTTAGGCTTGCTGCAACACCACAGTCACTCCCAAGCACATGTTGGTCATGTCTCGAATGAATATAGTTGATCAGGCTATATTGACCCTAGACATGATTACATAACTGTCCAGGTTTAACCGCGATGTCCAACTTCCAAATACTTTTGTTTTGTTCTACCTATGACACGAATTCGGGTACTCGGGTGTTCTTATATACTTTTATAAAATTACTTGTATTTTTGAAAGTATACTTTCAGTTTAGAGCACTTAGGCCCCTTAGTGTTTATAATTGTATACCATGTAAGGTTCGGTATACTTAGTTCGCTATAAACAAGGGCTCTGATACCAATCTGTAACACCCCCAAACCGGAACGGCGGAAACGTTCGGGGGCGGAGGACGTCATGTTTAGCATCACAAGCAATGAATAATAGGAAACATAGAAACACAACCAATACAGTGGATACATATATAAGTAAAATGTTTACATCAGTTTGAATTCTTGTTTTAGGTACATCAAAAGTATGTAAAGTAATAACATAAGACTCTTACTGCTCCAGCTTCTCAAATTCCAGCAGGTACCTGTCTACTGATTTCCTGAGAATACAAGCAGTTTTGAAAGAATATCAGCATAAAGCTGGTGAGTTCATAAGCATTTGGTTTTTGTGGAAAATGTTTCTTTGATCCTTTTTGAAAAGTGTTCCTCAAGAAAATCCTATATTTTCTTATGAAAAGCAGTTTTGATAGAGTATCTGTTGGTAGAAAGTAAACCATCAGTTTTAGAAATGCCAGTGTTATCTTGGGAAAATCCTATATTTTCCCTAAAAACAAGTTATCCGTTCTAGAGGTAGAGACGTCAGTTTAGAAACCCTTGATTACTATCAGTATGTATAAAAGTAGTTTTATTACTCAAAATAAAACAATGAAGAGTAGAGTCCGAAAACCAAAGTTAGTTTATACTTATTTGCGAGTCGTATAACCATATTTGATATGACCTAGAGACCTTTATAACGTTCTTCAGGCGTTAAGCTAAATGACATTTGTTCACCCTAGGCGTGCCCGCCTAACTGTAGCTAGCAGTTCAGGTGTGGGATTGTCAGTCCCGAATAGATCTATTCACAAATCTCACGCTCTCCCTCCAGGAGACTCTGGTTATACTATGATAGGATTTACTTCAGTACACTAAAGGGTACTGTATTGATGTAGAGCCTCACAATTCTGTATAATCTAGTTTACTAGCGAGAAACAGTATAAAACAATAATTAACCTTGAATAATAGTACTTTATACTCCTGAGAAAATATATAACATAAACTAAATCGGCCATAGTTTATATATATTCATCCATGAAATCTGATTTGGTAGAAACTGCCTACAGGGTTATCCCAAACTATACCCATTATAGTTTACTAGTGTTGTTATGGAAAATGTTTTGTAAAACCTTTCTGAAAGCTATGAAGTGAGATTTCCAAAATAACAATTTCCCTTATGCTCAACATATTACAAAAAGGGATAAAATATATGAGTAAGTTATTAAACATGGAAATCGTTGAGTTGTATTAATAAGTTTAAAACTTAATAAAATACTTTAAGTTTGGCTTGTATTTCCCCCATGAAAACATTAAAAACATGGAAAAAGTAGGGGTATGAACTCACCTGACGTGGGTGATTCAACGAATATGCGCGTAAGGATGAGAAGTTCCACGAATGAAGTCCCGAGACTTAACGAGTCCTAAATGACATATAATGGCATATATTGACATAAATATAGTGTCTAGAAGCAACCAAATGCAAGGAAACACCTCACGGGACTAGGGAAACACTTGACCAAGTGTTGGAATCACATGTGATTGAACTAAGGGGAGTGTACGACCTCCTATGGAGTTTACGGCCATGAGTTTACGGCCAAGGGAGTTTACGGCCGTGAACTCATGGTCAATCATGCCAAGGTGTGTGTTTTAAGATCCTACAACATCCATTAAAGATTCAAGGTTTAAGGCTTGGACTTTAGGAAGGGTTTGTGGCTAAAATGGCACACTTATAGTTGTTTATGGCCATGGGTTTACGGCCATGGAGTTTACGGCCTTAAACTCATGGTAAAAGGTGCATGAAAAAGTGTTTCAAGGTCTCATAAAGCACAAGGGGGTGTTCTAGCCTCAATTCCAAGCCTTAGGAAGAGTTTAAGGCTCAAATGCACCACTAACTAGGGTTTATGGCCAAGGGAGATTGCTTGGCCGTAAACTCCTTTTGTTCATGCATTCTTGATGATTTCAAGGTTCAAATCGGGTGTTTCAACTAGATAACAAGCTAAGGAGAGAGTACTTACGATTTGAAGGCAAATGAGGGTGTTTTCGGCCCAAAACACTTAAGTGTTCTTGATGTTCTTGAGAATCTTTGAAGATCTAGACTCAAAGATGAAATCCATAGATGAAATCAATGGTGATTCATGGATAAGAGAAGTATTAACACATAGATGGAAGGAATCACTGATATTTTGAGGGTTTTGAAGCAAAATCCTATGATACTTGAGAGAGTTTTCGAGTTCCTAGCCTTGGAAATGGTAAAAGTGAAGAAAAATGGCCCAAGCCTCATACTTATAGGCTAGAGTTTACGGCCACCATGAGTTTACGGCCGTAAACTCATGTGTCCTGGCCGTAAACTCCTCATTGAGGGGTTTATGGCTTGTTTGATGGTTTTGAACTTCAGTTGACCTAATCCAACACTTGATCCTTTGATATACTAGGCTTAGAATGCCCAAACAGACTCTAAACAGTGCTAAAAGTTAGCTGAAACAAGCCTGACCTTGACTAAATTGAATGGTTGAACAAGATAGGAAATTCGGGTTGTCACATATTCCTTCTGAACTTAGCACGTGACCTAGGAATTCAACCTTCCTAATCCAAAATTCGCACTTTGAAAAGTTCGCATAAATTTTTTCTGTCCTAAGGGTTTGTAATACTTGACGAAGATGTTGGCCATGTTCCTTTTTGCTTCTTGAGTAGATAAGGATGTCGTCAATGAAGACTATGACGAATTTGTCCAGGAATGGACGACACAGTCTGTTCATTAGGTCCATGAACACATCAGGTGCATTCGTCAATCCGAATGGCATCACTATAAACTCGTAATGACCATAACGAGTTCTAAACGCGGTCTTGGGAATGTCTTCCTCCAAAATCCGTAACTGGTGATACCCGGATCTTAAGTCTATTTTCGAGAAGTAGTTCGCACCTTGAAGTTGGTCGAACAGATCGTCAATGTGAGGCAGAGGATATCGATTCTTGATGGTAAGTTTATTTAGCTCGCGGTAGTCTATGCACATGCGGAATGATCCATCCTTCTTCTTTACGAACAAAACCGGTGCTCCCCAAGGTGAGAAGCTTGGTCTTATGAAACCTTTGCTAAGGAGTTCGTTAAGCTGGATGGATAATTCTTGCATTTCAGAAGGTGCAAGACGATAGGGGGATTTGGCTACAGGGGTAGCTCCATGGATTAAGTCGATTCGGAATTCGACTTGTCGTTCGGGAGGTACTCCTGGAAGATCATCGGGAAAGTTGCAGACCTCAGGAATGCTCGCGATGTCTTTCACTTCTTGCTTTTTATCTACCACGTGAGCTAAGAATGCACAGTACTCCTTGCGAAGGTATTTATGTGCCTTGATGCAAGAAATGATCCTAAGGTTCGTTCCGGGTTTGTAGCCATAGATAATAAGAGTTTCGTTAGTTGGAAAGTTCAAACGAATAGCTCTTTCATAACATAGGATGTCGGCATGGTTGGGGCACAACCAATCCATACCTATTATGATGTCAAAACTTTTGATAGAGACCGGCATAAGGTCTATTAGGAAAGACAAGTCATTCAAGGTAAGGATACGTCATATGTATATATCGTTAGTGGATTCAGATTTCCCGTTAGCCATTTCTACTGTAAACGTTTCGTTTAATGGTTGGGAGTTTTGATTTAGTAGATGTTTAAAATTATGGCTCACGAAGCTCCTCTCAGCACCACAATCAAATAGAATGCATGCATAAGTATTGTTGAGAAGGAACGTACCCGTCACACTGCAGGGTCTGCCACCGCTTCTTCATGACCCAGTGCTAGAATCCTCCCAACTCCACCAGCATTTCCAGCTTTTAGACAATCTTTCTTGAAATGCCCCACATCACCGCATTGGTAGCATGCTCGGCCTACTCCAGCGGCAGGTACTTGGTTAAGTGGTTGGGGTGGTATTCTACAGAATCGGGCAGTATGCCCTTTCCTGTTACAGTTACAGCACTGCATTTCTTGGCAATTTCCATTGTGGTGAAAATTGCACGTGTTGCATTTAGGGAGGTTACCAACATAGGGCTTAGTTGGAGCAAGGTTATTAGGGACAACAACAGGTACAGTAGCAGGTACGGTAGCAGGTATAGTAGTAGCATGGACTGCCACTACTTGTTGCTTCTTTGCAGGTTCCAGAGGAGATTTGCCTTTCCTCTTGTTCCAAACCTTCTTCTTGCTGTTGTTGTTGTTCTCCTTAGGGTGTTATGGAGTAGTAACCATAGATTTTTGACAATTTCCGTGGTCAATAAGTGATTGTGCCAATTCCTTGGCACTGTCAAAGGTAACAGGCCTAGAGGCAATGACACTTGCCTGTATCTGGGGCGACAGTCCCCAAATATACCTTTCGATCTTTTTGCTTTCCAGAGCAACCATTTCAGGACACAGAATCGCCAAGTCACAGAAACGATTCGTGTAAGTGGTTATGTTTGCAGTAGCCATGACAAGACCCCAAAACTCTTGCTCAAGTTTTTGAATTTCCCCGCGCGGATAGTATTTCCGCATTAGCATGACTTTTAAGTTCACCCAGCTCATCGTATTAGCCACTACCAAAGTTAGCGACTTAACATGGCCGTTCCACCATGTCAGAGCCCTATCTGAAAAAGTATAGGCAGCAAATTTAACTATGCTACCTTCCAGACAGGAGCAAATTTCAAAAATTGCTTCCGTCTTCTCAATCCATTGCCTTAAAACCATTACTCCTTCAGTTCCATTAAAGGTCCTGGGTTTGGCGTTCGAGAAGTCTTTATAAGTGCACTCTCGCGAGTGCTCATGACCCTCGCCATGGTTAGAAGGACGTGCAGTAGCTCCCGACCCACTAGCACCAGGAGTATTGATATGAGACATGGCAGCCGCTACAGCCGCCGTGACCGCCGCTTGGAACATAGCGGGGTCGAATTGAGGAGGTGGTGGTGGGGGTGGCGTCGGTGCTTCATTGTCATGTCTTGGATTTCTACGAGGAGGCATCTTTTCTATACAAGTTAAAAGATAAAAGATGGTAAGATATCAAGAATGAATATGAATTTGATATCTCTGAACGAAACACTTAACTCAACGTGAATCTTGTAAAGGATTGGAAATAGAAATCTATTGCAAAAACTACTTGCAATAGGATGATATGAATTTGAGTGGTTATTTTTCAAAGAGTATGAAAATACATGTCGACTGTATTGGTATATTAAGTATATGTAATCTGGAACACTTGACCTTAAAGCAGGTCTATAATATACCACAATACTGAGGAAGTGTCGACATCAAACCGACCTACCGAAAATAAAATTTTCGCGGTCGTATTGAAAGCATGAAAAATAACACTGGAACATTTCTGTGATCCAAAACTTTGGAATAGGATGTTTATGAGAATTGTAATAACTCTTGTTGAAGTAAAGTGCTTATTGTTTTATTGATACCCGGTTTTGTACATATCGTGAAAAGTAGTATATACATTCGATATAGAAAGTAGAAATTAGAAGTAGTGCGAACACTACTTGCGGCGGTTTCTACGACGGTTGCTGGGTTCCGCTTCGTCTTGTGCTTTCCATCGCCTTTCTTGGGCAGCTTGATGCTCTTTCAATTCTCTTATCTCTGATTGAGCAGCATTGAGTTGCCTTTGAAGGGATTCAGTATGGTGCTGGGTTTCATCCTGCATTTCATCAAGACGAAGGATATCTGCAGTGTTAGCCTGCGCAACCGTATTCACTTGTAGGATTCGATTGATCGAAATCCTTGATTGATCGAGCTGTCGGGCTATTCGGTTTACTATAACTGGAAGAGCTCTATCGGCTGTTCCTCTTCTAGAGACGTTATAGAAACCTCGTGCCATTCCTTAAGGAGGGCGTTGGCCGTCTTGCCGACTCCAATGGTTTATGTATTGGCCCCACTCGGGTATGGGTTCTACTTCATCTTGCCTCAGGGGACACTCCCCAGGGTTGCAGACTTGTGGCTCTGTATCCGTACCACTTGATTCGCTGTCTTCATAGGGTTCTTCATCTGAGTCTGAGATCCAGCCTGCATTTTGTGGATTGTAGGGGTCCCCAGGTAAATTGTGTTCAGCCATAGGTTTTGTATTAGAAGCAAGGTTAGTAATATACTCTCCGTAGTATTTTAATCTTTGTGTTCTGTTCTATAGTTCTTCTAAATATGTAGGGTAAGTTTTAGACATGTCGCAACACCACTATCACTCCCAAACACATGTTGGTCATATCTCAAATCAATATAGTTGATCAGGCTATATTAATTCCAGATATGATTACATAACTGCCCAGATTTGACTATAGTGTTTAACATCCAAATACTTTTAAGTTCTTATGAATGTGATACTGTACTTGTAGGTATGAGTGTTAGTATACTTCTTGTAAAAATACTTAAATCTTTAAAAAGTATACTTGTAGTTAGAGCTCCTAGCCCCGATGTGTTTATAGTTTGTATATCTTTTATGGATTGATATACTGAGTTCACTATAAACAATGCTCTGATACCAATCTGTCACACCCCCAAACCAGACGGCGGAAATGTCCGGGGGTGGAGGACTTTATTTGTAGTATCACAACACATGCATCATAGTAAACAAAGCACACACAACCATTGTATTTAGAAAGTTTAAGTATTTACATGTGTTCAATCATTGTATATTGAAACCAAAATAGTTATACAAAAGAAAAAGATATGACTCAAAGTAGCTCCATTTTCTCAAAAAGCTCGGGGAGTACCTGTTCATTGTTTCCCTGAGAACACAAGTAATTTGAAAAGGGAGTATCAACATAAAGTTGAGTGAGTGCATAAGTGTTTTTATTTAAAAAGGTGTCTCTGTATCTACATGAGTGCATAAGTGTTTATTGTTTCCCCGATGTGTTTATAGTTTGTATACCTTTTATGGATTGATATACTGAGTTCACTATAAACAGTGCTCTGATACCAATCTGTCACACCCCCAAACCAGACGACGGAAACGTCCGTGGGTGGAGGACTTTATTTTCTTGCCCAATTGATTCTTCACTTCTTAAGATAGTCGTGGAACTCGATACTAAGATACTCACCACCCCTATCGAATCTGAGCATCTTTATCTTCTTGCCCAATTGATTCTTCACTTCTTGCTTAAACTCTTTGAACTTTTCAAAAGTTTTTGACTTATGATTGATTAAGTAGATGTCACATCCCCAAACCAGACGGCGGAAACGTCCGGGGGTGGAGGACTTTATTTGTAGTATCATAACACATGCATCATAGTAATCAAAGTACAAAAAACCATTGTATTTAGAAAGTATAAGTATTTACATGTGTTCAATCATTTTATATTGAAACCAAAATAGTTATACAAAAGAAGAAGATATGACTCAAAGTAGCTCCATCTTCTCAAAAAGCTCGGGGAGTACCTGTTTATTGTTTCCCTGAGAGCACAAGTAATTTGAAAAGGGAGTATCAACATAAAGTTGAGTGAGTGCATAAGTGTTTATGTTTAAAAAGGTGTCTATGTATCTAGCATATGTAAACTGTTCCAGAAAATCCTATATTTTCTGTTGTATATGAAAAGTAGTTTTATTCCCATAAAACCGTTCTATTTGTAAACCAATGTTTTGTGTTTGTAAAACTTGTAACTGAGAGTGTGCCTGGCTTCACCAGCTGTTATTGAAAACTGTATTGAACCATTGTAGTTTGTATTCTGTAAACTGGTACTTTGAAGGTGTACTTACATTTAGTTGATTATACACTAACGTATTGTTAATATCTTTTTAATGAATTATTATAACCATACTAAGACAGGATGGCCTGAAACAAACGCTTTGTGGGCGTTTAAACTGTTGATAACAATTGCCACTCATTGGCGTGTATGCCTGACTGTAGCTAGCAGCCTGAGTGCGGGGTTGTCAATCCCGATATAGATCTACACACAACTTGTTTCGATCCCCTCGCTAGAGATTCTGGTTATAATGTCAGGACTTAACCTTGGTTGTCTAAATGAATTAAACAACCTGAATTGAATGACTCATAAAAAGCATATAAACGTTACATGTATATTAGTCATGAAAACCCAATCATTCTGAAATAAATGATTGACAGTATGTTCTTGAATTAGTATTCCGAACATGTATTTGACAAGTGTAAACCCTTGATTTGTTCTGAATCAAAACCCTTGTTTCTTGTAAAACAGTGTATTCTAGTATGCTTGAATCATGAATTATTGTTCTATGTATCATAAATTATACCTATTATAATTTATATGTACTTTCTGAATCGGTATATAACTAGTTTTGCATTGAACCCCTTGCTCAACATGTTACAAAGGTATCTGGATTGATGAAATAACTTTTATATTTATATACATACACAATTCTATATATAAGTAAAATTTAAACGACACTCGGACAAATAACCGGTACTATAAGCCCACATCCAAACAAGGAAAAGGACCCAGAATGAGTTATCAGTCCTAAGCCTTTTAAATCTTATTTATATATATATATATATATATATATATATATATATATATATATATATATATATATATATATATATATATATATATATATGAATTTTGGGGAAAAATATAAGTTTATAAAAGAATTTAATGTTTTGAGTATTTTTGATGATTTAATGTCGTTTTATCATGATTTGAAATCATGATTTTATAACACAAAGTTCTTGTGTTATACTTGCATTCCCCCCCCCCTCCCTTACAACAGTAGAAATTATGAAAATACGGGGGTATGAACTCACTTGATAGGTGGTGATTTGGACAACGTTTCGTTTCCTGAAAAATAGTTTATTTGACGAAAAACCGGCTTAAATCGAGTAGAGTTTTGACTGGAGAAAGTTTTTTTTCTCAGAAATCTCGGGGCTTCGAGGCTTGCTTAGGGTTTGAGATATGATACCGGGGCTTTAGGGTTTGTATGTGAGTTTGTGGAAGTGAAAGAAGTGAAAAGAAATGGAAAATGGGGTGAAAATGTGTAAAAATCTGGAGAGTCTCGCATGGCTTATATAGGCCGAAGCCTCAGATCCGAAGCTGTGGGAGGCTGCCGCGTGTTCGGACAGGTGGCGAAGGAATAAGCTCGCTTCGGACAGCTGGCTCGGTCGTCGTGGCTTCGGAGTGGACCGAACTTCGGTCCAATGAGGAGGTGCCACGAGTGTCCGAGAGGTGTGTCATGCGAGGGTGTCGGCTGGCTACTGGACCTCGGCCTCGGTCCAATCAGAATGCGACACAGAGATCTGCGGTCCAATCAGAAGGTGACACGAAGCAGACACGGGGAAGCCTCGCATGCGAGGTGACGTGGCCGAAGGTACACCATGCGAAATTGCTCGATTTTCAATATTTCTCGATTTTTTTGCCAAAAACTTGTGAAAATTATAACTTTCGCATACGAGCTTCGTTTTCGACATTCTTTATATGCACGCGTAGGTAAAATTATACTCTACGACTTTCGTTTAGACTTCGTCGGCTAATTTTGACTTTATTCTTAATATTATTATTTTTAACAGACCGAGACAGGAAATCTGTTAAAAATTCATAACTTCTTCATCCGACGTCCGTTTTTGTCTGTCTTTTTACCGTTGTACTACTATTGACGAGACCTTCAATTCTTGTTTAGGTTGTGTCGGCTAAAAATCACTCGATCTTTATTTCGAGTTTTTAGCTGTACACTGCTATACTGAAACTTAGAAAAATCGCAACTTCCTCATACGAAGTCAGATTTTGCCGTTCTTTTTATGAAAGTTCTCGGTTTAACATAAACTACAACTTTCATTTAGATTGTTATGCCTAAAAAGCCTTTTATTCAAAATTCAGTTTTTACACCGAACAATGTTTTGCCGGTTTTGTCGCGAATCTTCGATTGGTCATAACTTCTTCGTTATAACTCGGATTTTAGTGTTCTTTATATTTTTGGAAACCTTGATACATTCTCTACCACTTGGTTCATCCCAATCGAGATTGTTTAATAATTTATTTTTGAGGGTCACTTATGTAAATATACACAGTATGCTAAAATTTTTCTTTATTGTTTTAAAAAGAACTACAAATTTACCTACATTATTACATAGGTTTGAAATAACGGTTTGTTACAGTTGATATATCCATATCTGCTATAATCATCGGTAAAAGTCACATAGAAGTGATTTGCATCCCTTGTGGTGGATTTGAAGGGCCCACACACATCTATGTGTATGAGTTCCAACAATCCCTCACCTCTTTCTCAAATACTAGTGAAAGGTGATTTAGTCATCCTTCCAAGCAAACAAGACTTGCATGTGTCATCTGACCTAAGGTCAAATGACTTCAACACTCCATCCTTTTGGAGTTGGGCAATACGCTTCTTGCTAACATGTCCAAGACGACAATGCCACAAGCATGCTTTGTCTAAATCATTAGATGAATCAATATGTAACACATTATTTCCTAAGTTATATACAACTATCACAGTTTCATATACACCATTACAAGGCAATGCTTCAAAATAAAATGAACCATTATAATAAGCATTAATAGAACCAATTTCATTATTAAACAAAAATATAAAGCCTTGTCTGTACAAACCATGAAAGGAAATACTATTCCTCGTCATTTCTGACGAGTAGCAACAATCATTCAAATCTAGACCTAACCCACTATTAAGAACTAAAGAGTAAACTCCGATCTTGGTAATAGGAGACGACTTCCTATTGCCCATTATCAGGTTCATCTTCCCATGCTCCACATCCCTACTTCTTCTTAGCCCCTGTAAATTAGAACAAATGTGAAAACCACATCCTGTCTCAAGGATCGAAGAACTAGCATATGATGAGTTATTAGACAGAATAGTATAAATACCTGCAAATGAGGGCATTATCTTCCCATCCTTGATGTCCTGCAAGTACTTTGGGCAGCTTCTCTTCCAATGCCCCTTTTCGTGGCAGTAGAACCACGTTGCTTCTTTCGGATCGGAGGAGGGAGGGGCAGAACCGGTTTTAGCTTTGGACCCACTTGAAGAAGATCCATAATGAGACTTTCCCTTCCATTTCTTTGAGGGAGCTTTCCTCTTTTTCCCCTTTCCATGTCCAATAGCTAGGACTGGGGCAGCAGCAGGAATGGGAGTGGATTCGACACTTTTCCCTTTTAATCCACTTTCAGCAGTTCTTAGCAGGCCTTGAAGCTTGCTCAATGTGACTTCCTCATTTCTCATATGATAAGTCATCTTGAACTGATCATAGCAAGGAGGCAAAGAGTGCAGGACTATGTCAATAGCCAACTCTTCATCGAAGTTCACATTCAACTTCAAGAGACGATCCACATATCTTTGCATGCATTGTAGGTGGCTCGTGATGGACTCTCCATCCCTCATCTTGGTGGTGATGAACGAGGAGACTATTTCGTACCTCTCTTGACATGCTCTTTGATGGTACTTTTCCATCAAGTCCTTGCACATGTCGTAGGGCTAATAGTCCTCGTAGAACCGCTGCATCTCAGGAGTCATGGTGGCTACCATAATACAGGACACCTTAGTAGCATCCTTGTAGTGAGCCTCATACTCAACTATTTCTCCAGGAGTGGCTTTAGACTCATCAACCTCTTTTAACGGTTTATCGAGGACATACTCTTTGTCCTCATAACGCAAGTCCATTTGAATGTTTTGGATCCAATCATTGAAATTGGAACCATCGAACGTGACCCTCACACAAATGTTCAAGAGTGAGAAGGAGTTGTTGTTAGAGGAACCGGAAGCGTTGTTTGAGGTAGACATCTGCAAAAAGAAGAAGGGCAAAGTTTTGATTAGCTATGAATTCCTTAATATAACACCCAAATGAAATATCAAGGCTAGGGCCCAACACAATAATTCACAATTCGGAAAAGGGATGCCGCAATCCAATTGTAAACTATTTGAAGGTAGATAAATGACGATTTACCAATTCCACCACAAAAAACGAAAATAATTAGGTTTTAAATGAAATGAAATTCCTAGATTCTTTGAGATTCATTGAAACTTTCAATGGCATGTTTAATCTCGATGATGCCCTTCAAATTTGTGACTGGGATACCGAGGATCACAAACAAGGTGTGAATAACCATGCAAATTAGCTTGGTACACTCGATGTCATTTACCACCTAATCAATGTGTCGGTTATCCACACACGCTCCATTGATCAATGATTATTTACGAGTTACCCATTGCCACCCTTGCTAGTCCAAATTAGTGTGTCGGTTATCCACAAACGCTCCACTAATGACTTAGCAAGGCGCAATGTGCAATTTCATGGATTAGCACCAATTTCACATTTTCCTAAAGTAATTCAGATTGGGAATTTATCAAAACATTTAGTTACTTTATATTTATCATTATACTTATCAATGAGAGAATTAATGTCCTATCCTACCCGTTCGGCTAACGACCCTCCACTAGTCAAGAGTGCGGTGGGTAAGAATGGATACCCAATGGTGGTCATTTTATAGCCCGCTTCCTTAAACACCCCTTATAGACCAGCTTCGTGAATGAGGCCTACTAACGGTAAGACTGACTCGTCTTATACATACATATATATATATATATAGATATATATATATATATTAATCCTTTAATATTATAATAGTATAAGGGTTGTATTTTAAACTTTTAAAATACTAGGGTTTTAGAATTTAATGTTTCGAATTAAACTTTTAATTAAATTTTAAATCCCAAAACTTGAAGGGTGCAATTTGAAACTTTTCAAAATTACTTGATCAAATTTTAAATAATTAATTAATCACATAATCTTATTATTATCTTAAAATTTGACCAAATCTCATATTTAGATGAGGATATCAATTACCTTTCCAAAAAATTCGACTTTAAACAGTTAAAGCAATTTATGGTAATTATCCTAATCTAATTAAGGAATGAAATCTGAAAAATCTGCTTACAGACGAGTCAGCTCGTCGAGTCAGGGCATTGACTCGTCGAGTTCATCCAACTCGTCGAGTTCCTCATGGGACTCGTCGAGTTCATCAGGCATATTGCAATTCTGCTTGATTTTTCGATTTGGACAGATCACTATTGTATCAAATATAACAGAAAAACATCGTAGGCTCTGATACCACTGGTGGGTTTTGAGCATAAAAACATTCCTATGTGTTCATGCAACCCTAATTTCTTTGGATCTAAGTTTTTCTCTAGTTATACATACAAATATATCTTCCAAAGCAATAACCCTAAAGTAGCATACAATTTTCGAAAATCAATATGAAACTAGGGTTTGATTGTTACCTTTCTTGTTCTCTCGTAATAACAAGTAATCCACGGATGATCTTGACTCTTGAAAGCTTGAGTGCCCCAAGTGTTGCACCTCTAATGGAGTCACAAACACCAAAAGTAAAGGATGAGTGAGAGAGAGGGTGGAACACTATGATTTTCGGCTAGGGTTTCTCTTAGAATGCTTAGGCCAAAAATCACATGCCAAGGGGGTCTTTATATAGCTGAGGCTGCTAGGGTTTTTAGGTGGAAACCCTAATTTCCTCCTTAGGCCCCAAGCAACCCATGGACCCTATTTCTAGAAGGCCTTGGACGATTTCTATAGGGCCTCCTATAGATTTCGTCCAACCCTTTTAAAGGGAGTCCATCAGCCCAATACTGCAACTATCATTGATTTGCAATATCAGTTCCTTTAATCCCAAAATTAATACCAAATTAATTTATGATTAAATACTAATTAAATAATATGATTTCTAATTAATATATTATTCTTATAATATATTAATAAATCATTAAATAACCTCTTTCTCCAAAAGTCATCCTGTCAAGTTGCTATGGTGAAGGCAACCCAAAAGGACTATGCTCCAATCAAATCAAGTACATACCAAATATAGTTATGGGCTCAGACACCTAATCCAACACATTTTTGGTCAGATTTAGCCTCACGACGTGAGGAATAAGACCTCACGATGTGAGAGAGTGATCGAGGAATTTTCTGGGCAAAAGTCATGAACTCACGACATGAGCATAAGGTGCTCACGACATGAGCATCTCTTATGCAAGTTTTGGGTTCTTTGATTGTTGGCTTGCTTGGTCTTGGACTTGTCCTTTGGTTTGGGCTCATAATGGACTAAGGATTTTAGAGTAATGGACTTTTGGTTGGGCTTGCCTTGCTCGGCTTTCCCTAATGGGCCTTGGATGGTGAATTGGGTCTTAATGGGCCCAATGGAGTTGGGCCTTGTTTAGGCCCAAATGGGCTTGGGCCAATCGTGGGCTTGGTTAGTTGGACCATTTATGGGATTAGTTCTTGGTGGTTTGCCATGGTTAATTATTAAAGAATGGTTTGGTTGTTTGGTTCAGTTCGTGGATGCTGGTTCGTAGTAGTTGCAACAGTTGTGGGATCTATCTGCCGTTCGAGGTGAGTCTCCTCATTGTTCTATGGGTCGAATGCAACAATGCCGACCCATTTGGTTTATGTATTGTAGGAAGAGCCGGGGGTAGCCCTTGGCAGTTTGTATGAAAGACCAGGAGGCGGCTCCTGGCAAACTGTATGCAAGACCAGAGTTTGAACTCTGGCAGTTAATTAGTTAACTAATGTAGATTGTATGCTAGTTGTCTTTGTGATGCTTGCATGGAAGACCCGGAGGTGGCTCCTGCCACTTGTCAGTAAGACCCAGGTTTTTGGCCCCCGGCCTGGCAAGGAAGACCACGAGGTGGCTCGTGGCATAATGGCAAGACTATGGTTGGCACATAGCACTTTTATTGATTGATTGGATATGTATGATATGCATGGCTCATTTGATATGTATGGTATGTGGTATTTGGGAAACTCACTAATCTTTGTGCTTACAGTTTGTGGTTTATGGTTTCAGCTACTTCCATATCAAAAAGGAAGGGCCCGACTTGATCGCAGCGCATACACCCGTGTTTTCCGCAATATGTGATTTTGGTAATAAACTCCGATAAAATGTTTCATTTTGAAATGCTTTTAAATGTTTGAATAAAAGTTACATGAGTGTTTTGATTATAATAAAAATGAAAATTTTACTCTATGTTTTCGGGATGTTACACACACGCATACACACACACACACACACACACTCTCTCTCTATATCTATCTATCTCTCCACCAAAGGAACATACTAGTCTCTAGCCTTCACCAATCCTTCGCCCCTAACCGGAGAAGGTTTAGGGTGATGGGTTTTGAGCATTCTAACACTCCTAAGGTGTACATGCAACCCTAGAAACCTTGGATCTATGTTTTCTCTAATATTCATGCAAATAAGAATTTTCCAAGGTTTACATCCTAACTAGCATGACATGGGGTACCTGTAATATAAAAAATAGTAGAATGACATACCTTTGTAGTTTCTTGGATTCCTTAAGACTTTGTGAGCCTAGCACCTCAAATGTGATGCCTCAAATGTTTCACACAACACCACAACTCTTGGAATAACTTGAGAGAAGAACACTTTGATCATAAAACGGCTAGCCCTCCTTGTCTTGTAATAGTGCCGATTTTGCTAGCTATTGAGCTCTTTATATAGTGTGCCACATGTAGGGTTACACCATGTAAACCCTAATGTGCATGGATTTTCATTTCCTCCATGATCCATGGGTTAGAACCTCCTTGGAGCATCCATGGAGCGCCCAATGGGTCCTAGCCCAATCTAGTGAATCATGAACCATAAGCCCACTACATAGGAATGAATGATTTACAAATCAATCCCCATATATTTAATTAGTCTCTTTTTGATCACAAAATTAATTCCAAATTAATTCTTGATCAATATTAATTAAATAATATGATTTCATATTAATATATTAGAACTTATAATATATTAACAAATGGTAAGTGTCCTTTTCTCATTTTGTCTATCCAACAGTTGAGATGTCGATGCAACCCAAATGAACCATGCCAAGCTGGGTCAAGTACATACTAAATATAGTTATGGACTTAGAAACCTTATCCAACAGTCTCCCACTTGGATAAGTCTAATAACTATAGTTACAGGTATGACTTCAGGAACCGATGAACAATCGTAGCTCTTTCAAAGTCTCGCGGAACTGAGATGATGATGCGCCATTTAAGAGAAGTGATCATATAATCCTCTATTCTAGAAATCAGCCGGACAGATACATGGAACAATGTCGTACTTATTGTCTAGGAGTTCGTTTCCCGATTTCCGATTTGTTTGGCATAGAACTAAACTGAACACATCAATTTGGTTTTGACCGGGCCCGGTACATGGGTCAAAACAAAATCATCAAGGGGCCCAAATATCGCTTCTAATCCTCCAAGGACTAGAAGGAACAGATAAACTTCGACTCATATGCTTGTACTAACTACTTGTTGAATCATACACAAAAGCACGTTTTATAACATCGAGTTACCAATGCGTTTTCGTACAATCAATGCACAACCAACTCATAATCAACAAGTCATATCTCTAGGTTTGAATACTTATATGATATTACCGTCTCACGATCACTCGAGATAAATTCCATGAAGTGATACAAGTGAGCATGGGTTGAATCTAATACTCAGAACTTATGAGCACTCATGAATGTTGTAGCAACCATTTGCTATGTCTAGCACCTTAGACATCTACATACCCAATTCATGACAGTCTTGATTCATATCTACTTCCAACATATGACTGACTGTGGAGAGTTTGAATAAAGTAATTATTCTGGAAGTCAAAACATGCAAAATTGAAACAATAGTAAACAATTGACACAAGATAGCAACACTTTACCTATAAATAAACAATAACTTTTATTTAATCATCAAATGTCAATTTTGTTTGGTTTTGAGCATTCTAACACTCCTATGGTGTACATGCAACCATACAAACCTTGGATCTATTTTTCACTAAGATACATG
Source organism: Lactuca virosa (assembly GCF_052849685.1). Classification (NCBI taxonomy): domain Eukaryota; kingdom Viridiplantae; phylum Streptophyta; class Magnoliopsida; order Asterales; family Asteraceae; genus Lactuca; species Lactuca virosa. Next base: position 407,666,960 of record NC_136430.1, on the reverse strand, counting down.
CAAAATTGATTTTCCAAGGTTCTTCAACTATCTAGCATAGCATGGGGAACTTTTAAACATAAATGCTAGAAGAAGAATATACCTTTTTGTGGTTTGGTTTCCTTGAGAACCTTGTGAGCCTAGCACCTCAAGTGTGATGCCTCAAATGTCTCACACAACACCACAACACTTGGAATGACCTTGAGAGAAGTTCACTTACACCTCAAAATCGGCTTGCCCTCTTTCTTGTACAAGTAGTAGTCATAGTGCCGATTTTGCTTGCATAAGGTTCTTTATATATCCATGGAGCACCTTATGGGTTTTAACCCAATCCATACAAACCATGGATCATTAGCCCACTATACAAGAATAAATGATTTACACAATCAACCCCATATATTTAATTAGTCTCCTTTTGATCACTTAATTAATTCCAAATTAAATCTTTGATCAATACTAATTAAATAATATTATTAATATATTAGAACTTATAATATATTAATAATCCTTAAGTGTCCTTTCTCTCATTTATTCTATCCAAGTGTTGCAATGCCATGCGACCCAAATGGACCATGCCAACCGGGTCAAGTACATTCCAGGAATAGTTATGAACTTAGACACCTAATCCAACAGTCTCCCACTTGGATAAGTCTAATAACTATAACTGCAAGAATGACTTCAGGAACCGATCGGCAATCGTAGCTCTTTCAAGGTCTCGCGGAACTGAGATGATGATGATACGCCATTTAAGATAAGTGATCATATAATCCTCTGTTCTAGATATCAGCCGGACAAATACATGGAACAATGTCTTACTTATTGTCCAGCAGTTTGTTTCCTGATTTCCGATTTGTTTGACATAAAACTTATTTGAACACATCAACTTAGTTCTGACCGGGCCCGATACATTGGTCAACACAAAATCATCGAGGGGACCAGATATCGCTTCTAATCTAAGAAGGAACAGATAAACTTCGACTCATATGCTTGTTCTACTACTTGTTGAATCATACACAAAGGCACATTTTATAACATCAAGTTACCAATGCGTTTTCGTACAATCAATGTATAACCAACTCATAGGCAACAAGTCATATCTTTAGGTTTGAAGTCTTATATGATATTACCGTCTCACGATCACTCGAGATAAATTCCATGAAGTGATACCAGTAAGCGTGGGTTGAATCCAATACTCAGAACTTTTGAGCACTCATGTATGTTGCAGCAACTCTTGCTATGTCCCATACCTTGTACATCTATAATCCAGCTTCATGACAGTCTTGATTCATATCTACTTCCAACATATGACCGACTGTGGATGGTTTGAAGAACTTAGTCATTCGGGAAGAATAAACTAGTTATTCTGGAAGTCAAAACATGCAAAGTGAAACACAATAATAATCGAATCAAATATGGTCTCAGAACTTATGAATATAAATAAAACATCTTTTATTTATCACCATATTGATTACACATTATCCATTGCATACTGTTTCAAACTATCAACTTTATACTTGAATTAAAACAATAGTTGTCCCATGCTCCAAGCATGTACACTATGGTTTTTTCTAAACACTAGTCATGCCATACACCAAGTATGCATACTATGTTTTTCCAAACATTAGTTATGCCATACACCAAGTATTCACACTAAGTTTGTCTATGATCTTTACTTTGTGAAATAGATCGATTGAACATAATTCCAATGATTCTCATTTCACAATCCCAAATCCTTATCGTAAGTGTAAGAATTCCAAATTCCTACCATTTACTGAAATCTGTTAGATTCTAAACTTATATGCATTGATCCTCTTGTAATGATTATGCACACTAGTCACAAAGACTTGTCAACAAACATTACAAAGTATTCCAACGGAGATCACTCCATGGAAATGAAGTCTCAAATTCAAAGTACATTCCTTTGAACATCCTTCATGCATTCTGTTTCCTAATCTTACACAGATTTAATGAATAACTTCCACCTACGGGAACATTTCCATATTCCCATTTTGACTATCACTCCTGAACAAGAGTTGCCTCTTTTCAGAATATGTCAATATGGTCCTTCCAAAATTAACACTATACTTCTAACTGTCCCTGAGCAACCAATCTTTTGTAAACCTTAGATTGTCCTCGACAATTGCTTAATCAAATTAGTCATATCTAGTTCTAGTACTTTTTCCCTCTTAATGCTCTGGGTATTTGGAAAAATTTAGAACAGATGAATATTATAGCACATGCAATCGATCCTATATCCGAAGCATATGGGACATGATTCATGATGTTTCCCATAAAGACATGATACTGGACCAGTCTTTTGCTATAATATTTCTATTTCTATTTGCCAAGTTCTCATAATTCGGATTATGAAAAGAGATGCCGTAATCATAATCGAATTTTAGAACGCAAATAATGGACCCATATATAGAATTTCCTTGTGTTGAGCCATTCCAACATAAAATTCATATATATATATATATATATATATATATATATATATATATATATATATATATATATCCTTGACTGATTAAAACCTCAATCTAAGCTTTTAGAATTGAAATGAAGTATAATTTCCTCTCCCTTAATTATAGCAAAACAACTTTTTCCCAATTGAAACCTTTTGTTTTCTATAATTAACATTGCTAACTTGCAACGGTTATTATAATTCTCATGCTCCCACTTGCATGATGATTATTAGCATAACACTTATGCTCCCACTAGCTTTGACATGTACTCAGAAATCAGCTGGACTTCTAGAAATCAATACTTTATTGACCTTCTTACCAAAGTTCATATTTCTGATACGAGATGCTTTGATAAAACTTTATCAAAATCATACACCTTTTCTTAGATAGCACACATGTGTGTCTAAACAATTTCAGAACTATGAAAAGGGATGCCGTAATCATAGTATTAAGTGTTTAGACCTTTTCCATTTCTCACAAGTCCATGTTAGTGTGTCGGTTAACCACACACGCTCCACTAACGACTTTGAGAATGCAAATATCACAATTGCTATCTACTTAAAATCTACTTAGTGAAAGTGTTTCCTCACCATCATTTTCATGAATCGGAGAGAAACCTTATGACACTTAGATTTTATGATGTATGTGTTCCTATCCCTGTGAATTTGTCAAAACCATAATCACCAGACAAAGTTAGTGACAAATCCAAACTCATATGAATTGAACTTGTGTAGTCTCAACTTCTTGCCACCTGACAGCACAAGGACCTGCCATTGCTTCCAAGTTGTTATGCAATCAATTGAGAACTCTCAGAACTCATATGCAAAGCCAACTTTAACTGGAATGGGCATAGAACCAGGAATATGTCAACACGATACGTTATAAACCTCACATCGTGTGCTAGTGATAAACTACAGGTTTTTTATTCTTGAATAGATCTTTGAAGCTTTTCCAAGATCTTTAAGACTCCCACTGTCCTCTTGACATATAAGACTCACTTGCCAAATATTCAAGAGATAGTGCAAATTCTTTATCAAGACAAACACTTCACACAATTGGCCTTAGTTGGTCTTTGTTTTATCCAAAACATCATAACTTACCAACTTCAAATGTACAAGAGTAGGACTCATTTTACTCTTACATTTGATAAGTGTTATAAACCTTTCTTTAAGATGTGTCACTCAAATTACAATCTTAGAGTATGACTCTAAGACTTGTTTTGGAACGAAGTATGATTCATCTTTTGATTTAACCAATTCTACAATTCACGATTCCTCTTCTTAGTCAAACAAATGTACTAGGATGTCCTTAGAGGATCAATTGTGATATGGTTTCATAATCACTAAGATAATCACAAAACATGATACTAAAGTACTCTCCCATCTTTTCAGATTTGAGAAACTTTTATCTTTCTGCCTAATTTGATTCTTCTCATTCGTCCTGCCATACATTGAAACTTTTCCAATGTTTCAGAATTATACTTAAACTGGTAAGTATAACCATATTTACTAAACTTTAGTAAATCATGGTGAATAGTCTTATCGATCTTTTTGTGGTGGACTTAACCAGTGCACAAGAATGTGTACTCGATCCCTCAATCCTTCACTTGACTCACACATACATGTGAACAAGGAACTAGTCTTAATTTTTCCAAAGATGAAAATTTTCATTCATCATACAATACAAGTTGCATGATTCCAAGTTTCTATCCAACTGAAACTTGGTTGATGAGAATCTTTCCTTATTTGGTAAATTATGACACTACCACAAACGACATAATCAAATCCATTTCCCAATGTTGCTATTAATGGAATCATATAATCAACAATTTTTCACAAATGTCATTGTAAGGATACTTAAAATAAATAAAATCAAACTTTTCTTTTATTTTAAAACTTGCGGAAAAACTTACCCTTACAATGCAAATGCATATGAAAACTATGTTGTTATCTATTCCTAAGCAATCCATCACAACTCTTAAGCAACACCTCAAAAAATTCTGATCACCAAACCATGCGATCGAAATCCATCTTCGCGATCAGAATCAGCTTACTCTTCTTTAAGCTTCCTCTCTTTTCTTTGATTCTTAAAACTTCAACATGTGACCCAGTCACATCATGTAATAAGAATCTCCAAATAGGAACTTAATAGAGTTAGATAGTGGACTTACCTGAAGCAGAGTCAAACTTTTGACTTGACCTTCTCTCAGATCTTTCAAGTAGTTAAGGCAGCTTCGCAACCAATGCCCCTTCCTTTGGCAACAGAAACATATGGACCCTTTGGGAATGGCACACAGGACTATCTTATACTTAGCCTTCCTCTTTACCATTTGGTCAACCGAGTTGACTATGGCCGATCCCTTTCCATTGGGAAGAAAAGGCTTTTCTAGATATCCAATGTTACCAATTGTCAATGTCCATGATAGTTTGGGAAGTTGATCTACTAATCAAATTTGCTTTACCAGAGCTCCAAATCATTGCTGATTCAGCATCACCAAGCAAATAGATAAGATCAATAGGGTCATGTCATAGTCTGTTACATAGTAGTCCCAAAGGAACTCACTGTGTGACTTAGAAAGTGATTGAACAACCAACTTTCTCAAGACTTTGACACCCAACTCTCTCGGCTTATCAATATGTGACTTTATCTCCAAGATGTGAGCACATATAGACCTTTCTTGCCAATAGGGCTTGAGTGACTTTGAACTATTCAAGAACTTGTGGGTTAGGGAGAATAATTGGAAGAGGTGGAGGGAGTGAAGAATGATTTTCAGGACATCTTCTTCAAGAGCTTTTGGGAAGATCATAATTGTCTGAACCAGACATCTTTTGGGAGATATTCAAGATAGTTGATTTAAAGTCCTTAATATAACACCCAATATGAAATATTAAGGCTAGGACCCAACACAATATTTTATAACTTAGAAGAGGGATGTCAAAATAAATTACTAGGTTTTAATTGGTTTTGAAACTCCTAGATTGTTTGAGATTCATTGAATTTTTCAATGGCATGTTTCAATCTCGAGTGTACCCTTCAGGTTTTGTGACTGCGATGTCGAGGATCACAAAACAAGCTGTGAATAACCATGCAAATATACTTGGTACCCTTAATATTTACCCCTCAATCGATGTGCCGGTTAACCACACGCGCTCCATCGATACAATGATAAACATTAAGTTACCCTTTGCCTACCTTGTTAAATCCAGGTTAGTGTGCCGGTTAACCACACACGCTCCACTAACAACTTAATCAAAGTGCAAAGTGTAATTTCATGGGTTAGCACATTATTCACATTTTCCTAAAGTAACTAAGATTGGGAATTTTCTAAAACATTTAGTTACTTTATATTCATCATTATACTTTTAATGAAAATTATAGTCCTTGTCCTACCCGTTCGGCTAACGGCCCTCCACCAGTCAAGGAAGCGGTGGGTGAGAGTGGACACCCATTAAGTTGCCATTTTATAGGCAACAACCTTATACCCCCCTTATAGACCGGCTTCGTGAATGAGGCCTACTAACGGTAAGACTGACTTACTCTTATACATATATATATTATTAACTTATAATACTATAAAGTATAAGGGTTGAATTTTAACGTTTAAAATTCTAGGGGTTGGAACTAAAGTTTTTAAAGTGACTTTACATGTTCCAAAACTTGAGGGCAAGTTTTGTAATTTTCAAAACTTTTCATCTTTCATAACTTATGAGTTAATGGACTAATAAAATGAGAGACTTTTCATTTTATGTAACCTATGTGTTGAATAATGGACTTTAAAAGAATGACTTTTGGTAATCCATAACTTGAGGACAAATTATGGATTCCATTAAAACACATCAAGATCAAGAATTAAACTAACAAGCAAGTTACAAATAATTCCTATGATCTTCTAAACTCATAAGTTCAAGAATGTTCATATCAACAATTTCAAGAATCATAAATAAACCATATAAAACTTGAAATTTTGATAATAGCTATTGAAAATGGATTAGCATAACCACTACACCATCTAAAACAAGTTTTATAATATCAAAACAGTTTAGGGTAATGTTTCTAGTCCATTTCCAGCAGCAAAACTCGAAAATCTGCATTCAGGGGCTCCTACTCGTCGAGTGCAAGAACCTACTCGATGAGTAGGATGAATTTACTCATGGACTCGTCGAGTCCCCCTATGGACTCGGCGAGTTCATGCTGCAGAATGCAGAAAACTAAGTTTTTTCAACAAGTTTGCATCAAGTATCAAATAAACAAGCCTAGGCTCTGATACCACTGTTGGGTTTTGAGCATTCTAACACTCCTAGGGTGTATATGCAACCCTAGAAACCTTAGATCTATGTTTTACTAAGATACATGCAAAATTGATTTTCTAAGGTTCTTCAACTATCTAGCATAGCATGGGGAACTTTTAAACATAAATTCTAGAAGAAGAACATACCTTTTGTGGTTTGGATTCCTTGAGAACCTTGTGAGCCTAGCACCTCAAGTGTGATGCCTCAAATGTCTCACACAACACCACAACACTTGGAACGACCTTGAGAGAAGTTCACTTACACCTCAAAATCGGCTTTCCCTCTTTCTTGTACAAGTAGTATTCATAGTGCCGATTTTGCTTGCATAGGGTTCTTTATATAGTTGTGGCACAAGTAGGGTTACACCATGCAAACCCTAATTGTCATAGCTTTCCATATTTCATGATCCATGGGTTTGTAACCTCCATGGATTATCCATGGAGCACCTTATGGGTTTTAACCCAATCCATACAAACCCTGGATCATTAGCCCACTATACAAGAATAGATGATTTACACAATCAACCCCATATATTTAATTAGTCTCCTTTTGATCACTTAATTAATTCCAAATTAATTCTTTGATCAATACTAATTAAATAATATTATTAATATATTAGAACTTATAATATATTAATAATCCTTAAGTGTCCTTTCTCTCATTTACTCTATCCAAGTGTTGCAATGCCATGCAACCCAAATGGACCATGCCAACCGGGTCAAGTACATTCCAGGAATAGTTATGAACTTAGACACCTAATCCAACAAATTTACATTTTACAAGTTTCATAAAAACTATCTAATCTGTAAAACTATCCTTCAGCCCGATGCGCCTCGCATGCTGCAAATGCTTAGCCCTACATAGCCCCTTCGTGAGGGGATCTGCTGGGTTCTCATCCGATGGTACCCTCTTCACCACGAGGAGTCCTTCTTCTATCCGATGTCTAATGAAATGGTATTTTCTGTCGAGGTGCTTAGATCTGCCATGTTCCCTTGGTTCCTTTGCTAAGGCAACTGCACCCTCGTTATCACAGAAAATCTCCATAGGCTCCTTAATAGCTGGTACAACTCGAAGGTCTCCAATGAATTTCTTTAGCCATATAGCCTCCTTTGTCGCCTCGCTTGCTGCTATGTACTCTGATTTGCAAGTTGAATCAGCCACTGTTTCCTGCTTGGAACTTTTCCAAGTAATTGCTCCTCCATTTAGGGTTAAGACCCGGCCCGACTAAGAGCGGAAATTATCCCTATCAGTCTGGAAACCAACATCACTATACCCCACCACTCTCAAGTCATCACCCCCACCAAGGGTAAGGACCCAGTCCCTAGTCCTCCGTAGGTACTTGAGAATATTCTTCACCGCAGTCCAGTGAGCCTTGCCCGGATTCCCTTGATATCTGCTGACCATGCTCAAAGCAAAGGCCACATCAGGGCGGGTACAAGTCATAGCACACATGATTGAGCCCACAGTGGAAGCATATGGTACATGACTCATCTCAGCTATCTCATCCTCTGTACCCGGGCTCTGAGTCTTACTCAGTTTGGCGTTATTCTAGATCGGTAAGTCACCTTTCTTGGAATTCTGCATGCTGAACCTTTTTAGCACCTTATCCATGTAGGTACTTTGACTAAGTCCAATTAGTCTCTTACTCCTTTCTCTCAACATCCTTATCCCTAGGATATAGGCAGCTTCTCCAAGCTCCTTCATAGCGAAAAACTTCCCAAGCCAGGATTTAACCTCCTGCAAGGTTGGGATGTCATTTCCTATGAGTAGTATGTCATCCACATACAGTACCAAAAATCTAACTATTCTCCCACTAGCCTTAACATATACACAGGACTCATCTTCGCTCCTCGAAAAACCAAACTCTTTGACTTTCTCATCAAAACAAAGATTCCATCTGCGAGATGCTTGTTTCAATCCATAGATGGATTTCTCAAGCTTACATACTCTATTAGGGTGCTTTGCATCGACAAAACCCTCTGGATGACTCATGTAAACATCCTCAGCCGACTTTCCATTAAGGAAAGCGGTTTTGACATCCATTTTCCATATGTCATAATCATGAAATGCAGTTATGGCTAGCAAAACCCTAATAGACTTAATCTTCGTTACTGGTGAGAGGGTCTCATCATACTCAACTGCCGGAGTTTGAGTAAAGCCCTTCGCAACCAGTCGTGATTTGTAAGTGTGTACATTCCCATCCATGTCGGTCTTCTTCTTGAAGATCAACTTGCACCCAACCGTCTTACGACCCGGTACATTGTCAACCAAGTTCCAAACTTGATTGTCATACATGGACTGAATCTCATTGTCCATGGCCTCTTTCCATTTGGCGGACTCAAGGCCTACCATGGCTTCCTTAAAGCTGTTAGGTTCATCCAGATTTACCAGTGTCCTATCACTAATAAATTCATCACCTTCCGCAGTAATATGAAAACCATAGTAATGCTTAGGTGGATTCCTAACTCTTGTGGAACGCCTCAGAGGTACAGACTCATCAACAGGAGTTTCCTCCTCAGGTTGATCGCTAGGGTTTGAGGTTCCTTTACCGCTTGACTCTTGAATTTCTTCAAGATCAATTTTCCTCCCACTGTTTCCTTGGCTTATAAATTCTCTCTCTCGAAAGACCCCTCTCCTTGCCACAAAGACCACATTCTCACTGGGTATGTAGAAGAGGTAACCAAATGAATTATGTGGGTAGCCGATGAAAATACATCGCTCACTTCGAGGTTCGAGCTTATCCTGAGTCTCACATCTCACGAAAGCCTCGCAACCCCAAATCTTGATGTGGTCCAAATTGGGAACTTTCCCAGTCCACATCTCGTGAGGTGTTTTGGCAACCTTCTTGGTAGGGACTAGATTAAGGATACGGGCGGAAGTCTCTAAGGCATACCCCCAGAATGAGATTGGTAACGAAGCTCGACTCATCATGGAATGAACCATGTCCAACAAGGTTCGATTGCGCCTCTCAGCCACACCATTAAGCTGTGGTGTTCTGATTGGTGTCAATTGTGAAACAATTCCACATTCCTTAAGATAGTTAAGGAACTCTGTACTAATATACTCTCCTCCTCAATCGGATCACAGCATCTTAATGTTCCTGCCTAGTTGATTCTCCACTTCCTGTTTAAACTCTTTGAACTTTTCAAAGGTTTTTGACTTATGCTTTATTAAGTAGACATAACCATATCTACTGTAATCATCAGTAAAAGTCACATAGAAGCGGTTAGCATCCCTTATGGCGGTTCTGAAGGGTCCACACACATCTATGTGTATGAGGTCCAACAAAACTTCACCCCTAGCACAAGAACCAGTGAAGGGTGACTTTGTCATTTTTCCAAGTAAACAAGATTCACAACTATCATCTGAATTTAAGTCAAACGACTCCAAAACTCCGGCCTTCTGGAGTTGGCCTATGCGCTTCTTGTTGACATGTCCAAGAAGACAATGCCACAAGGATGCTTTATCCAAACTAGTGGAAGAATCGATATGTAATACATTATTTCCTAAGTTGTCTACAACCGACACAGTTTCATATACACCATTACAAGGCAATGCTTTAAAATAAAGAACATTATTATAAAAAGCATTAATACCACCAACTTCATTATCAAATGAAAAAGTAAATCCTTGTTTGTACAAGCCATGAAAGAAAATAATATTTCTCGCCATTTCAGACGAGTAACAACACTTATTCAGATCTAACACTAACCCACTAATTAGCAACAAAGAATAAACTCCAATCTTAGTGACAGGTGAAGCTTTCCTATTCCCCATGATCAAGTTTATCTTTTCGTGCTCCACATCCTCACTTCTTCTTAGGCCCTGCAAATCAGAACATATATGAATACCTCAACCTGTATCAAGAACCCAAGAAGTAGTATGTGGTGAGTTATTAGACAATATAGTGTAAATACTTGCATGGGTAGGTTTGACCTTCCCATCCTTAACATCTTGCAGGTACTTGGGGCAATTTCATTTCCAGTGCCCCTTTTCCTGACAATAGAAGCATTGAGCTTCTTTTGGGTTGGAAGAAGGAGTGACAGAACCACCTTTGGTTCCACTTGAAGAGGAGCCATCAAGAGACTTTCCCTTGGAACCCTTCGAAGGGTTTTTCCTCTTTTTCCCTCTACTTTGCCCGATTGCCAAAACAGGGGCGGCGGTAGGAGTAGGAGTAGTAACAACCGATTTGCCCTTAAGACCAGTTTCAACGGTCTTCAAGAGCCCTTGAAGTTTGCTAAGTGTGACCTCCTCCTTGTTCATGTGATATGTCATTCAGAATTGATCATAACAAGTAGGTAAGGAGTGCAGTATGATATCAATAGCCAACTCCTCGAGGAAGTTCACATTCAACTTGAGCAAACGGTCCACAAACCTTTGCATTTTTTGCATGTGGCCCGTGATGGGTTCACCATCCTTCATTCGGGTTTTTATCATGGAAGAGATGATTTCATACCTCTCTTGACGAGCACTCTGATGGTAGCGGTCCATCAAGTCCATGTGCATCTCAAAAGGGTAAAAGTCCTCATAGGAATTTTGGAGTTCAGCTTTCATTGTGGCCAACATGATACATGCCACCTTGGTAGCATCTCTCTCATGTGCCCTAAAGTCAGCGATCTCCTCTGGAGTAGCAGTAGACTCATCTATTTCCTTCAGCTCCTTGTCGAGGACATATTCCTTGTCCTCGTAACGAGTGACCATCCTGATGTTCCTGATCCAATCATTGAAGTTTGAACCATCAAAGATGAGTCTCCCACAAAGATTCATGAGAGAGAAGGAGCTGGTAGGGTTTGAGCTAGAAGCAACATTGTTGGAAGACATCTGAAAAGAAGAAAGACAAGTTTAGATTAGATATAGAATCCTTAATAAGACACCCAAATGTAATATTAAGGGTAGGACCCAACACAATACTTTATAACTTGGAAGAGGGATGTCGTAATCCAAGCTATAAAATATTTGAAGGTAGGTGAATGACGATTCACCAATTTCCACCATGAAAAACGAAATAAATCGTTAGGTTTTAATTGGATTGAAACTCCTAGATGCTTTTGAGATTCATTGAACTTTTCAATGGTATGTTTAAATCTCGATTGTGCCCTCTCAAGTTTGTGACTGGGATGCCGAGGATTACAAACAAGGTGTGAATAACCATGCAAATTTACTTGGTACCCTCAATCTTTATCACCTAATTGATGTGCCGGTTACCCACACGCGCTCCACCGATCTATGATAAATATTAAGTCACCCTTTGACACTCTTACTAGTCCATGTTAGTGTGTCGGTTACCCACACACGCTCCACCAACGACTTGGTAAGGTACAAAGTGTAATTTCATGGGTTAGCACCAATTTCACATTTTCCTAAAGTAACTAAGACTGAGAATTTATAAAGGTTTAGTTACTTTATATATTTCATTATACTTTTAATGAGAATTATAGTCCTTGTCCTACCCGTTCGGCTAACGAGCCTCCACTAGTCAAGGAAGCGGTGGGTGAGAGTGGACACCCATTAAGCTGCCATTTTATAGGCAACAACCTTATACCCCCCTTATAGACCGGCTTCGTGAATGAGGCCTACTAACGGTAAGACTGACTTGCTCTTATACATATATATATATATATATATATATATATATATATATATATATATATATATATGTATATATATATATATATATATATATATATATATATATATATATATATATATATTATTAACTTATAATACTATAAAGTATAAGGGTTGAATTTTATCTTTTAAAACTCTAGGGTTTGGAATTAAAGTTTTCTAAAGGACTTAAAATTTCCAAAACTTGAGGGCAAGTTTTGAAACTATTTAAAACCTTTCATGTTCATAACCTATGAGTTTAATGGTTTATTAAAATGAAGACTCTTCACTTTATGTAACCTATGGCTCTTTAATGACAATTTAAAGAAGTGACTTTTGGTAATCCATAACTTGAGGACTAATTATGGACTCCATCAATAGGCATTAAGATCAAGAATTACACTAACAAAAAATTTGCAAATAATTCTTATGATCTACTAAAACTCATGAGTATGAACATTCATATCAACAATTTCAAGAATCATATAAACACATATAAAAACTTGAAATTTTGATAATAACCATTGAAAATGGATTAGCATAGTCATTACACCATCAAAACCATGTTTTATAAATCCAAAACAGTTTAGGGTAATGATTCTAGTCCATTTCCAGTAGCAAAACTCGAAATTCTGCACACAGGGGCTCCTACTCGTCGAGTGCAAGAACCAACTCGACGAGTAGGATGCAATTTGTCATGGAATCGTCGAGTCCCCCCATGGACCCAGCGAGTTCACTGTTCAGATTGCAGAATTCTCGAGTTTTTCAAGCTGTTTGCATCAAATACAATGAAAACAAGCCTAGGCTCTGATACTAATGATGGGTTTTGAGCATTCTAACACTCCTAAGGTGTACATGCAACCCTAGAAACCTTGGATCTATGTTTTCTCTAATATTCATGCAAATAAGAATTTCCCAAGGTTTACATCCTAACTAGCATGACGTGGGGTACTTGTAATATAAAAACTAGTAGAATGACATACCTTTGTAGTTGCTTGGATTCCTTAAGACTTTGTGAGCCTAGCACCTCAAATGTGATGCCTCAAATATTTCACACAACACCACAACTCTTGGAATAACTTGAGAGAAGAACACTTTGATCACAAAATCGGCTAGCCCTCCTTGTCTTGTAATAGTGCCGATTTTGCTAGCTATGGAGCTCTTTGTATAGTGTGTCACATGTAGGGTTACACCATGTAAACCCTAATATGCATGGCTTTTCATTTCCTCCATGATCCATGGGTTATAACCTCCATGGAGCATCCATGGAGCACCCAATGGGTCCTAACCTAATCTAGTGAATCATGAACCATAAGCCCACTACATAGGAATGAATGATTTACAATCAATCCCCATATATTTAATTAGTCTCTTTTTTATCACAAAATTAATTCCAAATTAATACTTGATCAATACTAACTAAATAATATGATTTCATATTAATATATTAGAACTTATAATATATTAACAAATCGTAAGTGTCCTTTTCTCATTTTGTATATCCAACAGTTGAGATGTCGATGCAACCCAAATGGACCATGTCAAGTCGGGTCAAGTACATACTAAATATAGTTATGGACTTAGACACCTTATCCAACATAGGGCGCACTTGATCTTCTGGTCATCCGGGCATGGACATGTGAAGAAGCAGCCCTCCATATCAGACAAACATATCATCACCACAATCGGGTCCTTGACCCCGTCAAACTCAAGGGGCTTTGTGTTGCTGAAGTCCCGATACTGAAATGATCTTCTCCCCTGAACCCCCGCAGCAGTCACAATTGTGATAGCTGCAACAACAATAGCCTTGGACATAGCGACATACCACTCATCGAACAACTCAATCATCGCGGTCTTAGTAGACCCAAAGACCTCACGGATGGCACGCCGGACAACAGCAACAACCTCAGCAATGATCAACTCACGGATGTCATCATCTGTCAATCCCGGCCTATACTGGGCACCATATCATGAACCAGATCCTCTCATGAACACCATACTGAAAAGGAACCGAAATATATCAGAAATACCACAATTCATGCTATTACAGTCATCACAGGGAGACTAAACCCTCAGGGTTTGTGACTTCCTTGATATGCGTATGGGTCCTGTGCTTTTAGTAGTACGAGCCCATACTACCTTCCACACCTACCCATAATTGTCTCAATGGATCATCACAAACTACCCGGAAACAAACTCAATCATTAGGATACACATACATCCTATACTCACTCTCTAGAGAAGGGCTAATCATCCTTCAGCTGGCTTGTTACACATACACTCACTCATGAAACTTCTGTTGGGTTTTGAGCATTCTAACACTCCTATGGTGTACATGCAACCCTATAAACCTTGGATCTTATGTTTTCTCTATTATATATGCAAATATTAACTATTCCAAGGTTTCATCCTAACTAGCATATTATGAAGAACCTATACTACAAAGTTCTAGTTAGATGACATACCTTTTGATGTAGCTTGATGTCTTCAAGCTTTAAGAGCTTAGCCCCAATAGTGTGGAAGCCTCAAATGGAATCACAAATCACCAAAACACCTTGGAAGAACTTCAGAGAATATGTATGCACACTAAAATCGGCCCACTCTTATTTTCACACACTTGTGCCAATTTTGTGAGCCAAGGACCCCTTTATATATTATGGAGGATTAGGGTTACATCCATGTAAACCCTAATACCCATGACCTTTCATTTACATAGGATCCATGGGTTAAAAGCTCCATGGACCATCCATGAAAGCTTAGCCCAACCTAAATGAACTTGGCCCATTCCATATATATAAGAGTCCATATTTAATTAGTTCTTTTTGATCACTTAATTAATTCTAAATTAATTCTTGATCAATACTAATTAAATAATATGATTCCATATTAATATATTAGAACTTATAATATATTAATATAAATCATAAATATACTATTCTCAAAAGACTATCCATATAAATTATGCCGGTGAAGTGCAACCCAAATGGACCATGTCGGGTCGGGTCAAGTACATACCAAATATAGTTATGGACTTAGACATTAATCCAACAGTCTCCCACTTGGATAAGTCTAAAACTATTATTGAGTATGACTTCAAAACCTAACTGGCAATCGTAGCTCTTAAAGCCGTTGTCGAACTCTGACCTTGTCAATGACTTGTCAATTAGATAAGGGATCATATATTCCTCCATTCTAGATATCATATGGACTGAGACATGGATTATAATCATTCTCTCTGTCCATTTGTTGTTTCCCGATTTTCGATTTATGATGACTGACTGATTGAATAAATCAAATCAGTCCTGGCTTGGCCAAGCACTCACATGTGTCATCGCTAAATCATCGAGGGGCCCACATATATCGCTTTTATCCCGAAGGTAAAAGGAATGGATAAACTTCGACTCATATGGCTTGTTCTACTACTTGTTGAATCATACACAAAGGCACGTTTTATAACATCGAGTTACCAAATGCGTTTTCGTGCAATCAATGTATAACCAACTCATAGTAACAACTCATATCTCTAGGTTTGAAGAATATAAGATATTATCGTCTCATGATCACTCGTGATAAAATCCATGAAGTGATTCAAATGAGCGCGAGTTGAATCCAATACTCAGAACTTATGAGCACTCATGAGTGTTGTAGCACCACTTTGTCCACCAACTTGGACCTCTATAAACCAACCCATGACAGTCTTGATTCATATCTACTTCCAACATATGACCGACTGTGGATGGTTTGAATAACTTAATCATTCAGGAAGAGCGACTTAGTTATTCTAGAAGTCAAAACATGCAAAGTGAAACACAAGAATAAATGAATCAAATATGATATCAAACCCTATGAATATAAATAAACACTTTTATTTATCACCATACTGATTACTCATTATTCATTGTTTCGGTTTTATCAACTTTATACTTGAATTAAAAACACTAGTTGTCCCATGCTCCAAGCATGTACACTATGTTTTTCTTAAACAATAGCTTTGCCATACACCAAGTATGCACTCTATGTTTGTCTATGATCCTTACTTTGTGAAATAAACCAATTGAACATAATTTCAATGATTCTAATTTCACACTCCCAAATCCTTATCGAAAAATGTGAGAATTTCAAATTCCTATCATTTACCGAAATCTGTTTAGATTTTAAACTTATATGCACTGACCCTCCTGTAATGAATATGTACAAAGTCACAAAGACTTGTCAACAGTCATTATAAGGTATTCCAATGGAGATCAACTCCATGGAAACTAAGTCTCATATTCAAAGTACATTGCTTTGGACATGCTTCTTGCATTAAGTTTTCTAATCTTACACAGATAACTTCCACCTATAGAGACAACTCCATATTCTCATTTTGACTATCACTTCTGAATAAGAGATGCCTCTTTTCAGAATATGTCAATATGGTCCTTCCAAAATTAGCACTATACTTCCAACTGTCCCTGAGCAACCAATCTTTGGTAAACCTCAGATTGTCCTCGACAATTGCTTAATCATTTTAGTCATATCCAATTCTAGACCTTTTCCCTTCTTAATGCCTCTGGGCATTTGGAAAAATTTAGAAATGACAAATATTATAGCACATGCAATCGATCCTGTACCCAAAGCAAATGGTACATGATTCATGATGTCTCACATAAAGACATGATTCTAGACCAGTCTTTTGCTACAATATTTTTATTTGCCATGTTTTCAAAATTTGACTATGAAGAGGGATGCCGTAATCATAATCGAATTTTGAGAACGCAATATATAGAATTTCCTTAAGTTGAACCAATCCAACATGAAATTCATATATATATTATTGACTAAAGATGATTAAGGTCTCAATCTAAGCCTTTAGAACTGAAATGAAGTATATCCTCTCCCTTAATTATAGCAAAACAACTTTTTCAATCCCTGCAGCCTCACGAATTGAAACTTTTGTTATCTATAATTAACATTGCTAACTTGCAACACTAACAATAATTATCATGCTCCCACTAACATGATGATTATTAGCATAACACTTATTCTCCCACTAGCTTTGACATATACTCAGAAATCAGCTGGACTTCTAGAAATCAATACTTTATTGACTTTCTTACCAAAGTTCAGATTTTGATACGAGATGCTTTGATAAAACTTTATCAAAATCATACACCTTTCCTTAGATAGCATGCATGTGTGTCTAAACAATTTCAGAACTATGAAAAGAGATGTCGTAATCATTGTCTCAATTGTTTAGACCTTTTGCCATCTGCTTCAAATCTACTTGGTGGAAGTGTTTCCTCACCATCATTTTCATGAATCGGAGAGAAACCTTATGACCCTTAGATTTTATGGTGTATGTGTTCTTATCCATGTGAATCGTCAAAACCATAGTCACAAGACAAGGATAATGACAAATCCAAACTCATATGGACTGAATTTATGCAATCTTAACTTCTTGCCACCTGGCAGTACAGGGCCTGCCATTGCTTCCAAGTTGTTATGCAACCAATTGAGAACTTTCAGAACTCCTATGCAAAGCCAACTTTAATTGGAATGGGCACATAATATGTCAACACGATAGGTTATAAACCTCAAGTCGTGTGCTACTGAAGAACCTCAGGTTTTATTCTTGATTAGTTCTTGAAATTCTTTTTAGGATCTTTAAGACTCCCACTATCCTCTTGACATATAAGACTATCTTGCCAAATATTCAAGAGATAGTGCGGATTCTTTATCAAGACAAACACTTCACACAATTGGCCTTAGTTGGTCTTTGTTTTATCCAAAACATCACAACTTACCAATTTCAAATGTACAAGAGTAGGACACTTTTACTCTTACATTTGACAAGTGTTTTAAACCTTTCTTTAAGATATGTAACTCAAGTTACAATCTTGGAGTATGACTCTCAGAATTGTTTTGGAACGAAGTATGACTCATCTTCCTGATCTAACCATTTCAACAATTCATGACTCCTCTTCTTAGTCATAAGAATGCACTAAGATAACCTTTAGAGGACTAATTGTGATATGATTTCTAAATCATTAAGATGATCACAAACATGATACTAAAGTACTCTCCCATCTTTTCAGATTTGAGAAACTTTTATCTTTCTGCCTAATTTGATTCTTCCCATTCGTTCTGCCATACATTGAGACTTTTCCAATGTTTCAGAATTATACTTAAACTTGTAAGTATAACCAAATTTACTAAACTTTAGTAAATCAAATAGTCTTAATGAGCTTTGTGGTGGACATGACCAGTGCACAAGAATGTGTACTCGATCCCTTTACTCCTTCACTTGACTCACACATCCATGTGAACAAGTAATTAGTCTTGATTTTCCAATGCTTGAAAGTTCTCATTCATCATACTATTCAACTTGCATGATTCCAAGTTTCGGTCCAATTGAAACTTGGGCGATGAGGAACTTTCCTGATTTGGTAAATTTAGACACTACCACAAATGAAAGAATCAAATCCATTTTCCAATATTGCTGTCAGTGGAATCATATAAGCAACAATTTTCCACAAATGCCATTGTAAGGATACTTCAAATAAATAAAATTAAACAATTTTCTTTTATTTTAAAACTTTGCGGAAAAACTTATCCTTACAATCCACATGGAAAATTGTTGTTATCTATTCCTTAGCAATATATCATAACTTCTTAAGCAATTGCTCAAAATTCTGATGCGATCGAAATCCACCTTCGCGATCAGAATCAACATATACTTCCTTTAAGATTTCTCTCTATTCTTTGATTCTTAAAACATCAACATGTGACCCAGTCACATCATGTAATGAGGATATCAGAATAGAACTTAACAGAGTTAGATAATGGGCTCTACCTGATGTAGAGTCAAACTTATTGACTTTAACATCTTTAGGTAAATTTGGCAGCTTTGCAATCAACGCCCCTTCCTTTGGCAAAATAAACATATGGACCCTCTGGTAATAGGACTATCTCAGACTTAGCCTTTCTCTTTACCATTTGGTCAACCGGGTTGACTATGTCCAATCCCTTTCCATTGGGAAGAGAATGCTTTTTCTGGATTTCCAGTGTCACCATTGTCACTGTCTATAAAGTTTTTGGGAAGTTGATCTTCTAATCAAATTTGCTTTACTATCGTTCCAAATCATTGTTGATTCAGCAGCACCAAGCAAATAGATATGATCATTAAGGTTCATGTCATAGTCTGTTTCATAGTAGTCCCAAAGGAACTCACTATGTGACTTAAAAAGTGATTGAACATCCAACTTTCTCAAGACTTTGACACCCAACTCTCCCGGCTTGTCAATATGTGACTTCATCTCTAAGATGTGATCACACATAGACCTTGCTTGCCATTAGGGCTTGAGTGACCTTGAACTAGTGGGTTAGGGAGAATAATTGGAGGAGGTGGAGGAAGAGAAGTATGACTTCCATGAGCCAAACTCGGGAAGTCATATTCATTAGGAAAGCTTGGTTTGGGAAGATCATTGTTGTCTAAACCAGACATCAACAATGGGAGAAATTCACGTAAAGTTGATTTAAGTCCTTAATATAACACCCAATATGATATATTAAGGCTAGGACCCAACAAACTATTTTATAACTTGGAAGAGGGATGCCGTAATCCAAGCTATAAAATATTTGAAGGTAGGTGAATGACGATTCACCAATTTCCACCAAGATAAACGAAATGTATTATTAGGTTTTAATTGGTTTTGAAACTCCTAGATTCTTTTGAGATTCATTGAACTTTTCAATGGCATGTTTCAATCTCGAGTGTGCCCTTCAGGTTTTGTGACTGGGATGCCGAGGATCACAAAACAAGGTGTGAAGTAACCATGCAAATATACTTGGTACCCTTAATATTTACCCCTCAATCGATGTGCCGGTTAACCACACACGCTCCAACGATACTATGATAAACATTAAGTTACCCTTTGCCTACCTTGTTAAGTCCAGGTTAGTGTGCCGGTTAACCACACACGCTCCACTAACAGCTTAAACAAAGTGCAAAGTGTAATTTCATGGATTAGCACCTTATTCACATTTTCCTAAGTAACTAAAATTGAGAATTTATAAGTGTTTAGTTACTTAGTATTTATCATTATACTTATAATGAAGGGAGAATTATAGTCCTTGTCCTACCTGTTCGGCTAACGACCCTCCACCGGTCAAGGAAGCGGTGAGTGAGAGTGGACACCCATTAAACTACCATTTTATAGGCAGTAACCTTATACCCCCCTTATAGACCAGCTTCGTGAATGAGGCCTACTAATGGTAAGATGACTTGCTCTTATACATATAATATATTAAACTTTTAATATTATAATAGTATAAGGGTGTATTTTAGACATTTAAAATACTTGGTGGTTTAATCTATTAATTAAACTAGACTTTTAATTTAATTAAACTCAAACCATATATTTATGGATTAATAATACTCTTTTAATTAAACGCTTTAATTAACTATTAATAAAGTCCATAAGAGTTAATTTGAACTATTCAACAAAACATCATAATTCCAATTATTAAACTCAAAATTAAAACCATTTAATTAATTGTTTAAGTTATGAACCCAAGAGTTTTAGAATTCAATTCTTTTTTTTCATAAAAAACTTTTCTCAAATTCCAAAACTTGAGGGCAAGTTTTGTAATTTTTGAAAACCTTTAGATTCCATAACTTATGGAATTAATGGTGTTTTATGATGAAACTTTCCATGTTCCATAACTTAAGAACAAGTTATGGAATTCTTTAAAACATTAACACCAAATTTTGCAACTCCATAAAAACTTTGAATCAAATTTTTTTTTTAAAAAAAAACTTTCATATCCATAACTTATGGAAGTTTCAAAAACCCTTAAGATCACAACTTTAAAAAAAACTTTTGAGCTCCAAAATTTTATGACAAAATATGTAACTCCTTAAAACATTTAGATCAAACTTTTAAAACTAATAAAATAATTATATCATTTTATCTTT
The DNA here is from genome assembly GCF_052849685.1 of Lactuca virosa. Classification (NCBI taxonomy): domain Eukaryota; kingdom Viridiplantae; phylum Streptophyta; class Magnoliopsida; order Asterales; family Asteraceae; genus Lactuca; species Lactuca virosa. The sequence goes on along the minus strand of NC_136430.1, from coordinate 407,645,658 downwards.
TACTAAATTTGACCAAATTCAACTCATATAACAAATGATTCAAATTTTACAAATAATTCGTTTTTCACAAAACAAGTAATTATCTTAAAATTTGACAAACGTCATGTTTTTTTTCCTTTTTTTTCAACTTGAAAATAAAACATTTGCATCAATATAATAGAAAACAACCCATGGCTCTAATACCACTGTTGGGTTTTGAGCATTCTAACACTCCTATGGTGTACATGCAACCCTATAAACCTTGGATCTTATGTTTTCTCTATTATACATGCAAATATTAACTATTCCAAGGTTTCATCCTAACTAGCATATTATGAAGCACATATACTACAAAGTTCTAGTTAGATGACATACCTTTTGATGTAGCTTGATGTCTTCAAGCTTTAAGAGCTTAGCCCCAATAGTGTGGAAGCCTCAAATGGAATCACAAATCACAAAAACACCTTGGAAGAACTTCAGAGAATATGTATGCACACTAAAATCGGCCCACTCTTATTTTCGCACACTTGTGCCAATTTTGTGAGCCAAGAACCCCTTTATATATTATGGAGGATTAGGGTTACATCCATGTAAACCCTAATACCCATGACCTTTCATTTACATAGGATCCATGGGTTAAAAGCTCCATGGACCATCCATGAAAGCTTAGCCCAACCTAAATGAACTTGGCCCATTCCATATATATAAGAGTCCATATTTAATTAGTTCTTTTTGATCACTTAATTAATTCTAAATTAATTCTTGATCAATACTAATTAAATAATATGATTCCATATTAATATATTAGAACTTATAATATATTAATATAAATCCTAAATATACTATTCTCAAAAGACTATCCATATAAATTGTGCCGGTGAAGTGCAACCAAAATGGACCATGCCGGGTCGGGTCAAGTACATACCAAATATAGTTATGGACTTAGACATTAATCCAACAACTTCCACCAACCCTGTAGCCGCTCGTGTATACTAATCATACATAATGCTGGATTCCATAGACAGTCGAATACTTGATTCTACCCTAAGCCCACAACCAAATGAGGAACATGATAAGGCTAAATCAAACATTCCCATGCTATAGAATCTTAGTTATGTACAACTATGATACACACAGTAAGCAACTATAACAATGATTTCAATTCGATCTAGCATACAAAAGATTCTCCTAAGCTATCAGGCATCATAACCCAAACAATCCTATTATGCAATTAATGGTTTCTACATGAAATAACGTAGATAAATCCTTATAAATTTAAGGGTACACGAAACCTATTAGATCTAGTCACAACTCTATTGAAGTAACATTCTATTAAACAACAAGAACTCTATAACCCCAAGTAATTTTGAAAAATCATGTTATTATTATTTATATTTTATATTTATAATATAAAGATATCTTATTATATATAAAGATATCTTATTATAATTTGATAATTCTAAATTGGAATTATTATTATTACTTAATAGCTATTAGGTATAAATATAAGTATCTATCTAAGTGAGTATATAATGTAGTTTTTGATCTTTCTACATGAAAGATTTGAAAGGATATGGATGATATATTATTTTCTTCATTTTTTGCTCTTGTTTTCGAATTTCATTTACTAAGCAAAAAGTCATAGATGAAAACATACCTCTTAATTGTTGTAGTAAACAATCAAACAAAATCCTTCTTGGAGTCACTTAGAAGCTAGCACCATACATCTCGTGCCTTTGATGGTTCACACCCAACCCTAGCAACAAGGAGACTTAAGAGAGAGGAGAGGGGATAAAGGATTTTTGGCTATCTCTTGGAAAGGAGGAGTGGCCGAAAATCCAAGGCCAGGGGGTCCTTTTATAGTGTAACTTGGAAACCACAGATAACCCTAATTTGATTCAAATAATATTAATTCAAATTCGTAATAATCTGGTGTCCTATTTATCTGTAAGAAATATTCCAGATGCCCTGAAATACCCTAAAATCATTCACCCCTTCCAAGGAAGGTTCTTAAACCTCTCTTGTTCAACTATTGAACAATTACACTTTAACATTTGCACTTTTAATTAATCTAATTAATCCAAAAATCAATTCTAATTAATTGAACAATTACACTTTATCCCTTGCACTTTTAATTAATCTAATTAATCCAAAAATCAATTCTATTTAACCCTAATGAGTTTTTTTTTCGGAAAAAAGTTTGTTTTTTATATATCAATATGGATCTCTATGGAAAGAGGACGAAAAATAATGAACAATAATATATTTGTTTTTTTTTTCGATAAAATACATGACCTAAAAATATTTAAACGGAAAAAGAGGTAAGTTTTTTTGGTATAATCTAATGCATGTGCGTCTAATGTACAATTCTACAACCATTCCTTTAGTTGTAGCTGTTGGATTAATGTCTAAGTCCATAACTATAATTGGTAAGACTTGACCCGACCCGGCATGGTCCATTTGGGTTGCATGGCATCATGCATTTGGATAGACTATAATGAGAGAAATAACACTTAAGGTTGGTTAATATATTATAAGTTCTAATATATTAATAAGGTTATTTAATTAGTATTGATCAAGAATTAATTTGGAATTAATTAAGTGATCAAAAGGAGACTAATTAAATATATGGGTTGATTGTGTAAATCATTCATTCTTATATATGTGGGCTTGTGATCCAAGATTCCTTATGTTGGACTAAGTCCATGGGGTGACCCATGGATACTCCATGGAGGTTAAAATCCATGGAGCATAAGGAATGGGTAAAGTTATGAGTTACATGGTGTAACCCTAATAGCCACCATATAAAAGAATCCCATGGGTCAAGAAATCGTGCACTAATGTGTGAATATGAGGGCTAGACGATTTCAAGGAGTGTTCCATTTCTCTCAAGTCATTCCATGTGCATTTGGTGTTGTGTGAACCATTTGAGGTGTCAGACTTGGGGCACTAGGCACTCAAGCTTCATGGAGACAAGCTACATCAAACAAAGGTATGTATTCTATCCATTTGATTACCCAAGTATCAAGTATTGTATGCTAGATAGGGTAATACCTTGGAAAGTTCATAATTGCATGTATAATAGAGAAAACATAGATCCAAGGTATTTAGGGTTGCATGTACACTTAGGAGTGTTAGAATGCGCAAAACCCATCAGTAGTTCATTATGATTTCAGCCGCTCACGATTGGTTTCTTGTTAATAATGGTTCTGTATTGAACCTCTCTCTTTCTCTTTCTCTTTCTCTCTCTCTCTCTCTCTATATATATATATATATATATATATATATATATATATATATATATATAGACACACACACACACATTAGTGTTGTGAAAGTTGAATACAAGTATAAATTTTATATAGGTTGTTCAGGTGTCGGACTTATAACCCATGTTCACGAAAGCTAGCCCGAAAACATTCATTAGTCCGGAAATCCTCGTTAGAAAAATTCCCTCTAAAAAAACTTATGTAACATTGGATCTTACGTGAAACGTTCACTATCTTCACCTCTTTATACAAGACAACAAGGAACTCATCGATGCTCACCCCAAATCTATCTAATCCATATAAACTGATCTTGAAATAATATTCATTTATTTTGGGCCCTCGTTGATTTTCCAAAAAAAAATCCAATTATTGTTGTTAAACTTCTTTATCACAAAGAAAATATAATTCTAAACCCTTAGGCCCCGAATTCCTGTTGCACAATTCTAAATGGCCCAATACCAGTTAAGGCACTCACCAATAAGCCTGCTAAACGAGCAACCTAACTAATGACAAAACTTAATCTCATTTCAATAAAAAAGATAAAAATTATAAACAATATACTGAATATTCTTGTGTATTCGATGATTTGATACTGTGTACATGAGAGTGTATAAATACAAGGTAAAAGCAACTAACTCCTAATTACAAGCAGGAGACCAGGTACAAGAGAAAGACTAAGACTAAGTCTAAGCACGTGCTTGAGAACACGTATGATACACTTTATTACCCCCTGCAAGCTGAAAATCAGGACGAATGTGAAGCTTGTGTTTTAAGATCATGAACCGATCTTTGTGTAAAGGTTTAGTGAAGATGTCCGCAACCTGATCAACCGAAGAAATGGGACTGATTACAAGTTCTTTTGCTTCCACTTGCTCTTTGATAAACTAAAAATCCAATGCTATGTGTTTGGATCTTGTGCGAATAACCAGATTTTCTGTCATGAATATAGCACCAATATTATCACACAACAATAATAGAGAACAGGAGAGTGGAGAATGTAGTTTTGTTAATAGTTGCTTGATCCATATTAGTTCAGCAGCTGTATATGCGAGAGATCGGTACTCTGCTTCAGTACTTGAACGTGCAACAACACGTTGTTTACGAGAAGTCCAACTGATGAGATTGGAACCATGGAAAATGGCAAAACCATACTGAGAGCGACTGTCATCTTGATCAGAAATCCATCCAGCATCAGAGTATGCGAGAAGAGATGTATGGTTTATAGGTTTAAAGTGCAAGCATTCATTGATAGTACCTTTAAGGTACTTGAGAATGCGCTTGACAGCTTGCCAGTGACTAGTTGTAGGCGAGTGCATGTATTGGCATACTCTGTTGACAGCATAGGATATGTCAGGACGCGTAATGGTGGCATACTGTAGAGAACCTACAACCTTGAGATAGAGTGTAGGATCAGAGAACAACTCTCCATGTGCTGTTAATCGCATGTTGTGGTCAGCAGGTGTTGAAATTGGAGAGGCTTCATCCATGTGAGTTCGAATGAGAATATCTTGTATGTAACTTGATTGAATCATTGTAAGACCAGTTGGAGTATTTTTGATGTTGATGCCTAGGAAGAAATGTAATGACCCCAGATCTTTAAGTGCAAAAACATTATGTAGCTGAGCAATAAATCTTGTAATGAGAGATTCATTTGTCCCTGTGATAATGAGGTCATTAACATAAACTAAAATATAAATAATAGTTGTCTTTGAGTGGTGAACAAACAGTGATGTGTCAGAGTAGCATGCACGAAATCCTTGAGTGAGCAGATGGTTTTTAAGTTTAGTGAACCAGGCGCGAGGGGCCTGTTTAAGCCCATAGATTGCCTTATGGAGTCGACAAACTTGATTTGGTTTGCTGTGATCTTCGAAGCCTCTCGGTTGCTTCATGTAGACAACTTCTCGCAGATCGCCATTTAGAAAAGCGTTGTTGATATCTAGTTGACGAATGCACCACTTGTTTGAGATAGCCAGGGACAGGACCAAACGGATGGTGGTGGGCTTGATGACTGGGCTAAACGTGTCAAAGTAGTCAATACCCTCCTTTTGACTGTATCCTTGAGCCACGAGACGGGCTTTGTGTCGTTCAATCGTACCATCCGACTTCCTTTTGATCCTGTAAATCCATTTACAGCCTACAAGATTAATATTAGTGGGACAATCAACTAGATACCAAGTTCTATTGCGCATAAGTGCATCATACTCATTCTGCATGGCATCTTTCCAAGATTGATGCTTGATTGCCTGTTTAAAGTTTGAAGGTTCAATTTGAGATAAAGAAGTAGAAGAGACAGAAAAGGATTTGGGTTTTAAAGAGTTGGTGCGAGCTCGAGTAACCATAGGATGAGTGGTAGTTGTGGATGGCCTATAATGAGAAGTTGATGGGCATGTTTGTTTAGCACGAGAGCTAACTGTGGATTGTTGGTGTTGAGGAATATGGGGAGGAGAGGGAGTAGTGTTAGGAGAAGGTTGAATATTTGTGGGACAGGAAGAAACAGGGGTGTGTGGTGTTGAAGGTGGTTGGGTAGGATTAGAGTCGGGAGGGAGCATGGTGGCGAATTGCAGGAGTGTAGGATCAGTAGTGGAGTTGGGCGGAATGATTTGAGATGCAGGGGAATGGGAATGCAGTTTTGAAGCATATGGAAACACATCCTCATTGAATATGACATGCCTAGCAATATAGATCCGAGAAGAGGATTGATGGTAACAAAGATAACCCTTATGGGATGCGCTGTATCTAATGAAAACACAGGGAAGCGAACGAAAGTCTATTTTGTGTGGGTTATAGGGTCTAAGAAATGGTTAGCAGAGACATCCAAAGGTCTTAAGAAAGGCATAGTCTGGATTTTTGGTGTATAATCGCTGATAGGGAGAGTCATAGTTGAGAGTAGGATTGATTGTGCGGTTATGTAGATAGGTGGCTGTTTTGAATGCATGCTCCCAGAAGCAGTGAGGAAGAGATGAATGAGCAAGAAGGGTTACGCCTTTCTCCACAATGATCCGGTTGCGACGTTCAATAGCACCATTTTGTTCCTGTGTATAGGGACAGGAAACACGATGGTTAATGCCTTGGTTAGTGAGATATGTTGAGACACTGCGGTATTCACCACCCCAATCAGATTGGAGGTTTTTGATGGAGGTGTTAAATTGATTTTTGATCATTTGATGAAATTAAATGAAGGTGGGAAGAACTTGAGATTTATGAGAAATAAAGTAAATCCACACAAACTTTGTACAATCATCAATAAACAAGACGAAATATCGGTTTCCATTTATTGAAAAAAGAGGGGAAGGCCCACATACATCTGAATACACTAATTCAAAGGGATGTGAAGAAGCAACATGTTTATTATGGAGTGGAAACCAGTGGCTCTTTCCCAGTTGGCATGAATCATAAACTGTGGGAAAGGCGTCTGATGAAGTCGGAAGCTTGAAGGAAGTGAGAAGGCGTTTGAGAAGCGAGGCATGAGGGTGAGCGAGTCTCTTGTGCCAGCCATGAAGAGAAGTACGAACGCCTGTAAGAGCTAGAATAGGAGAAGAGGTGTTTGACACTTGATTATTGGAGGCTGGAACACGATAGAGGCCCTGCAACGACTTAACAGAACAGTGAGTATGCCAAAATTATAAATAAACATCATTGTCTGTACTCAGTTTGGAAACACCGAGCAGACGTTTAGTGATGTTTGGAACAACCAAAACAGAAGGCAATCGAAGAGAATGTAATTTAGATGAAGCAATATGCGAAATAGATAGTTGATTACCATTGCCCACTTGAAGTTTATCAGAACCATGATATGGTTCGGCAATGGTCATGTTCTGTAGGTCTGGAGTGATATGATCGGTGGCGCCGGTATCAAAATACCAATTTGGATCAACAACTTTAGATGGACTAGTGTGATGAGTCAGGTGGGCCTGACGAGACTGAGAGTCACGGGGATTGGGCCTGCAAGATGGGTAATCCACCATATTCGCTCGTTGCCAGCAGTCCACCGCCTCATGACCAGGCTTATTACATAACTGATACTGGGGGCGGTGACGTCGAGAATCAGTGGAGCGTGATCCAGGTGAGTAGTGAGAGGAGGAAGCAGAATCCGATGCAGAGTTGGTTCTTGGTGGGGTACGATTTGTTTGAACAGCCAGGGGAACCGAAGCATTTGGGGCCGGTGGAGGAGCAAGAAGTTGGCGATTGTGATCTTGCTCCAAGCGTGCTTCTTCTTGCAGAAGGAGGCCAATTAGGTCATCAACATTAGGAACATCATCCTTGACCATATATGCAGCAGTAAAAGGACCGTAGGAGGAGTCAAGACCGCTTAGAATATGTCCGATCAAGTCCTCATCAGATATCGGTTGAAGAGATTCTGCCAAAGAGTCAGCAATGACCCGTTTTTGTTCAAGGTATTCGAGCATGGTCAAGGCCCCTTTGGACAGAGTTTGAAGCCGGAGTTTCATAGACATCCGTTTGGCCTTTGTCTGCGCCTGAAACGTGCGCTCGATGGTGGTCCAAGCAGCATGAGAAGAGGTAGCACGGGCAACCAGGGCAAGAGCCCTCTCAGATAAGGTGGATTTAAGCCACAGAAGAACAAATCGGTCTCGTTGTTTCCACAATTGAAAGTCTGGGTTTGGTTCAGTGGTGGGGGGATCTGTGACAGGAGCAACTATACGAGTTTCTGCAGGTGGATTGGGGGCAGAGATGAACAATTCGAGATTGAAGGTTTCAAGAGCAGAAACGATGGTGGTGCGCCATAGGGCAAAATTCTCAGTGGTCAATTTGATGGTGATCGGTGGAATTGGGGATGTGGTGTTGGCCGCTAGACCCAAGATGAGATGTTGATTAGCCATGAGAGAGAAGGCAGGAGATGAAGAAAACAAAAAAAACCTAAGCTCTTGATACCATATAAACAATATACTGAATATTCTTGCGTATTCGATGATTTGATACTGTGTACATGAGAGTGTATAAATACAAGGTAAAAGCAACTAACTCCTAATTACAAGCAGGAGGCCATGTACAAGAGAAAGACTAAGACTAAGTCTAAGCACGTGCTTGAGAACACGTATGATACACTTTATTAAAAATTGACGTCAAAGTAATATTTATTTTGGGCCCTCAGTGATTTACCAAAAAAAATCCATTTATTATCATTAAACTTCCTTATCCCAAAGGAAATGTAATTCTAAACCCATTAGGCCCTGAATTCCTGTTGCATGATTCTAAATGGCCCAATACCAATTAAGGCACTCACCACTAAGCCTGCCAAATGAACGACCTAACAAATGTCGAACTTAATCCCATTGATCAAAAGAACATTAATAATCCAACCATAAAGGAGTTGTCGGATAAGGATTCCAGATAAGTAGATAACCCATCCACGAGGCCCTCATCCACGCCACAAATGAAGCAAGATGGTTAATCGTAACTCTTATACGCTCGATTTGACTCATATCTTAAGTTGTAACCTCAGGTTCATCACACCTAATATATTCATCATTTTGCTGTAAATATTTGAACTAAGAAGCCCCCAATGATGAAAACCCAAAATACATAAAAACGCAGACAATGAATGGGCTAGTTATGGTTGATTTCGTACCATCATCATCTAAAAACTTAAAAATAAAGTTTCATAATCATGGGATGAACCACACACACACAAAGTATTCGCTCCCAAGTCCCAACCTCTCCACCACAGCTCTCAAAATGAAGAAATCCTTCAAATATTAGTAAAATGGGTGTAGTCTCCACATAATCCACAACGCATTTGTTTCGATTTTGCTATTTCATATTGGTGATTTTAGTGTCATTAATACAGTTAGTTCGGTTTGGTTATATTTTATTTGAGACAAGCTAGTTTCGTTTGTTATATTCTAAGACTAAGGTGCAGAGTGCACACTCAGATAGTTTATAAGGACTCGAGAATACAGGGATCCAAGGACAACACCCCTGGTGGGGTTCCAGCTGCCCCGTCAACAAGCGGGGTCAAGGGGGTGCCTTTACATGGTGCACGCAACGCCCCGACCCGAAAAATAATCCATGTAGAGAAATGGACTAGGTCGAATTTTTCCCGCCAAAAACCCAAGGTTTGCGCCACTTACAAAGGGAGAATCATTTTATTAAAATTGTGGTATTCTACATATTGCAAAATGATATATCACAAAAACTATTACTTCTCTCTGTAAAATTGTCTCTGACGACCATAATATAAAGCACGATATTTATGTGTTTTAGAATTCGGAATAGGCATGTAATTCCAAATCAATTTGGATAATCGGATTTCATGATACCCAAAATCTAATACATGACCTCACGTAATCCCGCCAGGCACCAGCCCTCAAGGTTTCTTTGTTTCCCTCTTTTTAGTATGTATAATTTTCTTTGTTGAATAATCATTAGCCAATACTTTTGTTTTTAGGATGTAAGGTTTTAATGGTTTTAACGATTTAATCTAGACCTTATGCATGTTTATCTAATTAATGAGTACTCTATTTTAATTGTTTTTTGATGTACGTTTATCATAGGTGCGACTTGTGGAATTGAAAGCATATGATGAATTTGACAATTACTATCATTAAACTTCTTTAAATTCACAAAAGTTAGAGTTATCTTTAGATTCAAATCAATATTATCACTTTCTTTTTTATTACCATGATAATGAGCAAATAGTTGATTTTGACTAAAAGGCATGGTACACTTTCAATAAGATTGAGTGGCTGAGTTTGTATGCCTGTATCATTGTTGGGTTTTTTTTTTTTTTTTTTTTTTTTTTGGTAATGAGTCATATTGATTAGAATAATAAAGAAACACCATTCATCTCATAAAGTCTCTGATTTTAGTTAAACTGGTAGAACTTGCTTGATTTTTTTTTTTTTTTTTTTTTTGCTTACCCTTGTTTCTGTTTTATGCCCATGTGAATAGGTTAAAGATGCTGATTTAGAGGTGCCCAAATACAGGTTTTAAACCGCTTTCGGTTTAAAAAAAAAATAGGTTTCAGTTTTTTGGAGGTGAAATTGAGTCAAAATTCGTTTTTTTTTTTTTTAGATAACTGGTTCAGTTCGTTTTGAAAAAAAAAAAACGTAAAAATACCGGTTTCAAATTAAAATAAAATTTATTCATAATAAGTGTTTCAGATTCAGTTAAAACTGTTATTAAAAACTGGTTCGGTTTTTTGAACTTGTTAAAAAAACCGGTTTGCTTTTTGGAACTCTATTTCAATCACGGAATATTTCAAGATGTTTGGGCTTAAAAACTACGCATTGAATTTCAAGCCCGTGTACGTATAAAGCTTTGTCAACATAATCCAAAGTCCAAACTCCAAACCGGATACAATAATCATGACATTATTAATATTATACTACAGCTAAAGTGTCATGGGGACCTTTTTTAGCGTTTTAAAAGAATTACAAACAAAGTTAGTTTTTTATGAATAAAAAAGTTTCTTTTTAATAGTATTTAGGAATAATCATTATCTTTTTTATTGAGCACCCTAATCCCAGAAATGATCTTTGTCCTTTTCAATTTACTTTATATTTATTGTTTTTGTATAGTGTGGTAGGATTTGTCTTGATATTCTTAAAGACATATGGAGCCCCACTTTTGCCCATCAGTGGTTGTTACAAAATATTGTTAGCTTTGATTTTAGTTTGCAAGATTTCTCTGTGTTTTGCTTTATGGTTATGTTACAGAGGGGAGAGCTCTAATGGGATATGTGGGACTTATATAGTTGAGGACCGATGGTTTTCATTTCACAAATCACATAAACCTTCTTTGAAATATATATTTTCATTTTTTTTTGAACGAGGGTGTTAGGACAGCTTACGTGCATCATGACTAATCGTCTGCGAACATAAGGTTATGCATCATGCTTTGGAGTCACCACAAACAAATCTTAGCTGCCACAAATACAAATGGAAACAACCAGATTAATTAGACCTCGGGTAGATAGGATACCATTCAAATCCTCCATAGTGTTTGATAAGTAGGTTACTACTCAAGTGATTTAAGCCTCTCTTTTTATAATTTTTAGTTAACCCTTATTTTCAGATATGGAAAATACCTTATATATGGATAAAGAGCATCTATATTTAAAAAAAAATATACTATAGAGAAAAGTAATAATCTACCCTTGGTTTGGGATGAAAAGGACATAACAGATAGAGACGATAAATGCTCCATTTGTTTTTGTTTTAATCTTAATTAATTAGCAAGGAGGAGTTATATGCAATGAATCTCGAAAGTTGTAGGCAATATTCAACATCAACTTGTTTTTCTTTGAAAGTGTTCTTCATCTTCATGTACCTACTAAACCATTTCTTGTTGTGCCATTAGAATATGTTGCTTTTAGATGTATATTAATAATAAGTTAAATATTAATTTCTTTTATTAGGGACGTTTGTTCTCATTATTAATTAATGAATTTTTATTGTAGTGATTACAAATTTAAGCATATATACTAAGAAGGTTTTTACATGGAAGGAAGGTGATTATAACAAGGTAGAGAGTTGTTCCACGGTATCTACTATGTATCACAAGTCATACATGTGCTTCGGAGAGGGCAAATAATATAAAAACATTTAAGTTTGACAGAAATGTATGAATTTATCTTTTGATGCATTTTAGGTTCATTAAAACTAGAGGTTTGCATCTTTTTTATTTGATCATTTTTACAGGTTTAACCGGTAAAACCAAACATTTGTGTCAAATTTAAGGGATTTAATGAACAAGAAAAAAATATAAAACCAAACATTTCTGCCAAACGTAAGGGCTTTAATGAATCAGATATACGCAAAAGGGTAAATTTTTAATTTTTTTTGCAAACCGCTAGCTTTAATAGTTTTTACGTCATTTGTCCTTTTTAGATTCGCTATGCACTTTTTTTGTAAATCACTCCCATATCTATATTGGTCCTCATTACCTGATTCAATATGCTTCTCAATCTAATCATTATAGAATTTGCTATTTGAAGATAATTTGAGGTTTCGAATCCACAACTATTATAGAATTTATTATGTGACTCTATATGTGGTTGATCAGAAGGGTTTTCTTTCTTTGTCTTTCATATTTGTTGGTGATTTTAGTGTCACCGGCCATCTTTATAAAAATGTTAAGTTTTTTAGTTAACCAACACCACACTGTTGTGGTATGTAAGGAACCGGAAATATGTTCAATTCTCTTAGACACAAGGAAATTATGAAAGATTGTGTTCTTAAACTATATTCCGTGGTCATTTTAGATCTTGCCCTTTAACTTTAAGTACTTGACAAAGTTGATCATTTTAGCTAGCAGTTGTTTCAAAAATTTCCTATAGTCATCAACTATGAAAAATATATACTTCTTTTAATAAATGCTTTCGTGGCCAAAAAAAGATCAATATGCATAAATTGAAGAGCTTTTGAAATAGATGAATCTAAAAGGCTCTTATTGGGATAACAGAAAAGAAGTTAAGTACTTCAGACAAATGTCAAACAAACTTCGGTGAAACTTGTGGAATAAAACTTCTGAAAAACTTAAATCAAAACTGAACACAATATTTAACGTGGTTCGGTCAAGGTGACCTACGTTCATGGGCGAACGAGAGAGGATTTTATTAACTTCCAGGAACTATTACAAATACTCAAAGTTGTATCTCACTTTTAGTTTTCACTGAAAACTAACGACTAACAATGATGGGGTATGAACCTATTTATAAGCAAGCATGGGAAACCCTAATTCTGATGGGCCAGACCCATCCATATTAGCCCATAAAGGAGATGACCTAATTTCCAACCAATCACAGAATGCCATGCGGGGGCTTCTAGAACCTCCAGCCTCATGAGCATCGTCCATGAGCATCATCAATTAATGAGCGTCCTCCTTGAGCATCTTCAACTGATGAGCATCCTCCTTGAGCCTCTTTAACTGGTGAGAAACAATGATGCTCACTCGTGATTCCTGATGCTTACTTGTGATTCCTCATGCTCACTCATGATTCTTGATGCTTACTTGTGCCCCCTGATGCTCATTCGTGATTCCTGATGCTCACTCATGATTCCTGATTCTCACTTGTGATTTATGATGCTCACTCGTGTTTCCTGATGCTTATTGTTTGGACAAGACTTCATACCATAATAATCTCCCACATGAACGCTCGAACAAGTTCATCTACCATTCAAATTTCTTTGTTCTTTAAGTAAGTATTCCCCCACCCCCTCTCTTTCTCTCTATCCCCCTCTTGCCAAACCCTTCTCTTAAAACTTCTAGAAGGCTAGTTGAAGCCATGAAAAGCTTCAACTTCTCAATGGTAACCACCTTGGTGAACATATCACCTGATTTATTCGTTCCGATGATTTTCTTCAAGTTTAGAGTTCCTTCATTGATTAGCTTTCGAATGAAATGGTACCTCACTTAAATGTTTTTCGTTCTACTGTGAAACAGTGGATTTTTTTCTAAATGAACTGCAATTTGGTTGTCACAGTTGATGGGTTTTGATACAAAGTATAAGTTTGTTTTTCACAAAAACCGCAATGGAAGTCTTACAAAAATAACTAGTTTATTTTTAGTTTATAACAAAACCAAACCATCAAGGATCCATTTATAGAGGTTAGAATGAAATAAAAACAACGAAAGAGTTTTTTAGAATGACAACCTTTGAAGCCTTTGAACCTACTTGGTTTTGGGGTGTTGATGAAGATAACAAGAATTCAAGAGTAGAATTTCTCTATGTGTATCCACCATCAAGAGTAAGGCACTTGGAATGCCAGTTCCTTCTTGTATTCTTGAGTGTCTTAAGCCTTTAAGTGCTTAAATTAAATAAACACTAAATAAGACAACTCAAGAAGGTTTCTAATCTTGCATCAATCTTCAAAAGACAACAAGACGGGGGAGAGTAAGGTGGTTTCGGCCACATGAAGAAATGGAGATATTCACTAGAAAAACTAGCTCCAAACTCATGCAATACACCTCTTTAAATACCCATGCAAAAGAAAAAGCAACCCCATTAAATAATACTAAGTAATCACCTTATTTTAGAGGCATAAGGGACAAAGGATGGAGGTTGACAAGCAACCGCCCATACCTCTTTAACTTTCGACCATGCCTAATAAACAATAATAATCCTTTGATTTTTATAAACTCAAAGTTTATAAAATATAAACTTTGTCTTTAGGTAAAAACAAAAGAATTCAACTAGTCCAAAAGGTTGTGCATGACTTATTAATTCATACCATATGAAATAATTACTAGTAATACTCTCTTATAATTATTATTTTCACAAAACAATAATTATTCTCTAATTAAATATACAAGAATAGATATTATTTATTAATAATCCTATTAATAATAAATATACAAACTGTGCCAATTTGATAAAGGTGTGACCCTATAAGATCATATATTATAAGCAATGTCACTCAATAAAGATTCGTGGGCGTATAGATTCAACAATCTCCCACTTGCAAAAGATTAATTATAGACCGAAATAGAAAGTAGCTGACATCTAGCAATGGGCTACTGCCCCTAACAACATATGAAGGGTGCCATCTCATCAACAAACAATTGCAGGAGCTCTAAGCTACAATTGTTACTAAAGGTGTGGTATCAATTATTCCTTTGTCTCAGACATCATGTTGAACATGAGATATGGATCGCGATCAATCTCATTTAGTGTTCAACTTTGAGTAAGGCCTTAGATGTTTAACTCTCAACAAATAAGAGGGAAAAATACTATCTTTAACTACATACGCCTATCAATGTAGTTCATGTCATACCCAATGATGGACCTTATGACTGCCTTTTACATAACAACGTTAAACCATGTCAAAGCACAACAATTCCTACACTTTAATCCTCAAATATGTGTCTCATGTCTAATAATACAATGATACAACCTTGATAAAAACATCACTCTTGACTACAATCCATAAAGTGATTTTGATGCGGGTCAAGTCCAATACTTATTCTCCTAATTAAGTGCCTACAAAGTTGGTAGCATCTCTTACTATTTTCATCTCCATGAAAATCAACCAATCCACTCATATTAGTCTTACCTCATAGATGTTCCCACAACTATGAATGACTATGGACATTTAGAATAACCTAGGGTGCGTTTGGTTGTGGAAAATTTTCCAGTTTTCTAAGAAAATGTTCCAAGAAAAATGGAAATTTTGAAAATGTGTTTGGTTCGTTGTTTTCTAAAAAAATGAAAATTTTCAGTTTTCCAAATTGTATGTAAATTAGAAAAGTGATTTTTACAATTTTCCAAAGTTTTCCAAATTTCTAAGACGGAAAATGAAAACTCCACCAGTTCCAACCAAACGTGTTTTCTAATAAGGGTGCGCTTGGTTGTGGAAAATTTTCCAGTTTTCTAGGAAATTTTTCTAAGAAAAATGGAGATTTTGAAAACGCTTTTGGTTCATTCAGTTTTCCAAAGTGAATTAGTTGCTACAATGAACTAGTATTTCTTTAAGAATTACGACCATAGCTTAAGACATATACTCTAATGAGGTTTGTCCTCAAACTTATAAATAAAAGTAGTACTATTAATTACTCTACTGATAGACTACGTATTGGAGAGGTGCCAAGGCTGGAACTATCGACTTGGGTTGCTGGATTTTAGAACACTTATACGTCAAAATGGTCCTGCCCACTGACTCTTCCTACAAGGCTGAACCGTACATAGTCTAGAAGTACAAAACAATAATAACCGCCAATCCTGAATAACATATACAAATACATAAGACAAGTATCCACGATAATTCAGTATGTAGCAGTTGAGTAACTCCTAAACGTAGCCTGACCAACTATGTTTAGACTTGACTGAACCAATACATCAACTGAATTGAGGATAGATAAACAATAAAACAAAAATCATACATACAAATACAAACAATATACATAAAGTGTATCAAAATACATCATAAGTATCAAAAATACAAAGCATCAAACCCAAAAAACCTCAACCTAGTCATTGTTGCTCTCGCACTCAGCCTCCTCGTCCTTAGTATCCTTGTCATCATCATCATTAGTATCTCCGGGATGAGTGCCTGAAGGACCAACACCATCATGAATGGCACCCTATGGATGAGAAGAGGGTGGAACAGAAGAACCCGACTTAGGAAAAGGTGGATGATCCATCCCCAGATGCAGCATCACCATAGAGATCGAAGCCATAATCCAGTGACGCTCCTCTTGTGCAGCAATCAAATACTACATCACGTCACGTAGATTCGGATCCAGCTCCTACTGCATCATGTCACATAGATTCGGCTCCGGTTGACCAAACTCTGCATACCTAGGCCTCTGACGCCTCACGAAGGCAGGTGCAGGGATGTCCTCCAGCTCCACCTACCGAATCAGATCCACGATGTCGTCCTCCAGAATCCTCTACAACTACCCTACCTCTCGAACCAACACTAGTATTTCCCGAGAGCGGTAGTACTAAACTCTCATATTGGCATATGGACCATCCCACTAGTATAAACATCATAAAATAAGGCCAACCTAGTAACCCAGTAACCCCTACAGATCCTTCTTAAAGGTGTGGACCCTAAAGCCATGCTAGATAAGTAGAGAGCAAGAGCATAAAGAAGATGAAGGCAAACCTCCGTTTGAGTGAGGCAACACATATAGAAAAGGTCACCTGAGGGAACCTTGTCACACTCCTGTCTGTGACAAATGATGGAAACGACCAATCGGTGAATTAACCGATAAGTATGAGAATGGAAGGCGCTCTCCTTGGCTATCCTGGTCACATAAGTACCCCGAGCATGAGGCCAGACCTGCATGTAGCTGTACTCATGTGGTGGTGCAGTAATACAAATGTTAAGGTAAGTATAAAAATGAGGGCTCAGAGTTTCCTCAATAGTGTAAATCCCTAGAAACCTCCCCGGCTCGATCAGGCTGCAGGATTGGGACACACCTCCAAGGTAAAAAGTAAAACCTAATGGATTAGCCCATCGCGTCGACTCCTTTTCGGAACGGACTGTCGAAATAAACTCCCAACAAAGCTCCTTGTAGATCGGCTCCCAAACTCCAATAACCCGCTGCCACCCATGATAGACAAAAAGCTCAAGACCGCTATCATCCCCGCCATACACGGGTATGAAACGTCATCGGTTGAGCCTTCATCCAAATATCTTCCACCATCCTCCATAAAAGAGCCCGAGGAATACTAATCTTCTTGGATAGAAGAGAAATAAGGCGAGAGACAAAAGAGCTCCGATCAGGGAGATCATCAGGGAACACTAGAAAAGGATGTGGAGGCCAATTCTAAGGTAACTGACCCGCAACATGTCGACCTCGTCTAGCCATACCTATAGGAAAATAGGCCAAAAAGCAGTTAAGAAAAAGTTAGAAGAGATAAAAACTACATTAGGTGTTAAAATGGACCAGAGACGCCAGATGCACGCTACGTGCGACTGCACGCGACGCACAAGCATCTGTTTGGCGCGCTCAAGAACACGAAGAACAGCAGCCATGGCAACCTGCTATACCGTCCAATTTTCAACCTAAAAACAATATAGGGATGTTCGGCTAGTCCTCTAGAACACATGTAGGTATCTCATTTCATCCAAAACAACACGAAATTTCGGATTTAGTTAGAAATTTTTCGAAAATCTAAAAACTCAAAATGAGAACCAGTAGATGAATTAAACCCAAAATTGAGTATATAGGTAGTAAAATCGATAGTATATGATGCTTTGGGTATCATCTATTTCATGAAAACTAACATAATTTCATCGACTCATAATAACCTCCTAAAACCCTAAAAACTTGAAATTTAGCCCAAATTTTATGTTAAGATTCAGTATAGGGGTTACCTGAGAGTAGAGTGATCGAACGAAATGAAGAAATCGAAGAATAGAGGCAGGCGTGCAAATGGTGCATCGTGTGTGGGACACAATCGAAGAGAAACTAGAAAGAGACAGATGGAATGTTTGGGGAAAAGTTCGAATGAAGCCAATATTCGAATTTAATGCAGATCTGCAGGTGTGCGAGGCGCGTGTCGTGTGCCCGATGTGCATAATGAAGATTTTTAAAATTAATCGTTTTCATTCCCAAAAACCATTAAGATACTAGAAGCCTTTAGGAGTTTAATTAAAAAATTAAGGGCAAGGAAGAAGGATTTCCTTGAAGTAGTAGGAAGATTCATTCGCAAATTTTATAGGTTGCTAGGGAAGCAACAGTAGCATTCTATAATCATTAAATTATATAGGTGGCTAGGGAAGCAACAGTAACATGCTATAATCAGTAAATTATATAGGTTGCTAGGGAAGCAATAGTGGGATGCTATAATTAGTAAATTTTATCGGTTGCTAGGGAAGGAACATTAGCTTGCTATAATCAGTAAATTATATAGGTTGCTAAGGAAGCAACAGTAGCATGCTATAATGAGTAAATTATATAGGTTACTATGGAAGCAATAGCATCATGATATAAATAGTAAATTATATAGGTTGCTAGGGAAGTAGCATTAACATGCTATAATCAATAAATTATATAGGTTGCAAGGGAAGCAACAGTGGCATGCTATAATTGGTAAATTATATAGGTTTCCAAGGAAGCAACAATAACATTACAATCATCGGTAGATTATAGGTCATTAAGTGTCACACCCCCAAACTGGAACGGCGGAAACGTTCGGGGGCGGGTGACGTCATGTATAGTATCACAACAATTGTATAATAGTAATCAAAGCAACAACAACCATTGTATTAATAACATAGTATTTACATTGTGTTCAAAACATTACTTGTTTAACAATAAACTATAGCAAAAGATAAGACGTAATGCCACTAAGCTCCGTCTTCGTAACGCCTGAGAGGGTACCTGTCTACTAACTTTCCTGAGAATACAAGTGGTTTGAAAAAGTGTCAACGTTAAAGTTGGTGAGTTCATAAGTATTTTGTTTGAAAAGGTATGTTCTTTGTTATTGAAAATGTTATTGTTTTCTTCCAGAAAATCCAATATTTTCTTAGTAAACAAATCGTAGTTTTCGTACTTTGAGACCAAAAAGTATAAGTTTCTTATGTTTATAACCTATGATTCAAGTTTCTGATTCATGTATTTGGTATTACTCGTACTGTTACCTCCTATGATTATTTAGTGTATACAAATTATATATAATTAAGATCGAACAGACAGCCGATTGGGTGATTCTGCCCTAAGCCCACAACCAAACAAAGAACAGGAAGAAAGGCGGAAATCAGACATTCCATTGCCTATCAGATATTATTTATCTATAACTCTAATTTATACACTAAAGAATCATAGAATTAACAATTTAGGGTCCTTTATGTGTTGGGTCTAAAAATATGGTTTATACTTTACTTTTCTAGACTTTAATAGTTTTTGGTTTAGAACCGAAAACAACCTTGGGTTCACGGCTCAGGTGGTGTTTGCGGCCATAAACATGTTTACGGCCGTGAACCCGTTTGCGGTTGTTTGTTTGGGCCTTGGGTTTGCAGTCCATATATATATATATATATATATATATATATATATATATATATATATATATATATATATATATATATATATATATATATAGATGTAAGGGTGAGGTGTGGGGGGTAGAGTCACAATGAGCATTCATTTATAATCATATTGTAGAGAGAGAAAGTTAGAGAGAAGAAGAGAGTGTGTGTGAGAATCTTGTGTTGGAGCATCAATCTTATCATCAATACATCATAGATTCTTCTTCTTCTTCTTCTTCTTCTTCTTCTTCTTCTTCTTCTTCTCCATTTGATCTTGCATCATCCACTTGATTGGGATTCCGCACCATCAAGTGGATCTGATTGATACATCAAGCAAAATTTGGGACTTACAGTTGGTATCAGAGCAAGAAAATGACCTTTTATAGATCTACTTTATCGGAATTCCCCAGTCGCTCCGTCAGTACCGGAATTAAAGACATGAGTCCGTACATCGAGGAAAAGTTAAGCCACAGTTCTAGATACTGATTATTTAGTGTATCCCACAGGTTCCCATGAATATCAATTTATTTGCCTGAAAACTTTGATCCCAAAATCATTTTGTATTTTACTTTTGTTTTTGATTAAATTTGTTCATATTTTCTTATATGCACAAATTTAAGGGGGAGAATTAAAAAAAACAAAACAAAAATTTATAAAATTTCAAAAATACAAAAATATTTTCATTTATGTTTTTATTTCTTTTTCAGAAAAATCAAAAATCCAAAAATAGTGTTTTTGACATATTTTACTTTTATTTTTATTTCTTAGTGTGCTAAGTTTACTTTTATTTTTTATGTTTATCTCAAAATTTTTCACTTGTCTTGAAAAGTGAATTCAGGAGAAGATGAGACTCAAGGAGTATGTATCGAAATATTGTGAGCAAGGAGAAGAAACCTTAAAGTGAAAAGGAATTGATTGTCAAGTGTGTACAAATCAAGGTGTGCTAGAGAGAGAAAGTGAGAGAACTTGTATATGTGTGTGTGAATCTTGTGTTGGAACATCATTCTAATCATATAAACATTGAAGATTCATCAAGTTCATCTTCTTCTTCTTCTCCTTCTTGCATATTTGATCTTGCATCATCCACTTGATTAGGATTCCGCACCATCAAGTGGATCTTATTGATACTCAAGCTAATTTTTGGGACTTACATTATGTTATATTAGTTTGCAAATAAGTACTGAATCTTTTGTAAAAATGTTCCTAGTTCCACCCGCTCTATTGTAAAACATTGTTTTCGGTAAGTAATAGTATTTGTTTTCAGAAGGTCAAATTGTAAAGTGTTTACTTGTAAAATAATGATGTTTATCCTAGAAAATTATGTATTTTCCATAAAACTGATATGTAGTCTTAAACGTTCCAAGACCGAAAAGTATAAGTATAATTATCATACTTAATTTAATGATACCTAGTTTTATTCATAAATAAACTAGCTGAAATTGTGTTTGCTCTGAAATTCGAATGGAAAGTTATTATTCAAATAAAATTATTTGAATATATATTATTCGTAAATATGTCGTTGTTTTCTCCTTGTGAGTTCTTATAACCATACTAACCCAGTCGGCCTGATCGCGACGTTTTTCAGGCGTCAGAATGTTAACGACATTTTTTATCCCAGGCTTGCCGAACTGACTGTAGCTAACAGTCGGGATGTGGGATTGTCAGTCCCAAATAGATCTATACATAAATATCTCACTCTCCCCACAAGAGACTCTGGTTATAAGTCAGGACTTTTACCAGTACTTAGATAAGTATATGAAAACATCTCACAAATTGCTTCAATGTTTTTACGAGTAATAACTGAAAACCCTTTGTGTTTATCTGTTAACTGAAAACCCGTTGTGTTTCTCTGTTATTTGAAAACCCTTTTTTTTATATGTTAATATGTACTTTGTGAAATAGATCCTTTGTTCCATAAACTATACCTATTATAGTTTATATGTTTGTTTCCGTGTTGTAACCTGAACTTTGTAAAATAGTATCTTTGTTCCATTAAATCATATTTTTTAAATCATTTGTAAATTCAATAGTAACGATATTTTGCATATTTAGTAAATTTCACGTTTAAATGTATATTACAGTAAGAAATATAATAATAAATTTATATTTTTAAACACAAGATTTCTTTTGTTTTACTTGAATTCCACCTAAAACAATTAAAAATTGTGAAAACGTAGGGGTATGAACTCACCTCGAATACGTGTTTTTGGTTGGGTACAACTTGGTCGCAATGAATCCCTGGGCTAGAATACGTATTATTCAACTTTATCCTAATTTATATTAACACACGATATGTATTTAAATTAGTGAAATAATTAGTAAAGTGTTATATTAACACTAATTAATATAAACACTTACCAAATTTTGTAAGAAAAATGGAAGCAAAAATGCTTCTTGAAGTTGTTTTAGCTTTTGGAAATGAAAGGAATTTGAGAGAGGAATGTATATAATTCATTTACTGCTAAGTGCAAAAATGTGGGATATTTCGAAATGTGACTTAAATATGAAGAAATCTTGAGGTGGTTATAAGCTAAATATCTTAGATATTTAAGGGTTTTCGGTCGAGAACTCAATCCGAGGAAAGGAAGATTTCGGCCGAGAATAGGGTTTGCGGTCCGAAGGTTGTTTGCGGCCGAAAACTCATTTTCGGTCCGAGGAAGAGATAGAATTTGCGAAGGTTTGCTGTTTTGACCGAAATCTCGTTTTCGGTCCGAGGCTAGTGGACCTGCGAGATTTCTCGGTCCAAAGAAGGGTATTTTCAGTATGAGCTATTTGATTTCCTTAACAAATACACATAATTGCATAATTATAATTATGATTAAATCAAATGGTTTCTAGTATTTTGACCTTGATTAACCTTCATTCACTTTTGTTGACTTTTTTTTGACTTTCATAGGCTGGAAATAACGGGTTGTTATATTATCCCCCCGTTAGAGGGAATTTCGTCCCGAAATTCGAATTCTGAGTGGTTATTCTTCGAACTAGGGAAAGAGGTGGGTAATTATGTTCCTATTCATCTTCTTGTTTTAAGTGAAATCAGATTCTCAATTGGCGTTCCATCGGACCTTTATTATTAGCATGTGACTTTGTTTCGTTTAACTTGACTGTTTGTTTAGGGATTGTAAATTGTACTTAAAACGGGAGAGAGTGTGGGTTTGGTTTACTTGTCTATGTTCACTCGAATGGTAGCATATCCACTCTTAGTCTAGGGCAGCTTTGTCCTGAAGTTCATGGTAGGTCTCATACTTGGATCATCTATCATCACCTCGTATATAGAAGTCGTATATAATTAAGATTGAAAAGACGTTCGGATGGGTGGCTCTACCCCAAGTCCACAACCAGGCAAGGAACAAGAAGCAGGGCGAAATCACACATCCTAAGTTTGTAGAATCTTAATTATATACCACTCTCGTGTATACACTTAGCAGTGATAGGTTAACCGCATGGGTCCTTAGTCTCTATTCTCGAACTTGACTTATTGTACGAGTGGTATTCCTAGGAGGTTTGTTGAGGATACTTCGGGAAGATTACAGACTTCCGAAACATCCTTAGTGTTTCACTTTAAGTTTCTTGTCTACGGAGTAAGTTAGGAAGGAGTGATACCCCTCGCATGGATACTTCTGAGTTTTGAAGCGAGAGACGATACAGAGGCTTGTGTCGGGTTTGTTGTTATAGGTTGAAATGATTTCGTTAAATGGTTGGTTAAGGCGAAGGGTCTTTCCATAGCACATGGAGTTGGTATGGTGAGGACCAAACCAATCCAATTCGAATGTCGATGTTGGAACTTATTATGGTAATAGATGTTATGTCGATTTGGTAGGAGTGATTGTTTAGTGTGATGGTGTATTCTATGTATATGTCTTTAGTGTTCTTTGTTTTATCCTTGTTATTACTATTGCGAATATTTGTACCACATTTAGCGAATATAGGCAGTAAGAGTACTTCGATAATTACTGATGAAATCTCGTAATATGATCCCTACAAAGTCCCTCTATAATCGCTTAGTGTACACAAATCATATATAGTTAAGATTGAGAAAACATTCGACTGAGTAACTCTGCCCTAAATCCACAATCAAACAAGAAACAGGAAATAAGGCGGAATTACTCACTCTAATCCTACAAAATCTTAACTATATATGACTCTAATGTTACACTAAGCCATCATAGCTCGCCTGTAAGGATTCTTAGTTTTTATATGAATGATGTGTTTCATTTATGATTTTAATTTTTAATTGTCAAAAACTTTTGTGGAAATTTGATGCTTAATTATTGTTATTTGGAAAACGTACCAAAAATCCTAGTAGGTTCCTCGTTGCTCCTTTATGTTTTGTCGTTAAACTCCTCCCTCTCCCCCGTCATTTATCTCTGTTGGAAAATCTCTCTTGAAATGTACCGTTTCACCACATGCATGACATACTTGACTTGTACCAGCATCGGTGGTTGAAGTAATGTGTTGGACCGGAATCCTACAGAAACGGGTAGTATGCCCATTCTTGTTGCAGTTTTTACAATGCATCACCCGACAAACTCCTTTATGATGGAAGCTGCACTTATTGCACTTCGGTAGTGTTCCAGCATATCGACTGGATGGTATCGGAGCGGCAGATGTTGTGGCTGCAGGGGTGACAGATGTTGTGGCCGCAGGGGCTGCCACAGGTTGCTGTCTCTTAGCAAGTCTTTGCGATAATTTACGCTCCTTTTTGTTCCAGAACTTTCGTTTCTTGCTCTTAGGTTTGTGGGTTGGGGTATCCTTGTAGGTAGGCACTTGTCGGTTTCCGTGGTTGTTACTATGGTTAGCATTGTCGACACTGGTTCCATTTTCGTTTGTGTTGTTAGCATTGAATTGCGCCATGACAGCTGTCACAGTAGCTGTTACAGCGGCTTGGAATGTAGCTGAGTCTATATGTAGAATCGGGGTTTCATCGGTTGGCCGGTTATTTCCATGTGAAGACATAATTTTGTTGCATGATGTGAAACGAGTTCATAAGTAACTATGGTCATTTTTAGTTTTACTCTATCTATTTATATATACATATAAATTTCTCGTTTTGTTGCCCAATTCTCAATATTTCGACCAACATTCTTGAGATTTATTTATAGCAGTGGGTAGGAGTGGGTACTGTACAAGTGCTAAGTTCTCTCATCCTAGTACTATTCTTGCCTAAGCACGCTTAACTGCGGAGTTCTGATGGAATCCGGTGCATTAGTGTCAAAACTATAGAAATTATATAGTTATTAAAATCTAAACTTTACCTAAGTACTTGAAAATTCATAATGTAATAGTCTAGGTCAACTATTGTAACTTATTTTGAAATAATAAAAATAGAAATTAATTGAGATGAGGTAGTGTAAAAAATGAAGTATTACATAAACTTGTTTGGGATGAATAAAGTGATAGATATTGTAACAAGGTTTCCGAAAATTTAAAGAACACAAAAATCCGAGTTATAACGAAGAAGTTATGACCAATCGAAGATCCGCGACAAAACCGGGAAAACGCTGTTTAGCGTAAAAAAGCAAATTTTCAATAAAATGATTTTTAGCTTTAAGTATCTAAATGAAAGTTGTAGTATACGTTAAACCGAGAGAGTCTATAAAAATAACATCCAAATCTGACTTCGTATGAAGAAGTTATGATTTTTCTAAGATTCAACATAGTAGTACACAACCCGAAATTCAAAATAAAGATCGGATGATTTTTAGCCGACACAACCTAAACGAGAATCGAAGGTCTCATCAATAGTAGTACAACGGTAAAAATACAGACGAAAACGGACATCGGATGAAGAAGTTATGAATTTTTCATGGATTTTCCTGTCCTGGTCTGTTAAAAATAATAATATTAAAAATAAATTCAAAATTAGCCGACAAAGTCTAAACGAAAGTTGTAGAGTATATTCTTGCCTACGCGTGCATATAAAAAACGTCGAAAACGGAGCTCGTATGCAAAAGTTATGGAGTTTTTGAAATTCTGGGCACAATTTCCGAAAAATTTCGCATATACAAGGCTAAGAAGCGGCCACGTCACCCGCTCCTCGCAGGCGCCTCGTGTCCGACGTATGTCGCAACTCCTCGCATCCGAAGGCGCGGCCCAACCGAAATCCGACGCGTGTAGCGTCCGAAGTCTGCTGTCTGACGCGTAGCCTTCCCTCTCGCCACCTGTCCGAACACGCGCCCTCTTCTCCTTCCTTCGGTCTGAGGCTTCAGCCTTATAAATACATGCGAGATTTCCCGGTTCCTTCACCATTTTTAGCCCACTTTATCATATTTTTCACACTTTTCACCCCCACAAACCTCCTTACAACCCCCCGAAGCCCCGGTAACATATCCAACACCCGAAGAACATCCCGAGGCACCAGAAGTCCGCAAGAAAAGAGTCTTTCGATTTCTAAACCCGACCCTCGCAAAGCCCGGTTCTCAGCAGTAAAGCATTTATAGCAACGAAGTGCTGCTCTAATCACCACTACTATCATGTGAGTTCATACCCCTACATTTTTATGATTTTTATATGTTTTAAGGGGGGAAATACAGGTAAAATACAAAGAATTCTTGTATAAATAACAAAATTTATTCAATTAGATTACAATTGTTATAAACAAACCATTTTATCGGTTCGGAATTTATTACAAAAATAAACATATAAATTATAATAGATATAATTTATGAGTCATGCATATTTATCAATACACTTTATGGAACTACATATTGCTTTCTATATTTAGAGTAATTTATGAAAATAATCATATAAATTATATTAAATATAATTTATGAGATATTTATAATATATCTATTACAAAGATATTTTTCAATATTGTACACGTAACCGTCAATATAGCATTTGTGAGACACGCTTCAAGTACTTATATAAGTATAAAACAAAAGTCCTGAAAATTATAACCAGAGTCTCCTTAAGGGAGAGCGTTACGCTTGTGTATAGATCTATACGGGACTGACAATCCCACACCAGAGCTGTTTGCAGCAGCTAGGTCGGCAGACCTGTGGTGACAATTGTCGTACCATATTTCGACGCCTGAAGAACGTCGTGTTTCAGGCGAGGCTTAGGTCATCAAGCATGGTTATGATCACTCACAATTTGGTATTGAATAACGCTATTAGTGTATGAATAAGAAAACAACTTCATATAGTTTTATTAAATAATGAAACTATAACACAATATTTTACAAATGGTAAATCTAGGCTTCTACAGAGAATTCATAATAGTATAAGATACAAAATACTATTTTATTACAGGGAAAAGATTCATCTTATAGTTTTATGTGAATTAAAACTATATGATACTAGTTCAGAACACAAATACATATACAACAGAAAATATAGGATTTTCTGGGTGAATATACTTATATTTTTAAGAAACAAATGACAGAGTTATTTTATAAAAATACTTATGAACTCATCAACGTAATTGTTGACACTCTTTTCAAAACTACTTGTATTTTCAGGAAATCGATAAACAGGTATCCACAAGTTTTGAGGAAGACAGAGTTTCATATAATTATGTCTTTTAATTATACTTTTTGGTGTCAAATATTCAATGATTTGAACACGAATGTAAAGTTATGTTTTATCAATGTAATGAATATTGTACTTTGATTACTATTGTGCATTGTTGTGATACTACACATGAAGTCATCCAACCCCGAACGTTTCCGCCGTTCCGGTTTGGGGGTGTGACAGATTGGTATCAGAGCATTGTTTATAGTGAACTAAGTATATCAACCCATAAAAGATATACGACTATAAATACAATGGGGCTAAAACACTCTGACCAAGAGTTATACTTTTAAATATAATAATATTTTTATAAAAGTATACACACATACATATATACTAGAACAATTATCACAAGAGGAACAAAACAAAAGTTTTTAGATGTTGGACACTACAACCAAACCTAGACAGTTATGTAATCATATCTGGGATAAATATAGCCTGATCAACTATATTTATTTGAGATACGACCAACATGTGTTTGGGAGTGATTGTGGTGTGGCAACAAGTCTAAAACTTACCAATTCTATATACAAAGGAATACTAGAACCAAACATAAAGTTTAAAATACTATAGGAGTATTTTATGATACTATACAATAACAACAAGTCTAGAAACTTATCAACTTCGTATACCAAGAAACTCTTACATAAAGTTAAAATACTATACGAATATTTTAAGGTACTATAAATAACATATGTGAGAACTAAAAGACCTTTACTAGTAGGTCTATAATTGTTGAGTGTATACGATAAGGTTATATATAATTGAGATTTTATAGACTTAGAAATTGTGATTTTCGCTCTACTTCCTGTTCCTTGTTTGGTTGTGGTCTTATAGTGGGATCACCTATTCGAAGGTTTATTCGATCTTAGTTATATATAACCGGTATACACTACATAATTATAGAAGGATCCGGTAAGGATCACTCCTCAGAAATTTAAATAGAAATGTG
Organism: Lactuca virosa; assembly: GCF_052849685.1. Classification (NCBI taxonomy): domain Eukaryota; kingdom Viridiplantae; phylum Streptophyta; class Magnoliopsida; order Asterales; family Asteraceae; genus Lactuca; species Lactuca virosa. Next base: position 407,617,502 of record NC_136430.1, on the reverse strand, counting down.
TTAGTAATATGATAGATTCTTTAGACACACCTATTCTCGCACCAACATATCTAAACATTGCAACCTTACCACAACAACCAACAGAGGAGTCAAGGAAGAACCAGAAGGGGATTCAGGAGGAAGATTCTGAGAAAGGATCAAACTAAGAAAAAGGCGCTAGTGAAATCATTAATGAACCTTATTTTACCAGAAGTAGACATAAGACTCTTTCACCTCTTTCTAAGATACATCCCTACAATGTGCAACCTAACTACATGCATAGACTGGAGATGACAACCAATGATTTACATTCAGCATACACCAATTACACCATGCTCTCTATAATTGAGCAAAACCTCAAATTTTACTATGAGAAGCCCACCTAGACATTCGGATTCAGACTCTCTATCATGAAGTAATGGAGATCGATGACAAAGCTCGGAACATGACGGTGCAAATTCAACACACTCACAAAGAACAAAGACACCATATGATTTCTATACCAAACATACAGGAAGATTAGGAAAACAGTACGTACCACTTGCACTCCTTAGACGAAGAAATAACCACCCGGAGTCAAACAAATCGTTACAACGTAAACAAGTGCAATCATAATAATGACAAAAAACAGAGAAGACCACTCGTGAGGAATACAAAGTGTCAGAACACCTTATTCGTCACTCTAATAAGTAATGAACTAATATAACTTAGTGAGTTAGTGACTACACTACTTACACTATGTGTTAGGTTTATCTCGTTTTTCGTAACAACTAATAATACATCAAATTACAAGTATTCATTCAAGGGTAGTTGCAAAAATTCATAAGTTTATTTTATATAAACCTCTATTATGAATTGAATACAAAACAATATAAAAGTCGGAACATGATATACTTGGAAACTAGGATAACTTAGCTCAAATAACACTCCACTTATAACCACTACTAAAGACTTACCACCGGATCACCTTCAAAAATCGTATAGTGGAAAGATTCCTTCCCATAAACCTAACAGGTGAGATCATACCAACACTAATGCACCAGATCCCATCAGAACTTTGCAGTTAAGCATATTTGGATGAGAGAAGTACTAGGATGAGTGAACTTAACCTTTGTACAATATCTATTTCTACTCACTACCATGAATACATCATGGGGATATAGGTCAAAACATTGAGAATCGCACAACAAAACGAGAAAATTTATATGTATATATATAGATAAAATACATCTAGCAACGACCATAATTACTTACAAACTCATTTCACATCATGCAACATAATCATGTCTTCAGATGGAAATAACCGGCCAACTGATGAAACACCAATTCTACATATAGATTCCGCTACATTCCAAGCCGCCGTAACAGCTACTGTGACGGCTGTCATGGTGCATCTCAACGCTAGTAATACAAACGAAAATGGAAACAGTGTCGACACTTCAAACCGAAATAACAACCAAGGAAACCAACGAACGTCGGCCGTCAAGAACACCCTAAACCACAAACCTAATATCAAGAAACAAAAATTTTGGAACAAAAAGTAGCGCAACTTATCACAAAAACTTGTTAAGAAACAACAACCTGTGACAGCCCCTGCAGCCACAACATCTGCTACTCCAGTACCAACCAGTCGATATGCTGGAAACCGCCCAAAATGCAACAAGTGCAACTTCCATCATTATGGAGCATGCCGAGGGTTGCATTGCAACAATTATAACAAGAAGGGGCACACCATTTTTTTTTGTAGAACTCCAGTCCGACACATCACTTCGACCACCAATGCCAGCGTGAACCCAATATGCCATCTATGTGGTGAAACGGGACATTTCAAGAGAGCCTGTCTAACAGAGAAGAATGACGGATAAGTGAGAAAAGTTTAACAACAGGACCTAAAGAAGTAACGAGTAACCTTACTGGAATTTTTGGTACGTTTTTCAAATAACAATAATTAAAAATCAAAATCATAAATTGTCTTCTTATTCAAATAAAACACAGTATTCATATAAAAGCTAAGGATCCTTACAGGTGAGCTATGATGGCTTAGTGTAGATATTTGAGTCATACATAGTTAAGATTTTGCAGGCTTAGAGTGAGTGATTCCACCTTATTTCCTGTTCTTGTTTGATTGTGGATTTAGGGCAGACTTACTCAGTCAACTGTCTTCTCAATCTTAACTATATACGATTTATATACACTAAGCGATTATAGAGAGACTTAATAGGGATCATATCATGAGATTTCATTACTGACCATGGAAACAGTCTTACTGCTAATACTCGTTTAATGAAGTACAAATCGTTCGCAGTAGAAATAACAAGGATAAAACTAAAAACAATAGAATGAATACACATGATACACTATCGCTCTAGCAATCACTTCTTCCAAATCAAATTAACACATATTACCATAAGAAATTCTGACATCGTTATTCGACGTGGATTGACTTGGTCCTCACCATATCAATTTCATGTTCTACGAAAATGTCACACCCCCAAACCGGAACGGCGAAAACGTTCGGGGGCGGAGGACATCATGTTTAGTATCACAAGACATGCATCATAGTAATCAAAGTAACACACAACCATTACATTAATATTAAAGTGTTTACAAAGTAGTGATTCACAAAAGATTGAATCCAAAAGTAAATACAAAACAAGACAAGAAGTTACTATGCTCCATCTTCTGAATTCCAACATGTGTGCCTGTCTACTAGATTCCTGAGAATACAAGTTATTTTGAATGCGTAGATCAGCATTTAAGCTGGTGAGTTCATAAGTATTTTAGTGATGTATTAGTAAGTTGAAAGTTCTTTTAGAAAAGTTCGCATGTTCCTCCAGAAGATCCTATATCTTCTGATATGATGAAATATAAATAAAAATGACTCTACAATCCTTTCTATGAATGCTAAATGGATACAAATTATATAAAGTCCAGATCAAACAAATAATCGATTGTGTGAATCTGCCCTAAGCCCACAACCAAACAAGGAACAGGGAATGAGGCGGAAGTCACACATCCCATTGTTTGTTAGATCTTTACTGTATATAACCCTAGTGTATTCATTTGGTACTCACTGAGTTAACTGTAATAGTTCCTTTATATTTGAAGAAAACATTCTTTAAGAAAAACCCTTATTTCCTTTAGTAAATATGGTAACCACAATAGTTCCTTCTATAATCACTTACTTTATACGAGCTATATATAATCTAATATCGAATGTATAGTTAATTGTGTGAATCTGCCCTAAGCCCACAACCAAACAAGGAACAGGGAATGAGGCGGAAGTCACACATTCAACTACCTATCAGATATTAATTATATATAACCCTGATGTATAAACTAAGGCATTATAGAATTAACCACTTAAGGTCCTTTAAGTTATACCAGTTTAATAAATTGGATTAAACCTTTAATTGATAAGTTTCTAGTTTAGTTTACTCAATGTTCTATCTGAAAGTATGTTTTTGTACTAGAAAACAGTGTATTGAATTTGTATACTGTGACCTGACCTATACCTGGTACTACTTATGATTACTTGGTGTATACAGAATATATATATATATATATATATATATATATATATATATATATATATATATATATATATAGTTAAGATCGAATAGATAGTAGACTGGGTGCATCTGCTCTAAGCCCACAAAAAGATGGGCAAAAAACTCGATGTGGAAGGACTTGAGGTGTGTACGGCCACACCAAGTGTGTACGACCGTACACTCTTGATGTTCATGAGTTTGATGATGTTTCAAGGCTATAAATCAAGTGTTTAGCACGTCTAACTAGATGATAGAGGGAATACTCACACTTTTGAGGGTCTTAGGGAGTTCACGGCCCAAGAACAAGTGTGTGTTCTTGGTGTTCTTGGTGAAATGGATGAAGATTTGAAGATCTATCATAAAGAGTTGTTTTCATGGATGAATCATGAGATGATACATAACTAGGGAAGATATCAAGAAGGATAGAAGAATCACTTACGATTTTGGAGGATTAGGATGAAAAATCTTGATGATACTTGAGAGAGAACCGCTTTTCTAGACTTGAAAGTGTAAAAAGTGAGAAGAAATGAAGGAATAGCTTATATATGGCAATGGGTTCACGACCACCTTGAGTGTACGGCCGTACACCCATGTGTGCGGCCGTACACTCCTCTTGGTGGAGTGTTTGGCTCGAGTGCAACATGTAGAACCCAAGTTAACTCATCCCTAAACTCAAAAATTGAATGTACCAGGCTTAGAAAACTCAAACAAACCTGAAACAATGCTAAAAGATAGCAGAAATGAGTCTGACTCCCGATTGATTGGCTGGACTTACAAGGCAAAAATTTTTGGGTTGTTACAGAAAAGACCCTTTGCCATAATCGACCGTCTAACTAAATCTTTTCAAATCTATAAACGACAATCTTGACACAAACCTCCGTATCATCTCTCGCTTCAAAGCTCAGAAATATCTACACAAAGGATACTATCCCTTCCTAGACCACACAATAGATATGAAATAAAAAGCGAGAAACAGCAAGGATATTCCTGAAGTCTGTAAACTTCACGAATTATTCCCAGTAGATCTTCCAAGAATACCACTCGTATAGCAAGTCAAGATAGAATATCAAAAGCCTTCGGGTTTACTACAAAAACCAGAAATACCTGAATGGAAGTGAGAGCGGATAACTATGGATTTCATGACCAAGTTACCCAGAACAACGGGTAGTCATGACACTATTTTGATAATAGTTGATAGATTAACCAAATCCGCATGCTACTTATCAATAAAGGAAACAAAAAAAATGAAGAAGCTAATTAGAGCATACATCAGAGAGTTAGTTAGACTGCGCGGTGTACCAATATCTATTATCTATGACTGAGATAGTAGATTCACCTCACGATTCTGGCAGTCACTTCAAAAATCTTTGAGAAGTAGACTAAACATGAGTACAACCTATCATCCACAAACTGACAGACAGAGTGAGGGAACGATTCAAACGTTAGAAGACATGTTGAGAACATGTGTGATCGAATTTGGTAAAGCATGGGATACCCATATACCACTCGTCAAATTTTCATACAACAATCGCTACCACACCAACATTAAAGTTGCTCCATTAGAAGCTCTTTTCGGCCGCAAGTGCAGATCACCACTGTGCTGGGCTGAGGTGGGCGATACACAACTAGCCAAGTACCCAACATTACTTTAACCGAACCTGAGATCATTTGAGAGACCACAAAAAAGATTGTACAAATCCGAGAACAACTAAAAGCTTCTAGAGATAGACAAAAGAGTTATGTGGACAAACGACGAAAACCCTTGGAATTCCAGGTTGGTGACCGTGTCTTGTTGAAGCTCTCACCCTGGAAGGGCATGATACGCTTCGGAAAGCGTGGAAAACTAAACCCAAGGTACGGTGGACCATTCGAAATTCTTGCTAGAATCGGTACAGTAGCTTACAAACTCAAACTACCACAAGAACTTAGTAACAGACACCCTACTTTCCACGTGTCTAACCTAAAGAAATGCTTATCCGACGAGACTCTTGTAATCCCACTCGATTAAATCGAGATAAATGAGAGCCTCAATTTCGTGGAAGAATCAGTAGAAATTCTAGACAGAGAAGTAAAGAGTACTAAACAAAGCCGTATCCCGATAGTGAAGGTTCGCTGGAATGCAAAGCGGGGACCTGAATTCACTTGGGAGCACGAGGATCAAATGAAACAAAAGTATCCATATCTTTTTCCCTAAGTCCTAGAGTATCTCTATAGTTTTTAATTTCGAGACGAAATTCCCTCTAACGGGGGGATGATGTCATAACTGGAGAAATTCTATAGTTTTTAATTTCTAAACTTTACCTAAGTACTTGTAAATTCATAATGTAATAGTCTAGGTTAGCTATTGTAACTTATTTTGAAATAATAAAAATAGAAATTAATTGAGATGAAAAGTAGCGTAAAAAAGTGAAGTATTAAATAAACTTGTTTGGGATGAATAGTGATAGAGATTGTAACAAGGTTTCAGAAAATATAAAGAACACAAAAATCCGAGTTATAACGAAGAAGTTATGACCAATCGAAGATCCGCGACAAAACCGACAAAATGTTGTTTAGCGTAAAAAGCAAATTTTCAATAAAATGCTTTTTAGCCTTAAGTATCTAAATGAAAGTTGTAGTATACGTTAAACCGAGAGAGTCTATAAAAAGAACGTCTAAATCTGACTTTGTATGAGGAAGTTATGATTTTTCTAAGATTCAACATAGCAGTACACAGCCCGAAATTCAAAATAAAGATCGGATGATTTTTAGCTGACACAACCTAAACGAGAATCGAAGGTCTCGTCAATAGTAGTACAACGGTAAAAAGACAGACGGAAACGGACATCGGATGAAGAAGTTATGAATTTTTAACGGATTTTCCTGTTCCGGTCTGTTAAAAATAATAATATTAAAAATAAAGTCAAAATTAGCCGACGAAGTCTAAACGAAAGTTGTAGAGTATATTCTCGTCTACGCGTGCATATAAAAAAACGTCGAAAATGAAGCTCGTATAAGAAAGTTATGGATTTTTGAAATTCTGGGCACAATTTCCGAAAAATTTCGCATATACAAGGCTAAGAAGCGGCCACGTCACCCGCTCCTCGCAGGCGCCCCGTGTCCGACGTGTATCGCAACTCCTCGCATCCGAAGGTGCGGCCTAACCGAAGGCCGACGCATGTAGCGTCCGAAGCCTGCTGTCTGACGCGTAGCCTTCCCTCTCGCCACCTGTCCGAACACGCGCCCTCTTCTCCTTCCTTCGGTCCGAGGCTTCGGCCCTATAAATACATGCGAGATTTCCCGGTTCCTTCACCATTTTTAGCCCACTTTCTCATATTTTTCACACTTTTCACCCCCACAAACCTCCTTACAACCCCCCGAAGACCCGGTAACATATCCAACACCCGAAGAACATCCCGAGGCACCAGAAGTCCGCAGGAAAAGAGTCTTTCTGTTTCTAAACCCGATCCTCGCAAAGCCCGGTTCTCAGTAGTAAAGCATTTTCTAGCAACGAAGTGCTGCTCTAATCACCCCTACTATCATGTGAGTTCATACCCCTACATTTTTATGATTTTTATATGTTTTAAGGGGGGAAATACAGGTAAAATACAAAGAATGCTTGTATAAATAACAAATTTTATTCATATAGTTTACAATTGTTATAAACAAACCATTTTACTGGTTCGGAATTTATTACAAAAATAAACATATAAATTATAATAGATATAATTTATGAGTCATGCATATTTATCAATACACTTTATGGAACTACATATTGCTTTCTATATTCAGAGTAACTTATGAAAACAATCATATAAATTATATTTAATATAATTTATGAGATATTTCTAATATTTCTATTACAAAGATGTTTTTCAATATTCTACACGTAAACGTCAATATAGCATTTGTGAGACACGCTTCAAGTACTTATTTAAGTATAAAACAAAAGTCCTGAAAATTATAACCAATGTCTTTTTGAGGGAGAGCGTTACACTTGTGTATAGATCTATATGAGACTGACAATCCCGCACCAGAGCTACTTGCAACAGCTAGGTCGGCAGATCTGTGGTGACAACTGTCGTACCATATTTCGACGGCTAAAGAACGTCGTGTTTCAGGCGAGGCTTAGGTCATCAAGCATGGTTATGATAACTCACAATTTGGTATTGAATAACGCTATTCGTGTATGAATAAGAAAACAACTTCATATAGTTTTATTAATTAATGAAACAATAACACAATATTCTACAAATGGTAAATCTAGGCTTCTACAGAGAATTCATAATAGTATAAGATACAAAATAATATTTTATTACAGGGAAAAGATTCATCTTATAGTTTTATGTGAATTAAAACTATATGATACTAGTTCAGAACACAAATACATATACAACAGAAAAATAGGATTTTCTGGGTGAATATACTTATCTTTTTAAGAAACAAATGACAGAGTTATTTTATAAAAATACTTATGAACTCATCAACTTAATTGTTCACACTCTTTTCAAAACTACTTGTATTTTTAGGAAATCGATTAACAGGTATCCACAAGTTTTGAGGAAGACAGAGTTTCATATAATTATGTATTTTAATTATACTTTTTGGTGTCAAATTTTCAATGATTTGAACACGAATGTAAAGTTATGTTTTTCAATGTAATGAATATTGTACTTTGATTACTATTGTGCATTGTTGTGATACTACACATGAAGTCATCCATCCCCGAACATTTCTGCCGTTCCGGTTTGGGAGTGTGACAATTAGTGCTGGTATGATCGCACCCTATAAGGCTACGAGGAGGCATCTTTCTACTATAAGATTTAAAAGATGAAAATGTGATAAGTTTTTAGTAGTGGCTATAAGTCGTGTCTCGATTGAACTATGTTATCTTGGTTCTGTGCCTATCATGTTCTGACTTTTATAGAGTCTTGTAATCAATTCATAACAGAGGTCTATATAAAATAGACTTATGAATTTTACTAGTTATCACCCTTATACGGAGTTCTGTGACTTGATGTACTAGTATTTGTTGCTAGGAAAGAAGTGATAAGCCTAACACATAGTGTGAGTAGTATAATCACTAACTCACTAATTATATTTGTTTGTTAATTATTAGTATGACACATAAAGTGCTCTCTAGTTTGTTCCTGATAGGGTAAGGTTTATTAATGATATTTCTAGTGCTTTTCTCTTCGTTTGGTCCTTTATCGGAATTTTCCTCATGAACCCTCTTTTGGTTCTTCCTCAACTCTTCTGTTGGCTATTGTAACGGAGTGGCTACATCTTCCTATGTTGTTCGTGCGAGAATGGGAGTGTCTAAAGAATCTATGAAATTAATAAAAGTATCTCTATTGAAATTTTTATGATGATCCTTACCGGGTCCTCCTATAATCACGTAGTGTATACAGATTATATATAACCAAGATCAAACAGACCTTCGAATAAGTGATTCTACTCTAAGACCACAACCAAACAAGGAACAGGAAGTAGAGTGAAAATCACAAATTCTATGTCTATAGAATGTCAATTATATATAACCTTAACGTATACACTCAGTAATTATAGACCTACCAGTAAAGGTCTTTTAGTGTTCACATACGTTATTTATAGTACTTAATGTTGGGTTTTAAGCACTATAACACTCCTATGGTGCACATGCAACCCTAAATGCTTTGGAACTATGTTTTCTCTAATTATACATGCATTATTAAATTTCCAAAGCATATAACTTAACTAGCATACAATTCAAAGTAACAACTAGTTAGATAACTTACCTCTTGTGTAGTTCTTGACCTTGGAAGCTTGAGCACCTCAAGTGGTGTGCCTCTAATGTGTCACAAACACCAATATGCAAAGGAGGCTTAAGAGAATAAGACTTGTAGCTTCAAAATCGGTTTTATGCTCTTGTGTACAAGTGTTAGCCGATTTCATCACTAAGGGAACTCTTTTATAGTGTTTCTCAAAGCTAGGGTTTCATCCATGAAACCCTAATGCACCATGACCTTTCATATCCCTTAGGCTCCATGGGTTAAAGCTCCATGCACTATCCATGAACCACTTAGCCCACCCTAATGGATCTTTGACCCACACTATAACAATGGATGATTTACATAATCAACCCCTTAGATTTAATTAGTCATTTTTTATCACAAAATTAATTCCAAATTAATTCTTGACCAATACTAATTAAATAATATGGTTTCTCAATTAATATATTATACATATAATATATTAATAAACCACCAATAATCTTATTCTCAAAAGTCCATCCTATTAAATTGCACTAGTGAAGGCAACCCCAAAAGGACCATGCTACAATCGGGTCAAGTACATACCAGATATAGTTATGGGCTTAGACACCAAATCCAACAGTCTCTCACTTGGATAAGTCTAATAACTATAACTGCCAATGTAACTTCAAGATCCGATTAGCAATCGTAGCTTCCAAAAGCCGTTGTCGAACTCTGACCCAGTCAGTGACTGTCCTTAGATAAGTGATCATATACTCCTCTGTTTTACAAGATATCAGCAGAAAAATACATGGAACATAGTCATACTTATTGTCCTACAGTTAGTTTCCTGATTTCTAATTAGTTTGACATAAAACATAATTGAACACATCAATTTCGTTCTGACCGGGCCCGATACATAGGTCAAAAAAAATCATCGAGGGGCCCATATATCACTTTTGATCCTTCTTAGGATAAAAGGAACAGATAAACTTCGACTCTATATGCTTGAACTAACTACTCGTTGAATCATGCACAACGATACGTTTTATGACATTAAGTTACTAATGCGTTTACGCATCATCAATGCACAATCAATTTGTAGTCAACAACTCATATATCTTGGTTTGAAGATTATATGATATTATCATCTCACAATCACTCGTGATAAATTCCATGAAGTGATTCTGATGAGTGTGGGTTGATCCAATGCTCAAATTCTTATTTCACAAGCACTCATGAATAGTGCAGCAGACTCTTGCCATGTCTAACTCCTTAGACATCTATAGCCAACTCATGACAATCTAGCCTCATACCTACTTCCAATGTATGATCGACTGTGGATAGTTCGAATAATTATATTATTCAGGAAGTCAAAACATGCAAAATGAAACAATAGTAAATAATTGACACAAGACACTAACTTTACTTATAAATAAAACTCCTTTTATTCAATCATCAAAATGTCAATTACAATTTAGCTATTAAAAGTTTCTAATTTATCTAATTACTAAAACTAATATCGTCTTTTAGCCCAATGTCTCTTGCATGCTGCAAGTGCTTAACCCTATTCAGTCCCTTTGTAAGGGGATCTGCTGGGTTGTCTTGTTACGATATCCTCTTCACCACGAGGCGTCCTTCTTCTACTTGATGTCTTATGAAGTGGTACTTACTGTCGATATGCCTTGATATACCATGATCTCTCGGTTCCTTGGTTAAGGAAACCGCCCCTTCATTATCGCAGAAAACTTCTATGGGATCCTTTATGGATGGCATAACTCCAAGGTCTCCAATGAAGTTCTTCAACCATATCGCCTCTTTTGATGCTTCGCTTGCTGCAATGTACTCTGATTCACACGTTGAATCAGCCACAATCTCCTGCTTGGAACTTTTCCAAGTTATTGCTCCTCAATTCTGGGTAAACACCCAACCCTAATATTCTCAAGTCATCACTCCTACCGAGGGTAAGGATCCAATCCTTAGTCCTCCGCAGATACTTAAGAATGTTCTTAACTCCAGTCCAGTGAGCTCTACCAGGATTCCCTTGATATCTACTGACCATGCTCAAAGGAAAGGCCACATCAGGGCGAGTACAAGTCATAGCATAGATGATTGAGCCAACTGCGGAAACATATAGGTATCCGACTCATCTCTGCTATCTTAGCTTCTGTACTTGGACTCTGAGTCTTACTCAGTTTGGTATTGCACTGGATAGGCAAGTCACCTTTATTGGAGTTCTCCATGCTGTAACGCTTTAGCACCTTGTCCAAGTAGGTACTTTGACTAAGACCTATTAGTCTCTTACTCATGTCTCTCAAAATCCTTATCCCTAGGATATAGGTAGCTTCTCCAAGGTCCTTCATAGCTAACAATTCCCAAGCCAAGACTTAACCTCCTGCAAGGTCGGGATGTCATTTCCTATGAGTAGTATGTCATCCAGATACAACACGAGAAAGCTAACTATGCTCCCACTCGCCTTGACATACACATATGACTCATCCTCGCTTCTCGAAAATCCAAACTCTTTGACTTTATCATTGTAACAAAGATTCCAACTGCGAGATGCTCGTTTCAATCCATATATGGATTTCTCAAGCTTACACACTCTATTAGGGCATCTTGCATTGACAAAACCCTCTGGTTGACTCATGTAAACATCTTCAACCAACTTTCCATTAAGGAAAGCGGTTTTGACATCCATCTGCCATATTTCATAGTGATGAAATGCAGCTATGGCCAACATAACCCTTATAGATTTAATCTTCGCTACTGGTGAAAAAGTCTCATCATAGTCAACTCCCTGAGTTTGAGTAAAGCCCTTTGCAACCAGTCGCGTCTTATATGTGTGCACTTTTCCATCCATGCCGGTCTTCTTCTTAACGATCCATTTGCACCCGACTGTCTTTCGACTCGGTTCATTGTCAACCAAGTTCCAAACTTGATCGTCATACATGGACTGAATCTCGCTATCCATAGCCTCTTTCCATTTAGCAGACTCAGGGCCTGCCATGGCTTCCACATAGTTGTTAGGCTCATCCAAATTTACCAATGCACTATGACTGATAAATGTATCACCTTCTGTAGTAATATGGAAACCATAATAAAACTCAGGTGCAATCCTAACTCTGATGAAACGCCTCAGAGGTACAAATTCGTCAATAGGTTCAATAGGAGTTTCCTCCTCGGGTTGATTGCTAGTGTTTGAGGTTCCTTCACCGCTTGACTCTTGAAGCTCTTCAAGGTCAATTTGCCTCCCACTGTCCCCTTGGCATATAAGCTCTCTCTCACGAAAGATCCTCTTCTTGCGATGAAGACACCATTGTTACTTGGTCGATAGAAGAGATATCCAAAGGATTTTTGTGGGTAGCCGATGAAAATACATCGCTCAATATGACGTTCGAGCTTGTCGTGAGTCTCGCGCCTCACAAAAGCCTTGAAACCCCAAACTTTGATGTGGTCTAAAGTGGGAACCTTCCGAGTCCACATCTCGTGAGGTGTTTTGGCAACCTTTTTGGTATGGACCAGATTAAGAATATGGGCGGCAGTCTCTAAGGCATACCCCCAAAATGAGATTGGTAACGAAACTCGAGTCATCATAGAACGAACCATGTCCAACAAGGTTCGATTGCGCCTCTCAGCCACACCATTCAGCTGTGGTGTCCTAGGAGGTGTCAATTGTGAAACAATTCCACATTCCTTAAGATAGTCATAGAACTCGATACTAAGATACTCTCCTCCTCGATCGGATCGGAGTACCTTTATCTTCCCGCCCAATTGATTCTCCACTTCTGCCTTAAACTCTTTGAACTTTTCAAAGGTTTCTGACTTATGCTTGATTAAGTAGATATAGCCATACCTACTATAATCATCAGTAAAAGTCACATAGAAGCGGCTAGCATCTCTTGTGACAGATCTGAAGGGCCCACACACATCAGTGTGTATGAGATCCAAAAAACCCTCACCCCTTTCACAAGTACCAGTAAAGGGTGACTTAGTCATCTTTCCAAGTAAACAAGATTCGCAAGTTTCATCCGATTTCAAGTCGAATGATTCCAAGACTCCAGCCTTTTGGAGTTGGCCTATGCGCTTCTTGTTGACATGTCCAAGACGACAATGCCACAAGCATGCTTTATCCAAATCATTGGATGAATCAATGTGTAACACATTATTTCCTAGGTTATCTACAACATTCACAGTTTCATAAACACCATTTCAAGGTAAAGCTTCAAAATAAAAGACACCATTATAATAAGCATAATACCACCATTATTATTATTATTAAAAGCAAAGGTAAAACCTTGTTTATACAAACTATGAAAGGAAATAATGTTTCTCGCCATATCGGCCGAGAAACAACAATTATTCAAATCTAAATTAAAACCATTAATAAGCAATAAAGAATAAACTCCAATCTTGGTCACAGGCGACACTTTCCTATTTCCCATGATTAAGTTTATCTTCCCGTGCTCCACATCCCCACTTCTTTTTAGTCCCTGCAAATCAGAACGAATGTGAATACCACAACCTGTATCAAGGACCCAAGAAATAACATGTGATGTATCTTTAGAATGAATAGTGTATATACCTGCAAAGGAGGGCTTGATTTTCCCATCCTTAATATCCTGCAAGTACTTTGGGAAGCTTCGCTTCCAGTGCCCCTTTTCATGGCAATGGAACCACTTTGCTTCCTTTGGATTGCTAGAGGGCACAACAGAGCCAACTTTGGTCCCGCTAGAAGAAGATCCACCCTGGGATTTTCCCTTGGAATGAGCCTTCCTCTTTTTACCCTTACCATGTCCAATTGCCAGGACAGGGACAGTAGCAGTAGGAGTAGGAGTAGTAGCAACAGATTTGCCTTTCATGTTGCTTTCAGCAGTTCTGAGGAGTCCCTGAAGCTTGCTAAGAGTGACCTCCTCCTTGTTCATATGATATGTCATACGAAACTGATCATAACAAGGAGGTAGGGAATGAAGAATAATATCAATAGCTAATTCTTCATCAAAGTTGACATTCAATATTAGCAAGCAGTCCACATATCTCTGCATTTTCTGCAAGTGGCCCGTGATGGACTCTCCATCCTTCATTTTGGTGGTGATCATGGAGGCTATGATCTCATACCTCTCATGCCGAGCAGATTGATGGTATCTTTCCATCAAATCTTGGTGCATTTCATAGGGCCAGAAGTCCTCATAGGACTTTTGTAGCTCAGCAAACATGGTAGCTATCATTATACATGACACTTTTTTCGCGTCCCTCTCATGAACCCGATACTCCTTAATTTGTTCGGGAGTAGCAGTTTGCTCATCAATTTCCTTCAGCTCCTTGTCTAGGACATATTCTTTTTCCTCATATCGAAGGGCCATGCAAATGTTTTTGATCCAATCATTGAAGTTGGATCCATTAAATATGGTTCTCCTTACTAAGTTCATAAGGGAGAAAGAGCCTGAAGGGTTTGAGCCTGAAGCATTGTTTGGGATAGACATCTGTAAAAGAAAAGGAACAAAGTTTAGATTAGATGAGAATCCTTAATAAGTCACCAAATGAAATATTAAGGCTAGGATCCAACATAATATTCTACAATTGCGAAGAGGGATGCCGTAATCCAATTGTAAAATATTTGAAGGTAGGTAAATGACGATTTACCAATTTCCACCATAAAAACGAAATTACTTATTAGGTTTTAATTCGATTTGAAATTCCTAGATTCTTTTGATATTCATTGAACTTTCAATGTCATGTTTCAATCTCGATTGTGCCCTCTCAAGTTTGTGACTGGGAAGCCGAGGATCACAAACAAGGTGTCAATAACCATGCAAATATACTTGGTACTCTTAATGTTACAAATCACCTAACCAATGTGCCGGTTAACCACACACGCTCCATTGATCTATGATTAACATTAAGCTACCCTTTGCCACTCTTTGTTAGTCCCAATGTAACGACGTAAATTCCCAAAACAATTTTTCATTTTCAATCATAATAAATTTCATAAGAACAATTTCAAAACCCTTTGTATCACATATTAACTCAATAAACAACCCCATAATCTCAAGTACATAAATCTTCATCAGTGTGTATAGATCATGCCGGCGCCTTCCCGCGATCCTCGCTAGTACCTGAAACACATATCACATGACATGGTAAGCATAAATGCTTAGTGAGTTCCCCAAAATACCACATACGCACATACGCCACTCAAGGCTATAAGACCTTCCGGTCACTATGTCTCAGAGGACTTCCGTCCCACAACCCTGGCAGACCTTCCGGTCCTACCCGTAATGACCTTCCGGTCCATATCATCATGACCTTCCGGTCCACATCATAATAACCTTCCGGTCCTTCTCATTCATAACATACATAACACATACATATCATATAACAACATACAACACATACATCTCATAGCATATAAGACCTTCCGGTCACACATAGGTACCATCCTAGGTACAGTATAGTGAGAAGACTCACCTCGTACGAAGTCGGATAAACTCTCGTGCTTGACGTCCCGACCTAGCCTCCTCCTATCATCCGAATAACATTCCTGATCAATACCCTCTCATAGTCTCATCTCTAAAGATTGGGTAGAAGGCCATTCTACCCCTCCCTAAACTCTCTTGAATCAGCTTGACCAAAACCCTAAGGTCAACTGAAGTCAACGGTCAAACTTTGACCCGACTCGTCGAGTGCACATGGGCGACTCGGCGAGTCCATGCGGGTCCTCTGAATCCTTCTAGCCTCACTTGGCACATCGAGTCATCCCTTCACTCGACGGGTTACTCCTGTCACGAATCGCGGGGCAACCCCGACTCGACTCGTCGAGTCCACTTATGAACTCGGCGAGTAGCGTCCATGACAACACTCAAATGACTTTCTGAGGTCAGATCCGCTTCTCTAACCTATATATCTGACCTTTCCATACCCACTAATCACGTAAAGGTGAAACCTTTACACTCATGCAACACATATATGGTTCCTTTTGAAGAAATAGCCTAAAAAATGGCAACCTAAGTTCATTCCTTCCATAACACTTCATAAAGCAAGATGGATAATGCTCTCTGGACCTCTATGGGTCCAGATCTGAAGTCTAACACATAAAGGGACCATAAACTCATCAATTCAAGCCATAAAAAGGGTATAGAAAACCCTAGATTCATAGATCTTAACCAAAACAGAAGGAGAGTTCAATTTGCTACCTCAATACTGCAGATCCAAGCTTGAAAACCACGGATTAGCAGTTGTCTTGACCTCCTCTAGCTGGAAACACCTTCTTCTTTGCAAAACAACACCAAAAAGGATTAAAATGGCTTGCTCTCACACACAACTCGCCCAAGCTCTCTAGGGTTTCTCTCTCTGGACTGGTAGCTGCAAATGAGGGCTATAAGGACCCTTAAATAGGGCACATGCCCAAAGATTTAGGGTTTCTGTCCACAGCGCGGACTCGTCGTGTCCACTTATCGACTCGTCGAGTCCCTTCATTAATCCAGTCAGCAAATCGCGATCCTACTCGACGAGTCTAGCATCAACTCGTCGAGTCCCTCCTCATAACTCAAAAAGAAATACTCAAATTGTCATGCCTGGAAATCCGGATGTTACAATTCTCCCCCACTTGAAATAGATTTCGCCCTCGAAATTGCTCCTCAACCACATAGATAGAAACCAAACACTCGAAAAGCACCACTGAGAGGTTCTCACACCTAAACGATATCTTTCTCCATGAATACCTGGATCCGACCAGGAACTCCAAATTTGGAACAAAACCGGCCCCTCTGTCGCTAAAATACCCCTTTCTGACCTTCCCAGAATCGGGAAACTCTAGTGGCCTGGCCCGCCGCCAGACCACCCACTCACGCTATCACCATGATATTCGCTCTTCGAACATTAAACCCTGATATCTCACTGCTCCTCTGATTCTCACAAGACAAAATCCGACAATCGGTTACCGATCACTCATACCAACATACCAAAATAGTCCGAATCACACCCCAAGGAACGAAAGGGTTTACATCCCACCAGGGCTCATCCACTGAACTACTATCAGAATCCATCCGAACAATAAACTTTCAACATCATATTCTCTGACACAAGAGAATCATGCTCGCTCAGAAGTCCTCAGACATCTAAAATCATAAGCCTCAGCTTCATCCCTCGTATCCCTTTTTAACACTGAGTACCAGGTCTGATCTCGACCCAACAGTTGAACCTCCAGGGTCATCAGTTGCATTATCCCAACCGTCTCCATTGTTTCCTTCTTACTATAACCACATCGGCCCAATGGGACACACAAGTAACGAAGTTTGCTTAACCCTAAGCGAATGCTACCTTCCCAACTGGAGATCGACTCAACCCCGACCTCTGTCATCTGTTACTCATCGTTCCATGCAACTTGCGGTACCTCCCGTACCCGAGTACTGACCCACACAGGTCTAAGACATCAGATAACAAACAATACTCCTCAACATGGAACCCACCTCAGAATCCAGAATCTCATCTCGCCTATCCAACATACCACCAGAGCCAAACTCAACTCGAGAGTTTGGTCTGACCCAGAGTTGGAACCACTCGTCCCAACGAAGGACTCAACTCAGAACTCATTTCCCTCAACCCATGCGTACCTCACTTATCCCATTCTTTCGGATTGCGATGACCACACCTTACTCAGAACATAATGACTCCCTATCATTGAGGAGACCCCGATCTCGCCCCTGATCCGACCACCAGGTTACCAAAAACTCATAAATTAGGGCCACCCCATGCCTAAAACTCTTCTGCGCCATGCTCTGATCAAAGAGTACTTTATCATGACAACTTCTCGCTGACTAGTGTTGATAGGCTATACTTTTGTGGTTTGGGCTAGGCATTCTAATGTATAGGTCTTGGTAGGATGTTAGAGTGTGTTGTGGTGGTTGTGGTTTGTTAGTGGGTGTGTGCGGCCATACACGTGTGTGCGGCCGCACACGCTGTGTGTGGCCGTACACGTGTGTGAGGCTGCACACTTGTGTGCGGCCATACACGTGTGTGCGGCCGCACACACTGTGTGCGGCCGTACACTTGTGTGCTGCTTCATGTGGTACAAATAGTCTGAGTCTGTGTCAGTTGTCAAGTGACGTATGTGTGTGTGTTTCCCAAGGTGTACCTGACATTTATACGTAATAGATGTGTTCATGCTTGGCTTAATTCTCCTTCTACTCTTTCTACATTCTGTTTGATTGTTTGCAATTCATTGATTACTGATTTGGATCTATAGATCGGGACTTACAATTGGTATCAGAGCCAATTCAGTGTCAATTTGAAGAATAATAAGAGTGTGCGGTTGAAGATAGTTGTGGTTTTTGAGGTGCATTTATAATTTTATTGAGAAACTGCTTCTAATCATTGTTTTTACTAAGTTTGGAACCAAAATTCATTCAAAAATCCAGTATTTTTGGGTGTGCGGTTGAAACTTTGAAGGAGTACGGTTGAACGAGTGCTGCGAAGTGTACGGTTGGCGTGTACGGTTGGCGTGTACGGTTGGCGTGTGCGGTTGAGTGAGCGATTGCGTGTACGGTTGAGTATATTGTTGAGTGTGCGGTTGGAGTGTACTGTTGAGTGTGATGTTAGAGTGTGCGGTTGAGTATACTGTAAGGGTGTACGGTTGGAGTGTGCGGCCACACTTATATTAATTAAAGAAATTTTTGTTGTTCGAAAATGGAATCTCAAAGCATGTCTGCTCATCATGAATTGGATGCTATGATGGGTACCACTTCTCGCATTCCCCGGTTATTGTCGGCAGAAGGATTTCCTGAATGGAAATATCGGATTGAGAAGTATATCAAAATGAAAGATTTCAAGATATGGCGCAGTATTCTAAGAGGTCCAATTCGCATCACAATTACACTGGAAGATGGAACCATAACTGACAAGCGGATTGAAAATTACACGGACGATGATTTTGAGAGAGTCGAGGAGCAGGAAAAGGCTCTTGCTACACTTACCATGGCATTATCTCCGGAAATTGCTCAAAGTTTCCGTGAATATACGTCAGCAAAGGCTTTATGGGAAGCACTAATTGAAGTCTATGAAGGCAATGAAGACATGAAACAGAGTCGCCAAGACATGTTGCGACAGAAGTTCAATATGTTTAACCATGTCTTGGGAGAAACAATTGAAAATCAGTTGCAAAGGTTTATCACACTTACCACAGAAATGAGCTCTGCTGGTGTTATGGTTACACGATCTGAGATCAACAAGAAATTGCTGAATTCTTTACCAAATCCTGGGATATGAATGTCCCAGTGATCAAAAAGACCAAAGATCTGAACCATTTAAGTTTGGCTGAAACAATGGCAATCATTAAGGCTTGTGATCTCGATGATAAGCAAAGGGAAATTAATCATGTTAATTCATACTCCACAACAAATCTTGGGATCCAAACCACCAACAACACTGTTTTTTCAAGCTTTACTACCTCTCAAGTTCCTCCAGTTTCTCATGTTCCACAAGTTCAACCCTATGTGACTCATCAACCTACCTCCAACATGATCCCTCAAATGCAACATATTCAAGTTTCTAAACCTCAAACTTTATCTCAACAAGTTGGTTCTATTGTTGGTTCATCCACAGCTGCACCTAGTCAATCTCAAGGGTTCAGTTCTCAAGAAAAAGAAGAAAATCTGGCCTTCGCCACTGGTCTGGTGAACTGTTACAATGCTTTTGTGGCTGGAGAGCTTTCCCTACAATTATCTTTTGCTGACCTAGACCAGATCCATCCTAAGGATGTGGAGGAGATGGACATCACTTGGCAAATGGCCATGGCTGTCTTTAGAGAAAAGCAGTTCTCCAAGAAGACAGGGAAAAACAACTGGAGTGTAAACTCTGACAAGAAAGTGGGGTTCAACAAAGGGAAGCTGAGATGCTACAATTGCCATGAGCCTGGTCATTTTGCAAGGGAATGTCCAAGGCCAGACCGAAGAGAGAACTCTGAAAGAACCATGGTACCTGTGACCTATGTCAACAAGGGATCTTCTTCAAGCAATCATACTGCCAACTTGGCGATGGTAGCGCAATCCTTTGATTGGGAAGATCAAATTTAGGCCCTGAATATTTCAGGACCTGAAAATGCGCATCTTGCTCAGATCAAGGATGGTGTGGAGGAAGAAGCAGAAAAAGACCCGGAAGAGGAAATGATGAATCTTCAGTTTGCGTTCATGGTGCAAACTTCTTCTGAGCTAGTTAAACCCGAGGTCAGTGAATTCGGCTGCTCTCAATCTTGTATAAAAACTGTTAAATTCTTACGTGAGCAAATTGAGTTAATCAAGAGAGAGAACGAGGACCTTAAGTATGAGGGTTACACACTTAGGAAAAATCAAAAGCCTTTAAAAACACAATTAGAGAATAAAATAAAGGACTTTAAGAAACTACAAGAAGATTACAGCAACAAATGCGAAAACTATGATCATATCAAAAGAAAATTTGCTGCTGTGACCGCTGAACTTGACTCATTGAAAAATCGTCTTGAAAATACTGAATTTATTTTTAACAAGTTCGATGGGTCAAGTGAAGTAGTTGCAAAAATGATTGAGAAACAAATGCAGTGGAAGGACATTACCTGTGGAAACCAAAAGAAAGTAGGATTAAGTCTTGAGAATGTCCCTCCTCCATTCAATCATACTTACAATGTTATTCCTCTATCTCAAGAAGAAATTGATAGATAACCTTTCATGATTTATGGAAAGCCTGCTGCTAAACAAGCAACATGCTCTACTGATAAAATTTTCGATACTAACATTTCTACCTTAAGTGTAGATGTGTCAATAGTTCAAGGGGAGCATGAAGCTGAAAAGTCTGAGTCAAATAACTCTGTGTCTAAATTTGGTGTTGAGTTTTGTGATGAGTCTGTCTTAAATTCTAAAACTGATGTGTTTGTTTCTGGTGGCGTGTTATTTCAGAATGATAAGATTGAAAATAATGATGTTGTTTCTGATTATGTTGCTAAATCTGATTCGAGTTCCTCTACCTCTTCCACGTTTGCAACAGAACCTAGTGCTTGTTCTTGCAAATGTGCTAATGCTAGAAAAGATAAGAAAAACCAGAAATCTGACAAGAGCAGTACCACTTCAAATGATAATAAACAAATCTGTTTCAACTGTGGTACTGCTGGTCATATTGCCAGAAATTGCCCAAACCGGATGTTTGTGCATCACATATCTAAAAGAGGAGAGAATGAGTCTAGAGGACGATCTTTAATTAGAAGATCCTCCAGAACTCGCTCTCGAGATGATGACTGGAAAACAAATCAAAACAAGAAAATGGCAAGTTTTCAAAAGAACAAACAAGTTTTCAATAAATTCACAAACAGTTTGCCAAAATCAAACCAAGCTAAGCCAAAGTCGATTTCGTCAAAGAGTAGGTCTGGATCTTCAAACTCTTCGAGTAGAAAATCCACCGGCTCAAAGCAAACTGAGAAGAAAGCTATTTCAAAACCTAATTTTCAATGGTTGCCAAAAATAAAATATGATCAGTCATCATCCTCCTCTGTATCTGTTGAAAAAGAAAAATCAAAGGAAAAATTGAAAAATAAATTTGTGAAAGTTAAGGGTCAACCCAGGACTGTAATGACCTGGGTCCCCAAATCTAAATGATTCCGCTCATCGTGCAGGGACAGTTGCGGAGGAATGTCGTCAGACCCTGGTATGTCGACAGCGGCTGCTCCCGACACATGACTGGAGATATCTCCCAACTGCACGACATTCAGACATTTAATGGGGGATATGTCTCATTCGCGGGCGGAGAAGGCGGAAAGATAACGCAAAAAGGAACGATGACGAACCGAGTGCTTAGTTTTGAGAATGTCAACTATGCTCTTGAGCTGAAGCACAGTCTGCTGAGCGTTTCTCAAATCTGTGATAAGGGTTTCTCAACACACTTCACCGATAAAGAATGTCTAATCTTAAAGCCAGGCATTGTCATTCCGGAGGAGTGGATTCTCGTCAAATCTAAGCGGGATGGGAATGCCTATATTATCGACATGAACAGTAATGTGCCCAATGAAGTCACTTGTCTCTTTTCAAGAGTCTCAGAACAAAATGCAATGTTGTGGCATCGTCGCCTTGGCCATGCAAATGCAAAGAACCTAAACCGGCTTGCTAAGAACGAAATGGTTCGCGGTCTGCCTGTTAGAGATTTTATTACTTTTGAAAAATGTGTTTCCTGCGCTCAAGGCAAACACCATCGGAAACCACATCTACCAAAGCAGGTCAACTCCATCAATCAGGTGCTCCAGTTGTTGCACATGGACTTGTTTGGTCCGGTCAACGTTCTCAGCATCAACCGAAATTCGTATTGTCTCGTTGTGATAGATGATTTTTCTCGTTTCACGTGGGTCTTCTTTCTGTCCAACAAAGCTGGGATCGCTGGCCTCATCAAGAGGTTCATTGTAATGACCGAGAACCAAACCAACCACCGAGTGAAAGCACTACACACTGATAACGGAACAGAGTTCAAGAACGCTGTTCTTGATCATTTTTGCGTTGAGAAGGGTATTGTGCGTCAGTATAGTTCTGTTCGGACACCACAACAAAATGGTGTTGCTGAGCGGAGGAATCGGACGCTACAAGACGCAGCAAGGACGATGCTCTGTGATTCTAAACTTCCACTTTTCTTTTGGGCGGAGGCGATCAACACTGCGTGCTACGTTCAAAATCGTGTCCTGATCAACAATGCCCAGATGAAAACACCGTATGAGATTCTCTATGGACACAAGCCATATGTCAGCCACTTCCGAGTATTTGGCTGCCCTTGCACCCTTCTCCACTTGGAATCCAACCCAAAATTCAATGCAAAAGCCGATGATTGTTACTTTGTCGGTTATGCTGCTCGTATTGCTTACCGGGTATACAACAAGAAGACGAAACAAATAGTGGAGTCTTTCGATGTTCGCTGGCTTGAAGAGAATGAAACGGACACTAGGGTGGGTCCGGATTGGCTATTTGACTACACATCGCTATTCAAATCTTTTTGTGTGTCGTCTAATAACCAAGATGGGTCTACCTCTTGCTCGAAGACTATTATTGAAGACGAAGATGAAGAGGTTGTCTACAGACCACCATTGGTTTCTGCTACTGATCCTCCGGTGGAGTCTACTGTTCCAATTGCTTCTCCTGAGTCCTCAACACAACAATCTGCTCCAGATGCTGATGCTACTCCTCTAACTCCGGTCGAAAGAGAGTTCATGAACCAAGATGCTTCCGCTGTCACTCAGAATCTGATGGACCTTCTCTTTCCCAATCAAATCGCTGATGAGTTTGTAGCAAATCCACCAAACGAAGCTGGTACATCTATCGTGGATTCTTCACCACATGAAGGAGCTGTTAATATTCGTACTCTTCCCGTTTCACTCAATGACATCAGTCACGAAATCCCCTCTCGCATACATCGCGATCACCCGATAGAGAACGTTATTGGACAGCTAGGCGACGGAGTTTAAACGAGAAGTCAGAGTGGAGACGTCAACACATGTCTTTATTCTTGCTTCATTTCTCAAATAGAGCCCAAAAACGTCGAAATGGCTTTGAATGAGCCCAGCTGGGTGGATGCCATGCATGACGAGCTCAATCAATTCGAGAAGCTCGGGGTTTGGAAGTTGGTGGAGCTGCCTAGAGGCAAGATATCTCTCGACACTAGATGGGTGTTTCGTAACAAGCAAGACGATTCGGGTGTCATTGTCCGTAATAAGGCGAGATTGGTAGTCCGTGGGTTCAGGCAAATTGAGGGTCTTGATTATACAGAAGTCTATGCTCCGGTGGCGCGCTTGGAGGCTATCCGTATCTTCCTCGCCTATGCTTCCTACATGAACTTCACTGTATACCAAATGCACGTCAAGACGGCTTTCTTGTACGACAAGGTGAAGGAGGAGATTTATGTTGACCAACCTCCTGGGTTTGTTAACTCAAAACTTCCCAACCATGTCTACAAGTTAGACAAGGCTTTGTATGGGCTGCATCAAGCTCTTAGGGTCTGGTATGCTACCCTAGCACAACACTTGCTCAATCATGGCTACTCACGCGACACTATTGATCAGACCTATTCATCAAGCATGTCGGTCCAGATCAAATTCTTGTTCAAGTCTATGTGGACGACATCATTTTCGGGTCGACGAGTCTTCAGCTATGCACAGAGTTCGAAGATGTTATGAAAAAGCGGTTCGAGATGAGTTCATTGGGGGAGATGACCACGTTTTTGGGGCTTCAGGTCAAACAATCTTCAGCCAGAATCCTGATTCATCAAGCCAAATATGTGGATGATATGATCGAGAAGTTCGGGTTCAGAGACGCCAAACCTGCTTTGACACCCATGGCTGAGAGACCACTGTTGACTCCTGATCTTGAAGGCGAATCCGTAGATCAAACATACTACCGATCGATGATCAGATTGCTGATGTATCTGACTGCAAGTCGCCCAGACGTTATGTTTGCGGTCTATCAATGCGCGCGCTACCAGGCTAATCCTAAACTGTCTCATCTTATTGCTGTTAAACGGATTTTTCGGTACCTCAAAGGCAGCCCAAAATTGGGTCTTTGGTATCCGAAAAATTTCGAATTTGATCTTTATGCTTTACGGAGGCTGCGAACTTGACAGGAAATCGACTTCAGGCGGATGTCAATTTCTCGGAGATAGGCTGGTCTCCTGGCAATGCAAGAAGCTGCATACTGTCTCGACCTCAACAGCAGAAGCAGAATACGTTGCTGCGTCTGCCTGTTGTTCTCAAGTCATATGGATCCAACATCAGCTGTTGGACTACGATTTAAATTTTCAAGAAACCCCTATTTTTTGTGACAATGAGGCTGCGATCCAAATTGCTAGAACAGGTTCCCACTACTAATAATGTGGCGGATTTGTTCACAAAGCCGTTTAACAAAGCTCGATTTGATGTGCTGGTAAATTTTTTGAAAATGATTCGCTTTGAGGATTAATTTTTGTTTAGGTTAGTTTAAATTTGCGCATTTCAATTTCATTCTCACCCATGCACAAATTTAGGGGGAGAAATAAACCAAAACAAAACAAAAATTAGAAAATCAGAAAATCCAAAAACATTAGAAAAACAGAAAAATCAAAAATATTATTGTGAAGTGATGTGCTGGGAAGTGATATCAGATAGTGATAACAGACAATCTGAGTCTGTGTAAAGTACCAAAGCTGAATTGTCTAGGCTCTGTGTTCGATGCGCTGGTAGGCACGAAAAGTTTAATGGACTTGACTAGGTACAGATGAACTTAAGGAATCTAGAGACTTGATAAATTCTGACCTAGATAGTTCCAGTTAACCTGACAATACGACGCTTGGATAGGTTGAGCAGGGATATATTCATGAGAATCCACCAGTCACATTAAAGAGTCTGTATCTAGAACCGTGGTTTAACTTTTCCATGATGTACAAATTTTGTCCTTAATTCCGATATTGACGGGGCGACTGGGGAATTCCGATAAAGTAGGTCTGTAGGAAATTATTTTCTTTCTCTCCTACTGTTAATCATATGTTGCCTCCTCTGTGTGATCGAAAGATCCGACCTGGACTGCAGCATATGCAACTCTATTTCTCTGCATCTTCTATCTATGCAATTCTTCCTATCTGTTAGCCATATGTTGTCTCCTTTGCGTGATTAACAATCCGACCTGGTACACAGCATACGCAACCTTCTACTTCTCAATCCCTCTGACATTCTATTCAGTCATATGTTTCACTCTCTGCGTGATTGAAAGATCCGACCTGAGTGTACAGCATATGCATTCTAAATCTATCCTTTCTATGAATAATAGTCTGCTCACCTAAAGTAAGGAGTATCTCGGAAGCTCTTGATTATTGGGATATGTCAGGAAGCGGGAAACATGTTCTAGTACACTTAAAATTGAGCAATTCTAGATTGTCTGTAGATCTCGCTGCTCAACTTAGGTGGACAACAATATCCTTGGTCGTCGTCAGATAAATGGTCCTTAGGTAATTTTATCTAGTAACTTAGGATCAATCTATCATGTCACTAATAGCATTCCTAAAATTTGTCACAATTTTTCGTGCTTAAGTGGATCACAATACCGGCGATCGACCAGATCTATTCATGAAAGGAGAGGTACTGACAAATGGAAAATGATTGTCTAACAACTTTGATCCCACAATCTCAAAAGGTTATTAATTTTAGTTAGAGGTGAAATTTAGGTTAAAATTCAAAATTTTGTTTTATTTTTATTTTATTTTACTTTCATTTTTAGATTTGATAAATTTTTTAGAAAATGTTTTTATTTTATGTTATTTTATTTTGTTTTATTTTGAAATTAATCCTCCAAGAGTTTTATTTTTAAAAAAAAATTGTTTTGGGTTTTGGGCTTTATAATTTTTTAAATGGATGCAGCCCACCGTGTTATGGATCCGGGTTTGGATCAGGTATTTAAGGAAATGGATCCGGTTACGACAGAGATGATGTAGCGGTGAATTGTGGTGTGAATGAGAACCCGTTGTCCAACAAAGTCCTCGATGACTTCTTCAAAGATATCGATGATGGTGCCAATCAAACACCGGAGATAAGGGAGAAAGTTGATGCTCAAGAGACTGTGCCTCCGTCTACCATTCAGATGGCTGATTCTTCAACTCATATGGACACATCATCAGGGACTCCTCCCCTTGATAATGTGGTTCCTACATCCGAGCCAATTACAAGTGATTCCCTGACAACTCTGACCTCCCACCCTCCTTTGAAGAGACGCAGAAATGATCCAAGGATGGGAGTACTTTTTCCTGATCCAACTCAAACCACAGAGACTCCTTCATCTACAACATGTGCTCATTATTGATAAAGACTGATTCATGCTAGCCGCAAACCAAGGGGGAGATTGATAGGCTATACTTTTGTGGTTTCGGCTAGGCATTCTAATGTATAGGTCTTGGTAGGATGTTAGAGTGTGTTGTGGTGGTTGTGGTTTGTTAGTGGGTGTTTGCGGCCATACACGTGTGTGCGGCCGCACACGCTGTGTGGGGCCGTACACGTGTGTGCGGCCATACACGTGTGTGCGGCCGCATACGCTGTGTGTGGCCGTACACGTGTGTGCGGCTGCACACTTGTGTGCTGCTTCATGTGGTAAAAATAGTCTGAGTCTGTGTCAGTTGTTAAGTGACGTATGTGTGTGTGTTTCCCAAGTTGTACCTGACATTTATACGTAATAGATGTGTGCATGCTTGGCTTAATTCTCCTTCTACTCCTTCTACACTCTGTTTGATTGTTTGCAATTCATTGATTACTGATTTGAGTCTATAGATCGGGACTTACAAGTGTGTACTACGTCTTCCCGTAGCATCACATCAACCTCTCACTGACTGGTGAGTACTACGGCTTCCCGCAGTATCACCACAACCTCTCACTGACTGGTGAGTACTACGGCTTCCCATAGCATCACAACAACCTCTGACTAGTGAGTACTACGGCTTCCCGTAGCATCATAACAACCTCTGACTAGTGAGTACTACGGCTTCCCGTAGCATCACAACAACCTCTGACTAGTGAGTACTACGGCTTCCCGTAGCATCACAACAACCTCTAACTAGTGAGTACTACGGCTTCCCGTAGCATCGCAACAACCTCTGACTAGTGAGTACTACGGCTTCCCGTAGCATCACAACAACCTCTGACTAGTGAGTACTACGGCTTCCTGTAGCATCACAACAACCTCTAACTAGAGAGTACTACGGCTTTCCGTAGCATCACAACAACCTCTGACTAGTGAGTACTACGGCTTCCCGTAGCATCACAACAACCTCTGACTAGTGAGTACTACGGCTTCCCGTAGCATCACAATAACCTCTGACTAGTGAGTACTACGGCTTCCCGTAGCATCACAACAACCTCTGACTAGTGAGTACTACGGCTTCCCGTAGCATCACAACAACCTCTGACTAGTTCACAATCCGTGGATCAATCATAGGTAGGTGCATGCACTTACCCAAATTATGCATCACTATATCTGGCGGCAATCATCATAACAAAACACCCTTCCCTGCTACGATCCATATTCTTGGACAATCTCACTTGCTGTCATTAACCGAAAGGGCTCCCACTAGAATCATCGATGCTTGACCCACCACTTGCCGTCTCCACTCAAGACTCAACATTATCCGAAATCCAATGCATTAAATTCGGATACCTCGATACACCACATATGACCTCACGACGTCTCGTCTCATCCACTGATCTTCCTGTTCCACAACCTGAAATTGGTTGTCTAATCAACTTCTGCCCTTTCCAAGCTGAATAACAGCCCCATCATTGAACCAGAATTTCTCAACCGTCGAACTCACCCTACGATCCAACCATCTCGAATTCACCACTATGACCTTGAAGAATTCCCGTTCACCCCAAGGTCTCCGATCAACGGCCACTTGTCGTGGAGGCACTTATCCTTTTCAAACATAACACATGCATTATCTCGCTCTGCACCTCGTCTTAATCACCAACCACCTTGGGCTCAATGAATTCGCACCGTCGGTCTCTATATCCAGATCTCTAACCATTCTCGATCGAATCCCTGATCCCCTCAGTAAAATACCTGGTTCTCCCCCACTTAGGGTTCGAACCATCCCCAATCGGCGCACCAACAATCTATCACACCGTCTGTTTCCACCAGTAATCATCGCACCTACTCTTGGAAGGTGCTACGCAACGCTCGATGATCTCCCGACAGAGATCGAGCAACTCCAAATGCCCTGAAACTCAGATGAAATCCTCAGAACTTCCCACCATGACTGCCTCTAGTAATTCAGAATCTCACACCATTCCATCACCGGACCTCCCAACTGTCCAGTATTAACCCTGACTCTTAATCTGGACGTAATGATCTACCGTACTCCTCATCATCGACTCCTCAATCAACGTTCCATCATGTCACTTATCATAAGAGCAGAAACCATATTTCCACTCTTAATACCCATCAAAGACAATAAGGGCCACCGCCCTGATATACTCCTCTTGATCGTCCGACGCTGCAGCTAACACATGCCCTACTATACTCAATTAGGGTGTATCCTGGTCCTTGACCATCTCAGTCCCCACTGACGACCTGTTCAAGCTATATCTTTACCTCGCGGCAGACCTACTGCCATATACTCTGGTTGGAGATCACCATTCGTGCAATACCATAGGGCTCACCCCCAAACTCAAAAACCAAAATCTTATTACCTCTTAAGTCTTCCACAGGAAACGGAAATAGCACCACTCGGGTCATAGAAAGTGACCCCTCCACTATGGGCCGGTCGCCCAGCCTAGATCGTATTTTCCCATAATGCACCATCCCTACTCATCCTTGAGTCTTGCGACTCCAACTGGCATATCACCCACAATCCTTCGGAGCTCACTCGATTTCCCTTTTCAAGGGATGATCCACTAACACTTGTTTATCAAGGCCTTCTTGCCCCATACTCATTCACCTCTGATCTCAGTCTAGACAATCCCCACGGAATAACCGGTAAAACCAGAAATACTAACCGCCACATGTCATGGTACTCAAACCGTGTGGCCACCTCTCGATCTACTATGAATCATGGTACCTGCACCATGTTATCTCCTCTTAATCTTCTACGAATCATGGTACTCGAACCATGTTCCCTCTTCTCATTCCACCTCACATCATGGCACTCGAACCATGACATCACCTCTCGACCTGCTACAACTCATGGTACTCAAACCATGACGTCACTTCTCAATTCGCTACTTATCATGGTACTCGAACCATGACATCACTTCTCCATCCGCTATTTATCATGGTACTCGAACCATGACATCACTTTTCAATCCGCTACTTAAAATCCTCCGGATTAGCCTTCCGGATTAGCCTTCCGGATCGCCGCAGTCATCTCGTCATGAATCATACGGCGAATCTCATCATCGCTAACACCGCTACTCTCCGGTGTGTGTGGTGTACCAACCATGATGTCTCTGAAACACAACACAAAGATACCAGAGACTCGATCGAGTATACTCGCACTTGATCACCCAACCCTACTTGTTCCTTGGTACCCTAAGGATTCTTACTTGGAATGCTCACTGATCTGGTGTTTCCAGTAGTACGGGCCCTATACTACCTTTCACACCGTATCAGTATTCATTCCAAGTCCTCCTCCTAGGATCCCAGATCACAAGTACTCTACACCTCGCTAAGCATAGGCTACCCTTCGGTAGACCTTTCATAAGCTCCTTACTGCTACCTACTTACTCTCGAAGCAACACATAGCAGCAGTAATCTCCTAGGCTAAGGCATCATAAATCAGGCCACTCTAGTCCTAATATGAATACCTAGCCTACTCTAGCATGCATAGCATATCATATCATATCTCATAATACATAATGTAAGGGTATTTTGGGAAATCACCGTTCGGGCGCTGGCTGATCGTACACACTGCTCCTTTTTGCTTTTCTCAAATTCTTTTACTCTTTTAGAAAAATTGTTCCTTTTTATGAAAAACTTTCTCAAATCCTCAGTTTGAGTTCAGATACGCCCGAAGGTGCATCCGAATCCCTCAAACCAAGGCTCTGATACCAACTTGTAACGACGTAAATTCCCAAAAATATTTTTCATTTTCAATCATAATAAATTTCATAAGAACAATTTCAAAACCCTTTGTATCACATATTAACTCAATAAACAACCGCAGAATCTTAAGTACATAAATCTTCATCACTGTGTACAGATCATGTCAGCACGTCTTCCCGCGATCCTCGCTAGTACCTGAAACACATATCACATAACATGGTAAGCATAAATGCCTAGTGAGTTCCCAAAAATACCACATACGCACATACGCCACTCAAGGCTATAAGACCTTCCGGTCACTGTGTCTCAGAGGACTTCCGTCCCACAACCCTGGTAGATCTTCCGGTCCTACCCGTAATGACCTTCCGGTCCATATCATCATGACCTTCCAGTCCACATCATAATGACCTTCCGGTCCTTCTCATTCATAACATACATAACACATACATATCATATAACAACATACAACACATACATCTCATAGCATATAAGACCTTCCGGTCACACATAGGTACCATCCTAGGTACAGTATAGTGAGAAGACTCACCTCGTACGAAGTCGGATAAACTCTCGTGCTTGACTTCCCGACCTATCCTCCTCCTATCATCCGAATAACATTCCTGATCAATACCCTCTCATAGTCTCATTTCTAAAGATTGGGTAGAAGGCGATTCTACCCCTCTCTGAACTCTCCTGAATCAGCTTGACCAAAACCCTAAGGTCAACTGAAGTCAACGGTCAAACTTTGACCTGACTTGTCGAGTACACATGGGCGACTCGGCGAGTCCATGCGGGTCCTCTGAATCCTTCTAGCCTCACTTGGCACGTCGAGTCATCCCTTCACTCGACGGGTTACTCTTGTCACGAATCGCGGGGCAACCCCGACTCGACTCGTCGAGTCCACTTATGAACTCGGCGAGTAGCGTCCATGACAACACTCAAATGACCTTCTGAGATCAGATCCGCTTCTCTAACCTATAGATCTGACCTTTCCATACCCACTAATCACGTAAAGGTGAAACCTTTACACTCATGCAACACATATATGGTTCCTTTTGAAGAAATAGCCTCAAAAATGGCAACTTAAGTTCATTCCTTCCATAACACTTCATAAAAGCAAGATGGATAATGCTCTCTGGACCTCTATGGGTCCAGATCTGAAGTCTAACACATAAAGGGACCATAAACTCATCAATTCAAGCCATAAAAAGGGTATAGAAAACCCTAGATTCATAGATCTTAACCAAAACAGAAGGAGAGTTCGATTTGCTACCTTAATACTGCAGATCCAAGCTTGAAAACCACGGATTAGCAGTCCTCTTGACCTCCTCTAGCTGGAAACACCTTCTTCTTTGCAAAACAACACCAAAAAGGATTAAAATGGCTTGCTCTCACACACAACTCGCCCAAGCTCTCTAGGGTTTCTCTCTCTAGACTGGTAGCTGCAAATGAGGGCGATAAGGACCCTTAAATAGGGCACATGCCCAAAGATTTAGGGTTTCTGTCCACAGCGCGGACTCGTCGAGTCCACTCATCGACTCGTCGAGTCCCTTCATTAATCCAGTCAGCAAATCGCGATCCTACTCGACGAGTCTAGGTGTCAACTCATCGAGTCCCTCCTCATAACTCAAAAAGAAATACTCAAATTGTCATGCCTGGAAATCCGGATGTTACACCTAAATTAGTGTGTCGGTTAACCACACACGCTCCACTAACGACTTAATAAAGTGCAAAGTGTAATTTCATTGATTAGCACCTATTCACATTTTTTCCTAAAGTAACTAAGATTGGGAATTTAATAATAGGTTTAGTTACTTTATAATTTCATTATACTTTTAACGAGAATCAATGTCCTGTCCTACCCGTTCGGCTAACGACCCTCCACCAGTCAAGGAAGCGGTGGGTGAGAATGGACACCCATTAAACTGCCATTTTATAGGCAATAACCTTATACCCCCCTTATGGACTGGCTTCGTGAATGAGGCCTACTAACGGTAAGACTGACTTTTTTCTTATAAACACACACACCACACACACACCACACACACACACACACACATATATATATATATATATATATATATATATATATATATATATAAGTATTAACATTTAATATTATAATAGTATAAGGTAGAATTTTAATCTTTTAAAACTCTAGGGTTTTGGAATTAAATGTCATATTAATGTGACTTTACAAATTCCAAAACTTGAGGGCAAGTTTTGAAACTTTTCAAGACCTTTCATATTCATAATCTATGAACCATTATGTATTTTAATATCCATGAATGTGACTTTTCATATAACTTGAGGACAAGTTACAGTAACACATTTCATGAACAATTAGATCAAATTTTTGGATCAAACACAATCATCACATAATTTTTCCTATTGATCTAAGCAAACTCATAACAAGACAATTCATATCAAATACTACTTATAATTACTTTATTATCTAAACATTTGACAATTGCCTTTTAAATGGATGAAGACAATCATTACCAATTCAAAAAATACAATTTTTATGATTACAAAACAGTTTGTGGTAATGTCTTTATCCATTTCTGGCCAAGAACTCGAAGTTTCTGCACACAGGAGCACCAACTCGTCGAGTACATGAACTGGACTCGCCGAGTTGATGCATTACTGAGTGGACTCGTCGATTCTGTTCATGTACTCGGCGAGTTCATTTGTCAGAATGCAGAAAAGTCGATTTTCCATCTTTGAAAACAAATAGGCATCAAGTATAACAGAAAGCAATCCTAGGCTCTGATATCACTGTTGGGTTTTAAGCACTATAACACTCCTATGGTGCACATGCAACCCTAAATGCTTTGGAACTATGTTTTCTCTAATTATACATGCATTTTCAAATTTCCAAAGCATATAACTTAACTAGCATACAATTCAAAGTAACAACTAGTTAGATAACTTACCTCTTGTGTAATTCTTGACCTTGGAAGCTTGAGTACCTCAAGTGTTGTGCCTCTAATGTGTCACAAACACCAATATGCAAAGGAGGCTTAAGATAATAAGACTTCTAGCTTCAAAATCGCTTCTATGCACTAGTGTACATGTGTTAGCCGATTTCATCACTATGGGAACTCTTTTATAGTGTTTCTCAAAGCTAGGGTTTCATCCCTGAAACCCTAATGCACCATGACCTTCCATATCCCTTAGGGTCCATGTGTTAAATCTCCATGGACTATCCATGAACCACTTAGCCCACCCTAATGGATCTTTGGCCCACACTATAAGAATGGACGATTTACATAATCAACCCCTTAGATTTAATTAGTCATTTTTTATCACAAAATTAATTCCAAATTAATTCTTGACCATAACTAATTAAATAATATGATTTCTCAATTAATATATTATACTTATAATATATTAATAAACCACCAATAATCTTATTCTCAAAAGTCCATCCTATCAAATTGCACTGGTAAAGGCAAC
Organism: Lactuca virosa; assembly: GCF_052849685.1. Classification (NCBI taxonomy): domain Eukaryota; kingdom Viridiplantae; phylum Streptophyta; class Magnoliopsida; order Asterales; family Asteraceae; genus Lactuca; species Lactuca virosa. The sequence goes on along the minus strand of NC_136430.1, from coordinate 407,583,260 downwards.
CCCAAAACGACCATGCTACAATCGGGTCAAGTACATACCAAATATAATTATGGGCTTAGACACCAAATCCAACACTTAAAATACTCCTATAGTATCTTAATTGTATGTTTGATTCTAGAGCTTCTTGGTATTCTAAGTTGATAAGTTTTTAGACTTGTTATTGTATAGTATCATAAAATACTCCTATAGTATTTTAAACTTTATATTTGGTTCTAATGTTCCTTTGCACGTAGAATTGGTAAGTTTTAGACTTGGTACAACACCACTATCACTCCCAAACACATGTTGGTCGTATCTCAAATAAATATAGTTGATCAGACTATATTTATCCTAGATATGATAACATAACTGTCTAGGTTTGACTATAGTGTCCAACATCTAAATACTTTTGTTTTGTTCTTCTTGTGATACTTAGTATGTATATATGCATGTATGTATACTTCCAAAAAATATTAATATATTTTTAAAGTATAATTCTTGGTTAGAGTGTTTTTATCCCATTATTTTTATAGTTGTATATATTTTATAGGTTGATATACTTAGTTCACTATAAACAATGCTCTGATACTAATCTGTCACACCCCCAAACTGGAACTGCGGAAACGTTCGGGGGCGAATGACGTCATGTATAGTATCACAACAATTGTATAATAGTAATCAAAGCAGCAACAACCATTGTATTAATAACATAGTATTTACATTGTGTTCAAAACATTACTTGTTTAACAATAAACTATAGCAAAAGATAAGACGTAATGCCACTAAGCTCCGTCTTCGTAACGCCTGAGAGGGTACATGTCTACTAACTTTCATGAGAATACAAGTGGTTTGAAAAAGTGTCAACATTAAATTTGGTGAGTTCATAAGTATTTTGTTTGAAAAGGTATGTTCTTTGTTATTGACAATGTTACTGTTTTCTTCCAGAAAATCCAATATTTTCTTAGTAAATAAATCGTAGTTTTAGTACTTTGAGACCAAAAAGTATAAGTTTCTTATGTTTATAACCTGTGATTCGAGTTTCTGATTCATGTATTTGGTATTACTCGTACCGTTACCTCCTATGATTATTTAGTGTATACAAATTATATATATTAAGATCGAATAGACATTCAATTGGGTGATTCTTCCCTACGCCCACAACCAAACAAGGAACAGGAAGAAAGGCGGAAATCAGACATTCCATTCCCTATCAGATATTATTTATATATAACTCTGATGTATACGCTAAAGAATCAAAAAATTAACAATTAAGGGTCCTTTATGTTATATTAGTTTGTAAATAAGTACTGAATCTTTTGTAAAAATGTTCCTAGTTCCACCCGCTCTATTGTAAAGCATTCCTTTCGGTGAGTAATCGTATTTGTTTTCAGAAGGTCAAATTGTAAACTGTTTACTTGAAAAATAATGATGTTTATCCTAGAAAATCCTGTATTTTCCATAAAACCGATATGTAATCTTAAACGTTCCAAGATCGAAAAGTATAAGTATAATTACCATACTTAATTTAATGATACCTAGTTTTATTCATAAATAAAACTAGCTGAAATTGTGTTTGCTCTGAAATTCGAATGAAAAGTTAATATTCAAATAAAATTATTTGAATATATATTATCGTAAATATGTCGTTGTTTTCTCCTTGTGAGTTCTTATAACCATACTAACCCAGTCAGCCTGATCGCGACGTTTTTCAGGCGTTAGAATGTTAACGAAATTTGTCATCCTAGACCTACCGAACTGACTGTAGCTAACAATCAGGATGTGGGATTGTCAGTCCCAAATAGATCTATACACAAATATCTCGCTCTCCCTACAAGAGACTCTGGTTATAAGTCGGGACTTTTACCAATACTTAGATAAGTACACGAAAACATCTCACAAATTGCTTCAACGTTTTTACGAGTGATAACTGAAAACCCTTTGTGTTTATCTGTTAACTGAAAACCCTTTATGTTTATTTGTTATCTGAAAACCCTTTTTGTTTATATGTTAATATGTACTTTATGAAATAGATCCTTTGTTCCATAAACTATACCTATTATAGTTTATATGTTTGTTTCCGTGTTCTAACCTGAACTTTGTAAAATAGTATCTTTGTTCTATTAAAGCATATATATTATAGTTTATAAGTTTGTTTCCGTGTTGGTGTGAAAACCGTTGCGTCTTAACATATTTTGTAAATCATTTATAAATTCAATAGTAATGATATTTTGCATATTTAGTAATTTCAGGTTTAAATGTATATTACGGTAAGAAATATAATAAGAACTTTATATTTTTAAACACAAGATGTCTTGTGTTTTACTTGTATTCCCCCACTAAAACAATTCTAAATTGTGAAAACGTAAGGGTATGAACTCACCTCGAATACGTGTTTTTGGTTGGGTACAACTTGGTCGCAATGAATCCCCAGGGTAGAATACATATTATTTAACTCTATCCTAATTTATATTAACACACGATATGTATTTAAATTAGTGAAATAATTAGTAAAGTGTTATATTAACACTAATTAATATAAACACTTACCAAAATTTGTAAGAACAATGGAAGCAAAAATGCTACTTGAAGTTGTTTTAGTTCTTGGAAATGAAAGGAATTTGAGAGAGGAATGTATAGAATTCGTTTACTGCTAAGTGTAAAAATGTGGGATATTTCGAAATGTGACTTAAATATGAAGAAATCTTGAGGCGGTTATAAGCTAAATTTCTTAGATATTTAAGGGTTTTCGGCCGAGAACTCAATCCGAGGAAAGGAATATTTCGGCCGAGAATAGGGTTTGCGGCCGAGAACTCATTTTCGGTCCGAGGAAGAGATAGAATTTGCCAAGGTTTGCTGGTTTGACCAAAATCTCGTTTTCGGTCTGAGGCTAACAGACCTGCGAGATTTCTCGAATCCAAAGAAGGGTATTTCGGTATGGGCTATTTGATTTCCTTAATAAATACACATAATTACATAATTATAATTATGATTAAATCAAATGGTTTCTAGTATTTTGACCTTGATTAACCTTCATTAACTTTTGTTTACCTTTTTGTTGAGTTTCATAGGCTGGAAATAACAGGTTGTTACATTAAGAGAGCAACGATGTCATAATAAGAAAAGAAATAACAAAAGATACAAAATAAAGTATTTAATTATCAAAGCGATAAGAAGGCATGTTGCTAGGAGAACAAATGTAATACCCTACAAATTTACAAGTAGTCTTAACCCCTTAGGAACACCAAATAACCTTCTTCCCATTGTTTAAGGACAACAACCTTGCTATGTTAACCTTGATTTACCCGACCACCATTCAAACCATGATTTAGCGGCAAGTCTTTGTTGCATTAGGGAATTTTAGAGCTAACAAGGAAGAAGGAAGAAATAAGCAAGGTAGTCAATTGTTAAGAGACTACCAGGATTTTCTCAACAGTAAGTCGAGATCATTCTATGGAGATATGGGAGTAGATAGTGTGATCTATTGGGCGAAAGAGATAGATATCAATTGTGCTAGTGAACATAGGGTCAAGTTCGCAACTTACATTTTCATGGTAAGAGTTGAAGAAGCAGATGATTAGAGAATTTTGTTCTAGCCGAGATGTGGCACGAGCCAAACAAGAATTTAATCATCTAAGCACCAAAGACTCAGGCTTGGCTTTCTATACGGTACACTTTGAGTACCTAGTCATCATATTCCCTGAATTGGTCAACTCGGAGATCCATAAGTTCAATGCGTATCTCCAATGGTTAGCTCCCCATATCAGAGTCGAAGTGCAGTCACATCAGCCCAATACCTGTGAGGAAGCTAAATATTTAGCCTTCAGTCTCAAGGATCCTGTGCCCTAGGAACCAAGAGGGAGTAAGAAGAAGTCCAAAGAGCTTAAGAACAAGTGGGGAGGACTCTTCAAGGGCAATTTTAGTTGACCCTTGTGGAAGGAAAAAGAGGAAAGGAAGCCTCATGAGAGAGCACCCACTTCACCAAGGGGAAACTTGGGAAGACTCCCCTTGTGCAGTAACTGTGGAGTTCATCATCTCGACAAATGTGATAAGTTTAGTTGTAATGACTGTGGAAGGCCAGGACACATTACCAACATCTACAACAGTCAACCAGAATAGTAGAAGGAAATACTAGTTGTTAGAATAAGGAGATTTAGGAAAAAGCTCCATAGGAGTAATTATGTAATAGTTAAGCATGGGGATTGGAAACTTTTGAAATTTTACTCAAGATTATTATATATAAAGGTTTATTTTAGAGTAAACTCCACGAATGGTCCCTATGGTTTAGGGTAATTTGCGCGTTTGGCCCCTAACTTATTTTTTTAACTCGGAAGGTCCCTACTGTTTGTTTTTGTTACGCGTTTGGTCCCTATCTTACCTAAAAAAAAAAAAATACTATTTTGCCCTTCAGTTTTTTAATTTATTTAAATAAACATACCCCCAACCCCACCCTCCTCACCTTACCTTATCTATCCCACCATTTTTCCCTATTTAAATAATAGTCTTTTTAGGTAAGATAGGGACCAAATGCGTAACTAAAACAAACCGTAGGGACCAAGTGTGTAACAAAAACAAACATTAGGGACCTTCCGAGTTAAAAAAATAAGTTAGGGACCAAACGCGCAAATTACCCCAAACCATAGGGACCGTTCGTGTAATTTACTATTTATTTTAAGTACATGTTGTGATAAGCAAATAGGGTAAATTACACCAATCGTCCCTGGTGCACATGCCAGAAAGCGTGTTTAGTCCCTATTTTCAAAAATTAACTCGGACTGTCCCTCGTTTGGTTAAAAGTTGCACGTTTCATCCCTCGTTAGTTTTAATTTGCACGTTTCATCCTTTATGCGACATAAAATGACTATTATGCCATTTTGTCTTATTTTTAATTTAATTATAATTGATTTTGTATTTAAAAGAAATAAAAAATAAAAAAAGTAATTCCAATCCCTTGTTAATTATAATTCACTTTTAATTTACTCTTATTTTTTTTTTCTCTCTCAGCTCCGTCACATTCCACTACTTCTTTTACCTTCAAGATACCAAGAACCCTAGCAACATCATCCTTCATCAGATTCCTCCTTAAATCGTTATAATACATCAACCTAATCCTAATCGACTCTATGTAAACCTTGATATCATCGCAATCAACAATAAAAAATGAACGGATTAACATTATCAGTTAAACCTTTTAATTTCTGCCTTTGTAGAACCAATTTACGATGATAATCAGATAGTTTATCTGTGGAAAAACGTCTATGAACCACTAAGATCTGCCGATGAACGTTCATAGAATCGGGTTTGTTAGCCATCATTTCGAAAATGGTGGTGCTGGATTGGGGTTTATCAGTGGTTCACTGGAGCTAAAATCTGGAGACGGAGATGGTAGTTCATCAAAGCTCACAGATCTGGAAGTGTGACGTACACCGTTTGTCTCAGAGGTGAATTGTTTTGAACCTTCACCGTCTCAGGAACATCTTCGTCTCTCCAGATCCCTATTGCCTAAGTTTCGAACAAACGCCGCTTAGGTTTTCAAAAACAGCCTAGGGTTTCAGATCGAGCTCCATTTTCTGTTTGGTGTTGATTACAGTTTGTTTTGGTTTTGTTAGGTGGTGGTGAATGGTGGTTTTTAGTGGTAGTCGAATGATGGTTGTTCAGGAGGTATTGTCGGTCATAGGTGAAGGTACCAGAGTTTTGAGAGGGGATAATGACGAGTGAGAAAGGTCATAAAGAGAGAGAGAGAGAAAAAAAAAGAGAGATGGAGAGAACCGGTGGTAATCGACGTTGGATGGTGGTCTCCAATGGCGGTGAACGGTGGTTTATTGTGACGGTGGATGGTGGTTCCCGATGGCGATGAATGTTGGTTACTGGGAGGTTACTAAAAGAGTAATAGATAAGAGAAAGAGTTGTAAGAGTATTTCTTTATTTTTTATAAATAAATAATTAATAAACAACAAATAAATAGAAAAAAATCAAAAAATAAATAAATAAGGGCAAAATTGTCTTTTTATGTACGGAGGGACTAAGCGTGCAAGAAAAAACAACCCGAGGGACGGTCCGAGTTAATTTTTGAAAATAGGGACTAAACACGCTTTCTGACATATGTACGAGGGACGATTGGTGTAATTTACCCAAGCAAATAAAAATAGAAATCCTTCCAGAAATCTGCACAAACATTAAGATAAGAGATTTAGGTTTCCTATTGGTGTAAAATAAAGATAAGATCAAATAGGATTTCAAAAGACAAATATTAAATGCTCATGATAAATTTGAGAGACACCAATTTATTAATTCTTATATGCTTAATAAATTAATTAGAAATCAAAATAAATAGTTTATTAATATATTATGAGAATAATATATTAATTAGAAGAGAAAAGTGAATATGTGGCTATGATGTATGTAATATTAGGTACAGAACCATCTAAATTGACTTCATTTTGATTAGAAAACACAATTTTCTCTCATTGTTAGTTTTTTCCTATTGCTTTTCAACTCATATTATTTTTTATTTTTTAATTCATCCCCAACATCTATGTATTTTGAATGTGTTTTTTATTAGACATCTAGTAGAAACTTTATAACTTCATCCGACACCTACCCTTTATACATACTTGCATTGGTTTTTTATGATGGACTATGGGAAGAGGTTTATTGGGTTTTTTAATGAACAATTTCATTCTTTCACTACAGTTTTCTATAATAAATTTCAATATACCGAACTACATTTAGTTTATAAAATATGCTTATACACAGTTTGTGGTATAAAATTAAACTTATAAAACTCCATAAAAAATATTTACAAAGCCTAATATAAGCTTTAATAGAGGATACAAGAAATATGGTAGAGATATTTCATTGAATTTTGTTAAAATTATGTAGTTTTTGATGATTCTATATCTAATGTTAGGTACATAATAGTCACATATTCCCCAAGCCCTAATTAGAAATAGTATTGTTTAATTAAAAATTAATCAGAAATTAACTAGAATTTATTTTGGAATTAACTGGTTTAATTAAAAGTTGAAGGACTAAAGGTGACAATGTTTAAAAGTTGAACATTGAGCAATTCTAGAACCTCCCATAAGGGGGACGGTTCTAGAGGTGTTCTACATGGTTTTTTCTAGAGCTTTTCTTGGGCTCTAAGGAAACTTGGATGCCTTACGGGGAAAGAAAAATGGATAAGGCTTATCCAAGGAAACTGCCTTATCCTAGCATCCTCTAGTCACCTATATAAACCCTCATAAGGGTTCATATTTTTGGCACTCATAATTTTAAGAGAGAAATCCAAAAACTCTCTTCCTCCTCCTCTCTCCTCTTTAGCCTCCAATTTGCCAGGGTTGGGGTGTGAGCCATTAGAGGCACAGGACTTCTAGTGCTTTCTTTCTGAAGAATAACAAAGGAAGGATTACTAGTTTATTTTCAATAATAAACTAGGTTATGTATTTTCTAATAACCCTTTAGTGTTTTGGAAAATAGCAATGTACTTCTAGGGTTCTTGATATTCAATAGTTGTTTGCGAATCATAGTGAGAACATAGATCCTTTAGGGTGCATGTGAACTTAGGGTTTATGTTTTTACGTCAAAAATAGTTTTTGTAACATATAAAACCCATCAGTGGTATCAAATACATTGTTCTCGTTGATCTTGCACAAAGTTGAATAAGTCAAAATTAGAGTTTATAGATAGAAACTAAACCCTAAGGAGGTATTTTTGAAAATGCCATAGGGTTCTTGAAACCCTAGCCTCCACGCTTAATTTTCAAAATCTACAAGGGTTTTAGAAATCCTAGCCCCCTTGCCTAATTTTCGAAAATTTAAGGATCCATTCTAGGGTTTGCCTTGTTTCGTTATTTGTTATTTTAAAAGCCTTAAAATTGAACAATTAAAACCTAGTAAACCCTAGCCTATTTTCGAAAAATAGAAGGCTTAGGATAAGGATAAATTGAATTCTTTTATTAATTGTTTAATTGTAAATAATTATTTGATCCATATTAGTTTAATTATATTAAATAATTGTTTAATTAAAAGATAAAGATTAAATAAAAATTGGTTTATTTTTAAATTAAACTGATTTTATATTAATTTCAAAAATTTAAACTTAAACCTAATATTTTAGATAAGTTTTCAAATACACATCATACTATATATAATTAAAAGATTCATATACTATATGTATAAGACAAGTCAGTCAAATCGCTAGTACACCTCATTCACGAAACCATTCTATAAAGAGGGTCTAAGAAAGCGACCTATAAAATGGCATTTGTATGGGTGTCCACTCTCATCCACTGCTCTCCTGTGTGGTGGAGGGTCGTTATCTTAACGGATTTGATAGGACATATTCTCATTAATAAGTATAATGATATAAAGTAACTAAACTATTTTATAAAATCCCACTCTTAGTTACTTTAGGATGATGTGACAGGTATGTTAATCCATAAAATTGCACATTATACTTTATATGTAGTTAGTGGAGCGCATGTGGTTAACCGACACACTAATAGTGACTATAAAGATTAATAATGGGCATCTCGAAAATTATCATTGTTAATGGATCATGTGTGGTTAACTGGAACATTAAGGAGAGATGATAAATGACATCAAGAGTGTCATGCATATTTGTATGGTTATTCACATCTTGTTTGTGATCCTCGGCATCCCAGTCACAAATAGAAGAGCATAATCTGAGATTAAACATGCCATTGATAAGTGTCAATGAATCTCAAAAGATCTAGGAATTTCATAGTTCGAAATTGGTGAATTACTTTTACCTACCTTTATAAATTCGAAATTAAATTACGACATCCCTCTTCTTAGTTGTGAATTTTTATTTTGGATCCTAGCCTTAAATATTAGTTATGGGTTAAAATATTAAGGATTATTGCCATCTAACTAAAAATTCTTTCTCTCTATAGATATCTACTTCTGGTGATGCTTCTGTTTCTCAAACCAATACCCACAACTTCTTCTTCACTCGATCGTATCCAAGGTGACATTAGATGGCACCAACGACAATGATTGGATACGTAACATCAAGATGGCTCTTCGATATTAGGGCAAAGAGTATGTCCTTGAGAAAAAACTTATCGAGACCGATGAAGCCCATCCTACTCCTAAAGAAATGGCCTCCTACAAGAAACACTATGGCAATGCGACTAAGGGTGCTTGCATCATGGTTGCCACCATGATTCCTGAGTTGCAAAGGTTCTATGAGGACTACTGGCCATACAAGATGAACTTAGATCTTGTTGAAATGTATCACAAGAGAGCTCATCAAGAAAAGTATGATGTCTTCAAAGCTCTTATGGCATGCAAGTTGAAGGAAGGAGATTCAGTCTGCAACCATGTGCAAAGAATACAAAGATACATGGAGCGCCTTGAAAAACTCAATGTGAATTTCGATGAGGAGTTGGCCATTGCCGTGGTCCTTAACTCCTTGCCACCTTGTTATGATCAGTTCATCTTGACTTATAATTTGAACAACAATGAAACCACATTGGCCCAACTCCACAACATATTGCAGACAACAGAGTCAGACCCCCACTACTACTAGTACTCCTATCCTAGACATTGGAAAAAACAAGGGGGGAGAAACGAAAATGTGCTTCTAAGCATAACTAGAAGGGCAAGGACCATATTGGGTCGTCTAGCAATGGCCCAAAAGCGAAGCCTAGTTCTAATATCCCTCATTTGAGTGATGCCAAAGAGGCCAGTTGCTTCTATTACAATGATAAGGGCCGCTAGAAATGAAGTTGCCCAAGTACTTACAAGACATCAAGGATAGCAAAGTGATGTCATCGTCAACAGGTATTTACACTATTCAAACTAATAACTGACAACCTACTCATTCTTGGGTCCTTGATATAAAATGTGGTTTTCACATCTTTTCTGATTTGAAGGGACTAAGAGATAGTTAAGAGGTGGAGCATGGAAGGATGAATCTGATCATGGGTAATAGGTGATCTTCTCCTATTACCAAGATTGGAACTTATAGTCTTATGCTTAGTAGTGATGTTAGATTAGATTTGTTTAACTGTTTCTATTCGTCAGAAATGGCATGAAACATTATTTCTTTTCATGCACTTTTTAGACAACGTTTAAGATATTCATTTAATGACATGAATGAATCAATTCTGGTTTATAAGAATGGTATCTTTTTGTTTGAAGCTTTACCTTGTAATGGTGTGAATGAAACTGTGATTTGTGTTGATAACTTAGGTAATAGTGTATTTCATATTGATTCGTCTAATGGTATAGACAAAGAATGCTTGTGGCATTGTCTTCCTTGGCACATTAATAAGAAACGCATCGCCCACCTCCAAAAGGATGGATTGTTGGAATCATTTGACTTAAGACCAGATGATGAATCTGAATCTTGTCTTTTAGGGAAGATGAAAAAATAGCATTTCACTGGATCTTGTAAAAGAGGTGAAGGTTTGATAGATCTCATACACATAAATGTGTGACCCTTCAGATCCACCACAAGAGATGCCAATCGATTTTATGTGACGTTTACTGCTGATTATAATAGATATGGTTATATCTACTTAATTAATCATAAATCAGAAACCTTTGAAAAGTTCAAAGAGTTTAACCATGAAGTCAAGAAATAGTTAGGCAGGAAGATAAACATGGAATTGTTTCATAGTTGACGCCTCCTAGGACACCACAACTTAATGGTGTGGCTAAGAGGCTCAATCAGACCTTGTTAGACATGGTTCGTTCCATGATGAGTTGAGCTTCTATTCCCATTTCTTTATGGGGGTATGCCTTAGAGACAACCGCCCATATCGTCAATGTTGTCCCTACCAAGAAGGTTACCAAAACAACTCACGAGATGTGGACAGAGAAAGTTCCTTCGTTAGCACATATCAAGGTTTGGGGTTGTGAAGCTTTCATTATACGAGAGACTAATGAGAAGCTAGAACCTAGAACTGAGCGATGTATTTTCATTAGTTACCCACAAAAGTCCTTTGGATATTTTTTCTATAGACCTAGTGAGAACGTGGTATTTGTAGCACGAACATGAGTCTTTCGCGAGAGAGAGAGCTCATATGCAAAGAAGAAAGTGGGAGTACCATTGACCTTGAAAAGATTCAAAAGTCAACCGATGAAGGAGCCTCAGAAGATACTAGCACTCAACCAGAGGATGAGACTCCAATTGAACCCATTGATAGTTCATTACCTCTTCGATGTTCTAGTAGAGTTAGCATGCCACCAACATTCTATGGTTTCCATATAAGGTCAGATGGTGATATGTTTATCATTAATCATACACTGGTAAATTTGGACAAGCTAGCTAACTACAAGGAAGCGATGGCTGGTCCTGAGGATGCCAAGTGGAAATAGGCAATGAACAGTGAGATCATGTCCATTTGTGATAACCAAGTTTAGAATTTGGTTGATCAAGAACTTGGTCAAAAAAAAGTTGGTTGCAAATGGATCTTCAAGAAGAAGACCGACATGTATGGATATTTGCACACTTTTAAGGCTTGAATGGTTGCGAAGGACTTTACTTAAACCCCAAGGATTTACTATGATGAGACCTTCTCACTAGTAGTTAAGATTAAGTCTACTAGGATAATGCCTGCCATAGCTGCTTTTCATGTTTATGAAATATGGAAGATGGATGTCAAAACTGCTTTCCTTAACAGGAAGTTGGCTAAAGATGTTTACATTAGTCAGCCTGAGGGTTTTGTAGATGAAAAGTATCATAATGGAGTATGTAAGCTTGAGAAATACATTTATGGATTGAAACAAGCGTCTCGTAGATGGAATCTTTGCTTGCATGAAAAAGTCAAAGAATTTGGTTTCTCTAGGATTGAGATCAGTCCTATGTGTATGTCAAGGCTAATGGGAGTATAGTAACATTTATAGTGTTGTATGTTGATGACATACTCCTTTTGGGAAATGACATTACAACCTTGCAAGAAGTTAAGTCTTGGCTTGGAAAGTGTTTTGCTATGAAGGATCTAGAAGAGGCAACCTATATTCTTGGGATAAGAGTATTAGGGGATAGAAAGAAAAGAGTAATTGGTCTTAGTCAAAGTACATACTTGGATAAGGTACTAAAATGTTTTAGTATGGAGAGTTAAGAAAGGAGAGCTACCTATTTAGAGTAATGTCGAATTGAGTAAGACTCAAAGTCTTGGTACTGATGGAGAAATAGCAGAAATGAGTCGAGTCCCATATGCTTCAGTTATAGGATCGATCATGTACGATATGACATATACTTTCCCTGACGTGTCTTTTGCTTTGAGCATGGTTAGTTTCTTTCAGGGAAATCCTGGTAGAGCTTATTTGTAGGAGAGATGATCAGTCTCTATTCTTAGTTACTAGGATACTTGTGTATTCCAATCCTTATGAATCATATAACGGTGTAGCTATGAGACTCTTAAGTGCTAGGGTCCTCAAATGTCTAGATCCTTGTATGTCAGGATCCTTGGATCTTCATGTGTCAAGATCCTTTTGTGTCAGGATCCTTCAGTCAAAGCAAACATTATCTAAGGGTGGGCATTAGTCTAGCTAACTCCCCTTCGATGCTTATGTTAGTAATGCATTCAAGAAGAGTAAATAATAATAATAGTTAAGGTAAAGAATACATGCACCTTGAGTTTGTTGAAGAGTGATTGATCTTACTTATATATTATATGATTTAAGATGTATAGCATTCCAGGATCTTGGCAAGATACTCCCATCAAGATTAGCTAACCAGTGTGCCCCCTTTCCTGCTTCAACATCTATGAGATATGGTCCATCCCACTTAGGAGACAGCTTACATGCACTAGGATCCTTGGTGTTTTGGAATGTTTTCCTTAATACCAAGTCTCCTATCTGGAGTCTTCTGACTTTTATATTCTTGTTGTATGTTTTGATGATTCTCTGTTGATGAGCAGCGATTTGGATCTTGGCAAGATCCCTGAGTTCATCAATAGTATCAAGATCCTGGGCCAGGATCCTATCATTGTTTTCTTGACTTTGAAGTAGGTATCTTGCTGTCTGGATCATTACTTCAGTAGGGAACATTGCTTCGGCTCAAAACACCAAGGAATATGTGGTTTGGCCTATGGCTACTTTGGAAGTGGTTCAATCTGCCCATAGGACGAAATGAAGTTATTCTTCCCATTTTCCTTTCTTTTCATTTAACCTTTTCTTCAAGTTATTGACTATGATTATGTGCTAGATTCTTCTTGACCGTTGGCTTGACGGTGAACACGAGAGGACATTATCATTTTGATTCCCCAACTCGTGTAAAAGTCTCTTGTCTTTTTGCTTATGAACTAGGATCCGTTGTCGCATATGATTTCGGCAGGGATCCCAAACCTGGTCAAGATATTGAGTTTAATAAATGAGACTACCTCTTTGTCTCTTACCTGAACAAAAGCTTCGGCTTCCATCCACTTCGAGAAGTAGTTGGTCATCACTGGCTTGAATACTTTTCCTCCAGGAGATACCGATAATTTGGCCATTATGTCCATCCCCCACTTCATGAATTCCCAATGGGAGATGATAAGATGTATAGGTTCTGCTGGTTGATGTAGGGTGTTGCTATGTCTTTGACAAGCATCACATTTTTGAGCATGTAGGAAGGAATCTTTCTTCATGGTTGGCCAATAGTATCCTGCTCTCAACACTTTGGAGCGTAAGGACCTGCCCCCAGTGTGATTTCCGCAGTCTCCTTCATGTATATCCTTTAGAACTTCTGCAGCTTCATGATCTTCTAAGCATCTAAGGTATGGACCTGCCATATATTTTTTTTAATATAATTTACCTTGGATTATTACCAACCTTGAGACCCTTGTTCTTAATGTGTTGTCGCTTTTTTCCTCTTTTGGGATCATGCCATTTTGGAGGTATTCCATAATAGGTTGGATCCAGGATCTTGAGGTTGGGGAAGGATCCTTGATATTAGGATCCTGATAAGGAAGTTGAGGATCAGGGTCTTCGATTGTAGCGACATTGGTAGTTTCCTCGTGGTCGTCGGGATCCTTTAGTCTTTGGCAGGATCCTCGATCGCTGGGATCAACACGTGGATTATCGGGATCCTAGTTTCTGGTGGGATCCTTAGAAAAGATCCTAGATTGGCTAAAGCATCTGCTTCAATATTGTCTTCTCTAGGAACTTGGTTTAGGCTGAATGCTTCGAATTCAGAGGCTAAATTTTTGAGAATCTAGAGATATAGTGCCAGTCTTTTTGCTTTTACTGCATAGGATCCATTAAAATGGTTAGTCAATAATAAAGAATCAACAAATACCTAAAGGTCCTTGATTTAAAGATCCTTGGCTAACTACAATCCCATGTTTATTTCCCCGTATTCTGCCTCATTGTTGGTTGCATTGAACTCACAGTTGATTGCTTGGTGTAGGATGTTCCCATGTGGCGATTTTAGTATAATCCCTAGGCCAGTTCCTCTTTGGTTTGATGCTCCATCTGTGAATAGTGTCCACCTTACCATGTTTTCTTCTTCTACAAGTTGTTTGGCTTCTATTTCTACTTTAGGTTGTAGATCATCACTAAAGTCAGCCACAAAGTCTGCCACTGCTTGAGACTTTATAACGGATCTTGGCCCATACTTTATGTCATATGTGCTTAGTTTCATAGACCACTTTGCCATACTTCCTGACATTTCTGGTTTTCCCATTACATTCTTAATGGGATAATTAGTTCTTACATTTACAGGATATGTTTCAAAATAGTGTCTTAATTTACTAGAGACAGTTACTAATACAAGTATAAGTTTTTCAAGGTGGGAGTACCTGGTCTTAGGATCCAAGAGACTTTTACTAACATAGTAGATGGGATGTTGGTCCTCGTTAAGATCCTTAGCTAAAACTGCACTCATCGCGTTTGAGGATACTGAAAGGTAGAGAATAAGTGGTTCCCCATCTAATGGTTTTACCAATAGGGGTGCTGAAGTTAAATATTTTTTAAGTTCCTGGAAACCATCTTCTTGTTCCTTGGTTCACTCGAAAATTTTTATAACGTCCTAAAATATGATCCAAAAATTTCATTTTTAATTTAGATAAAACAGTATTCCAAAATCATCATCAATACAATCCAAGTGAAAATAAGTGTATCAAACATCATATCAATCAAAGTATATCAGAAAATAGGAACTACACGGTGTGTGCGATGTAGTCATCCTGAGCTCTTCCCACTGGAACCAAATGTACTTGAAACATAAACTAAATACCATAAGCACAAAGCTTAGTGAGTTCCCTAAACTACCCCATACCATACATACTAAATCACATAGTAGGCCCCCGCCCTACATTGGGGCCCGCCCTCCTTCGGGCCTTGCCCGACATCGAGCCCCGCTCGGTATACATATCTGTTATTCTTAGGCCCCGCCTAACATTGGGCCCCGCCCACTATATTCATACAATATATATCACATAATTATCCTAACTCATACAATTATCATAAAACAATAGCATATGATTCAATCATCGGGCCTCGCCCGACATCGAGCCCCGCCCGGTATGCATAGCAACACATAAACACATGCAAGGTCAAATAGACTCCTAGCATCCTAACATAAACAGTAAGGGTCGGCATTGGTGCCTTAGACCCACTGAGCCCAGTGAGGAAACTCACCTCAACTGCTGAATCTCACTGAAAATCCTTGGCTGCTGATCCGACGTATCCCCGAGCTATCAATACAAAATAACACCCAATTAACATTTGGGTTCCAATCCATATCCAACAATCCATACTTGGGGTAAAAGGACCATTTTAACCCTCACCAAGTTTTGTCCATGACTAAGACCCAAACTCACAATCTAAAGGCCCAAAAATCCAAATAATCATTCAAGACCCATTTATGGCCCAATTTTCCAAAATTGGGGCCAAACCCTTACATAGGCCTTACCCTAAAGCCCAACAACTTTTACTAGTCCAAAACACTTGCACTCAAATGGACCAATAAGAACTCAAACACCTAAGCCCAAAACAAAGCCCAAACTCGAAGCCTAAAATGCAAGAACCCATCTAACTGAGTATGTGGGGCGTACTCAGCCATACACTAAGCGTACACGCTATATGGCTTGTACGTCGTGCGCACAGACTTGTACGCCCAACGTACTCACCCAATAAGCTAACATCCTCCTTAATCACTTAATGCTTAAGTCGAGAAGTCCAAACCACAAATCTGAATCCAAATAAGTGTCTAGAACCATAAAGTCACTGACTTGGTGACTTTGCATGCCCCAAAAGAACACATCTTCAAGATATAGCACTTTACTTTCACTTAATGGTTATAATCTCATGCATGTGTGATTCTAAACCCTAAAGATGCCAACTTTATGGACCTTGAACCCTAAAAACACCAAGAGTGGCAACTCAAAGCTCCTGGAGTGGTATCAAACCACTAGATTGTTGGATTAGGTGTGTAAGCCCATAACTATAATTGGTATGTACTTGAATTGACAGCAGCACAGTCCTTTTGGGTTGCCCTCAACCTAGCAACTGGACAAGGAAATTATGAAAGGAGAGATATTAATTTATAAGATTAATAAATTAATATATATATATATATATATATATATATATATATATATATATATATAAATGATTTATTAATATGTTAATGGATTAATATATTAATTAGAAATCATTATGTTTAATTAATTGTTAGCCAGAAATTAATCAGAATTGATTTTGGGGTTAAAAGAATTAATTATAAGGTGCAAGGACTAGTTTGCAATTATCTAATAGTTGAGTGGAAGGCTCTAGAACCCCCTTGGAAGAGGGTGGACGAAATCTTTAGGGGAAACCCTAATAATTTCGTCCATAGGGGCTTGGATAAGGCCCTTGGGTTTGCTTAGGCCCTAAGCAAAGGATAACTAGGGTTTCCCTTAAACCCTAGATCCCTCAGCTATATAAGGAGCCTCCTGGTTCATGTTTTTGGTCACTCTTTCTTTTGAAGAAACCCTAAGGCCGAGATTTTGCATACTCCCTCTCCTCTCTCTCTCTCTCTTCTACTTTCCTTCTTGCTAGTTTGGGTGTGACTCCATTAGAGGCATTACACTTGTGGTGCTAAAGCTTCCAAGAAGATCAAGATCAAGATCAAGGGAATATCAATTGTTTGCTATAACAATTGAAAGGTATGTAAACCCTAAAACCTAGTTTACTATTTTCGATAATAGCCTCTCTCCTCTAGGGTTCTTGTATTGCAATTCAAAGTTGTATGTTCAATAGTTAAAACATAGATCCAAAGTAGGTTGCATGTGAACTTAGGAATTGTTTTCTAGTTTATTTGTTGTACCTAAAACCCATCAGTGGTATCAGAGCCATTGTTGTTTTAAATTGAATTGCTACAATTGTTGAATTGCAAATTAGGGTTTATAGCTATTAAACCCTAAAGGCCAAATTTTCGATTTCTAGGGTTTTGGATCAAAGGGTTTTTTCGAAAACCCTAGCCTCCAAAGAACCCTAATCGAAATTAGGGTTAGGGTTTTGAAAACCCTAGCCTCCTCCCTTATGAATTTCGAAATATGCTAAGAGGATAACTAGGGTTTCTTGTTTTTGGATAATTGTTACTTAATTAGATTAATTGGATAATTATCCTTACCCTATTTTTCGAAATTAGAGGGATAAGGATTAGGATTAAATTAATTGATTAATTTAATTAGATAATCCTTACAAGATTTAATAATTTGATTAATAGTTAATTAATAGATAAATATTAAATCTAGTTAATTGGTTTATTTAAATTTGAAATTAATAGCTTAAATTTCGAAATTTATGTAAACCCTTGAAGTTTTAAAAAAGTTTTAAAACACACCTTATATATATTATAATTAAAGGTTTAATATTATATGTATAAGAATATGGTCAGTCAAATCGCTAGTATGCCTCATTCACGAAGCTAATCTATAAGGGGGGTATAAGGAAACTGCCTATAAAATGGTAGTTGAATGGGTGTCCACTCTCACCCACCGCTTCCTTGATTAGTGGAGGGTCGTTAGCAGAACGGATTTGATAGGACAACTACTTCTCATTAAAAGTATAATGATATTAAAGAAAGTACTAGAACATTATTTTCAAAATCCCAACTCTAGTTACTTTAGGAAAAATGTGAAAAGTATGCTAATCCATGAAATTGCACATTATGCTTTATTGGTCGTTAGTGGAGCGTGTGTGGTTAACCAGCACACTAAAAGGTACTATGAGGACTACTGGCCTTTCGAGATGAACAAGGACCTTATGGAAAAGTACCATAAGCGAGCTCGTCAAGAAAAGTTCGAAGTAGTCAAGTCACTCATGGCTTGCAAGATGAAAGATGGGGAGTCAGTTGTGTCACATGTGCAAAGAATGCAACGCTACATAGAGCGTTTGGTCAAGCTCAATATTCACTTTGATGAGGAATTGGCCATTGACATGGTCTTGAACTCACTTCCTGAATGTTATGGTCAGTTTATTCTAACTTACCATTTGAACAATACTGAGCAGACCTTGGCCCAATTGCACAACTTGTTGCAGACATCTGAGGCAGGGATGAAGGGTAAAAGTATACCCTCCACACCTACGAGTGCCCCTGTTTTGGCTATTGGACAGGGAAAGGGGAAAAAGAGGAAAGGTCCTCCCAAGCAAAACTGGAAGAGCAAGGCTCAAGCTGGGTCATCTAGTAATGGCCCAAAGGCTAAGCCCAATGGTTCCACTCCCCATGTTTCTGATCCAAAAGAGGCAGTTTGCTTTTACTGCAACCAAAAGGGGCATTGGAAGAGATCTTGCCCACAATATCTGCAAGATATCAAGGATGGCAAAGTGAAGCCATCTTCGGCAGGTATTTACACTATTTCTGCTAATAACTCATTATCTTCTCGTTCATGGGTCCTTGATACAGGATGTGGTTTTCATATCTGTTCTGATTTGCAGGGTCTAAAGGAAAGTGAGGAGATAGAGCGAGGAAGGATAAACCTGATCATGGGAAACAGAAAGTCTTCACCAGTAACCAAGATCAGAGTTTATCAGCTTCTGCTTAGTAATGATGTTAGATTAGATTTAATAAATTGTTGCTATTCGTCTGAGATGACGAGAAACATTATTTCATTTCATGCATTGTTCAGACAAGGTTTTACATATTCTTTTAATGATTTGAATGGTTCAATTTCTGTTTATAAGAATGGTGTTTTTATGTTTGAAGCTTTGCCTTGTAATGGTGTGTATGAAACAGTGACTTGTGTTGATAGCCTAGGAAATAGTGTACTTAATATTGAATTGTCTAATAGTGTAGACAAGGCATGCTTGTGGCATTGTCGTCTTGGACACATTAACAAAAAACGCATAGCCCAACTCCAAAAGGATGGAGTGTTGGAATCATTTGACCTAAAGTCAGATGATATGTGTGAATCTTGTCTTTTGGGAAAGATGACAAAATCACCATTCACAGGGTCTTGTGAAAGAGGTGAAGGTCTGTTGGATCTCATACACACAGATGTGTGTGGGCCCTTCAGATCAACTACAAGAGATGCTAATTGATTCTATGTGACTTTCACTGACGATTATAGCAGATATGGATATATCTACTTGATCAAGCATAAGTCAGAAACTTTTGAAAAGTTCAAAGAGTTTAAGCATGAAGTCGAAAATCAATTGGGCAGAAAGATAAAGATACTTAGATCCGATAGAGGCGGGGAGTATCTTAGTATCGAGTTTAACGACTATCTGAAAGAATGTGGGATAGTCTCACAATTGACTCCTCCTAGGACACCACAGTTAAATGGTGTAGCTGAGAGGCGCAATCGAACCTTGTTAGACATGGTTCGTTCTATGATGAGTCGGGCTTCGCTTCCTATTCACTTCTGGGGGTATGCCTTAGAGACAGCCGCCCACATCCTCAATCTTGTCCCTACAAAGAAGGTTGCCAAAACACCTCACGAAATGTGGACAGGGAAAGTTCCCTCGTTAGCACATATTAAAGTCTGGGGTTGTGAAGCTTTCGTAAGACGAGAGACTCACGACAAGCTAGCAGCTAGAAGTGAGAAATGTGTTTTCATTGGTTACCCAAAGCAGTCTTTTGGATATTTGTTCTACAGGCCTAGTGAGAACGTGGTCTTTGTAGCACGAAGAGGAGTCTTTCTTGAAAGAGAGCTCATATTCAAAGAGGACAGTGGGAGCACTATTGACCTTGAAGAAATTCAAGAGTCAGCCAATGAAGGAACCTTAGATGACACTAGCACTCAACCAGAGGAAACAGTTCCTGTTGAACCAATTGATAACTCATTACCTCTTAGAAGATCCACTAGGGTGAGTGTGCCACCTGAGTTGTATGGTTTTCATATTACTTCAGATGGTGACACATTCATAAGTGACAGAACACTGGTAAACTTAGATGAACCAGTCACTTATAAGGAAGCAATGGCAGGCCCAGAGGCTTCCAAGTGGAAAGAGGCAATGGACAGCGAGATTAAGTCCATGTATGACAACCAAGTTTGGAATTTGGTTGATAGTGCACCAGGTCGCAAGACAGTTGGGTGCAAATGGATCTTCAAGAAGAAGACAGACATGGATGGGAATGTGCATACATTCAAGGCTCGACTGGTTGCAAAAGGTTTTACTCAAACCCCAGGGGTTGACTATGATGAGACTTTTTCGCCAGTGGCTAAAATCAAATCTATTAGGATATTGCTCGCCATAGCTGCCTTTCATGATTATGAAATCTGGCAGATGGATGTCAAAACTGCTTTCCTAAATGGGAAGTTGGCTGAAGATGTTTACATGAGTCAGCCAGAGGGTTTTGTTGATGCAAAGTTTCCCAATAGAGTGCGCAAGCTTGAGAAATCCATTTATGGATTGAAACAAGCATCTCGCAGTTGGAATCTTTGCTTCCATGAGAAAGTCAAAGAGTTTGGTTTCTCTAGAAGTGAAGATGAGTTTTGTGTGTATATCAAGGCTAGTGGGAGTATAGTAACTTTTCTGGTGTTATATGTCGATGACATATTACTCATTGGTAACGACGTTCCAACCTTGAAAGAGGTTAAGTCTTGGCTTGGAAAGTGTTTTGCAATGAAAGACCTTGGAGAAGCTGCCTATATTCTTGGGATTAGAATATTGAGAGATAGAAAGAAGAGACTAATTGGACTTAGTCAGAGCACATACTTGGATAAGGTACTAAAGAGGTTTAGTATGGAAAATTCCAAGAAGGGAGAGCTACCTATCCAGAGCAATACCAAATTGAGTAAGACTCAATGCCCGAGTACAGATGTTGAAATAGATGACATGAGTCGTGTACCTTATGCTTCCGCTGTCGGATCGATCATGTACGCTATGACATGTACTCGCCCTGATGTGGCATTTGCTTTGAGCATGGTCAGTCGCTATCAGGGAAACCCAGGTAGAGCTCATTGGATAGCAGTTAAGAATATACTCAAGTATTTGCGAAGGACAAAGGACTGGGTTCTTGTGCTTGGTGGCAGTGATACTTTGAGAGTAGATGGTTACAGTGATGCCAGCTTTCAGACGGATAGAGATAACTTCCGTTCTCAGTCGGGCTGGGTATTTTTACTGAATGGAGGAGCAGTTACTTGGAAGAGTTCCAAGCAAAATACGGTGGCTGATTCTACTTGTGAATCAGAGTACATTGCAGCAAGTGAAGCGTCGAAAGAAGCAGCTTGGTTGAGGAACTTCATCGGGGATCTCGGAGTTGTTCCAACCATCCAGGAGCCTATGGAACTCTTATGCGATAATGAAGGAGCGGTTGCCTTGACAAAGGAACCAAGAGATCATGGTAAGACCAGACATATCGACAGAAAGTACCATTTCATCAGACATAGAGTAGAAGAAGGCCATCTTATAGTAAAGAGGGTGTCATCTGAAGATAACCCAGCAGATCCTCTCACAAAGGGTCTGAGTAGGGCTAAGCATATTCAGCATGCTCGGAGCATAGGACTGAAAGATGATATTAGTTTTAGTAGTTAGATTAGTTTTTGAAACTTGTAACAAAGTAAATGTAATTGACTTTTGGTGATTAAATAATAAAGTATTATTTATAAGTTTGGCTACTACCTTTTGTCGATTGTTTATTATTGTGTTTCATTTTTGCATGTTTTACTTCCTGAATAATGAGATTATTCAAACTCCACAGTCGCTCGTACTCTTGGAAGTAAGTAGTGAATTAAGACTGTCATGAATTGGATTGCATATTGTCTAAGGATAGACATGGCAATAGAATTGCTGCAATGTTCATGAGTACTCAGAAATTGAGATTTGAGTATTGGATAAACCCTCGCTCAGAGTATCACTTCATGGAATTCATCACGAGTAATACTGAGACGATAATATCTTATAATCTTGAAACGAAGATATATGAGTTGTAATTTACAAGTCGGTTGTGCATTAGTGATACGAAAACGCATCAGTAACTTGGTGTTATAAAACGTATTGTCATGCATAATTTGATGAGTAAAAGATACAAGCATATGAGTCAACGTTTATTCGTTCCTTTTGCCCTAACAGGAAAAGCGATATATGTGGGCCCCTCGATGATTTGGTGTTGACTTATGTGCTGGGCCCAGCCAGGACTAAATTGATGTGTTCGATTAGAAGTCCTACATCATCACAAATCAGGAATCGGGAAACATAGATTCTGGACAAACAGATTGATTACATTCCATGTCTTTTGTCTGGGGATATCAAGCAGAACGAAGGGTTATATGATCACTTATCTTAGGACACGTAACTGACTGGATCAGAGTTCGGCAGCAGCTTTTGGAAGCTACAATTTGCTGGTCAAATCTAGAAGGCATACTAGCAATTATAGTTACAGACTTATCCAAGTGGGAGACTGTTGGATTAGGTGTCTAAGCCCATAACTATAATTGGTATGTACTTGAATTGACAGCAGCACAGTCCTTTTGGGTTGCCCTCAACCTAGCAACTGGACAAGGAAATTATGAAAGGAGAGATATTAATTTATAAGATTAATAAATTAATATATATATATATATATAAATGATTTATTAATATGTTAATGGATTAATATATTAATTAGAAATCATTATGTTTAATTAATTGTTAGCCAGAAATTAATCAGAATTGATTTTGGGGTTAAAAGAATTAATTATAAGGTGCAAGGACTAGTTTGCAATTATCTAATAGTTGAGTGGAAGGCTCTAGAACCCCCTTGGAAGAGGGTGGACGAAATCTTTAGGGGAAACCCTAATAATTTCGTCCATAGGGGCTTGGATAAGGCCCTTAGGTTTGCTTAGGCCCTAAGCAAAGGATAACTAGGGTTTCCCTTAAACCCTAGATCCCTCAGCTATATAAGGAGCCTCCTGGTTCATGTTTTTGGTCACTCTTTCTTTTGAAGAAACCCTAAGGCCGAGATTTTGCATACTCCCTCTCCTCTCTCTCTCTTCTACTTTCCTTCTTGCTAGTTTGGGTGTGACTCCATTAGAGGCATTACACTTGTGGTGCTAAAGCTTCCAAGAAGATCAAGATCAAGATCAAGGGAATATCAATTGTTTGCTATAACAATTGAAAGGTATGTAAACCCTAAACCCTAGTTTACTATTTTCGATAATAGCCTCTCTCCTCTAGGGTTCTTGTATTGCAATTCAAAGTTGTATGTTCAATAGTTAAAACATAGATCCAAAGTAGGTTGCATGTGAACTTAGGAATTGTTTTCTAGTTTATTTGTTGTACCTAAAACCCATCATAGATATCATTCATGGGGCCAAAAAGGGACCAAATGTTATATATATTAGATCTAAGAAATTAATGATCAAGTTCATAGCTTTTTACTTCAACCAAGCTGGAAATGTAGTAGAGAATCAGGATCCACAAGCTCTTCCTCGATCAGCAACCTTACTCCAAGCTTCTACTTCTTGAATATGGACCAAAACTCACCAAAATGGACACAATGAGCTCAAAATGTGTAAATGGAGGCTAAGGAATGATTTCTAGGGTTTTGAAGGCTTAGGGGCTGGTAAAGAGGCGGACCCTAATGACTTAAGGTGTTTATATAGGGTGTATCACCCTAAATTAGGGGTTCATTAAGTCACACGTACGCACCGCGTACGTGTCCAGAGTCACGACCAGTCCTCACATCAGTAGGCTAAGCGTACACCTTGGTATGCCTCTACATACTGGCTTTTCTTCTTGTACACTAAGCGTACCACTTGGTACGTCCCGTGTAATGGTTAAGGTCCAAAACGCAACTTTTAAAATAACACAAGGGCGATAACAAAACATACCGAGATTCAAGTGTTACAATTCTCCCCCACTTGAATCAGACTTCGTCCTCGAAGTCCGCTTCCCCGAACAAATCCGAATAGTGCTCCCTCATCTCATCCTCGGGCTCCCAAGTCCACTCCGAACCCTTGTGGTGCTTCCATTGCACCTTCACCAGCTCGACAACCTTATTCCTCAAGGTTTTTGTCTTCTGATCCAGAATCGTCACCGGTTTCTCAATATAATTCAGGCGGTCATCCACCTGAATATCCTCCAATGGAACCACTGCCGAATCATCTACTAAGCACTTCCACATCTAAGAGATGTGGAATGTGCTATGAATCTGACTGATCTCATCTAGAAGATCCAAGCAAGAAGCAACGCCGCCCACCCGGCCCAAAACCCTAAAAGAACCATTATACCTGGGGCCTAGCTTGCCCCGCTTCCTGAAACGGATGACACCTTTCCATGGTGACACCTTCAGGAGAACCATATATCCCACCTGGAACTCTAAGTCTGACCAGAGCTTGTCAGCATAACTCTTCTGCCGACTCTGAGCTGTCTGGAGCCTGCTCCGAACCTGCTGAATTAACTCAGTGGTTTTGAGTACCACCTCGGTACTCCCCATAACCAATGACCGACCTCGCCCCAACAAATCAGGGTCATGTACTTCTTCCGTAGAGCATCTCAAAAGGAGGTCGATCAATGTTGGTGTGATAACTGTTGTTATACGAAAATTCCGCTAACGGAAGATACGTATCCCAACTCCCTCTAAAGTCCAACATGCATGCACGCAACATAACCTGAAGATTCTGAATAGTCCGCTCACTCTGACCATCGGTATGTGGATGGAATGTTGTACTGAAATGGAGATGAGTGCCCAAATCATCATTAAACCTCTTCTAAAACGTGGAAGTAAATCATACATCCGTATCAGAAACCACTGATATCGGCACCCCATGACATGCCACCACCTCTCTGATATAAACCTCAGCTAACTTCTCTGGAGAAATACTCTCCTGAACCGGAATGAAATGCGCACTCTTGGTCAAATGATCCACGATGAACCATATCGAATCCACTCCACATGCAGCTCTATGAAGCTTTGTGATAAAATCCATGGTGATGTCTTCCCATTTCCATACGAGAATCTCCAATAGCTGCATCTTACCGTGAGGACGCTGATGCTCGGCCTTGACTTTCCTGCAAGTCAAGCACCGCTCCACGTACCAAGCCACATCCCGCTTCACGGAGGGCCACCAATAATTTGGACGAAGATCCCTATACATCTTCGTCGCCCCGAGATTAATGGAGAACCTCGACTTGTGAGCCTCCTTCATCAGAATCTAGCGTACACCCCTGATATGGAACCCAAACTCATCGATGCAAAGTCAACAATCCATGGCTATCATAATCAAAGGAAGCCACCTGACCCATAATACGCTTGCTCTTCCGGTGCTCTTCCTTCATAGCCTCGGTCTGTGCCTCACGAATCCTCTCCAACAATGGAGTAGTCACGGTCATCCTCAAACATATGTCTCTGATCGGAGTCGCGACCGCCTTGCGGCTAAGAGCATCGGCCACCACATAGGCCTTCCCCGAGCGATAAAGGATCTCACGATCATAATCCTTCACCACATCCAACCATCGACGCTGCCTCATATTCAGATTCTGCTGGTCCATCAAATACCTCAATCTCTTGTGATCCATGTAAATAGAACAACGAAACCCATAGAGGTAATGCCGTCAAATCGTGATGGAGAAAACCATGGCCCCCAAATCCAAATCACACGTCAGATAATTCACCTCATGAGGCTTCAACTGCCTTGCCCCCAAACATGTGGTCGAATCATCACAATAAACCATGAAATCATTAACACCCTTTGGCTGGGTCAGAATCGGTGCCTCACGCAACCACTATCTCAGAGTCTCGAAATCTGCCTACTGCTCAGGCCCCCAACGAAATGTAACCGTCTTCTTGGTCAGTCGACTCAAAGGAACAACTATCTTGGAGAAATCTTGGATGAATCTCTGATAATAACCAGGCAAAACAAGAAAAATCCGAATCTCAGATGGAAACCTCAGAACCTCCCACAGCATCACGACCTCAACCTTTGCCAGATCGACCAGAATACCCTTCTGGTTGACAAGGTGCGCAAGAAACTGCACCCCACCCAACCAGAACTCACACTTGGAGAACTTTGCGAAAAGTATATCCCTCCTCAATGTCTCCAGCACATCCCTCAAGTGCTCCTCATGTTGCTCCTGAGTCTGGGAAGAAACAAATATATCATAAATAAATACTATCACAGACCGATCTAGCATGGGTTTGCACATGCGGTTTATAAGATCCTTGAACACAGCTGGAGCATTGGTGAGCCCAAAAGGCATTACCACGAACTCGTAAGGACCATAACAAGTCTGGAAAGCTGTCTTCTGCACATCCTCATCCCTGAACCACATCTGATGATAACCTGATCGCAAATCTATCTTGGAGAACCAAGACGCACCCTGAAGCTGGTAAAAAAGATCATCAATCCTTGGAAGTGGATAACGGTTCTGCACCGTTACCTTATTCAAATCCCGGTAGTCAATGCACATACGATGAGAACCATCCTTCTTCTTCACGAACAAGATCGGTGCTACCCACGACAAACTGCTCGGTCGAATAAATCCCAAGTCTAACAGCTCCTTCAGATGTGTAGACAACTCCTGCATCTCAGGAGGAGCCAATCGATATGGTGCTTTGGCAATTGGGGCCGCACCTGGAACCGGATCGATCCTGAAATCCGCCTGCCTCTCCGGAGGCACCCAGGCAAATCCTCCGGGAACACATCTGGGTAATCCCGCACAATCGACACATCATTCATAGTCGCCTTACCCTTATCCTGGGTATCCATGACATAGGTGACATAACCGGAGCAACCCTGCTGAAGATAACATCTAGGCCTCACTGCAGAACACAAAACCAGCCCACGTTGCGGCCTCTCCCCATGACTCATCAACTCTCCCCCACTTGGGGTCCGAACCCGAACTAACTGCTGCTCACAATCGATCACTTCCCCATTAGGGCTCAACCAGTCCATGCCCACGATGACCTTGTTCCCACGCAACGGAATGGGAACCAAATCCACCAAATACTGCTCACTGAACAACTAAAGAGTACACCCCCGATGAACCCTCACAACCCGAACAGTCCTATCATTTTCAATCTCAACATCATGAGGACAATTCAGCTCCCCTGTAGCTCCAGCAAATTTGTTGCTAAGTGCAAGCGATACAAAGGACCACGTAGCCCTTAATCAAACAATACCAATGCAGAAATACCATTCACAAGGAACAATCCTAAAATGAAACATATAAATATACGTAAGGAATTCAATATAATTAAAAACAAAAGGAAAAGATACATACCCGTCACCACATTGGGAGCTACACGAGACTTCTCAACCATCTGCTGGAAAGCCCTGCTCTTCGCCGCAGGTGCATCTGTCTGGCCCTAACGGCCGTCAGTAATCCGAAGAGTTGCAAGAGCGATTGTTGACACCGGTCGTGCTGCAGCCAAACTCAAACAATGGGCCTTCTTGTAGCCCCTCTAATTGCAATTAAAGTAAATCAGATTAGATCCCTGGATTTTGGTAGCAGTACAATCCCTAATATAATGACCCGTCAGGCAGCACTAGAAGCAGCCAGAACCACCAACCCTGAACGGTCCCTCATGCGCCCTGCTGTACTTTCCATAATGGCTCCGGAACTGCTAACAGGTATGCCTCTCAATGTCACCATACTGAAAATAGACCATATAAACCAACAAAATACGCATCGAAATATATATACCGCGGAATCACAAACTCCACAAGCTCCCTGGTTTTATCGCAACTCTCCTCGAATTGAGTATGGATCCTCTGCTTCCAATAGTACGGGCCCATGCTACCTTCCACATCTCTCCGTACTTTCCTCAAGAATTGCCTTGCCAACTTACTTTAAATCCATACAACTTTCCCTTACAGATAAGGCTACCAACACTAGATCTCATCCTAGGTTTTCCTAGGGGAACCTCCATACCACTCTCAACCAACAGCTACAGAAGGAACTCCCACTAACTCCCTCGAAATAGCTCACGAATACAATTACATATCACTAAAACCAAATAATTCTTTGAATGAAAGGTGTCACACTACAACGGTTGGACTCAAACAAGAGTTGCGCAATAGAGTTAAAATCTAACCTTCTAAAATTATTTAGTTCCCATAATGTGTTACTTAGCATATTCGCTTACTAGTTACCTGAGGTTGGTAAGAAATCCTAAAATCACAAAGCTAGCAGCATTTGAGCATCAAATAACCAGAACCAAGCATAACCTAATCATGCCATTCTATCACTGACTGATCAGTACTGGCATGCAAGTCTACAAGCTCATACAATAGGCATACAAAGGTATCTCGCCTAGCATTCTATCATGAAAAAACTGAGCAGATCCTTAGCCCTAATTAGCATGCGATTCACAGATTAACATATCAAAATGTATCATATAACATGTATGTGTATTCTGGGAAACTTTCTTGAGCTCGGTTGATTAACATATCAAAATGTATCATATAACACATTCAATGATCATAAAACAATAGCTTATGATTCAATCATCGGGCCTCGCCCGATATAGCAACACATGACACATGAAAGGGTCACACAGACTCCTAGCATCCTAACATAAACAATAAGCGCCAACATTGGTGCGTTAAACCCGCTGAACCCAGTGAGGAAACTCACCTCAGCTGCTGAATCTCACTAAAAATCTCTGGCTGCTGGTCTGATGAATCCCCGAGCTATCCATACAAAATAACACCCAATTAACATTTAGGTTCCAATCCATACCCAACAATCCATACTTGGGCTAAAAGGACCATTTCACCCCTCACCAAGTTTGATCGAAGACTAAGACCCAAACTCACAATCTAAAGGCCCAAAAATCCAACAAATCATTCAAGGCCTGTTTATGGCCGAATTTCCAAATTGGGCCCAAACCCTTACATGGACCTTACCCTAAAGCCCAACAACTTTTCCTAGTCCAAAACACTTGCACTCAAATGGCCCAATAAGCACTCAAACACCCAAGCCCAAAAGAAAGCCCAAAACGCAAGAACCCATCTGACTGAGTACGCGGGGCGTACTCAGCCATATGCTAAGCGTACATGCTATATGGCTTGTACGCCGTGCGTTCAGATTTGTACGCCCAAAGTACTCACACAATAATCCAACATCTTCCTTAAGCACTTAATATATAAGTCCAAAAGTCCAAAACACAGATCTAAATCCTAATAAGTGTCTAGAACCATAAAGTCACTGACTTGGTGACTTTGCATGCCCCAAAATAACCCAACTTCAAGATATAGCACTTTACTTTCACTTAATGGTCATAATCTCATGCATGGGTGATTCTAAACCCTAAATGTGCAACTTTATGGACCTTGAACCTCAAAAACACCAACAGTGGCAACTCAAAGCTCCTAGAGTGGTATCAAACCACTAGATCTCATTCATGGGGCCAAAAGGGACCAAAACTCATATATATATATATATATATATATATATATATATATATATATATATATATATATTAGATCTAAGACATTAATGATCAATTTCATAGCTTTTTACCTCAACCAAGCTGGAAATGGAGTAGAGAATCAGGATCCACAAGATCTTCCTTGATCAAAAACCTTGCACCAAGTTTCTACTTCTTGAATATGGACCAAAACACACCAAAATCGACATAATGAGCTCAAAATGCAAAAATAGAGGCTAAGGAATGATTTATAGGGTTTTGAAGGTATAGGGGCTTGAAAAGAGGCAAACTCTAATGACTTAAGGTGTTTATATAGGGTGCATCACCCTAAATTATGGTTTCCTTAACTCACATGTACACCCCACGTACGTGTACGAAGTTATTACTAGTCCTCACATCAGTACGCTAAGCGTACACCTTGGTACGCCCCGCGTACTGGCTTTTCTGCTTGTACACTAAGCATACCACTTGGTATGCCCCGCGTAATGGTCAAGGTCCAAAATTCAACTTTTAAAATATAACAAGGGTGATAACGAAACATAACTGGATTCAAGTGTTCCCAGATTCCCAACAATAGCTGATACACGTTTTTAAGAAAACCTGCGATCGCATAGGGCCTACTTGCGATCGCATGTTACTAGATTCTTGTTTCGGAAGCATCCACCTTGAGTATAAATATAACTCTCATAATCAGATGTGAAGAGGGGATGGTTCTAGACGATCGAATACCTTTCTGAAGATGATTTCTGATACATTTCAGCGACTTCTGGAGATTTGAAGGCTGCGAATCATATCACACATTTAGTTTATCTAGATTTATCAGTAAATGTTTCTTTTATCTAGTTTAGTTTTTTGGCCATGTCTGGCTAAACTTTAGTTTTCAGTTCTGCATAGATTAGTACTTTTCATGTGATTAGTTTTCAGATTTGATTTTCGTTTTATGTTTCTATCCAGATTTTTCCGTTTTGAACTTAATGAATGTTTGGTTTTTAATTCTTGTTTGTCTGATCACGTAGCTAGGGTTTTATCATTCCAGTTAATCAATTATTAGAATCCGTAATTGTTTTTGTCAACTGGTAATCTGTTTTGGGATTTAACTTTGATATAAACTGAAAAAATCATACATTTACGCTTCCGAGCTTGCGAGAAGTATTGGGTATTGCTGAGAATTTTACACAGAACTTAACGCAATTTTTCTGATTTAATTAAAAGTTTTTTAATTAAACAGTGAAATGTTAGGGTTAATTCAAAGAGCTTGTTTTGGTTAAATAATTTAGGTAAAATAGATTATACTAGAGCTTGTTAGTTTTTCTCAGTACCAGCTTAGATAGAACGTATTCTGAATAATCAGATCTAAACTGATTACATGATTGGGAAAGTCGCAACAGAACTGAAATCGTTTTTAATATTGATTTTTGTTTAATTTAATACCACTGTAAATTTTATTTTTTTTAATTTAAATTAAAACCCCCTTTTATAATTTTTGTTTTGAAAAGAATGTGCCTGATGCAAAAAGGCATTGACTTTTAGGTTGTGTCCATGAGAATTCGACCCTGCTTCCCTGCACTATATTTAACAAATTGGCGTCGTTGTTGGGGACACAGTGCTTTCTAATAGTTTTATGCCCATAATTTTTCATTAAGGTAGACCTCTAGCTTTTGATCCAGAAATCGAGCGAACTACAAGGAAACTAAAGAAGGAAGCGACAAAGAGAAAACAATCAGTTGGTTCATCATCATCTTCAGTACCTCTAGAAATCATCACACTATAAGACAGTCCCTTGCGGAACGTATCAGATCTGTTTTTTTCGAAAGTACCCCCATCTTCACCTTGTAATATCCCCTATAAAACATACTCTCCACCACCCTCAGTCAAATATGAATCCACAGATTCTTCAGAATCTGAATATGAAGAATCAGACATGAGTGGAGCCGAAGCAAAAAAGACTACCAGAGAGTGGGCCACTGAAGAAGTCAATTAGCAGCCCTTATTCATCACTTTTCCGGAAGCCTAGAACTTCGAACTTAAATCTGGGCTGATACATCTTCTTCCCACGTTCAGAGGTCTAGAAAATGAAGACCCGCATAAATTTCTCAAGGAATTTCATGTGAATTGTTCAGGAATGAAGCTGTATGCTGTCACTGAAGATCAGATAAAGTTAAGGGCATTCCCCTTTTCACTTCAAGATTCAACAAGAGAATGGCTATATGAGCTCCTATATGGTTCCATCACCACTTGGACAGAACTCACGAAGCTGTTTTTAGAGAAGTATTTTCCAGAAACACGAGTTTCCAGTCTCCGAAGAGAAATCCTTGGGATCTAACAAGGAAAAATAGAAGCTTTACACACTTACTGGGAAAGGTTTAAGAAGCTTCCGGTTCGTTGTCCACAACATGGGATCAACGATTATCATCTCTACAACTGTTTCTATGAAGGTCTAACACCCATGGAGAGGTTCCTTATAAATGCTTCTAGTGGTGGTTCCTTAGGTGATATGACACCAACCGAAATCCGAGAGATGATCGAAAAACTGGAGATAGAGTCAAAGCATTCCGGAAATGAAGACGAGTGGTATCCAGATCAACCAAGGGGTGTCTAGGTAGCCAGCAATGCTTATCTGGAGTCTCAGATATCTGAACTGAAAAACATTGTTCTACTCCTGACAAAATAAAAAGCAGCTGCAAAGAAACCATGTGGAATTTGTTTGAAGACAGACCGTCCAACTGATATCTGTCCGGTTCTACAACAGGATGTTGCTCCAGTCAAATCTGTCAGAGGATACCAACAACAAAAAAAACTTTAATTAGCCTCCTAATTTATATCAGAACAATAATTTTCAGCCAAGGTAGCAATTTCAACATCCTCCGCGTTTTCAGCAACAACCAATCTACCCGCCTAACTTCTAGAATCCAAATCAGTAGAATTTTCAGAGTTTGATTTTTTAGAACCAGAATTCTTATCAGCAACCCAACAGTTCCAGTGTGACCTTAGAATATATTGTGAAGAGTCTTGCCACAAGCACCTAAGCATTCGAGACAGAAACCAGAGCTAGTATCAAGAATCTGGAACAGCAGGTGTCTTAGCTTGCCACTTCTGTGGGTCGTCTGGAATCTCAAGGAAAGTTACCAAGGCATACAGAAAACAATCTGAAGCACAATGTTAGTGCTATTTCCTTGAGAAGTAGGAAAAGTTATGGAGGCCCAAGCTCATCTGAACTAGAAAAAAAGTTGAAGATGAATATGAGGAAGTTCTAGTGGAAGAAGAAGATGTAAAAGAGACAGAAAAAGAAGAGGAATAGTATGAAGAGGTGTTGGTGGAACAAGAATCTGAAAATTTGGAAGAAAAAGAAACTGTAACATCAGTCCAGCAAAATCTGAAGCAATACAAGCCCCTACCTCCATTCCCATCAAGACTGAAGAAAACGAAGCGTGAAAGAGAGGATGAGGACATTAAGGAATTTTTTTGCAAGGTTAAGATAAATCTTCCACTTTTAGATGTTATCAAACACATTCCTAGTTATGCCAAGTTTCTAAAAAATTTATGTATCTCTAAGAAAAAAATGAGATTTAATTAAACTATCAAAGCTGGCAAAAATATCTCCTCTATTTTACAAAAAGGTTTGCCTCCAAAGTGCAAGGATCCGAGGATTTTCTCAGTTCCTTTTAAATTAGGGAACCTTGATTTTTCAAATGCCCTGCTTGACCTTGGTGCATTAGTCAATCTCCTTCTTGTTTTTGAAAAATTAAAAATGAGAACTTTACAAAAGACCGGGACTATTATCCAGTTGGCTGAGCACTCGACAGTACACCCAAAAGGTGTACTGGAGGATGTTCTTGTGCAGGTGGATAATCTTAATTTTCCTATTGATTTTTATAATCTAGACATGGGTTATTTAAACGTATTAGATAAAAACTCAATTATTTTGGGAAGACCTTTTCTGAAAACTACTAAAACGAAAATTGATGTTTTTGCTCGTATGCTTTCTATGGAAGTTGAGGGGGATGTTGTGAATTTTAAAATAAATGATTATGTTACTTGTGATAATATTTTTGTTAATTATCTAGGTACCAGCAGCCCTTTATCTAAGGACGGCAGTGAGTTTTCTAATGTCTCTGTGCAAGAAATATTTGTAGACAGAAACTTATCAGCCACATCAGAAGAGTTGGAAAAAGGAAAGCTTGGGGTATAAGATGAGAAGTTAGTTGCTGATAAGAAGCTGATCATAGATAAGCTTGGGGAAGAGGAGGAGATGAAGTCTACTAAGAAAAAATAAGAAATGAATATGAAAAAAATGGTTTTGGAAAAAGAAAAAGAGGGAAAGGTGATTTCTGGTATAAATCTGAAAAGAAGAAAGTTTGAAGAAAAGAAAAAGAAGAATTCTGGAAAGCAAAAGATCAGAAAAAGAAAGAAATCAAATCATCTGAAAAGCTGTCACACCCCTAAACCAGAACTGCGGAAACGTTCGGGGGTGGAGGACGTCATGTAAGTATCACAACACATGCATTATAGTAATCAAAGTACAAACAACCATTTCATTGCTAAGTATAAGTTTTACATAAGTGTTTAAACATTATATATTCAAACAACAAAGTAGATACGGTAGAAGACATAAGACACAGCACGGTACTAGGCAGTCTTCTCAAAAGCTTCGGAAGTGTACCTGTCTACTGGATTCCTGAGAATACAAGTTATTTTGAAAGAGTAGATCAGCATTTAAGATGGTGAGTTCATAAGTATTTTAGTTATATAAATTATACTCTAAGTTCTTGGAAAAAGTTCGCTGGTTCTTCCAGAAAGTCCTATATTTTCTAATGAGATAAAATGATAACCACAATAGTTCCCTCTACAATTACTTAGTTTTTACTAGTTATATATAACCTAATATAGAATTGACAATTAAATGTGTGAATCTGCCCTAAGCCCACAACCAAACAAGGAACATGAAATGAGGCGGAAGTCACACATTCCACTGTCAGTCGGATATTAATTATGTATAACTCCGGTGTAAAAACTAAGGAATTATAGAATTAACCATTTAAGGTCCTTTATGTTATATTAGTTTTAAGAAAATGACTGATGACATTCTAGAAAATCTTATATTTTCTGCTTTACAACTGATAAGTAGTTTTAATTCCATAAAACCGTTCCATTAAGTAGTTTTAAATCCCCATAAAACTGTTTTGATATTTAGTTTTAAATCTCCATAAAACCGTTCTGATAAGTAGTTTTAAATCCCCATAAAGCCGTTCTGATAAGTAGTTTTAAATCTCCATAAAACCGTTCCGTTTTGATTATGGAAAGTGATTACTACAGTAGTATTTCTTAAAAAGAATAAACTACTGGTGAATAACTACCCTAATATTAACCTGTTTAATTAGGGTTAAAATGTGATAAAGTTGTAACCATGCTGGACTAGAATGAACAGGACGACCTACTGGTGTCGAAACTGAATATGTGACATTTGTCACCCAATGGCTTGTCTGCCGGACTGTAGCTAGCAGTCGGGATGTGGGATTGTCAATCCCATATAGATCTATACACACAATGCTCGCTCTCCCTCCAAGAGACTCTTGCTACAAGAATGTAACATAACAAGTATTGCTATGTCCTGAATATGTACCATCACATTTTAGATTGAGTAAAGATCGAATTATATCCTTTTCTTGACAAAGTAGTTTAGACCTCGTATACTTATCTTGAAAATAGATTTCTCGTTTGTTTCATAAATTATACCTATTCTAATTTATATGTTCTATCTGATTAGCATGATCTATCCTAAAAATACCCCTTTGCTCAGCATGATTCAAAGGTAATGATACCGACTGAAGTAACCTTTTATATTCTCATATGTATAATGTATATAATTAAGAAGGAAACGGTCTTCGGACAAATAACCCCACCTTAAATCCACATCCAGACAAGGAAAAGGAAATAAGATAACTTATTAGTCCTAAGCCCTTTTAAGTCTTATTTATATACTTACAGATATATGAACATGATTTTGATAATTATAAACTAAAAGAGTTATAAATACATTTTAAAGAGTTTATCTTAAAAGAGTTTATGTGATTTTGAAAAGAGTTCACATTACTTTAAGTCATTATGTAAGTATTGGATAATCCTTTATTGTAAAAGTAAAGATTCAAAGCATAACGAAATCTTTTATGTGATTGATATCACAAGTATTTATTAACACAATTAGATTGTGTTCAACTTGTATTCCCCCCTAAAAAGCATTTAAAATCATTTAAAAGGTAGATTATAGGGGTATGAACTCACCTTATGTGGGTGATTCAATTGAAGATTCGAGTAAGGATGAGAAGTTCCACGAATGAAGTCCCGAGGCACAAACGAGTCCTAAATGACATATATTGATACATATAGGTATATAATTAGTGTTTAAAACAACTAACATGTAAGGGAAACAACCTTAGGAACTAGGAAACACTCTCAATGGACTGTTAGAATCACATGTGATTGATCACAAGGAGTTGACGGCCAAACTTCTAGGAGTTCACGGCTTTGGGAGGGTTTACAGCCCAAGATCCTATGAAGGGTTTACGGCCCTTATGAAGGGTTTACGGCCGTAATCCCTTGAAGATCTTGAAGATGATGATGAAAGATGATGAAAAATGATGAATCAAGGCTAGAACAAAGGGATTTCTAAGTATGAACAAGAACAAGGATGAGATGCTTACGTTTTGGAGTGAAAAGTGAGCCTTCACTTGATGATACTTGAGAGAGAATGGATAGTTCACGGCTGGAGTTTGGAGAAATGATGTAAAAATGAAGCAATCTCTTATATATGGAGGGTGGTTCACGGCTAAAAGAGTGTTCACGGCCGTGAACAGGGTTTACGACCGTGAACCTCATGTGTTGGGCTTTCTGGTTCGGAAGCGGCCTTCTGATCTCGAGCTAATACTTCATAACACTCAATCCTTAAGTGTACTAGGCTTAGAGACTCTTAAGTTGGCCTTAAACACAGTAAACAGATAGCAGAAATGAGTCTGACTTTTGATTGAATTGGATTGATTTACAAGAAGAAAATAACGGGGTGTTACATTATCCCCCCCCCCCCCCGTTAGAGAGAATTTCGTCCCGAAATTTAGTCTAAGGTATATACATGAACGAAGGGAAAAAGGTAGATACTTATGGTTCTGATGATCCTCTCGACCCCAAGTGAATTTGGGTCCTCGCTATGCACTTTAAGCGGACTCTCACTATCAGAATAGGGATCTGATTAGTCGTAATGACTTCACTATCTAGGATTTCTACGGATTCTTCCACAAAGATGAGGTTCTCATTTATCTCGATCTAATCGAGTGGGAAAACAAAGGTCTCGTCAGATAAATACTTTTCAAGATAAAGACGTGGAAGGTAAGATGTAGATTATTGAATTCTTGAAGTAGTCGGGGTCTATAAGCTACTAGACCAAATCTAGCAAAAATCTCGAATGATCTTATGTACCTTGGATTTAGTATTCCACGCTTTCCGAAGCGTATTATGTCCTTCCATGGTGAGACCATCACATGACGTGGTCACCAACCTGGAATTTCAAGGATTTTCTCTTATTGTTGGCGTAGCTTTTCTGATTGGCTTTGGAAGCCTTACGTCGCTTCCTGATTCGTACTCTCTCCTCGGTAGTTCCTCGTATGATTTTCGGACCAGCAAAGGTGATTTCTGGAAATTGGACCTCTAGCTAGTTGCGTGTCACCTACTTTAATCCAGTGTAGAGAGGATCTGCACGTGCAACCAAAGAGGGTTTCGAGTGGAGCAAATTAAATTGCTAGCATTGTCAAGGACTCGACTAGTTGACAAGTGAGTATTGTTGCTCTACCAAATTCAATCACATATGCTCTTCGTACGACTTTTAATGCTTGAATCGTTCTCTCATTCTATCTATCAGTTTGTGGATGGTAGGCTATACTCATGTCTAGCCTAGTTTCCAAGGACTCCTCAAGTGACTGTCTGAACTGGGAGGTAATTCTATTATCTCTAACGAAGATAACAGATATTGGAACACCGTGCAGTCTTACTAATCTCTCTAACACACGTTCTAGTTATCTTCTCTATTTTACCCGTTTCTTTAAAATTGTAGGAAGTGCGCGGACTTGGCTAATCTGTCGACAATCACTCAAAATGGCATCAAGTCCACCTGTTGCCTTGGTAACTTGATTATAAGGTCCATTATAATCCGCTACCACTCCCACTCAGATATCTCCGATTGTTACAGTAAGCCTGCGGGCTTTTGCTCAGAAGTTAATGATTAGACTCATACTTGGCTCATCCATCATTACCTCATATATACAAGTCGTATATAATTTAGATTTGACAAAATGTTCGGATAGGTCACTCTGCCCCAGGTCAACAACCAGACAAGGAAAAGGAGATAGGGCGGAATCATACATCATAAATCTTCTTAAGTCTAATTATATACCACTCTTACGTATACACTTAGCAGCGATAGATTAACCTAATGAGTTCTTAGTCTCTATTCTTGAACTTGACCTGCGGTACAATGATTTTCCTATGAGATCTATTGGGGGTACTTCGGTGGTTACTGACTTCTGAGACTACTTCGGTGCTTTTTGTTTCAAGTTTCCTATCTACTGAGTAGGCTAGAAGGGTGTGGTACTCCTCGCATGGGTACTTTTGAAGTTTTGAAGTGAGAGGTGACATAAGGGCTTTCGTTATGGATTGGAAGGATTTCATCTAATGGCTGATTTAAGGAAAAAGTTCTTTTACATAGTATAAGAATTTTGTATGGTAAGGACCAAGCTAAACCACGTCAACTGATGATGTCGGAACTCCTCCACGAAAAATAATTATTAAGTCGATTTGGAAGAAAAGATTATTAGGACGATGTGCTTGTTATGCACATATGCTGTTCAGTGCTTTCGGTTTTGTCCTTGGTATTATTACCACAAACTTTTGATCTGAAATTAACGAGCACTAATAGTACGCGGGCTCTGATAATTTGAAATTATGGACTTTCATGAAATGATCCCTACTAGGTCTCTCTATAACCGCTTGGTGTACACAAGTCATGTATAATTTAAGATTGGTAAGACAGTCGACTGAGCGACCCTGCCCTAAATCCACAACCAAATAAGGAACAGGAAATGAGGTGGGATCGCTCACCCTAAATCTACAAATCTTAATTATAAATGACCCTTATGTATACACTAAGCCATCATAGCTTATCTGTTAGGGTTTCGAGTTTTATATGAGTGCTGTGATTTGGTTCGAACGAGAGAGTAATTATAATTATAATTAATTATTGGGGTTTGGAAGCGTACCAAAAATATAGCAGGGTTCTTTGATGCTTCCCCATTCTCTGGGGTCAAACTCCTCCTGCTCCCCCGTCGTTCTTCTCTGTTGGACAGTCCCTCTTAAAATGTCCTATTTCACCACAAATATGACATATTGTACTGGTTCCAGTATTGGTAGTTGAAGTAATGAACTCGACCGGGGTCCTACAGATGCGGGCGGTGTGCCCCTTCATGTTGCATCTTAAGCAATGCAGCACTCGGCATACTCCATGATGATGGTAGTTGCACTTGCTACAGTGTGGGAGGTTTCCTAAGTACGACATGGTTGGTGTTGGGATAGCAGGGCTGATGGGGGTATTGACTGCCCCAGTTTGTTGCCCTTCAGTAGGTCCTTGAGTTGAACAACTCCCTTTCTCGTTCTCGAACTTTCATTTCAGGATATTAGGTTTGAGGTCCGGAGTGTTTTTACAAGTAGGAACTTGTTGTTGAAATTGGTCATCACCACGATCGGGATTGCCGATTCCATTTCCACTAACATTTGTGTTGTTAGCATTAAGGTGAGCCATGACAGCTGTTACGGCTGCTGTGACTGCATCTTGAAATGTAGTTGAATCTATCTGAAGGATTGGTGTTTTACTTGTGGGTTGGTTACGTTTCTTCGGAGGCATGATTCTACTACACAATGAGAAAATGAGTTCGTGAGCAACGATAGTTGTCTCTAGATGTATTCTAAACATTTATATATACATATAAATTTTTCGTTTTGTTATCCGGTTCTCAATGATTCGACCTACATCCCTATGATGCAGTCCTGGTAAAGGGTAGAAGTAAGTTTCTAGAATGGTTATCAGACGAGTGTCATCCGAACTAAGTTATCGTTGGTTGGTGGATATCATGTTCCAACTTCCGAAAAGATCTAAAAGTAATTCATAATAAAGTCTACATAAAATAGACTTATGAATTTGAGAAATAATCACTCTCAATTGAGATTTTGTGATCTGATTTATTGTTATTAGTTGTGATAGTGAAAGCCGATAAGCTCAAAACCTAATGTGAGTAATGTAATCACTAACTCACTAGGTTGCATTAATTTATTAATTATTAATGAGATGTAAAATGCGCTCAAACACTTCACATGAATCACGCGTGTTTTTCCTCTATTCTCCGTTCTATTCTGGGCGGTGATGATTTGTTCTCTCCGGGTATCTATATGGTGTCCTTCTCCTTCATAGGTATATTGTTGAGCCGTCTGTGACGACTCGAAATTTCTATCTTGTATAGTCTTTCAAATTCAATCACAGTCAGACTTGTTTATGCTATCTTTTAGCATTGTTCAGAGTCTGTTTGAGTGTTCTAAGTCTAGTACATTCAAGGTTTGGGTTTAGGGATGAGTTAACTTAAGTTCATCGTGTTGCATTTGGGCCAAACACTCCCTTTAGAGGAGTGTACGACCGTACACATGTGTACAACCGTACACATGGGTGTACGGCCGTACACCCAAGTATGGCGGTTAACCCAAACATATATATATATATATATATATATATATATATATATATATATATATATATATATGTGTGTGTGTGTGTGTGTGTGTTTCCCTTCATTCTCTCTCACTTTTCACACTTTCACCTCAAGAAAATCCGATTCTCTCTCAAGATTCATCAAGTCTTACACCTTAATTTTCAAAGATGTAAGTATTCCTTCAATTGAATTGTTGATACATGGCTTTATCTTCTGAAGATCCATGTTTTCATCCATGAAATCTTCTATTTTGGTTAGATCATCATCTATTCACCAAGAACACACACTTGTTCTTGAGCCTTGAACTCCTTAAAAGCCTTAAAAAGTGTGAGTATTCTTTCTATCATCTAGTTAGACATGTTAAACACTTGATTCAAAGCCTTCAAACATCATATGACTCAAGATCATCAAGGGTGTACGGCCGTACACACCTGGTGTGGCCGTACACACCTTAAAACCTTCCAAAAATGATAGTTTGTCCATCCTCTTGTTATGCAATTGTCACACTAGCTTTCCCCAAGGATCAAACACACATTTTTGCACACCTCATCCATGAGTGTACG
Organism: Lactuca virosa; assembly: GCF_052849685.1. NCBI lineage: Eukaryota > Viridiplantae > Streptophyta > Magnoliopsida > Asterales > Asteraceae > Lactuca > Lactuca virosa. The sequence goes on along the minus strand of NC_136430.1, from coordinate 407,542,183 downwards.
GCCGTACACTCCATGGCCGTACACCCATGTCCGTACACTCAAAGGGCCGTACAGACATTGGCCGTACACCCCTTTGTGTTGCCTTAAACCCCTTTAATGCAATCACATGTGATTGATACACTTCAATATAAGTATTTCCTAGTCCCTAAGGTGGTTTCTTAGCATAATTAGTTGTATAAACACTAATTACATTCATATGTGTGTCATTATAGGCTATTAGGATCCGTTTGTGCTCAAGACTTCACTTGACACTTAGCATCCTACACCGATCTTACATTTGAATAACTTACTACATGTGAGTTCATACCCACGTATTTTCATAGTTTTAACTGTTTTAAGGGGGGGGGGGGGGTTACATGTCTAACACAAAGATTTTGTGTTATAAACAAATGGTTTTAAATATCTTATCAAAATGGATTTCATTATCAAAATGGATTTCAGTTATCATCAAATCAAATGATTTTCAATGATTGTATCAAAATGACATCAAGTCACCAAAATGAATTTCAAAATATTAAACTTCTTTTAAATGTTTTTATAAAGTTATATTTCTCCCAAAAATCATACTAGTATATATATATTTATATAAATAAGATTTAAAAGGCTTAGGACTGATAACCCACTTTGGTTTCTTTTCCTTGTTTGGATGTGGGATTATAAGTATCAGTTATTTGTCCGAGTGTCATTTAAATTTTACTTATATATATTTGTATATGTATACAAGTATAAAAGTTAGTTCATTAAGTTCAATTACCCTTTGAACATGTTGAGCAAGGGGTTGCATTCATAAATACTCAGTATCAATTCAGAAAGTACATATAAATTATAATAGGTATAATTTATGATTCACAGAACATTAATTCACGATTCAAGTATACTAAAGTACATTGTTTTACAAGAACAAAGATATGATTTAAAACTAATCAAGAGTATCCATTTTTCAGATACATGTTAAGCATACAAATTCAATAACATACAGTCTGTCATTTATTTCAGAACGATTGGATTTTTCTTAACTATTATACATGTAAAGTTATATGCTTTTATGAGTCAAGTAGTACATGTTGTTTAATTTATTTAAACAATATAGCAAAGTCCTGATATTATAACCAGAATCTCCAGCGGGGGATCGAAATAATGTGTGTATAGATCTATATTGGGATTGACAACCCCGCACTCGGACTGCTTGCTATAGTCAGGCATACACGCCTGTGAGTGACAAATTGTTATCAACATGTTTTCAGTGCAATCATAGCGTTGGGTCAGGCCATCTAGTCAGTATGGTTATAATAACTCATATAAAAGATATTAAGAAAACGTTAGTGCATAATTAACTAAACCTAAGTACATTTTCAAAGTACTAGTTTACAAGATACAGTTTATAGTATTACATTACAGTTTATAATAACAGTTGATGAAATCAGACATACTCTCAGATATAAGTTTACAAAAGGATTACAAATACAGAACATTGGTTTACAAATAGAACAGGTTTATGTAACTAAAACTAATTTTCATATACAGCAGAAAATATAGGATTTTCTGGAAACAGTTTACATATTCAAGAAACAGAAAACATCCTTTCAAAACATAAATAGTTATGCACTCACTCAACTTTATGTTGATACTCTCTTTTCATATTACTTGTATTCTCAGGGAACCAGTAGACAGGTACTCCCCGAACTTTTAAGAAGATGGAGCTATTTATGTCTTGTCTTCTTCTTTTGTATAACTATTTGGTTTCAGTATACTATGATAAAACACATGTAAATACTTATACTTTTTAAATACAGTGGTTGTTTGTACTCTTATTACTATAATACATGTGTCGTGATACTACAAATGAAGTCCTCCACCCCCGGACGTTTCCGCCGTCTGGTTTGGGGGTGTGACACCGTCTTACTTCCGATTTTGACACTGATCCCCATTACTTCATAATGGTTAGTTTGAATCCCAGAAGTTCATGCAAACCTCTCATTGGTGTCCTTAATAGGGTAAGGACACTAAATGACTTCTATAGTTTCTTTACTTCGCATCCGTTTCTTTCTCGGAATTCTCTTAATGTAACTCTGTTGGATCCTCCTTGACTCTTCTATTGATTGTTGGAGTGACTACATCTATCTAAGGGGTTTATACGAGAATGGGAATGTCTAAGGAATCTATGAGAAAATTTAAGTTTTTACGAAGATGATCCTTTCCGGTCTTTCTATAATCACATAGTGTGTACCGATTATATATAATCCAGATTAGATAGACCTTCGAATAAGTAATCCTACTCTAAAACCACATCCAAACAAGGAAAAGGAAGTAGAGTGAAAATCAAATATTCTAAGTCTATAAAATCTTAACTATATATATAACCTTATGTATCCACTTAGTAATTATAGACTTACCAGAAGAGATCTTTTAAAATTTTCCAAAAGTTTATTTATGGTATCTAAAGTACTCTTATAGTATTTTAATTATATATTTGATTATAGAACTTATTGATATAAGAAGTTGATAAGTTTTCAGTTTTGTGACTATAGTATCATAAAATACTCCTATAGTATTTTAAACTTTATGTTCGATTCTAGAATTCTTAAGGTACCTAGGTAAGTTTTAGACTTGTTGCAACACCACTATCACTCCCAAACACATATTGGTCGTATCTCAAATAAATATAGTTGATCAGGCTATATTGATCCCATATATGATCATATAACTATCCAGGTTTAACTGCAGTGTCTAACATCCAAATACTTTTGTTTTGTTCTTATTGTGATACTCGTTCTAGTATATACATATTCTAAATGTACTTATACTTTTATAAAATATTGTTATATTTTAAAGTATAATTCTTGGTCAGAGTGTTTTTATCCCAATGTGTTTATAGTTGTATATCTTTTATGACTGATATACTGAGTTCACTATAAACAATGCTCTGATACCAATCTGTCACACCCCCAAACCAGAACGTCGAAAACGTTCGGGGGTGGAGGACGTCAGGTAAGTATCACAACACATGCATTATAGTAATCAAAGTACAAACAACCATTTCATTGCTATGTATAAGTTTTACATAAGTGTTTAAACATTACATATTCAAACAACAAAGTAGATACGGTAGAAGACATAAGATGCAGCACGCTACTAGGCAGTCTTCTCAAAAGCTTCGGAAGTGTACCTGTCTACTGGATTCCTGAGAATACAAGTTATTTTGAAAGAGTATATCAACATTTAAGTTGGTGAGTTCATAAGTATTTTAGTTATATAAAGTATACTCTAAGTTCTTGGAAAAAGTTCGTTGGTTCTTCCAGAAAATCCTATATTTTATGATGAGATAAAATGATAAGCACAATAGCTCCCTATGCAATTACTTAGTTTTTACTAGTTATATATAACCTAATATCGAATTGACAGTTAAATGTGTGAATCTGCCCTAAGCCCACAACCAAACAAGGAACAGGAAATGAGGCGGAAGTCACACATTCCACTGTCATTCGGATATTAATTATGTATAACTCTGGTGTAAAAACTAAGGAATTATAGAATTAACGATTTAAGGTCCTTTATCTTATACTAGTTTTAAGAAAATGACTGATGATATTCCAGAAAATCTTATATTTTATGCTTTACAACTGATAAGTAGTTTTAATTCCATAAAACCGTTCCATTAAGTAGTTTTAAATCCCCATAAAACCGTTCTGATAAGTAGTTTTAAATCTCCATAAAACCGTTCGTATAAGTAGTTTTAAATCCCCATAAAACCGTTCTGATAAGTAGTTTTAAATCTCCATAAAACTGTTCCGTTTTGATTGTGGAAAGTGACTACTACAGTAGTATTTCTTAAAAAGAATAAACTACTGGTGAATAACTACCCTAATATTAACCTGGTTAATTAGGGTTAAAATGTAATAAAGTTGTAACCATGCTGGGCTAGAATGAACAGGACGACCTACTGGTGTCGAAACTGAATATGTGACATTTGTCACCCAATGGCTTGTCTGCCGGACTGTAGCTAGCAGTTAGGATGTGGGATTGTCAATCCCATATAGATCTATACACACAATGCCCGCACTACCTCCAGGAGACTCTGGTTACAAGAATGTAACATAGCAAGTATTGCTATGTCCTGAATACGTACCACCACATTTTAGATTGAGTAAAGATCGATTTATATCCTTTTCTTGACAAAGTAGTTTAGACCTCGTATACTTATCTAGAAAATATATTTCTCGTTTGTTCATAAATTATAACTATTATAATTTATATGTTCTATCTGATTAGCATGATCTATCCTGAAAATACCCGTTTGCTCAGCATGATTCAAAGGTAATGATACCGACTGAAGTAACCTTTTATATTCTCATATGTATAATGTATATAATTAAGAAGGAAACGGTCTTCGGACAAATAAACCCACCTTAAATCCACATCCAGACAAGGAAAAGGAAATAAGATAACTTATTAGTCCTAAGCCCTTTTAAGTCTTATTTATATACTTATACATATATGAACATGATTTTGATAATTATAAACTAAAAGAGTTATAAATACATTTTAAAGAGTTTATCTTAAAAGAGTTTATGTGATTTTGAAAAGAGTTCACATGACTTTAAGTCATTATGTAAGTATTGGATAATCCTTTATTGTAAAAGTAAAGATTCAAAGCATAAGGAAATCTTTTATGTGATTGATATCACAAGTATTTATTAACACAATTAGATTGTGTTCAACTTGTATTCCCCCCTAAAAATCATTTAAAAGGGAGATTATAGGGGTATGAACTCACCTTATGTGGGTGATTCAATTAAAGATTCGAGTAAAGATGAGAAGTTCCACGAATGAAGTCACGAGGCACAAATGAGTCCTAAATGACATATATTGATACATATAGGTATATAATTAGTTTTTAAGACAACTTACATGTAAGGGAAACAACCTTAGGAACTAGGAAACACTCTCAATGGAGTGTTAGAATCACATGTGATTGATCACAAGGAGTTCACGCCAAACTTTTAGGAGTTCATGGCTTTGGGAGGGTTTACCGCCCAAGATCCTATGAAGGGTTTACAGCCCTTATGAAGGGTTTACGGCCGTAATCCCTTGAAGATCTTGAAGATGATGATGAAAGATGATGAAATATGATGAATCAAGGCTAGAACAAAGTATGAACAAGAATAGGGATGAGATGCTTACGTTTTGGAGTGAAAAGTGAGCCTTCACTTGATGATACTTGAGAGAGAATGGATAGTTCACGGCTGGAGTTTGGAGAAATGAAGTAAAAATGAAGCGATCTCTTATATATGGAGGGTGGTTCACGGCTAGAAGAGTGTTCACGGCCGTGAACAGGGTTTACGGCCGTGAACCTCATGTGTTTGGCTTTCTGGTTCGGAAGCAGCCTTCTGATCTCGAGCTAATACTTCATAACACTCAATCCTTAAGTGTACTAGGCTTAGAGACTCTCAAACTGGCCTTAAACACAGTAAACAGATAGCAGAAATGAGTCTGACTTTTGATTGAATTGGATTGATTTACTAGAAGAAAATAATGGGGTGTTACAAAAGCTTATCTAAAGACAATGTTGAGTCTTTCTAGTTTGCTGAACAAGTTTCAGATACACCCATCTTGCGATATTTGAAGGGATCTGGAGTGACCAGGAAGAGAGTTGAGCTTAAGAGAAGTCCCAACCACACCTGTTAGCTAATCTGGTTGGGCAAAGTTGAGCCAACGACTTTAAAAATAGGCGGCTTTCCGGGAGTCAACCCGATGATTAATTTTTAGTTTTTTATGATTTCAATAAAGAGATGATCGCAGTTCCAAGTAAGCTTAGGGAAATCAGAGGATCAAAAGGGTTGCTGAAGTTCAAAATTTTCGTCACATCTTCGTCAAAATCATATTTCTACAAACTTATCAGGTACATTTATTCCTAGCTGCACCTTTTTGTTTTTATATGCTTTATTGAGTTGTTCATTTCTCTATGAGCATTGAGGACAATGCATCATTTTAATCTTGGAGAGGGGGTTAGTGTAAACATTTGCATTGTTTCTTAAAAAATTTAATTTTTTAGTCTTTAGGTTAAATTTTTGAAATTTTATTTTTCTTTTTGCATTTTATTTTTAGGATTTATATATAAAAAACTTCGAAAATTCAAAAAATATTTTCCTTTCTCTTTTTTGCATTCATAAAAGAAAAAACCCAAAAAGATTTTTATTTCTAGGTATTTTTAGATTTTTTTCTACATTTAAATTTAAAAAAATGAAAAAATAAATAAATTTCACATAAGATGAGGATATCTTTTTACATTCGATAGCTCTTGTAAGATGAAGTGTGATAGTTACCGAAAATAACAGTTTCATTACAATCAATTGTAAAAATTATTTTTTCAAGTGCTTTAAATGTTTTCGATATGAACCAACATATGAGTCAGATAATTTTTACAATGAAAGTGTGGGATGGAAAAATGAACAGTGTTTTAGAAATAATTTCCCTGAATGCCTTAAAAAGAACCTAGATTGGATAACCCTTATCATTCCTTGAAGTAATGAAACCTATAGTTTCTGCACCTTTTGAGCTTGGGAGGGAACTCTTGTTATACCCACAATTTATTATCATTTTTCAAGTATTGAAGATATGGTGGGCCTCAAAGTAAAATCTGCGCCTGGTCTATATATTTGTTAGATATGGTACATCAAGCAACTTGAAGAAATCTGAAACTCAAAGTCAAATCGAAGTCAAGTTCAAGTCGAAATCAAGAAGCAAGCCAAGTTAAATCTGAAGAGTTGATCAAGACAAAGAAGATGTGTGGCATAATGAGATAGATCCCTCGATAGTGGAATCATAGGGGTAAGCTTGGATTTTCTGTCCATAATGGAGCTTACCTAGTTTACTAGACGAGTTCAGAAAAAAAGGAGGGATTAGTCATGTTAAGTTTTTATAAATGAATTCTCGTGAAGTTATTTTAAAAATACACTATTTTTAAAAATTTAATTCGGCGTAAAAATTATTTTCTCAAGCTTGGGTTGACTTATTAAATATGAATTATGAATTTGCAATAAAGTATCGAGACTATTGTCTAGGTAGTGATTTCATTGGAGCTTCCTCGTTGTGAAATCTGATCATGTGAACAAAAAAAAGAGTTGAAGTATTTTATTTTAAGTTTTTAGTTTTCTTTATTTTATTCTAAATTCTTTTTAGGTCATATACATCTTTCCATTTGTTTATAATGTTTTATCTTTTTCTAACTTGAGGGCAAGTAAGATTTAAGCTTGGGAGATTTGTTAGATGACATTTTATGCATCTTTTAGGGTAGTTTTCATTATCATTTAGTATCATATTTGTACATTAGCATGTCATTTGTTTAAATAATGTTCAGCTCATGTCTTTTTCTAGAATTCTCGTACTGCTAGCATTTTTGTGTCAATTTCAGAAAGTTCGAGTGAAGCAGTACTTTGGGAGCAGCTGCATGCATATTTGGAGCCTAAATGGAGTTGGAACAGAAGGAGGATATTGGCGAATTCTTGGAAGATGTTTTGGTCAAGAAACATTTGATCGAATTGATCACACGAAGATAGATTCTGCAATCTAAAGCTAAAGGATGTTGCTGGCAGCTTTGACCCCTTGTTACATATCACATGAACTGTAACTCCAATTGACGAGATTCAAAATATTCTGAAAACTAGATATATTTTGGGACGACTTTCACGTTTGTGAAAAAGGCAAAATCTGCGATTAGATAGCCCAAAAATGCGATCGTAGGTGTGATCGCATGTTTGTCCTGCGATCACATGTTTGCCACGAAGCTTCCTACGGTCAAAATAAGTCTTCTGGAAGTCATCTGAAGTAAAAAAGTTAAAACTTGCAATCACATATACCTGTACCTGCGATCGCATGTTGTCCAAAAAAGCCCAAAACAACAATGTAAATCATTAAATCGGCCCGATACATGTTTTTAAGAAAACATGTGATCGCATAGGGTCTACCTGCGATCACATGTTACCAGATTCTTGTTCCGGAACCTTCCACCTTGAGTATAAATACAACCCTCATAATCAAATGTGAAGAGGGGATGGTTCCAGACGACAAAATACCTTTCTAAAGACGATTTCTGATACCTTTCAGCGACTTCTGGAGACCTGAAGGCTACGAATCATCTCACACATTTAGTTTATGTAGATTTATCAGTAAATGTTTCTTTTATCTAGTTTAGTTTTGTTTTTAGCCATTTCTGGCTAAACTTTAGTTTTTAGTTCTGCATAGATTAGTACTTTTCATGTGATTAGTTTTCAGATCTGATTTTTATTTTGTGTTTCTATCTAGATTTTTACGTTTTGAACTTAATGAATGTTTGGTTTTTAATTCTTGTTAGTCTGATCACCTAGCTATGGTTTTATCATTCTAGTTAATCAGTTAATAGAATCCGTAATTGTTCTTGTCAACTGGTAAAAGTAACAAGTATCAGATTGGTTCCCTTTTGGGAATTAACTCTGATATAAACTGAAAAAAAATCATACATTTACGCTTCCGAGCTTGTGTTCAACCTTATATGGCAAAGTGCATCATAAAATATGGATCAGACATACGTTTCTTACTAACCTAAGTAATCTACATGAAAGTCATAGTATTTGTAAAAGTGATAGCATGTATATAGAGAATGTCTAAATCTAACTGCGTATGAGGAAATTATGATTTTTAGAAGTTTCAGTGCAACAGTATGCGACACAGAAATAAAAATTCAGAATTGTTGATTATTAGCCGAAACAATGAGAGTTGAAGATCTCGTGAATAGGATTTCGTTGATATAAGGACAGTCGAGAACGAATGTCGTATGAAAGAGTTATGATTTTTATATGAACTTTAACAATCTAAGTCTGTTAAAAGTGTAGATTTAGAAATAAAACAAGAATTAGCCGATGGAATCTAAATGAAAGTTGTAGATCTCGTCGATAGCTATGCGCAGGTATAAAGAATTTCGAAAATAGAGCTCATATGAAGAAGTTATGGAATTTACAAAATCTATGTTTTGCACGGTGCATGCTTCTAGAAGGGGGCACGTTGAATCGGTCTACAACTTCCATGTGTGTGAGGAGGGAGGTTGACCAGAGCCAGGGCTTGGCGTACGTTCCTCGATTTTTCACTATAAATTCCCTTATTGCCTCATTCATCTTCACACCATTTCTTAACTCCCTCTCAACTTCTAAGCCCAGTTTTTGAGGTATTTCTTTGGGATTTCATAATATTTTAGCAAAGCTCTAGGTATCTGGGCTCGACTAGTAGGATCTCTCAAGTCGGAGTTCTACCAATGAAATTTCCAGACTTTTTTCAAGAAAATTTGTGTAAGTTAAGCTATACTTATATCGCTTTCATTGTAACTTATATTTATATTCATAGTCATTGTTATGAATGCATATATAAGATTTATTAGAAATTTCAATCAAAATACTAAATGATCTACTTATGGGAGAAGTGTTTAGAATGGTCATCTTAGCTTGGTTGTTGGATTTTAGAAATGCTATATGCCGAAATGGTCCTGCCTCCCAACTGTCCCGCCTGGCTGATTCTTATTCGATAGAACTCTCAGTATTCATTGGGATTTATGAAAGATATAACTTTCATTACAAGATTGTCATAAAGATTAATAAATTATAGTATCATAGGTTAATACTTGTTAGGCATATTACCTGCCAGCTGGATCGCAAGTTTGAGCACCCAGATAGTTGTCAATGATCTAAATAATTGTCCAGGTGATTTTTCACACTATATTATATACTCCAGTATGTATCATCTATATGTTAGGATATAGTTGTCATGTAGTATGCAATTAGGCTAGTTATGTTAGTTTCCTGTAGTTTTGTATTGTTACATGTTATATATATATATATATATATATATATATATATATATATATATATATATATATATATATATATATATATATATATATATATATAACATGTAACAATACAAAACTACAGGAAACTAACATAACTAGCCTAATTGCATACTACATGGCAACTATATCCTAACATATAGATGATACATACTGGAGTATATATATATATATATATATATATATGTTTGTGTGTATGTGTGTGTATGTTGATATATTACGTGGGGAGTTGAGGGCGGCCCAGCCTCGGTTTGAAGGCAAATAGACTCGATCGTGGACTAGCATTATGCTAAAGGCCAAGTAGCTGACCAACATTATGTTGTAGGCAAAAAGGGGGACCAGCTTTTTGCTGAAGGCCATTATATGTATTATTAGTGAATCGGTGAATGGCCGTGAGCCTTTATGTGTATGAAATTTATATGTATTGTAGGATATGGTATTTGGGGAACTCACAAAGCTTCGAGCTTACCCAGTTGTTTATAAACGCGTTTCAAGTACATCATCGATTTATGAGAAGACCCTCGTTCTTGAGTTCACGGTCGTAAACCCTTCAAATCTTCATATTTCACCAAGAACACCAAGAACAGACTGTGAACCCTTCAAAGACCGTAAATCCTTCAAAGGATAAGAACCGTTCACGGCCGAGAACAATTCACGGCCGTAATCCCTTCACGGTCGCAATCGGCTACATCGTGAATCTTGGCTGCAAACCCACTTTTCCCACTTCTATCGAGTCTCTGTAACATTCCTTAACCAAAACCAAGTATTTTTCTAACACTTTAACTAATGGATTCACTAATTTAATTACGATATGTGTTAAATTATTATTAGGATTCTGTTAACTTTGCGTCCAACAACTCAAGGGTCCTCATTTCCAGCCTTGTTGTCCGGCACTTACACGCAACTAACAGTGAGTTCATACCCCTACGCTTTTACTATTTTAACGTTTTCATGGGGGAATACAAGCCAATCACAAATAGTTTTTGTGAACTTTATACACTAAATTTCAAACAGGATTAAAACTTATGCAATTGATACAACCAAAAGATTACCACATTTTACAAAATGTTTAGATACCTTATCCCTTTTGTAACATGCTGAGCATAAGGGAATTTTTCAACTCACAACTATAATTGCATAGTTTTCAGAACAATACACGAACCGAGTACTTAACACACATGCAAACTATAATAGGTATAGTTGGAATTTCAATACACAGTTTTATCATCTCAGGATTTTACATTAACAATCATATAAACTATGACATATATAGTTTATGGTATACATTGCTGCTTTCTGAATACAAGAGTACCATACTAAATAATTATTTAAGTATAATTATTTTACTCCACAAATATACATACGTATAGATCCAAGTACAAGTGAACATTACATTATTTCATGGTGCATGAAGCCTAGAAGGGAATGGAAAAGAACTTACAATGACCATCCATTCCCATCTATCCGCACAAATCAGAGAGGCTCAGCTGGAAGCCTTGAAACCATAGAACATGGTGGATGAAGCCTTGAAGGGAATGGAAAAGAACTTACAAATCAAGGGTGACGGGGTTCGTTATTTCATGAACCGGATCTGGACACCAAGGTTCGGTGGGTACAAAGATGTGGTCATGAATGAAGCCCACAAAACTCGATATTCCGTTCACCCAGGTTCAGATAAGATGTATCTGGATCTCAAAAAGCTATATTGGTGGCCAAACATGAAAGCCGAAATTGCTACATTCGTGGGCAAGTGCCTGACTTGCGCCAAGGTGAAGGTGGAGTATCAAAATCCCTTAGGTCTACTTCAACAGCCAGAAATACCTGAGTGGAAGTGGGAACGGATCACAATGGACTTCATTACCAAACTGCCCAAGACCCCGAGTGGCCATGACACTATCTGGGTAATCGTCGACAGATTGACTAAGTCTGCCTACTTCCTGCCAATCAAATAAACATACAAAATGGAGAGACTGGCCCGAATCTACATCCAAGAGATAGTTCGACTGTATGGTGTGTCTGTGTCTATTATCTCTGATCGAGATAGCAGATCCACCTCGAGATTTTGGCAGTCTTTACAGAAGGCTCTTGGAACTAAGTTGGATATGACCATAGCTTACCACCCACAGACCGACGGGCAGAGTGAGAGAACCATTCAAACCCTAGAAGACATGTTGAGAGTGTGCGTTATCGACTTTGGTAAGTCGTGGGATACCCATTTGCCATTGGTCGAGTTCTCTTACAACAAAAACTATCACACTAGTATCAAGGCTGCTCCTTTCGAAGCCCTCTATGGCCGTAAGTGCAGATCTCCTCTGTGTTGGGCTGAGGTGGGCGACACAGATCTAGTCAAAGGTCAAGTCCCTGATAACACTCTCACTGGCCCAGAAATCATCCGAGAAACCACAGAAAAGATCGTACAAATCCTGAAACGACTAAAGGCTTCAAGAGATAGACAAAAGCGCTATGCCGACAAAAGACGAAAACCTTTGGAGTTCCAAGTTAGTGACCGTGTCCTGTTAAAGGTCTCACCCTGGAAATGCATGATACGCTTCGGAAAGCGTGGAAAACTAAATCCGAGATACATTGGGTCTTTCGAGATCCTCGCCAGGATCGGCCCCATAGCTTACAAACTCCGTTTACCCCAAGAACTTAGCAACGTACATTCTGTCTTCCACGTGTCAAACCTCAAAAAGTGTCTATCCGACGAGACTCTTGTAATTCCACTCGATGAAATCAAGGTCAATGAGAGTCTTAACTTCGTGGAAGAGCCAGCCGAAGTTATGGATAGGGAAGTAAAACGAACGAAACAAAGTCGCATCCCGATAGTGAAGGTTCGCTGGAATGCTAAGCGGGGACCTAAATTCACTTGGGAGCGCGAAGACCAGATGAAACAGAAGTATCCACATCTTTTTCCTAGTCCATAATTGTATTCGTTTTAGAATTTCGGGACAAAATTCCCTCTATCGGGGGGATGACGTGACAACCCGAGCCTTTTTCAGTCAACGAAAGTCAAATCCCATTAAATAAAATTTTAAATTTTATTCTTTTTGTCAAACTTGTAAGGGTTGAAAATAACTTAGATAATATAAATTGAATTTATATAAGTGTCGGGTCTAAAATTGTGCAAGAAAATCAAGCTTTCTTCGAAAATCAGCCAATTCTCGAGCAACCCGGTGTTCACGGCCGCACTCGTGTTCATGGCCGTAAACCGTTCACGACCGTGAACCGTGCACGGTTGGGTGGACCCCATCACCGACCATGAACCCAGCCTATATATATATATATATATGTGTGTGTGTGTGTGTGTGTGTGTGTGTGTGTTCCTACCCTCATTTATACTTTTCTGGTCGAAAACCCACTCTCTCTCTCTCTCTCTCTCTCTAAAAACATCAACCGAAAACTCAAATATTTCTCTTCATCTTTCACTCAATCCTCTTTTGAACGTGTTTTGGAGCATCTAACGTTCATCCTTTCATCAAATCAAACACCCCTCGTTCTTGAGTTCACGGCCGTAAACCCTTCAAATCTTCATATTTCCCCAAGAACAGACCGTGAACCCTTTAAAGACCGTAAATCCTTCAAATGATAAGAACCGTTCACGGCCGAGAACAATTCACGGCCGTAATCCCTTCACGGTCGCAATCAGCCCTACATCATGAATCTTGGCTGCAAACCCACTTTTCCCACTTCGATCGAGTCTCGGTAACATTCCTTAACCTTAAGCAAGTGTTTTTCTAACACTTTAACTAATGGATTCACTAATTTAATTACGATATGTGTTAAATTATTATTAGGATTCTGTTAACTTCGCGTGCAACAACTCGAGGGTCCTAATTTACAGCCTTGTTGTCTAACACTTACACGCAACTAACAGTGAGTTCATACCCCTACGTTTTTACTATTTTAACGTTTTCAGGGGAGAATACAAACCAATCACAAATAGTTTTCGTGAACTTTATACACAAAATTTCAAACAGAATGAAAACTTATGCAATTGATACAACCAAAAGATTACCACATTTTACAAAATGTTTAGATACCTTATCCCTTTTGTAACATGTTGAGCATATGCAATTGATACAACCGAGTACTTAACACACATGCAAACTATAATAGGTATAGTTGGAATTTCAATACACAGTTTTATCATCTCAGGATTTTACATTAACAATCATATAAACTATGACATATATAGTTTATGGTATACATTGCTACTTTCTGAATACGAGAGTACCATACTAAATAATTATTTAAGTATAATTATTTTACTCCACAAATATACATACGTATACATCCAAGTACAAGTGAACATTACATTACACGTAAACCAGTTAATACAGGATTGTGAGACATCACTTCAATTGTACCCTTCGGGGTGCGGGTTAAATCCTATCATAGTATAAGTAGAGTCTCATGGAGGGAGAGCATGAGATTTATGAATAAATCTATTCGGGACTTACAATCCCACACCTGAACTGCTCGCTACAGTTAGGCAGGCATGCCTAGGGTGACAAATGTCATAACATCCGACACCTGAAGAACATCGTACAGGTCACTAGGTCATATCAAGCATGGTTATACGAACTCACAACAGTATAAACTAAACCTTTGTTTACGGGATTTCATTCTTCATTAGTTTTATTTTAACTAATAGAACTACTATACATTATACTGGAGGATACCAGGGGATAACATACATGGTTTTATTTTAATTAATTAATGAAACTACTATACATACTGGTGGTAACCAGAGTTTTCAAACAGGAATATTCCATACATACTGATGATAGCCAGGGTTCTCATATAGAAGGGTTTTCATTCAAAACAACATTGTACAATACATCTGGCAGTAACCAGGCATACGGACTAATACTTTATGGAACACTGTAACAAGTACATATATTAGAAAATATTGGATTTTCTTGGAAACATACAAACAATTTCACTGATTCAATAACATGTTTTCATTACAAAAACATGCTTATGAACTCACCAACTTTAATGCTGATACTCTTTTTCAAAACCGCTTGTTTTCTCAGGAAATCAGTAGACAGGTACTTCCGCAGGCTTTTGAGAAGACGGGCGTATAGAGTCACGTCTTTTATATTTTGCTATAATTTTGTTGTATACAAACTATGTATCAAACAGATGTAAATATTTTACTTATTCAATGTAATGGTTGTGTTTACTTTGATTACTATGATGCAATTGTTGTGATACTATACATGACGTCCTCCACCCCCGAATGTTTCCGCCGTTTCGGTTTAGGGGTGTGACACATTCACAACATGTTTCCGAATAATATAATTATACTTAGATATATTGAAGAAATAAAAATGAAAAATCTGGGTTGAAAAATTGAGACATTACATATCTATAAAAATAAGGCTGATAAACACCTAGCACACTCTAAAAACACTCGTATTGTATTGAAATAGTATTCATACGTAGCCAAAACACTCGTATGGAATTGTATTATTATTCATACATACCAGAACACTCATATATAATTGAAATAATATTCATATGTAGCCATAAAACTCGTAGGAAATTTAAATATATGTAGCCTGAATACTCATATATAGATAGAATAGTATTCATACGGAGCCAAAACACTCGTATATTATTGAAGTAGTATTTATATGTAGCCAGAACACTCATATAGAATTGAAATAGTATTCATACATAGCCAGAACACTCGTATAGAACTGAAATACTACTCATACATAACAAGAACACTCGTATAAAATTGAAATAGTATCCATACACAGCCTTAACACACGTATGGAATTGAGTTGAAATAGGACTATATGTAACCAAAACAATCATATTGGTTGAAATAGGACTGTATGTAGCATAAACACATACTTTGAACGATAGATTAAGTTTTAGTATATTTTATAACTAATACAAATACTTGTAAATATATGAAGCACATGAAATTTTGTTGTTAATAAACCTACGTTTTTGCATGTCACGAGTCATAACTGTCTAAACTATAACAACGTTTGATGAAGCGATGTGAGGGCACCAACTTGTTAATAGATCAATTATGAGGAACTCATTGCAACACTGATATTCACGCCTTTAGTAAACAAGTATATAAATTAAAATAATACTTATATATAGTAAAAAAATATCGGTCTAGAAGATATATATGTGCCAAACACACTTTTGGTTGAGAAAATACATTCATAACAAACATACTTTCAGTCAAGAAATTACATTCATATCGAACACTCTTTCAGTAAAAAAAGAACTCTCTTATAAGTACACTCTCAGTAAACATACTTTTGGTATAAAATTACACTCTCAGTACACGTACTTTTTGTATAAAAAATACACTGTTAGTAACTTAGTTTTGGTATAAAAGTATACTCTCGGTGAATAAACTTTTGGTATAAAAAGTACACTCTTAGTAAAACATACTTTCATACAAAAGTACTTTTTCCATAGACATACTTTTGGTATAAAAGTACCTATTTAGTAAACATACTTTTGGTATAAAAGTACTTTCAGAACAAATGCTACAAACCTGTGAACTCACCAACATCATGTTTATGTTTTTAAAATCACATGTATTCCTAGGAAATCAAGAGATGGAAGCTTGGACTACTGGAAGTCTAGTCATCAAATCGCAATCATTTACAAACAAATGATGTAGTTTTTTTAATAGCCTACTGTTTAAGGCATCAAATTATTGCAACTTGGAATATCGTTGTACTCTCTTTTCAGTAATAATACATTCACCATTTATGTTAAACATTTGTATTGTTCAATGTATGATCAATAATTGTGATCCATCACAACGTTGCACATCCTAGTGTTTCCAAGATCGGTCGACGGTGTGACAGTTTTACCAAAAGATGATACATGTATGACTTTTAGTTCCATTAGAATACATGTTATTTTAAAAACTTTAACATAAATATGGTGAGTTCACATGTTTATAGGGTTTGAATTGAAAGTAATTTTCATACTAAAAGTACTTGTTTTATCGTATATAAGTATTTCCAACTCATATAAATATGTATACTTTTTACCCAAAAGTATCTATTTTACTATATATAAGTATTGTTTCTACATATATATTAATTTTCTTTTGGGCTGTTATTAACGTTACAATGAGTGCCTATAATCAAGATGTTGACGAACAGTCAGAGCGAGTGAAACATTCAAACATTAGAAGTTATGTTTCATGTCTGTGTGGTAGACTTTGGCAAAGCATGGGACGCTCACCTATCACTGATTGAGCCCTCTTACAAACAATACCTACCCCCGACACCAATACCAACCCGAATGAAAAATTATACGGACACACGCGCAGATCACCATTAGGTTGTAATGAAGTTAGGAACTCCCAACAGGCAAAGGGGCCAAGTGACCAAAAACACCCTCACCGACCCAGAGATCATAAAAGAAGTAACAGCGAAAACCATTCGAATCCGTGAGCAACTAGAGACATTGCGGGATCGGCCCATTGAACTATAAACCCCAACTACCACAGGAACTCGGTAACATACGCCCCATCTTCCACGCCCAATCTGAAACAATATCCAGCCGACGAGACTATGGTAATTCTACTCGATGAAGTCGAGGTAAATAAGAGTTTACACTTCGTAAAATGTCACACCCCGAAACCAGGATAGCGGAAACATTCCGGGGTGGAGGACGTCATGTTTAGCATCACAACCAATGTATAATAGCAATCATAGTAAACACAACCAAACATTGCATACATGAAAATTTAATAAGTTTACATCGATTTTAATTCTGATTCGAATACATTGAAAGTATAAGGAAAGTATAAAGACAAAATCTTATTTTCTCCGACTTCTTCACCATGCTCGGAAGGTACCTATCTACTGATTCCCTGAGAATACAAGCAGTTTAAAAGAATATCAGCATAAAGCTGGTGAGTTCATAAGCATTTAGTTTTTGGTGGAAAATGTTTCTTTGAATCCTGTTGAAAAGTGTTCCTCAAGAAAATCCTATATTTTCTTATGAAAAGCGGTTTTGAAAGAGTGTCTATTAGTAGAAAATAAACCATCAGTTTTAGAAATGCCGGTATTATCTTGGGAAAATCCCATATTTTCCCTAAAAACAGATTCTTCATCCTAGAGGTAGAGATGCAAGTTTAGAGATCCTTGATTACTATCAGTATATATATGAAAGTATTTTTATTACTCAAAATAAAACAAATGAAGAGTAGAATCCGTAAACCAAAGTTAGTTTCTACTTATTTGCGAGTCGTATAACCATACTTGATATGACCTAGAGACCTTTATAACGTTCTTCAGGCGTTAAGCTAAATGACATTTGTTCACCTCAGGCATGCCTGCCTAACTGTAGCTAGCAGTTCAGGTGTGGGATTGTCAGTCTCGAATAGATCTATTCACAAATCTCACGCTCTCCCTCTAGGAGACTCTGATTATACTTAGATAGGATTTAGCCCTGTACACCTAAGGGTACAGTATTGAAGTAGAGCCTCACAATTCTGTATAATCTAGTTTACTAGCGAGAAACAGTATAAAACAATAATTAACCTTGAATAATAGTACTTTATACTCCTGAGAAAATATATAACATAAACTAAATCTGCCATAGTTTATACATATTTATTCATGAAATCTGATTTGGTGAAAACTGCCTAGAGGGTTATCCCAAACTATACCCATTATAGTTTAATAGAATTGATATGAAAATGCTTTGTAAAAAGCTTTCTGAGAGCTATGAAATTAGATTTCCAATATAAAAGTTTCCCTTATGCTCAACATATTAAAAAGGGATAAAATATCTGAATATGTTATTAAACATAGAAATCGTTGGATTGTATTTATAAGTTTAAAACTTAATAAAATACTTTGAGTTTGGCTAGTATTCCCCCCCCCCCCTGAAAACATTAAAAACATGGAAAATGTAGGGGTATGAACTCACCTCTAGTGATTGGTTCTGACGTGTGGTTGGAAGAGGATTGCAGAGTGTCAGGTGTAACCTTGAGCACACAGTGATCCTAATAGACACATATAGACATGTATGTGTATGAATTTAGTGTATAAACGACTAAATAAGAAGGGTAACACCCTTATTGGCTAGGAAACTCTAAGATTTATGGGATACAATCACATATGATTGCATAACTAGGGTATATGGCCACCCTATAGAGTTTACGGTCAAAGAGGTATGAGCATTTGAGTTCACGGTCCAAGTGTTCACGGTCTTAGGTGTTTACGGTCTTAGTGTTCACGATCTTAGGTGTTTACGGTCTTAGTGTTTATGGTCTTAGTGTTTACGGTCCAATGACCTTAGGGTCATAGAGTTCACGGTCTAAGGAGATTCAACCGTAAACTCATCAATCTTGTGCAGATGATGGTTTTCAAGGGCTTCATTCAAAGGCATCGGATTCTAGGGACCATGCTTAGCCTTAGGAAGGGTAAAGGCTATAAGAACACCCTTTATAAGGGTTTACGGTCTATGAAGATTCATAGGACCGTAAACTCTTTTGTTCAAACAAAGAGTGATGATCTTAAGTCCAAAATGAAGGATTTTAACTCGATTCATGAAGGGGAAGATGATACTTAAGGTTTTTGAAGGCAAAAAAGGTGTTTTCGGTCCAAAACACAACCGTGTTTGTCACACCCCAAAACCGATGGCGGAAACGTTCCGGGGTGGAGGACGTCATGTATAGCATCACAACCAATGAATAACAGCAATCATAGCAACACAACCATTACAGTGAATACTTAAGTATTAATGTTTACATCAATTCTGAAACTTGTTTGAATTACATCATATAACTTGTATGAATATAACATTAAACTCTTATTGCTTCAACTCTTCAAAAACCCAGCAGGCACCTGTCTACTGATTTCCTGAGAATACAAGCAGTTTAAAAGAGTATCAGCATAAAGTTGGTGAGTTCATAAGCGGTGGTTTGTAGTGAAAATCGTTGATGAGTTCGGAAAATATTTGAATAGTTTCAAAAAAATCCGATATTTTCCTTAGTGAAAACGTAGTGTTATCAGTTCTGTAATAAACCATGAATACCTGTATGTTTCCATGAAAATCCGATATTTTCTTTAGTGAAAAGGGTAGCATTATCGATTTCGTATAAAACCATGAATGTTCGTTACTGAAAACTGTAGTGATATGCGAGAATACTACCTCATGTGACTAGCTAAAACTAATCATGAAGCGTAAGTATTTTATATGTGAAACCATTGCATAAACGGTTATGTTTGAAAAACCCTAGCCTTAGCCAGAATACGTAGTGTGTGTCAGATCTATTTAGTAAAAATAGAACTGTTGAAGAGTGTTAAGTTGTAAACTAAAGGTGATTTATACATATTGTGAGTCGTATAACCATGCTTGATATGACTAGAGACCTTTCCAACGTTCTTCAGGCGTCGAGTTAAATGACATTTGTACATCTCAGGCGTGCCCGCCTAACTATAGCTAGCAGTCCAGATGTGGGATTGTCAGTCCCGAATAGATCTATTCACAAATCTCACGCTCTCCCTCCAGGAGACTCTGGTTATACAGTGGTAGGATTTATCCCTGTACACCTAAGGGTACAGTAGTGAAGTAGCGCCTCACAGTATCGTACAATCTAGTTTACATGTAGTGTAGTAGCGTTCTACCATAGTGAAAATCCGTATGTATACCGTATATAATGATAATTACAGTTATGAAAAACCATGATAAAGTGGTGATGTAACTGTAAACTATTTCTGTCTTCGTGCATATGTTTAATAGTGAAAGTTTCTGTACTCGTGATGTTTAGAAAATCCCAAACTATACCGATTATAGTTTGCATGTATAGTGAATAGCGTGTCCGGAAAACTATGCAATTTTTTGTGAAAACGTCCCTTATGCTCAACACAGTACAAAAGGGTTAAAGTATGAGATTTGCATAAGTTTTGAAAACATTTATGATTAGCTTGTATTCCCCCCCTGAAAACATTAAAAATACGGAAAATGTAGGGGTATGAACTCACAGTTCTTGTTGTGAAATCGTTGACTGAAATGAAGATCCTCGAGTTGTTGCACGCGACACTTAACGGAATCCTATTATCAAATAAATATGTATATGTATCTAAATTAGCGATTTCGTTAGATAACGTGTTAGAGGTACACTTGAATTCGGTTGAGGAATGTTACCGAGACTTGATTGAATCGAAGAAGGTGAGTTTTCAGTCAAAAACACCACTTAAAAGGTGTTTACGGTCGAAGAGGAGTTTACGGTTCTTGAAGGCTTGGACCGTAAACTCAAGAACAAATGGTTATGATTGCTGATTTCGAAGAGATAATCGTTTCCAGTCGTTCCCAAGTGACTCCAAACGTGGTTTCTCGATGATTTCTGAAGTTTGAAGGCGTTTTGAGTGTTTACGGTTAAGGTTCTTAGAGAGAGAAAGAGAGAGTTTTTGGCCAGAAATGTTCTAATGAAGGTGGAGGCATCGTATTTATAGGGGTGTTGTGGGGGGTCCACTCTTCACTGACCGTAAACAGGTTTACGGTCGTAATCTCATTTAGACCGCAAATGCTTGATTTTTTTTTGAGATATTCGGGTTTCCGCGCGATTTTTGGTTCTAACTCGTAAATAATTTAATTAAATATAACTAGATTATTTTCTAAACCAAAAAGTTTGACGGAAAAGTTAACAAATTCGAAATTTTATTAACGAAACTCGCGTAACGGAAATGGACAAAGTTTCGGGTTGTCACAGTGTCCGTGAGGATCTTTGATGATCTAGATAAAAGATGAAATCCTTGGATGAATCAAGAGTGAAACAAGGATTTAGGAAGGATTAACACCCAAAGGAAGGAATCACTTACTTGTTTGATGATTTGAAAGCAAAAATCTTATGATTTTTGAGAGAGAAATCGGCTCCTATGCTTAAAAAATGAAAAGAATGGCTGAAATGATCAACCATTATATATATAGGGAGGAGTTTACGGTTACCCTGACCGTAAACTCAAGGTATCGACTAGGTAGTTTAGAACTTAAACTGACACTTCTAAATACTAATTCCTTTGATTCACTAGAGTTAGAATACTCAAAACAGGTTCCAAACAGTGATAACTGGAAGCAAAATGAGTCTAGCACTGATAAATTTGAATGTTTACACAAGTTATAAATTTCGGGTTGTCACATAAAAGAACCAGTAATAGAACGTAGAAATGGAGAATCAAGAGAGCAAAACAAAACCGCACACCAATAGTGAAAGTCCAGTGGAATGCCAAGCGAGGACTTGAATTCACTTCGGAACGAGAAGATCAAATGAAACATAAGTACCCACATCTTTTCCCCAACACTTGAAGTCCCACTTAAACTTTAAATTTTGGGACGAAATTTCTTTTAACGGGGGGATAATGTGACAACCTGAAAAATCCTAGAGAAAACTAGGTCTAAACTTCAACCATGTACCAGTAAATTCACAAACACACTTGATGCAATGGAACTTTGAAAACCAAGAGAGCATGCTTATACAAGTTCATATGTATATACACATTCGAAATCCAAGTCGGAATGAACCTTTAAAAGGAAAATGAAGTCATCAAATCCATAAAGACTCAAAGAAATCAACACAAGTTCAAGTGATATGTCGATGAGCATGCTATGGTTTAATACTTAAAGGATCTCAAGTTTTAGAACCTTGGAACACTATAAGAATGAAATCAACTTATTAGAATGACCTAGGTCCGAAAACTACTACTTTTAAGATGCTATAACCGTAAACACAAGGCCCAAAGCACATCATGGCCGAAAACCCAAACCTATTGGGCCGGAATCCCTTCTTTTTGGCCCATTATGACCGAAATCACTCTTTTGTGAGTGATTTGAGTTGATTTCGGTCACGTTGACAGTAAACTCTTTCTCTTGGACAGTCAACTCTTTAAATATCTTCATATCTTATCTTAATTTAGCTTCCCAAGATGATATGATTCATTTACCAATGCAACCTCTTCATGTTACTTCATACTTAAGACACTTCAATAGAAATCACTTTCATTTTACATAATCAGTAAACAAGAACGTCCATTCTCTCTCAAATAGCAAACATTATTCCTTCCATTCACTCTCAAGTATAAGACTCACATCCTTTCATTCCAAGATGAAACTTCTCCAGGAGGTTTTGCTTCAAGTTTGATATTAGCCTTTGGTAAGTTTCCTTTGGAAATCATGTGTTTTCACAACCAACTTATGATTATTATCATCATAATCACACATTATTATGTGTTTAGACATTAGGATACGGCTATCGTGTCGCATTCTAAATCGAAGTTCATCGTTTTCTATCTCGTTATCCAAACCGCTACCACACTCGAGGTGAGTTCATACCCCCATACTTTTTCAAGCTTTTTCTATGTTTTAGGGGGAGAATACAAGTAACACACAAGGAAACTTATGTTAAAATACAATCTATTGTTTATGCCTTCTTACTTTTTACGTATCTATTTATGAGAAAACATCAAATATACGAAACAACGTTATTACCAAATTAGTAAACATTTACATGCAAAATATGTTAAAACGCAACAGTTATCATTTTCAACGAAATATACATTTTAAACTATAATAGGTATAGTTTGGGGAATGTTCACATTATTTTACCCTTTTAGGGCAAAGAAACGATTATATAAAAATACGATTATTTTTATATTTTATAACAATAAGAAAGAGGTAACAATTTTATATACGAACGATTTCATTGCAAAAATACATAAAATCGTTGGAAATTTGTGAGACATTGTCTTCGTCGTACCTACCAACGTATACATGGAAGTCCTGTTTTATAACCCGAGTCTCCTTCCGGAGAGCGTGATACTTGTGTATAGATCTATACGGGATTGATGACCCCGCACCCTGGCTAATAGCTACAACCAAACCGACAGGTTATGGGTGACAAATATCAAACAGTTCGACGCTTGAAGAACGTCGCGGCAGGAAAATCATTTGTTAGCACGGTTATGAAAACTCACATGATAAACGACAATACGTTATTTTACGTGAAATTGACAATACACTTATTTTTACGCGAAAACACATATCTTCAAACGGTTTTATAAACGAATAAAACTACATGTCATTAACTTAAGTATGGTAATATACTTACACTTTTCGGTCTTGGTGTAATTAAGACTATAAATCAGCTTTAAGGAAAATATAGGATTTTCTGGGATAAACGTCAATACTTTTCAAGCAAACAGTTTACAATTTAGCTTTATGGAAAATATATGATTTTTCTGGAGGAACACAGTATCATTTCAAAGAAAAAAGAACATATATTTTCATATAAAATACTTATGAACTCACCAACTTAAATGTTGATACACTCTAAAAATCACTTGTATTCTCAGGAAACTAGTCAACAGGTACACGCACAGGTTTCGAGAAGACGGAGCATAGTAGCTTCAAGTCTTTGTTTTGCTATTTACTTTTGGAGTCAATCATATGTGATTCGAATACAATGTAAACTTTATATTATTAATATAATGGTTGTTGTTGCTTTGATTACTATAATACAGTTGTTGTGATACTGTACATGACGTCCTCCACCCCCGAACGTTTCTGTCGTTCCGGTTTGGGGGTGCGACACAATGCGTGTCAAGGAAGACCCTGTCATAAAGAAGATGACACACATTCGCATGTTGTAACCTTACGAAACACATTTACGACTTGCATTGCGTATCATTAAAGCCCATGTCATAAAGAAAGACGACACACATTTGTATGTGTCATAAAGTTTAAATGTTTTAAAATTTATATATTTTGATAGTTTACTAATTTTCAAATTAAATAACACGTTAAAGGTCTCATAATACAAAATAAAATACCATAAATAAGAAAGATAACTCATTCTACTAATATGTCAAATACAAATAATCATTCCAATTGTAAGTAAATGTAATACATTGCTAATATTGCATAATATTTATTATAGAAAAGAAAAACATATACAACACTAAAAGGAACCCGTGAGTTATTTCTCCTTTCAGAATCTCCATGGCAGCTTTAAGCCTTGCAACTTCACCACTTGAAGATGTATCAACTCAACTCATGTCAACTCTTCACGACTTGAATACACATCTCTCCAATGAGATGAACCATAATTGTGTATCTTCACTATATCAACACAACTAACCATATGTAAAAGCTTATAAATAAATCAACTAATAAATAATACCACACGTCAAAATTGGATCAAGAAAACCATGCACCTACATTAGGGAAAACTGAAGACGGTTGACCAAGTCAAACCAAAAACTTGCATCCACCATATCATATATATATATATATATATATATTAATGAATAAAGGATTGGAATTGTTAATTCCATTGAAATGAAAGTAATCATACCTGAGTGAAAAATGATGGTATTTCAACTGGTGATAAAGCCATTTGTGCAAAAACATTAACCAGATCCGGAACTAGAGGAGCAGTCTGTTTAAAATAGAACAAAACTTTAGTGGCCAAATCGGTATAAACAATAGTTCAGGGCCTAAACCGTAAATAAACAATTAAATACTACCTGTGGGTTTGATGTTAGAACAAGACTGCAAATACTGCTGTAAACAGGCAGGGATTCTTCAAGGTCTTATTTAAAAGGAAGAACCTTGACAAAAACAGGGAGTACCTGCAAATATTTAAATAAATAAATACAAGTTAATTTCATTTATTTGTTTTGTTTATTATATATATGGACCTGGTTTAATGGAATGGAATCCTGATATGCCATAATCATTCTTGCAATTACTCCAGCAGCATTATCTCTTACTGCTCTGATTCTTGCAACTGCTTTGATTCTCTAAATAATGGGTAAAGGCCTCTTAACACATCACCAAAGTATCTGATTTATTCATAAGAAAGAAATAAAATAAATCATTACACAATATTGTTTAAACATCATTTATGAAGAAAGTTTAAGAATAAATACTTGAGACTGGTGACATCACCATTCTTGCATAACTCCCTAACACAGAATGCAGCAGTTGGAGCATCCATATCCTGAGCAACTTCAGCAAGGCATGCAACCACCGTTTTCCGATCTTCTGATGGTCGTGATTCCTTCTACAAAACAATAATTTAAATAACCAAAATACCCTCGTTATGTCTATATACTAAATAGATACATATAAAAAAGCTCACAACGAATTTCATTAAAGGCTCAAAAAGAGTGGAAAAGATTGGTGCAAAGTGGGACCCATGGCTTTAGCAAATGCAAGAAGAAGATCTGAAACAACATCCATAAGCACTTCCTCATGGCTAGTATCATCATCATCAACATCACTATCTGATTCTATTTATTGACAAAGTGATTCCAGTTTAAGCAAGACCAGAGGTGACTCTACAAGTCATGGCATATCTGATGAGAACATTTAAGAAGTTAGTTTCTTTAATAAAATATATTGAAAAACATTAACATATCTTATATAAAGAAAAATCCAAGAATGTACATACATGGTTCGACAGTAACATATCCAAAATCTTTGATCATGTCTGCTACACTCGTACAAGCTTGAGCAACAACTTCTTTGTCATCATCTTCGTTCATTGTCTTGATATAAATGGTCATCACTGTATCTGAATTTTATGAAATTGTGAAAAGATCATAGAACATAGTCAAAATATAGAGATTCCATAAGTCATATGGTTTGTTTTTGCCACTAATAAATCAACTACTCACCAACAATTTCTTTCGCCTTTGATGCTCCATCCTGCAAAAAACCACAAAAAATTAGAGAAACCAATCTTTTATAACTTTTTTTTAATTCCATTCCTTCCCTTATTTTTTTATTAAATAAAAAAAAGATTTATTTATAAAACAATTTTTCCCAATGAAAAAATATTTAGTAAAGGAACAAGGATCCCAAAAAATGAAACTACTATCTTCCATGCACAAAAAAATAATACCAAAAACAACTAAAAATAATTTGTAAAAGAAAAAAATGGACAAGAGAATACTTACACTATGACCTTCGAATACTGCATGTGCAACTCTCAGAATATCTGTCATTCAAACCATCCAAATATTAAAGATGGAAAAAACAATGCATAAACCCAAAAACATTCCTATATTTTTTAAATTTAATTTGGAATGGAAAATGCAATGTCCCAAAAATAGCTCTTATTTTGTATTTTTATGTGTATATAATAACAATATTAATCTCAACATGTAATTATGGATGCTGGTTCTTACCTTTTAAGCCAGTGATGGCTTGAAGTTGAACATCTTCATGAAAATAACTAGAATGCTTCACCAGAATCCTCAATGATTCTTGCATATATCTTGAATTTTATTAAAGTAACTACAGGCTACAATTAAGTTGGTTCATAGAAAAATTTACAAAACTATAAATCCAAAGGATACGAGGCATAAGCACTCTTTGTATGTAAGGCAAATAAACCAAAAGCTTGAGTTGCAACAGCCTTTTCATCTAAAACACCAGTTCTTATACTGATATTTCTCACTCTTAGTTCATCATGAGTTTCATCATCAGATGAAACTCCACCAAATCAATTCACATTTTCATCTTCATCAGAATCATCAATATCAACAACAGATCCATCATCAAGATTGCATGAAGAAAACGCCAGAGGGACAACATATGGAAGATGTTGTTTAACTTTGCATCCATTCTTGCAGCTGCAAGAATGGATGTTTATCCTGAGCTCAATCATCTCCAGATTTAATGGAACCGGAAACCTAAAATCAAAATATATCAATAAAATGTATCTTAGATGAAAATGTATGTTTGGATTTGAGGAGCATAACCTTTACCTATTTATGAAGTCTATTCTCTGTGAAATCTGTTTTAACTTGATGATCATCGGATATTGGCTTTGTGCAATCAAAAGAAACAAGATTTAGCAGGTAGGTACCTGATTACCCCTCCTAACTAAAGCTTAATGGTGTAGCTTAGAAAGCAAAGAGAGCATTATCTTTCGGATGTCAGGATGAAGGCCGAGGGTGGATGTTCCCATTGGATGGTAATGGTATCTTTATGAGGATGAAGCTCCCATGAACTATGGCGATTAGGCTCAGCATCATCAACTTTATCTGCATAATTAACAACAAATCTTTCCCATGGAATCCCGGTAAACTCAACACTGTTATCACCCTCTGAAACAATTTCACCATCTCACCAACTTCCACCTCCCTCTGCATTTCTCCACCATACAAAGCATTTATCCCATACACTCCATTTCCTTTCTATGGAAGCATCATAACAGCTTCTCTCCACCAAGAAATCAGGGAAGTCAACCAACTCTGGGAGAGTCAACTTAAAGGTCTTACCAAACATCCCAGATGAAGGATCCGTAAATTTAAGCTTTATTTTACAACAACTCTCTCCAGAACCAGGACAAGTCGCATAAACAACATCATCAACCGAACAAATTCCCACATATTTTATATTGTTACCCTTGAATAATATCCATGTACCACGTTCTGATGATGAATTTCATATACAATACTCTTGAACCGAACAAATATCTACATCTTTGAAAGAGGAAGGTCGATGGCAGAGGAAGGCGCTGAAGAAGGCGCGACATTGGTGGAGGGTCGGCGATGGCGGAGGGTCGACGACCAGGAAAGAGCACATAGCAGTGGTCGGAGTGCGAGGGGATCATAGTTGGCGGTCGATGTGGGGAGGGGAAAGAAGTATCGTCGATTGTGGGGAGAAAGAAAGATGTGTCAAAAAACGCTTAGGGCAAAAAGGGAAGTGAAAGCGACTTTTTTAATTTTTGGGCTTTTATTTTCCCGCTTGTGACTAAAGAACGCATCTTTCATTAAAAATTATAAAACAATATGTTTATACGGCACACATTTTATAATAAGCGCCCTACGTGTTTTTTTCCTGACACTAATTTTAGGGTACGCAAAAATGCGCGTCCTAAATCCTTAAAATTTCTAAAGATCTGACATTATTTTTAGGTCACACACTTTTGCATATCATAAATCAATGTGTATCATAAAATCGTGTGTCATTAAAGGTCTGCTTTCTAGTAGTGGACATCCTAGTGTTTAGACAGTTATGACATGTGACTTGACCATCGAGGTTGTAGCTAGCAACTGCATGTAGAGGTGTTAACCCATATAGATCTATAAATAACTCTCACACTCACTTAAGATTTAATAATTATATGTCGGGGTCTTTGTTAAGTATTACATATAGGGTATGAATATTTCTCATGTAAATCATCGAGTGAGTAGTTCAAAAAGTTACATGACGTCCTCCGCCCCCGAACGTTTCCGCCGTTCTGATTTGGGGGTGTGACAAATGTGCATCAATATGTTTATCAAATCTATGTTTCGGGTTGTGGTTTTTAGGCTTTTGACCCTTTTAGAGCTCTCTGGAATCAAAGAAACAGTAGACTTTATCATGTATCTTGTAAATGTTTTGCATATAGGTAAGTAAATACACCCAATACAGTACCTATTTAGGTATTTGATTATTTATATCTAGCAAACCTGAGATTCTGTTTCTTTTTGCATTCGTTTTCCTTTTTATATTTAAATTTTTAAATCATTTGGGTTTCTGAAATTAATTACCAATTTTTTTGTTTATTTTGTTCATAAACACATGGAATGATGTGGTCCTATACCTGTCCTAAAGCACCCAAGCTGGCATTTGGCTGCTAAAGATTAAAAAGGAAGAAAAAAAGTTTTGGAGGCTACACGTCCATCTCGATTCAAGTCTTTGAAATCATGATGAAATACGAAATCCATGGTATTTGAACCCATCACCCATTGGAATTTTCTTGGCTTTATAGCCATTTATCATGTTGATTGGTTTCCTTTCATTTTTAAGATTGTGTACCATTCTTAATTTAGCATTTTATCATATGTTGTTTTGTGATGCATTTTCTTATAGGTTAAATAATTCATATTTTGTTTATTTTAGTTTCTGTATTATTTTCATTTTCATATTCTGGATTTATTCAAAATTTGTTGTAATTTTCTACAAGCTTTTGCTATTTGATCTAAGCATTTTAGCTATGGTTGTAGATATCATAATGGCAAATATCAGAGCTAATTGTTTGAGTTAACTATCTTATATATTTTGTGGCTCTTTATAAATCACAGTGTCTTTTGTAGAACATAAGCTTAAAATGCCCAAATGATCATAAGTTATATAGGTTGTTGATGTAGGAAAGCCACTACTAATCTGCAATTTCATGTTCTGATGGTGTGAAGGTAAAAACTAGAAAAAAACATAAGGGAAGAGTATCGGGGTTATCTTTGTAACAATAAATAGCATTGTACTTCTACCTTTTTGTTTATTTTAGCATCATACATAATTTTTTTATGTATTGTAACAGTGTACCTTAAACATTCTATCAATAATAGCAATGTAGTCATGTAGATTTTGTGAAGTATTATGTCCAAATAAGAAAAAGTTGAAACTAAGTTGCTATTACTCTTTAACCTTGATATATTTCAAAGTAAAATGGAGTAGAATTTTGGATTTTCAGTTTCAGTTAATATATTTGTGGTTGGTAGTTTTGCTTTTCCTGTTATTTATCAATCTCCAAAAATAAAAGGCTTCCATCATGAAGTGTGCATTTTCATTTGCATACCAAGTGTTTGACATATTTCCAAATTAGATTGCTCTATACTTTACATTAAAACAACTTTTAGTCTAAAATATGATTCTATAATTTTGTCAACTTGAAACCACGTTTGTATTCCTATTACTTGATATGTTTATTCATGTACGAAAAGTTAAACCTTGTAACTTATTGTAAACTGCAAGTCATTGTTAAATTGAAAATTTTCATCTATGGTCTTTGTCATCTTTTTCATAAAAAATAGGTCATGTTAAAAAAGTTAAAATAAAAGACAAACTATATCTTCAAGAATTCACAATTATAAATAATAAATGTTTTACCAATTCTATTAGTTTTTATAAAATTATCTATGTCTATTATATCCTACTAGCTAAGAAACTTGCACCTATGGTCCCCGAGACTAACTTCATCTTAAATGATCTGTTAGGTACATGCAAAATAACAAAAATGTCTCTCTTTTTATATTTTATATAATAATTTTTGTTATGCTTATTTTAACTATAAAATAAATGGGTTTTTTCTGTATGACGTTAGAAAATGTTTTTTTTTTGAGTTACTTTTTAGCATTTGCTATAAAATTAATTTTGGCATTGAAAATCATGTTACAACCAAACAAATATAACCTTGCTTAGTTAGTATATATTTAATTTCATCATGGTTTCAATTGTTTAATTAAATGAAAAGAAAATTTCTTTTTTCACTAAGTTAACTACATTATGAATTTTTATTTATTGAAATAAAATTAACGACATATAACAATATCATAATTTAAGTTTTCTAATAATTTATTTTTTAAAAACAATAATAAGATAGTTTAATTTTTGTTTATTGTAGTATGGTATTTCATGTAAACTATCATCATAGTCTATTATAAACAATATACACATCACTTCAATTTATGTCAAGTTTTTGCATTTTTAAGCAATACAAAAAGAAAACAAAATATGCTTAAAAATAAGTAGTTGACAAAATTAACCATAAACCATTATGATAATAACATAGATGTTATGTGAAGTAATGTAATATTATTATCGATTGATCACAGATAATAAAAAATGAAAACAATTCTTATAATACATTTGAAGATTTAAATATGAGTGCTTATTACTGTTACGTAATTGAAAGGAAAACATCTGATGACACCGAAAGGAAACTAATTGTCGAAATGAACTAATATCTATCGTCGCATCGCGCGGGTACACTACTATTATATATATATATATATATATATATATATATATATATATATATATATATATATATATATATATATATATATATATATATATATATATATATAGAGAGAGAGAGAGAGAGAGAGAGAGAGAGAGCTAAGTTCAAGTATTCTAACTAATTATTGTATGGATGTAGGAATCAATGTGAGCCAATCATTTCAAAACCTAAATACGGTAAATTTTTAATGTTATCTATTAATTAATTTTAGTAATCAAATATATTTGTTCAATAATTGTATATTTAAATATGTTATTTAGACTATTATTCTGTAAGAATATGTATGAATCTATATTTGCATTAGAATGTTTAAATATATAACGATCATATTATATTTCAACTGATGGTTCAAGAATGTTGTTTTTCTACAATAAGTTATTTCAATCAAAATATGTACTCTATCAGAATATATTCTGACATTTTCATAGAATATTGTTCTAGCAGAATTGCATTATAAAAGAATAAAATCGAGTAAAACTAAAAATTATGTTAGAATTAAAAATGAATTAATTAAAAAAAATCAGAATTCAAAATTAAAAGAATCAATATCCCTTAAAATCCGAAATTTTCATTAATTAAACATATGTTTCCTAATTTAAACATGTGTCTCCAAATTTAAAGGTATGTAAATCATTACTTATAATAACTAAAACCATTAGTCTATATTCATCCCTACATCCACACAATAATTAATTAGAATACAATAACCTAAGTCTATATATATATATATATATATATATATATATATATATATATATATTGACACACACAAACACACTCGAAGAGCAAAGAAAAAATTACAACTAAATTTTTCCTAAACAAGCAATCATATAATACACGTTCACATTCTAGATGAGATAAAGTACTCAAAAAGTAGACCCAAAACAGTGACAGTCTGAAATTAATTTTTAGATCAATTTTAGACGGGTATTTCTAAGCTCACAATGATTACAAAGAAGCCAAGCAAACTAACAGAATTTGGAAGATTTTTTTTTGTTATTTATCACATCTTACTTTTGTATATTTTTGTAATTTATGGTATTTCATTTTGTTTTAAGTTTTCTATTATACATTGTACTTTAAATATTACATTGTGTTTTTTCTATTTGAGCATTGTACTTTTTCATATTTTTTATTATTTATGACATTTTATTTTTGTTATTTTTTTTCAATTATAGTATTGTATTTTAAACAAGTATATTATGCTATTGTTTTCTATCGTAGTGGTTTATTTTAAATAACAATGTCAATAATAACATCCTATTTTTTTTATTTTTTTTCCCTTATAGTTCTTTACTTTAAATATTATTGTCAATAATAGCATCCACATTATTTGTTTTTTTTTTCGTTATAGTAGTTTACCATTGTCAATATTCTACACACATACACACACCAAATACACATACTTTCACAAACATATTATACACACGTACATACTCCAAATATAAATACATTGACATACATATACGAAACAAAAACACATATGCCAAATTTCACATAATATATACAAACACACATATTTTGCAATTAATCTCGAAATTCATAGTAAATAAAACCTTTGGTGGCCAGAAATAAATAGGTAGTTCAGTGGTGGTGGTAGTTATCGCGGGTGACAGCAACAGTCGTCGATGACAGCAATAGTTGGGGAAAAACTAAAATCATCATTTTTTTCCAATTAATCTCAAATGTAAAATGGAAATGGACGTTAATAGAGAAAGAGAAAGTGAAATGAGGAAGGAGATGCACTACCGTCATCAGAGATGCACTACTGTCGCTAGTGTGTTCGTTTGTCCTTCGCCGATAATGTTAGTTCGGTGTTTCTGGTGGCGTGGTGGTCCTCCTTTGGCCTGAATCGGTCGATTGTCTGAGAAACGTCAGAGAAATGAGGAAGAAAAAACGAGAGGCAAATGAAAGCTGAAAACGAAGAGGGTCGTCACTGTGCGGCTAATCCGTATAAGCAATAGCGGCGACATGCAAGAAATAGTGGCGACAGAAAAAAGGAGGGGTATTTTTCGACTATTAGCGGCCACACCTATCGCTGATATTGGTGTCACCGATATTGATTTATGCAAATCGGGCAACAACAGTCATCGAACGGACGGGGTTTACTAGAAAGGTTGAACACAGATTGTGGTCTTAGAGGATTACCGGCGACAGACAATATTAGCGGCGAGACACGATAGTGTCGCTGCTGACGGTGTCTGTCGCTAATATTGGCGTCGCCGATAATACCTTGGATTCCTGTAATGCCGCCTAGGAATCAATCAAGATTAATCGACTGATATTTATATGTGTGTTTGAGTTTTATGGACTCGGTTTTAAGAACTAAAAACTGTCATGGGAATATAGGTGGTAGATTAAAAGTGACCAATATATGTAAAAAGCAA
Organism: Lactuca virosa; assembly: GCF_052849685.1. Lineage (NCBI taxonomy): Eukaryota > Viridiplantae > Streptophyta > Magnoliopsida > Asterales > Asteraceae > Lactuca > Lactuca virosa. Next base: position 407,508,117 of record NC_136430.1, on the reverse strand, counting down.
TGCCGTTGGTTAATATAGCCTTCACTTAACAATACCACTTTTAGAAACCACAAACATTAATTTTTTTATTATTCGTTTTTTTTCATTTTTGGGACAATATGTTTAATTAAATTTCAAGGCACATGCCTCCATGCTTTTTCAAATCTTATAAGTCAAATCTGATGTATGCTTTCTTAACTTAAAATTTATGTCAAAATGATAATTATAATTCTCAAGAGAAATCTTAGACAGCAAGTTATAAAATTTATCATGAATGAGGGAGTACTGTAAAAACTAAAGAAGGCTAACAGCTTTTGAATGTTTGACCTTTTGCAAGAATACCTGATCCATTAAAGACTCGAATAGTTAATAATGTTTATGGTATAAGGATATATGATATTTACTATGTAGGATAGAATCATTAATTAGTTTCATATATTGAACCTAATGACATCAATCAGAGCCAGAACTGAAGTACGTTACGGGCTTTAAGTCTAAATAAAAGGTTATTATTTGTTAACAAACACTTCTCTCTCTCTCTCTCTCTCTCTCTCTCTCTCTCTCTCTCTCTCTCTCTCTCTCTCTCTCTCTCTCTCTCTCTCTCTCTCTCTCTCTCTCTCTCTCTCTCTCTCTCTCATCAATCACCGAACGACAATCGTTCATGCATGTATTTAAATAATCACCGAACATATTTAAAAGAACAACTGAATATATTTGATGGTGTGAGGCGTATCAAGCAACCATATCCAATAATCGGCAGACGAGAGAACTACTACTTAGTAGCTTAAAAAGAGGTTAAAGATGAAGTTAGCATGGTCTTTCAGTTGGAAAGCACTGGTGGTGATGGTGGTGATCACGGGTTTGCTGCTTGTTCTGCCGTTGATATTGCCGCCACTTCCGCCGCCTCCCCAGTTGCTACTTTTGATTCCGGTGTTAATCCTGTTTGTTCTTCTTTTCTTGGCTTTTACACGATCCAAGGTCCCACCATAGACGGTCTTCGTTTCGTCTGCTCCAAACCATGCAATGAATCTGGTGTCAGACAGTCCATAAAAAAGAGTTTGAATTTCTTGATTCACTGTTTTCGTCATTATATATATATATATATATATATATATATATATATATATATATATATATATATATATAAATAAATGTTAAATAGAAAATCATAATTATTGGTTTTCCAAGTAAGTAAATATTTTTTCTAGGTTCTGAAGCTTATTCTTTATCGAAAAAAAAACTAAAAATATCTAAATTCATAATTTAACATTGTAAATGTTAAATATATTTTTCGGATTCACCGTGTGAATTTAGATTCACATTGTGAATTTGGCGGAAAAAAAAAATTTATCGAATTTGATATCGTTGAAAAAATGATAAAAAGATATGAATTTCTGTAATTTTAGTGTTTTTTTTTTGATAAAAAATAAGTTCTAAAATTTAAAAGAAAGATTGGTTATTTGGTTTCTTGGTTAATTATGATTTTCTATTTAACCTCACCCTATATATATATATATATATATATATATATATATATATATATATATATATATATATATATATATATATATATATATATATATATAATACAAATTTAATTAAATTATTTAATAATAAAAACTGCAATTTTGATTCAAAATGCCATTTTCGTTTGTTTTATTTTAAGAAATATAAAACGATGTTAAAAATGATGTTTACGTCAAATTCGATGTAACAGTTTTGAATTTTTCTTTTTTTATTCTAAGTTGTAAAGTTTATATATACAAAACGGGTTTATCAATTGATAACAACACTTGGTATTGGTTGAAGATCTAATGTTTCAAATCGTACGTATACATATATAAATGTTTTCTACAACTGTTTACATTTTGGTAGAACAAATTACTTTTATTAACATGGTTGATTTATTTTATAATTAAACAAAATTTATAATAACATGTTTATTATAATTAATAGTTAAACAATTTTCTTTTGAATATCGATAGTATTTTTCTGCGACAACATTTCGCAGCAGCCTGACGTTTATTTTGACCATGGTAAGTGTAGCAATTGTTAAAAGTTATATCTTTCCTTATTTGATATTAGTGACATGCATGGACTTTTGTTGCCATACAAATTTTCAAAGATAGTTGTATTTGTTTGAACAATTAGTGAATCTTGAATGCATGTTAAGCGAAAAAAACGTTTACATTCGAGGATATTTTTATTTCAATTAATGTAGACGATAAACAATTATGTTAAACGTCTTTTTTTAACGACACCAAAATTCTTTATAAAAAAAAACAAAAAACTAGTCTAAAAAATACAACTTGGTTCTTGGTAAAAACTAAAGGGAATATGACTTATTTCGGTATGTTCATATCTGGGTAACTATCTTTTTTTTGTACACATCTAGGTAACAAACTTGTTGGAAGTGTTCACATATGACAATTATGACCTGCTATAGCAGGTAAATACTAGATGTGAACGCTTCCAACAAGTTCGTTACCTAGATGTGTACAAAAAAAATAGTTACCTAAATATAAACAAAACCAAAAGTAAAAATTAAATTAGACGAATGGTCCCTGTGGTTTGGTGGAATTTGTGTTTTTGTCCCTAACTTATTTTTTTAACTTGGATGGTCCCTACTGTTTATTTTTGTTGTGCGTTTGGTCACTGTCTTACCTAAAAAGACTATTTTGCCCTTATTAATTTATTTTTTAATTAATGTTCTTATTTATGTATTTATTTTTTATATATTTAAAAAATTAATATACCCCACATATCATTCGTATAATTTAATTTTTACTTTTAGGTAATTTTAGGGGCCGTTTGATAGTCTTTTTAGGTAAGACATGGACCAAACGCGTAACAAAAATAAACACTAGGGACCATCCGAGTTAAAAAAATAAACAGTAGAGATCATCCGAGGAGATACAAATATGTGGGTCTATTAATTTTTTTAAATATGTAAAAAAAATAAATGCATAAATAAGAAAATTAATTAAAAAATAAATTAATAAGGGCACAATAGTCTTTTTAGGTAAGACAGTGACCAAACGCGCAACAAAAATAAAAAGTAGGGACCATCCAAGTTAAAAAAATATGTTAGAGACCAAAAACACAAATTCCCCCAACCACAGGGACCATTCGTGTAATTTAGTTTTTACTTTTCGTTTTGTTCATATTTGGGTAACTATTTTTTTTTGTACACATCTAGATAACGAACTTGTTGAAAGCGTTCACATTTAGGATTTAACCTGCTATAGCAGGTCATAATGGTCATATGTGAACACTTCCAACAAATTTGTTACGTAGATGTGTAGAAAAAAAAGATAGTTACCCTGATGTGAACATACCGAAAAGTTAATTACCTTAATAAGTCATATTCCCAAAACTAAATTCCAGGTTTGTAAGTTAAGCAACAAACAATGTAGACGACATTTTTTAACGCATATACTAGAAATCCAAGAAAAATGATTCAAAACAATATTACGAAACATAACATCCTTCGTTATAGTACAAATATTAAAAAGATTCTTTTTCTAAAATCTCCAAAAAACCCAAAAGAAAACAAAAGTTACCGCATTGGAAGATTCGTGAAATGTCAATTTTAACGGAAAATACAATCTCCATTTACTACAAGAAAATACATTTGTGCCAACGCTACACGTTGGCATAGGGTTGACCAAGCACCATAGGCTTCACCTTTTGAGGCATAGGGTTGACCAAGCACCATAGGCTTCACCTTTTGAGGCGACGACGTGTCGTAATAGTAGACAGGGCGCACAAATAAAAAAAATTATCGTTTGTGAAAATCTATACCAACAACAAGTCATCATTATAGATTTTATAAAAATAATTTCTAGTTTTTATTTGTGATGTTGCAGATAAAAGTGAAACGAAATTGTTTTTGTCAACCTATATCCAGACAACAAGTTGTCAGTATAGAGGGAGGTCGACGTAACATAAAGTTTCAGGTGTAATTACTTTTGTAGTTTGGGGTATCAAGACTTAAATATAAGATTTTATGGTGGCCACGTCGTGGTGGTGATAGCACCACGACGTGGCAGATAAAAATGTGCATTCCTATAGAGTGTCACAGTGTGACAAAATATTGGTCACGACGTGGCAACCACTGCATGTAAAACCCCAATTATTTGGGTCTTAAGCCCTATTTAAGTGATGTGATGGCTAGGGTTTACACACCCTCAGCCTCCATCACCTCACTTTAATCCCAAACAAACCATAGCCTCCATTTTTGTGACCTTGAAGCTTAAGTGTTGATTTTTGGTGCCTTGAAGGAGAAGAAGATGTTCCTTGAGCATAGATCAAACAAACAAGTTCCTCACTAACTCATTACAGATATTCTGGACCAAAGTCCTCAAGTTCCAATCTTTATGTGTTGTTCCTCTAGATCTAGGCTTATAGGCTATTTTCTCTAATTTTCGAAAAGTTTGAGTGAATGGATTCCATAAAGTTGGCAACTTTATGGGTCCATGAGGTCCCATTGTAGTTCCCTGTTCCAGATCTGGAGTAATATAGAGTTTTGATCCCATGCTTGAGGTTTTTGATCGCATTTTCTCCATTTTTGTGACCTAGCTTGGGAAAGGCATGCATTAAACATGCATGTCTATAAAGCAAAAATTTTATGATTCATGGGGAGTAAGAAAGTCTTCTGGAAAGTATGAATGTGTAGCTTGAAGGATTAAGAACTTAATGTATTAGGCTAGTCAGATCAGTTCCCATGACGTGGAGGTTTAGCCACCACGACGTGGCGGTAGGTATTCCTCGCAAATGTTTTGTCGTGAGGTCACCACGACGTGGCAAATTCTTGGCAACGATGTGGTGGCGATATGATGGACTTTTGACCGTTGATCATTGACTTTTAACCAAGTTGACTTTTAGCCAACTTGAGGGTTTTTTTGGGTTGTATATTAAGGATTGGTCCCTATTTGTTGTATAGGTGACTCAATACCAGTTTTTGGATTCATGTGAGCTATATTATTTATCTGCTAGACTGTGAGGTGAGTTTTCTCACTATACTTTATACTATAGTATGTATCATTGTGTGTAGGATGTTGGTATGCTATAGTGATCTGTTATATTGGTAGATCTGTATGATTACATGTGTTTGTTGGTTATTGTTTATTTCTTTGCATATGTCGATATATTGTGGTTGGGTTGAGGCGGTCCTACTTTGTGTTGTGGGTCAAGATACCCGGGCGGTCTAGGTGTAGTGTAGGCCTTGCAAGGTTGTCCAATCATATTGTAGGCCCAAGGAGAGTGATCCAGGTGTATTGCAGGCCTTATGAGGCAGTCTAGTCACACTGTTGGCTCATGTGTGCATGCATTGTATGCGTATTATTGTGTCAGGTATTTTGGAGGAACTCACTAAACTTTGGCTTATATTTCTGGATTTAAATGTTTCAAGAAATTCATAGGATCGGGGAAAGGCAAAGGTGTGATCGTACACGTTATCCTGTTGATTTCTACTTGAGAGATGTTATTGACACATTGATATTTATGATTTTGTTTTGAAATAGTCATTTGAATACTTTATGGTTTTTACGGAAATGTCCTTTGAAAATGAAAATGTTTACTATGGTTTTTGGGATGTTACAAGTTGGTATCCGAGCCCTGTTTTCAGGGATTTAGATGAACACTCGTTTGATTCCATACTCAAACTATGGATCAGCAAAAGTTTTTTCGTAAATAATTTCTAAACATTTAAAATGGAGGATGCGATGTGTACAATCAGTCAGAGCTCAAGAGAAAGTTATTCCCCAAGATACCCACACTTGTTATATGTATATTTCTAATATGTTCAAGTGTTAGAACCGCACGCTAGTTCATAGGCTAGGGATCTATAGGAATTACATGAGAGAATTGCTTGATTTATGATGCTTGATAGCCTAGCGGATTTCTTTATGTTCCATATGAAACTGACATTATTGGTGTGATTGCTAAGTGTATTCATCATGATTCTAAATAACTAGGATTTTATAGCATGAGAATGCTTGATTTAGCTCTATTTCCTATTCCTTGTTTTGTTGTGGGTTTAGGGTAGACTAACCTATTCGACTGTCTATTGAATCTGGTGTTATGCATGATTAGCATTCCCAAGGAGACCGCAGTGTTAGTAGAGGTTTCATAAGTTAGGTGTGTGATTATTAGAATGCTAGCCAAAGTAAGGAATTTGTAGTTACTTTTGAGAGAGTGAGTGTAGGGTGTATTCGTACCCTAGTTGCTTCGGACCTATTAGCTCAGGAATTTCATGGCGATCATTTGAGAGAAGTATGGGTGGGTGTGGAAGGTAGTATGGGGATGTACTACTTAAAGCATAGAACATGTACGCATATCAAGGAAGTCACGGGTTAAAAGGGATGAGTAGTCGAGTAGAGATGTGTTAGAGTTTATTGTGATTTTCTCACATCTTCTAGTTTATTTTTAGTATGGTGACTATGAGAGGTTCAAGATCAGGTATAGATAGCTTGGAGGGGCCAGGTTTGGGTGATGACAACGTGAGATGATCACTACTCAAGTGACTCTGGCAGTCAGGGAGACCATCCCGGAGGTGTTTGGGTCTTTCAAGACTACTTTGATTGAGATTTTGATGAGCGATATGTCGCTGTCATTAAGGTTTCTATCGTTACAGCCACTGCAGCTGCAGGACTTTAGGGAGGAAGGTCTAAGTAGTACTAGGAGTTCAAAAACACGAATCCCCCAAAGTTTGATGGGTTCAAGGGTCCGATTGTTGCTATGAGATGGAAATCTGATGTTGAGGGGTTTTCTACACATGTTCATGTCGAGAGAACCAGAAAGTGAAGTTTGCACTAAAACTTCTTCACTTTGGAGCAAAGGACTGGTAGAAGTTTCCCACTTAGGGTTTTCTACTGCAAAGCGAGCCGTTGTGACTTGAGAGCAGTTCACTGAGATGTTCCATACTGATTATCTTCCATTGGTCGTGATAGATAGATAGATAGAGAGAGATGAGAGAGATAATGAGAGAGAAAGAGAGAAAGATATAGATAGATAGGTAAAGAGAGTGTGTATGTGAAAGATTAGCTCAGGAGTCTTTGTTGCTGAAGCATGCGACATAATCCGTGATAGAGATCACCAAGATGTTTACTGACAGAGCCTTTTTTTGCCATGAGTATTCTACTTCAGAGCAGGTTCAGATGTGACAATATTTGAGCATGCTCAAGACTGAGATTTGAGAGTTTTTGTCGACTCAACAATATGGTGGGATGTCAAGTCCACCAAGAAAATTACATACCTTTTCTTGCAATTAAAACGTAATATAGTAGTAAAAAAAGTAATTGATCCATGGGAAAATGGTTCTATTCAGTCACCAATGCAATCTAATTGAACAAGTGAAATAAAACGAACTAAGTACAATTAAAATAAAGGGTGGCGGAGAGAGGGGAGGGTTAGTGAATTTTTTGAAAACTAAAAGACTTAAGTAACTAAAAAGATAGCAACTAAGCAAGATGGTGAGATGCTCAAATACTAGAGAGAATTGGTCAACCAAGGCAATTCAAATGGACATTTATTTGACTATCATTACGATTCAATATGTAAGCTTATCATTCAACCTAAATTAGTAAAAGCAATCATGAAGCATGATATACTAAAATTACTCAAAAGTAGTATGGAGGTTGGGGAAGCCCACAACATACCTTGTTAACATAATCAAGAACCCAATCGAAGCAATTAAAATCAAGAGAATTGAATACCTTAAGAATGAAGGAGTTCCTAATTCATGGAGGATGTCAATTCATACACATCTATAAATGATTCATGATCTATAAGCTAAAGATGATTTCAACCATCACAAAGCCCTTGCTCTAAGAAAATTCAGTGATTAAATGCTAAACCAAATAAAAAGACTAACAATTGCTCATCAAGTACCAAGCTCATGATCAAAGTATTAAACAAGCATGAGAATTATGAACTAGAATCATAAACACGAGATAAATGATAAACAAAACATGAATCCTTAAACAACTCACACATGCCCAAGGGTTTAGCCGAAGTTAACCAAAATAAAGAGATTAGCCACTCATGATAACAAGAAAATAATCATAAAAGTGTTTTAACATCAAGAAATTAGCAATTACTAGAAGAATGTAGCTCTAACTCTCAAAACTCGCCTCCAAGGTGCTCTAACACTGGAAAAATCGAAGTGTTCGCTACAAGACCTAACCCCCAAGGTAAATGATGAGCCAAATGACCAAAATTCCCCCTGAAGTGCAGTTGCGCAAGTGGTCGTGCAAATTTACGCGAGTGAGACCCCACCCTTGCAAATGATGGTGAAATACTATTGGCTCCATTCTTCCACTACTCCACCCCACTACTCAAGACTCCTTTGGTCCCCTCCACACCTCACATGATTCAAAATGGGCCAATCATCTTCAAGCTTCAATATGTATTGTCCAAATCCATCTTCAAGAGTCCATGACTCATCTTTGGAAGCCCACCAAGCCCAACAACAAACTAATCCACAACCACTACGAAATTTCAAAAACCTACAAAAAACGTATAAAAAAAAGAAATTACCCAATACGATCCAACATAAATAAGGAATAGAATGCACAATAAAATAACAAAAATAATTGCTAAAAATGCTAAAATAAACTATATCAAATAAGTAAATAGAAAACTGTCAAATCACCCCAAGCTTAAACCTTACTTGTCCTCAAGTAAGAACAAGACTAAGAAAAACTCTGGATGAGCTAGGCTAAAACGAAAAAAGAAAGGTACCATAGAACTTGGTCAAATTCAGTCAACATGGTTAGAATCAGTCTTATATGGACCTTACGTGTATTCCAAATGTTCCCTACTTTAGAGCCAAAAACCACATTCTGAAACAACTTGAAGGGCTAATAGACACCGTCTGAAGCTGGCAACCATTAGAGTGCACAAGACAAAGGAAACAGGGGGATGCACCCAGTGGGAGCACTATAAAACAATGCATACCATAATGTAGGAAGGAATGGCTCCTCTTCATACATGATGATTCATACATTGGTCATGTTATGTGTATCATAAGAAAATAGGGTTTATAGTACGGCCTCCGGGAAAACATCCGGTTCGAGGGTTTCACTTCATTGCATTTTCCCATGTAACATCCCGAGTCCCAGGTATAATAATTAATTAATTTATATTCATGTTGTCAGAGAAACTCGACGAGTTGGAGGACCCCAACTCGACGAGTAGGAGCTGAGTGTGAAAACCCTAATTTTCAGGGTTTGTACCCTATTTAAAGGACCTTAAGCCTTCATTTCCATCTCCCCTATCATCTTGACCCACTGAGAGAAACACTAATTGAGCTGTATTCATCTGTGACAGAGAGAAAGGCTAAGATTGTATGTTCTAGTGCGTTTTTAGAAGGAGATTGAAGAGCAAAAGGCTTGGAACGAGAAGAAGCCCTTGGATCCGGTGTTCTTTCAGTGCTAGCTGCTATTTGGAGATAAAAATCTATCACCTTGATCATTGTTTGGTTAGATCTCTTCACTAGGAAGTTTATGGTCATTTCCATCTTTTATTTGGGTCCTTAAATTGTTTGAGTTTGCCATGGAGTTGAGACTTCAAATCTGGATAGTATGAGGTCCCTTGGGCCTAAAGAGTCAAGCTTTATCAAGCTATTGGCCAACTTTCATGCATTAAACCCTCTATAGAGCTCGTTTTGGCATTTTGAGCCCTAGATGCCATGCATGGACGTAAAGCTTGCAACTTTACATGATACTTCAGCCTTAGAAGTCTAGATCTAGAGTATGAGGCCTTAGTTTTGTTTAAAAACGTCTAAATGAGAGAATGGACTGAAGGGTAGGGATGAGCAAAAACCGAACCACAAACCAAAAAAACCGAAAAAACCGCATCAACCAAAACCGAAAAACCGAAACCGAAATGAAAACCGATGGTGCGGTTTTTAGTTTTGCAAAAACCGAAAATACTCGGTGCGGTGCGGTTTCTAATCTCGCAAAAACCGCAAAAAACCGAAGCGCACCGCATATATATATATATATATATATATATATATATATATATATATATTAAGTGTTGATATTTGTAAAAACCAAGAACTTATGACAATTAAAATTTCTATAAATATAAATATCTATCTTATCTATCGGAGGATGATTGTATATTTTTAAGCATACATTGAGTGGTAATTACAATAACAAATAATGTTTATGACATTTTTTAACATTTAAATATGAAGAGTACTAGTGATGATAGTATCATTTTTATGAATACATTAATTGATATTATCGCATTTACCTGGGAAACAAATATTATATTAAATTCGTATTATATTCAAGCATTAGAAACATATTGGATTAGTGGTTATGTAATTTGATTTCAAACTAAGAGGTGGTGGTATCGGTTTATTTCCAAAAAATGTTTAGCACTCCTCATCTGAGTCAATGTAACTCGCTGAGTTACTTGAGTTTTAGTAAAAAGGCAAAACGAAAACAAAAAAAACTAACAAAAAACCGCAAAAAAAACCGAACCGTAAAAAACCGCAATAAAAACCGCAAAAACCGAACCGCATAAAAACCGAACGGTGCGGTTTCTAAATTTCAAAAAACCGAAGTTGCGGGTTTCGGTTCGGTTTTAGCCAAAAACCGTACCGAACCGCACCATGCTCACCCCTACTGAAGGGACTCGACGAGTTGATGAGCCAACTCGACGAGTTGGCTAGGGTTTTCCCCCAATAGTCTGGACGCGTTACAACTCGGCGAGTTGGTGAGACAACTCGACGAGTTGAGTTAGATTTCCCCGATACTCCAAAGAAAACGAAGGAACTCGACGAGTCGCATAGATGCACTCGACGAGTTGGGTCAACATGGACAGTTGACTCGAGTTTTGACATCCGTTGACTTTTAGGGTTTGGTCAAGACATGGATTATGGAGACCATGGAGGGGTAAAATGGTCTTTCACCCTTTCCGAGAGTTAGAAAAGGGCTAACCTAACATTTTAGATTTATTGTTAGAAAGTGTTAATTAGAGATGATTATGATATGTAGGCGGAGTATAGACCGATCATTGAGTACAAGACCTACTTGCTTACTTACGAGGTGAGTCTTCTCACTATACTTACCCGAGTGGTAATACTGTGTGACCGGAGGGTCTTATTTAAGTTATTGACTGGAGGGTATTATGTGCTTATACTGAGTTATGTGATATTATGCATTTTGTCTTTGTGATTTATGTTGTATATTATTCTGTGCCTTACTGAGTTAGGACCGGAGGGTCCAAACCTAGTTGTGAGACCGGAGGGTCTTCACTAAGATACAGGACTGGAGGGTCCAACCAGAGCTGTGAGACTGGAGGGTCTTCACTGAGACACATGACCGGAGGGTCCATACCGAGCCGTGAGACCGGAGGGTCCTTACCGAGACGCATGACCGGAGGGTCCATGCCGAGCTATAGTCACGAGAGGCTTATTATTTGTGTATGTGGTATTTTGGGGAACTCACTAAGCTTCGTGCTTACCGTGTTGTGTGATATGTGTTTCAGGTACCTCTCAGGATCGCGAGAAGGCGTCGGCTTGATTGTACACACCTGTTAGAGATTATGTTTTTTTGAGGATTCTGGGATATTATCAAACATTTTGTTGCCGTGTGTATTGACAACTGATACATTTGTGGTTTTTGAGAAATTTGATATTGTGTTTTATGTGATTTAAAAATGAAAATTTTATTTGAAAAGTTAAAGTGTTACATCTCACTAAAATCAAAGATAAAAATTACAACTTAAACTAAGAAATAGACACAAGACATCCGAAATCTTCATCATTTAGTTTCCGCTTTCGGTCTTTTGTCTTCTCATTTCTCTCTCATTTTTTAGAGGAGAGAGAGCTTGAACTTGGATTCTTCTTTTTGTGTTTCTTCTTTATGTGAGAAAAATAATTACTATGATCAATAGATTCTATATTAAATAAGAAGAATTGAATGACAAGAACAAAGATCAAAATAGTGTCAACTGCTTTGATTAGAAAAGCTTTAGAAGAGTTCAACGTGAACTTCTCTGTGAGAGCCAGGTAGGGCGACCAAATCGTTAACCCTAAACATGCATGCACTATAAATAAGCTAAGTCTAGAAAGTAAAACCGTGAATGGACAGGCCCAAACCGGTATAAAAAGACTATACTAGCACATACATTTGAGATAATACATTAAGCCCAAAACTTTCTTCATTTTTCTTTGTTATATTTCTTTGAATCTTCTTTTATTGTCTATTTTTGTTGATTTTCTCTTTTTCTTTAACTTTTTTGTTTGTTTTCTTCTTTGAAGGTATATGGAATTTCATTATATAACATAAGACTCTAGTAATGTGAAAAGGAATAATAGATAGAAGCTAATATGAACACCTAATGACCATTGATAGTGTGTCAATATCTACTATAAAAGGGTGAGATATGACTCAAAATGGGAGTTACTGAAAAAACTATGGTCCCAAAAATACGAGTTGGGGGACCTGCCTCAAAGTTCATCAATGTAAGATGAGATGAACCAAACCAAAATAACTATTTATATTGCCATATTTATTCATATATTTTGTGCATTATCATAATATTTTAGCTACAATTGTGCTTATTTTAGGACAAAAGGTGCTTAATATGTTTAAAATATGTTTTGTAGCAGCAAAGACATGCTCGAGATTAAAAGGAAGCAAAATGTGGAGCTAGAAGCAGGAAAAATTGGATTGAGTCAAATAAAGTAAAAAATCTAAAGAATTATGAAGCCTAGGGCGTGGATATCTAACTGTCACACCATGGGGCCTATTAGCCATGGCTTGGGAGGTAGTTTTTGGAAATTATATATATATATATATATATATATATATATATATATATATATATATATATACACACACACACACATATCAGTTTTGCCTTCAACCCTAGCTTATGCTTCAAGCAACTCTCGATTTTTGAAGACCAGAGACGTCCTAGGAGGCTTTGGAAGATCTGATTTCTTTAGAGATTGGTTTTGAAGAGATTTACACGGCAACATACTTCTTAATACTACTTCACTTTGTTTTTCATTATGCTTAGCAAAGTGAATTTCATTTTTAATTGTTTGTTTTCCGTAGTTATGGGCTAAAAACCCTAACTTCCGTTTAGAGCAGAGGATCTTAATGACTACATGTTGATTTATTTGATTATGGATTGTTGGTAGTTGCCTATTTGTTATGATAACTTGATAAAGAACGTTTTTGTGTTAATTATAACTAGTTTTCTGTTTATTGCTGAGTTTTACTAAGATTAGATGATCAATCTGTTTGGGTATGCTTGTATCTTATGATTTTGTGATCATCAAACATATAAGACTAGTGTTTTGATCATCAAGCTGGGGTTAAATAGAAAGAGTTGCTAAATTAATGTGAAAGCTAATATATGATGATCATTCATGTATTAAATTGATGTTATTATCAATTAATGCATTCACTAGTTAAAGTCTAGCATAAATCAAGCTTAAGACTAGTATGGTTCTTTGTTTGTCCACTTGATCAATAAATAAATAAACTTGTTTTACTAAACGATTAGTCTTTTGATCATAAATCCTAATCAACTTAGGAATCGATAGGCAGAAACTACTTAATCCATTACACTTTCCAAGAGATCAACCATAGGAGTAAGTGAATCGTATCTAAATGGAAGTCACTTTAATATATTGTATTAGACGTAATTTTGATTGTTTTTCAATAGTTAATCTGCTTTTGTGTTGATCGTTTTAAGTAAGATGGACTTGAAAAACCAGAGAAAAACCCCCCAATTTAGTTTCTTTTAAATTAGTTAATGTTTAATAGCTATTTTTGTTGTTAATCATTCTTGTTCCTCCTCATTTGTTCAATACCCTAGTTTCTTAATACTATTATTCGATTAGGTACACTGCCCATCACATTTAACTAGCTTAGATTGTTGGTTTATAAATAAAAAATAGTATATAAATTGCATATCATGTTTTTGGCGCCGTTGTCGGGGAATAACTTTATTATAGTTAATTTATTTTGCTATTTGTTATCGATCCTTTGTGTGAAATTTATTTCATACAAAGTTAATTTTTTGTTTTGTTTTTACTGTTTTTGTTTTTTCTGTTTTTCAGTTTGCCACACCGAGGACCCGACTATCCATGTCGTGGGCACTGTGCAAACAGTTTTTAGTTTATTTATTTTTATTCATTTTACACGTTTTTTTTGTTTCAGTGATATATGAGCAGAGGATCGAAATTTCCAATAGTGCCACTACTTGAAGATCCATAGTCTGCATTCCACAAAAAGAAAGATAAAAAGGTTGGTGAATCGAGTAGCACGTTTCACACAGACAAATTCAAAAGCTTTGAGAAGACTCCCAACAATAAAGGAATCAGGTACAAGACAAAAACAGAAACCGAGGATGACTCAAAAGACGAGATAAAAAGCGAGGTAGAATAGATGGAGGACATCAAAAGAATCACGATAAAGGAATACAAGAAGATGATGCATACTGACAAAATATCGGGTCTTGTTCCACCGGAGATCCCAGTCAAGACAAACTTTGAGCTTAAGGGACACTTTCTCTCAATGCTCAAGGATATTCCATTTTTTAGGAAATACCATCAAGAAGCATTTCAACACATTGATGAGGTGTTGAACATTGCAAACTACTTCAATGTTCTGAATGTTTCACAGGATGTGGTGTTACTATGAATGATTCCTGTGACATTTATAGGAGAGGCTAAAATTTGGCTAAAGTCACTTGCACCTAGAACGATAACAACATGGACGAATCTTCGTAATGCATTCATTAAGCAATCCATCCCTCCTTCTAAGATAGCCAAACTTAAAAGAAGATAGAAAACTTCCAATAAAAGGATGGTAAGTCTTTATATGAAGTATATGATATGTACAAGGGAATGCTAAGGAATTGCCCTCAGCACGACCTTAGTGTGCAACATAATGTGTCCATCGTTTATGATGGGATAAGCTTGACTACGAGGAAACTTCATGAATCTCAAGGACCCATGACGAAAAAGGATCCAACCACAATCAAGGCATTGATTGAAGAATACGCAAAGCGTTCACAAGAATATCACAACCCTCGTGAAGATGTTATAAGAGGCAAACGGAGTTTAGATAGAAGAAACGGGAGCTTAGCGGTGGTGTTGGAAAAACTCGATAACATGGATTGGAGGATGACCAAAATGGGCCAATCCATACATGCTATACAAGTGGGGTTTGATAATTATAGCGGGCCACACTTAACTAAGAATTGTGATCTCTACAAGAAGGGAAATCCGAAGGCACAAGCTTGTGATTCGAGTGGGGATAGATACGATGAGGATTGGAGAAAACCCAACAAGGAGTCACTGCCAAACGATGAGTACAATAAGGAAAAGGAAGAGAAGTATAGGCAACAAGGCCAAAATTTTTATCAAAAGGAGCAACCGGCTCACAAAAAGAAAACCAATTTTGAAGTAATGCTTGCTCGATTTGTAGCCGCATCTGAAAAAAGACATGATGCTACTGATGTCATCCTCCAGAATCAAGAAACCTCTATCTACAACATCGAGCGACAAATTAGGAAACTTTTTGAGATAATTCAATGAGTGTCTACCGGGCACACTTCCAAGCAACACGAAGCCGAACCCGAAAGCTCACATCAAGGCTATGATAACCAGAAGTGGTAAATTTATCACCCATCAGATTCCTTTAGCTAATGATAGTTCATATAATGTGCCGAATTTGGAAGAAAAAGAAAGAAAAAAAGTCTAACAAGCAGCCACAACGTGGCGATGAACCAGACACGACGTGGCCAACTGCTGAAAAGAAAAAATCCCATTAGTAAAAGCATATTAGCCACCTCTATCGTATCGGAGCCGAGCAATGCAAGAAAAACAGGTTGAAGATTAAAAAAATATTTATGGAACACATGAAAGCCCTTCAAATCAATATCCTATTTATAGAAGTCGTTTCTCAAATGCCAAAGTATGCAAAGTTCTTAAAGGATCTTGTCACGAACCTAAAGAAAGTAGAGGAGGCCTCAAATGTGATACTGAATGAGAATTGCTCAGCTACGATGCTTAACCAACTACCAAATAAGATAGGAGATCTGGGGAGCTTGACACTTCCTTGTCAATTCAGGAGTCTAGCCACAAGTGACGCTCTTTCCTATTCGGGAACTAGTGTGAATCTAATGCCATATTCGTTCTACAAGAAGTTAAATCTCCCGGAGCCAAGACCAATATGGATGGCCATTCATCTAGGCATTAAGACGGTGACATTCCTGAGAGGTATATGTGAATATCTTTTGGTTAAAATTGACAAGTTTGTGTTTCCAACTGATTTTGCAGTGCTCGACATGGAAGAAAGCAAGCAAGTCCTGATCATTCTTTGGAGAACT
This sequence comes from Lactuca virosa, assembly GCF_052849685.1. Lineage (NCBI taxonomy): Eukaryota > Viridiplantae > Streptophyta > Magnoliopsida > Asterales > Asteraceae > Lactuca > Lactuca virosa. The sequence goes on along the minus strand of NC_136430.1, from coordinate 407,491,764 downwards.
TTTCTTAACACCGCGCGGTACTTAGTGGACATTATAGGATTAAAGATGAAACTTCGGGTTGGAGAGGATGCCATAAAATTTGGTGTTAATCGATAAATTAAGCACACAAAGATTAGTGATGACATGGTATTTTTGGAGGATACTTTCAATACGTTTTTGGAGAAAGAAATGCAAGAATGAAAGGAGAACAACTCGGAGGGATTCATGACTCTGAATGAGGATGATTTTGATGCCAAACGCGACCTCAAAGAACTGGAGAGACTGTTGGGAGAAAGAGAGTATAATGAAGTGAAAAAAACATGTTGAAGAACCCCCACTGTGTGGCGAAATACTTGTCATGGCGTGGGAAGCAGGAAGTTCACGATTAGATGGGGAAAAGGAGTCCCCCATGGCGTAGAAAGCAGTAGCCCACGCCGTAGCCAGTAAAAAGAACCAAAAAAAGTTAAACTGAAGCCCTTACCCAAACATTTGGAGTACCCTTTCCTAGAAGATAATGAACAGAAGCTGGTGATCATCGCAACTGATTTGAAGGCAAAAGAAAACGAGAGCTTCGTTGAGGTGTTGAAAAAAACACAAAAATTGCATTGCATGGAAGATTACTGACATCAAGGGAATAAACTCCTCGTATTGTTCACATAATATAATCTTGGAGTAAGGCTCAAAGCCAATGGTACAACTACAACGGAGACTCAACCTGAAGAGATGGTTAAAAAGGAGGTAAAGAAGTTGACGGATGCATAGATAATATACTCGATTTTAGATAGCCAATGGGCGAGTCCGGTTCATGTGGTTCCAAAGAAGGGCAGAATGATGGTGGTGACAAACAAGAAGAACGAGATCATATCTACAAGGACGGTAACTGGTAGGCAAGTGTGCAACGAGTATCGCAAGTTAAATGATGTCACTTGCAAAGACCATTTTCCTTTACATTTTATTGATCAAATGCTCGAACGTTTATCCGGTCACCTTTTCTATTTTTTCTTAAATGTATTTTCATGTTACTTTCAAATACCTATTGATCCAAGAGACCAAGAAAAGACAACTTTCACGTGTCCAAGCAGGACCTTTGTATATCGTCAAATGACTTTTGGTTTTTGCAACACATCGGTTACTTTTCAAAGATGCATGACCACCTTCTTTCATGACATCATGGAGAAGTTCATGGAAGTCTTCATGGACTATTTTTCTATTTTTGGTTCTTCATTCGATAATTGTTTATCTAACATTGATTTGATGCTTGCTATGTGTGAATAGACCAACTTGGTCATGAATTGAGAAAAATGCCATTTCATGGTTAAAGAGGGAATCGTGTTAGGACGTAAGGTTTCCAAGGTAGGGATAGAGGTGGATCGAGCAAAGATCAACATATTTTCAACTTTTCCACCTCCAACAAATGCGAAAGGGGTGCAGAGTTTTTTTTTGGATCATACAGGATTTTACCGCCAGTTTATTATAGATTTTTCAAAAATAACAAGACCCTTAACTCAATTACTTTTAAAAGATGCTAACTTTTATTTTTCTAATGATTATTTGAAAGCTTTTAAACTACTTAAAGAAGAATTGATGACCACCCCGATCATGATTGTACCAGATTGGAACTTTCCATTTGAGTTGATGTGTGATGCTAGCAATTATGCATTAGGAGCAGTTTTGAGGACAAATGGTTGAAAACTATTTTCAACCAATTTACTATGCGAGCAAAACTAGAGTCATGAAAACTACACCACTATGGAGAAGGAATTATTAGCCGTTGTCTACGCATTTAATAAACTTTGTCCTTACTTAATCTTGTCTAAACCAATTGTGTTTACTGACCATTCTGCCTTTAATTCTTTTAGCAAGGAGGATGCAAAACCAAGGTTGATACAATGGGTGCTATTACTTCCAGAGTTTCATGTCAAGATAAAAGACAAGAAGGTAGTGGAAAATGTGGCGGGTGATCATCTTTCGAGATTAGAGAACCCATAAATCAAGGAATTGAAAGAATAATAAATAGATGATAACTTTCTGGCGGAGTACTTAATGGTGATATCGGGAGAAGAGGCTTGGTTCATGGACATCGTGAACTACCTTTCAAGCAATTACCTTCCAAAAGGTTTTTCCTATCAACGAAAGAAGAAGTTATTTCCCGACCTTAAGTACTATTTTTGGGACAAAATTTATCTATTCCAGAGTTGTGCTGACGGTATCATAAGAAGATGTGTTTTTGGGAAGGAAGCAAGAGACATCTTACATCATTGCCATCGTGGACCTATCGGAGGACATAATCAAGCGCAATACACGGTAAAGAAAGTATTCAATGTAGGATTCTTTTGGCCTACATTATTCAAGGATGCAACTACCTTCGTCAAAGAGTGTGATACATGTCAAAGATCAAGCAACATGTCTTTGCACAATGGAATGCCTCAAAATATCATTCAAGTTTGTGAGGTGTTTGATATTTGGGGAATCGACTTTATCAGACCATTTCCAGCTTCACGAAGTAACAAGTACATCCTAGTAGTAGTCGATTACATATTGAAGTGGGCAGAAGCGCAAGCTTTACCCACTAATGACACATGTGTCTTCGTTAAATTTCTAAAAAGGTTATTTTCTCATATTAGCATGCCTAGAGCATTAATTAGTTATCGGGTATTTGCAATGAACATTTTGAAAAGATGTTACAAAAATGTTATGTACACCATAGGTTTGCAACACCTTATCATCCTCAAACAAGTGGGCAAACCAAAGTAACAAATATGGCGTTAAAAAGAATACTTGAAAGATCGGCCAGTAATAATAAAAAGGAATGATCCGAAAAGCTTAATGATGCATTGTGGGAATTTCGAACCGCTTTTAAAACCCCAATTGCTACTGCGCTTTATGGGCTAGCTTTTGGTAAAAAATTTCACCTTCCGGTTGAAATCGAACACAAGGAATTTTCGGCTTTTAAGAGTTGCAATTTTGAATTATCCGAATTTCTTACTAATCGTTTGATGAAGTTGAATGCCTTAGAAGAGTTAAGAAATGGAGCCTACACTAACTTTTAAAGTAATTGGGCATAGAGTGAAGCATTGCAAAGAAGGAATGCCAAGGAAGACAAGGAAGGAGAAGACATGGTCATGGAACCAACCGCTACAACATAGAGCAGGAAAGAGTCCAACTCAAGACTCCTCAAAAAGAAGCTCTTACGGGAGGCAACCTACGGTTTGAATTTTCTTTTCCTTTCATTTTACTTTTTTAGTTTTCTTTTATTTCTTTTTCGTTTGTTTAAAAGGATTTTCACTCGTTAGTGATTGTCTACTAATTGTTCTTGTGGAGGTAAACAACAAACAAAGTGTGGGGTGTGGTAAAATTGCATTTAAAATTAAACTTTTTTTCCGGAAGCCTAGAAGCCACGGCATGGAGGAGCTGTTCCCATGCTGTGGGCTACCAAGATTTTCTAAGAATCGCATTTTTTCAAAATGCCATGGCATGGAGGAGCTGTTCCCATGCCATGGGTCGAGTTTAATGCATTAAATTTTTCAAACCCTAGAAAGAACCGCATTTCTCATTTTTACCAAAAACCAAGCACCCCCACACCGTCACTTTCTCTCTCATGATGAACTTCCACTTCTTGCTTCATACTCCTTTTATTTTCTTGCAAATTCGGCATCAAGGTATGTTATTTTTCCTCTCAGCTGGTTTGATGATGCATGATATGACCTTAGTTAACTATATATTTTAGGCCATTATCTTAATATATTTGATTAAAATGTTATATTTTAGTATATATGATACTTAATATGCTTTGGAATATTCAATTATAGATAAAATGGAAGCTAGGATGCAATAGGAGGAGAAATGAGCAGAAAATGATAGAAAAAGGATGTTTCTGGACAGCTCGACCCATCCTCAAAATTTTGACCATATCTCATGACTCGTAACCTCTATTGATGAGATTTAAATTGTTCTAGAAACTAGACAAAATTTCGGACAACTTTATTCTTTTAGGAAAATTCTGATTCCCAGATTCCACACCGTGGCAAAGCCACTCCAACGACATGGAGACATCAGGAAATTTCGTGGACGCGAAGAAAACAACTCCCATGGTGTGGCAACTCTATCTCCATGACGTAGCGACCCTGCAACCTATAAATAGAGCCTAAAGTTATCCCTAATGACATATCTTGAACGTTCGATTGGAGACAAAAGACCCCATCCATCCACTCTGATTCATCAAGTGAATCGGTTTCAGAATGTTCGATTGGAGACAGAAGCCAATCAGGATTCCAAGTGGATCTTGATGTCAATCAACCTCCCAAGGTCCCTAGGAGAAAACAAAGGCACATATTTACCTTACAGGAGCTGAACTCCCTTTTTTCTTTACTTACACATACACATCATACACAAACTGCACCGTAGGGTCCTTTTTCAGTGACCCTAGCCATATAGATCCGAGGCGAGACTTGGTTTTAGATCAAGAAGACCAAGGAAGATCTGGAAATCTTATACCGCCTACATTACTATCAAGAAGATTAGGCACGGGAAGCCTCATTTTGGAAGGAACCATGAACCCAGGGGACACCCTGGTGGTAACTGTTACAGATTCTCATGTTTTAGGTAACATTTAGACGAACTACAGACCAACCTCTGACGCAGACCTCCAAAAGTTTGAAGCTCATAAACGAGAAATCAGAGGAAGGAAGGAGAAATCCCTGTTGATCCAACAAAAAAGAGAAGAAGCCAATCTACAAGTGGCCTCATACCTAGCTTCAACAATCATCAACCAGAAGAAAGATCATGATCTGGACCAAACCAGAGCTTGGATGGTGATGATGGAAGAAATTGTTCGTAAAGCTCAAACAGGAGAAAAAGCTCAGACTGGAGGTGCCCAACCTCCCTCTCCTACTCCATCATCTACATCAACACCAGATGGATAATTCCAAGGGAGTACCAAAGTTCGACTCAACACCGATCCACTTCTCGATCAGGACAAAGACAATTATACCGAGGTGAAAAAGGAACCAGCTACCCAAGACTTTCCTATGTTCATTGACCTAGAAAAATCCAGTGGATCCCAACTGTCTACCTCCGAACTCAAGGAGATGAAGAAGAAAAAGAAGCACACCATAACAAGGAAAGAATTTATTGATCTCCCAAGAAAAATAGATCAAATTCTTTCTGCAGTGCAAACATCTCAACAACCACCCCAATCCACAACACCACCACCACAAACTCCACCTCCTTAGTGCTTCAATCTCTTAAAGAAATAGTTCTTCAAATTGAGGCCTGAGAAAAGCTTACCACCCAACAACTACTTCTGAATATTGAACAAGGGATTAAGGCTCTTGATGAACAAAGTAAAAAGGATCATGAACAATTTTTGCAGAAGGAAGAAGAGTTCATCACCGAAGTCAGAGCTCTCAAGGAACAACTCTAAAAGGTGACCAAAGAGCAACAACAGAAGACCACTCATCTGATTAATGCAACTCATGATGCCTATGAAGCCGGATACGCAGAGCTTCAAGAAACAATCATAGGTCTTCGGCTCTCGGTTACAGCAAAGGAAACACTGACTGAAACGCTCACCGTCTGCAAATATCTCTCTCAGTACATCAACAATCCATCCCTGATGTCAACAAATGAAGTTAATGGGAATGCAATGTTCCAATTTGCACGGGTCCTCTCCCAACTGGATGAACTGAAGACTTTGTTTGAGGAAAAAGCGAAGCGTGTTTCCTTAATAGGGGGGAAATCAAAGATAGTGGAAATCACCACTACAGAAGAAAGCTCAAAATCCCCCTCTCTCTAAAGACAAAAATCTCTAGTTTAATATCCTCTTAAAATCCCCTGAAAAGCCAACCGAAGAGGAAATTATGTCCTCTGATCACTCCGATGACTCCCCGACCACAAGGCAAAGGAAAAAAAATACTAGAGAGCTGCCAAACTAGCTGAAGAAATCTGGCATGCTCAGGGAGTCGACACAACCTTTGATGAATCACTGATCAGATCATGGATAAATCCATACCGCAGACTTCAAGATGAATACTATGTTCCTCATCTCACCTACTCTCCCCCAATAGAAAACATGTATTGGGACATTCCTTTGTCCCCAAATGGGAAATTCTATAAGGTGCTTAAAGACTTTGATATACGGATTCCTAATTACAGAAGATTGCCCATAGAGTTCGAGAGATAACTCTTTTCACAACAAGCACGGGAAAGCACCTGTGAACGAGATCTAGTCAAATGGCACATCGAAGTCTGTCACCAACTACAAGCCAAGATCATTTCTCAAAGCTCAATTCCTCTAATATACTCTAGTGCGCTTTGGCAAAAAGTATTACAGAACGCAAGCCGACTTTCCGAAGATGAATCCCGAAGAGCTGTTCTTAACTGCAAAAGTCTTTAGTCACAAGATTGAAAAACATCATAAAATGAAGACTGCTTACCTAAGGGTTTGCACATATCTTCAATCCCTGCTTCATGACTTTTCCACTATTGATGTCGAGATTCATCCGGTGTTACAAGCAAAACTTGAACTTCCACCTCTCGAACCCCCACACTTCATCATCAAAGGCATACAAGAACTAAGTCTAGGAGCCACCAACAATCCATACCTTAGCATCATTTTTCGTACAGCCAAGGGAGCTCCAAAGAACCTTCTCCCTGCTCGATCCTTCCATCGTTGTAGCAAAAAACAGCTAGAAAACATCCTTCTACTGACCGCAAAATCTAAATACATAACCGAGGAGGTCGAGCATGAAATTCAGAGAAGAGTCAACTGGATATTTCAAGTTAGAGATTTTTGGTAGATCCTGATTAAGTTCTTCAAACTCAACAAGTAGATGGTGAAAGCTGCGAGGTCACTTAGCGGAGAAATCGTTAAGGCATAAAGTGACCCTTGGCAGCTGAAGTGTGTAAACAATACCGCAGAGTTGATGATTCGACAAAACGGAGAGGAGATAAGGCTTACCGAAAAGCCTTGTATGTTGTTGAGCTATACTAGAGAGGAAAAGTCTAAAGATGCTATTCTCTCTTTTCAGTGATAAAACAATGATCAACTTTATCCTGAAATTTCATGGTAGACTACACATATCAGACAAGGGTAATAGGGCCGTCCAAGCTACTCTTATTTTATAATTTAATGTATACTATTTTTTCCTAAGAATAGATGATCTTATTGATCAATCTATTAAGGCTCTCCACTTCCAATATCTTTTATGTGTAATCGTTACATTAATACAGAAGTCTCTTTATCAAGTTTATCTTTCATATTTAGTTATTCATCACTTTCTAACCTAGTCTTGAATGCAAGCCTTGTTACGATTCAACTAAAGTGTTATTTACTTGCTTATATTTTAAAGTAAACTTGTTGCTATATCTCTTCCTTATTATTCCGCAATCTAGTTATTGTTGAGCTTCATTAAAAGATCCATTAATTCCGCACTTATCTCAATATCATTCAAAGATTAAACCTCTTTTTTACTCAACAATAGGAGAAGAACCTCTTCCAATGTTCGGTTTCTCCACAAAAGAAACAAGATCCATCTACGTGGGCCTTATTAGATTTTTAGGCTTAAAGGTGTTCATTCAATAAAACATGGGCCTCCTAGATCAAACAAGGTGATTCTTTTGGGCCTTGTACCTTTCCTAGTTTGATGTTAGAAACATCTTTAGCATCACAGTGATGCATTTACTAGGTATAATGTTCAAGCTTATTGCTCAAATCAAATAGCTTAAGACTAGGACCTTTAAGTGTGTATAATTTCATATTTCTTACGATATTGTCTCTTAAGATAAGAACTCATTCATTGAAGTTGTATCTAGTGAATGTTATTGTTTCGTTAATTCATTAAAGAAAATTCCAATTCATGGTAATGAGAATGGATTAATTAACTACAAAATTTTAACAAATTTGATTTAGTATTTTCAATATGTAAACTCTTTAATAATTAATACCCTTTTAGTTTCCAAAAACAATAATTATCAAAGTCTAGGATACAAGTTGCAAAACAAATAAATGGTTAGGTATCCTTTATCCCATTCACTTGTATTCAACCCGGTAGATATCAATTATCAGTTATATCTCACTATATAATTCCTAAATTTTTGGGATTGCTAATTACAAATTTAATGAGACACGATTGATCCCATTTATGCCTTGGAACTCTCTTATTTAGGTATCCTTTATCACAAAAGATTTCCGATCAAATCATCCAATTTGAAAATCATGTGTAATCGACCTATAACCTGGTTATAGAAATCTCGAATACACCCTAGTCATCAAAAGATAACACTAAGCGATTAGTTATCATTTATCCCACTAGTGCATACAAGAGATATGTGAGTGCTCTTCAAAAAGGATTGCATAGATTTGAGGTTTGTAAAAAATGGTCTTTTATATGTTTTACATGCATATAATAAACCATGGTACCAATTTTCAAAAAGAAAATTACTTTTAAAGGTTCTATATATAAAGCTAGTTTTTATATAACTTTAATGTGATTCAATTTTAATATCCTGTATTAAGTGTGAGTGCTTTTGAACCTTTTATATCTTTAATAAAACTTCCTATTATTACTTATATATTTGGAGTTTATATAAGTTATAAATCACCATTTGAAAAACTTATGTTTGAGTATTTCAAAATTTGACGTTATTAACGTTTTATAAAACCGAATTTTATTTTAAAACAATAACTTGTTACATCTTATGTCCACATTATAAATATTGAAAACCAAACTCCATGTGATGTTTATTTTGTCCAAAAATTATTTTATCATGTGCATAAACATAACCAACTAATGATATTATTTTGTGAGCTAAAAAAAAAAAAAAAAGAAAAAACTAAGTCCATTACTAAAGGGATATTTGAAGGGACAAAAAATCTTTTTGTAATATTGTTGTAGAAACTCCCACTTGAGTACACACCATTTGCTTGCAAAAGATTTGAAGAACTTCTTTAAAGCAATATTTCAGCAATATGCAACACTTTTCTGAAAAGGCTGCAGAAAAGGTTGCATTAGGTTTAAGAGCTCCAAGGGAAGCTATCAACAGCAACACCTTTTGCAACAATCACTGAAAAGGTTGCTTTTGTCCCTACACACCTCTAAACCTCAAAAATTGCCTTCTTGTCTTAAAAAAATGGCTCCAACTTCATTTATTGTTACATTTTTGTATAAATAAATAATTTCTAACAACTAATCTCTTACTTACAAAAATAAACCAAGAAAATGAACCTATATATTTTATTACATACCATATGAATAAATTAATTATTACAACAATTTTTATAACAAAAATAACAAACACAATGGTCATTGGCTAGTTTATGCACATCATACATATCAATATACACAATAAACAACATTTGTTTTTCTAAGACAACTTTAAATTACAAAATATGCATGAAAAACTTTTGTCACATAAAATAAATATTATAAAATTGTCATAGAAAATATGTATGAACTTGTTTTTATACAAAACCAAGTTACCCATATTCTCCAAAACGAAGATTTCCAAAAAACAAAAAATCTAACAAAACTTTCAAGTCTAAGAAGCCAACTTGATATAGATGCTAGTCTAAAACTCTTAACTCTTAAGCTTGAAGTTCATAACCAGAGTATGAACTTCAAGAGAGTATAAAAGCAAGTAATATCTTCATGACTTAAGAAGAAAATGTGAGAGAGTAACATGCCTAGCATGTTATGGTTTTGTGCATGTTCAAGCCAAAGAATGAAAGCTTCACTCATATATATATATATATATATATATATATATATATATATATATATATATATATATATATATATATATATATATATATATATATATATATATACACACACTGCAAGAAAAACGCGATTTTGCTACGGAAGGAATCCGTTGCGAAAAGCTGAAATTCTGTTGCAAAATATGATTTGCTAAGGAATTTGCAACGGCCCATTTCCGTCCCTAAAAACGTCGTAGCGAGGGTTTACAACGGAAACGATAATTTCGTCACAAATGTGACAACGGAATGAAATCCGTGGTAGATGGTATTCTGTCGTGTATTCCGTAGTAGGATTCCATCACACAATCCGTGGTAGTTATTCCATCATAAATTTCGTGGTGGTGATTCCCTATCAAATTCCGTGGTGGTGAATCCCTAGTAAATTCTGTGGTGGTGATTTCCTAGCAAATTCTGTGGTGGTGATTCCCTTGCAAATTCCGTGGTGGTGAATCCCTAGTAAATTCTGTGGTGGTCATTCCCTAGTAAATTTTGTGGTGGTCATTCCGTAGCAAATTCTGTGGTGGTGATTCAGTAGCAAATTTTGCCGTCTTGAATCCCTAGCAAATTCTGTTTGATGACTTCCTAGCAAATTTCATGGTCATGAATCCCTAGCAATTTTCGTGGTGTATATTAAATACCAGATTCCATATGGACCGATGGATATTTGATTTATAAATTAGATCCAAATTATTTTGTAGTAATATATGAAAAACAAAAATAACAAAAAAATCAAATAACCTTATATCATAAAATAATACAATAATTATTTACTATATGGAAAAAGGAAAGTTTCTAATCTAAAATAAATACTTTGCAATAAACATATATCAACACTTTATGACCTACTATTGTTGTTTATTTGTAAAGATATTAATAAGATCCAATGCCGTTTGAAGTTGTTTTTGAAGATGCCCGACCCTTGCATTGTTTTCTTCTTGCTGGGCGTTCATCATTTCTTTAAGCTCTTCGTTTTTCTGTTTTTGTTTAGCAACAAGCTCCCTCATTTCTTCTATTTCATCATGTTTTTCTGGAATGTAAGATACATCCGTTTCACCGTTCTTATTGGGAACCACCTTTGCAAAAGAGTCTAATCTATAAAGTCTTCTTTTTTTATCATGACCACCAATAACAACATAAAATAGCTTGTCCTCCTCAAATTCAACACCTTCAGCTTCCAACTCTTCCCGTTTTTCTGTATAGGCCGCCTACAAAATAAAAATAATATAAGTTAAAAGATATAAAATTTATGAATGATATTATGGATTAGCTACAATATAAAAGTTTAACACTGAAATGAATATTACATGAATTTGTCTATCTTTTTCATTTGTGAAAGTGACTCCATCGTGATTCTTCGTGTGTGTATACAGGAACAATTCACTATGGGGTGGATCACGTCCTAATTTCCTCTTCTGCATAAATACCATATAAAATGTCAAATATACAGATAAACATATATAAACATTGATACGATGTACCAGTAAAAAATTACCAAATCAGAAGCTATCTTTAAATGACTTACGGATCCAGCGTTATGTGTAGGTTTTGCTACTCCATCAGCCACACCGTTACGCCTATTTTTCATTTTCTGCTCAGATTTTAGCTTGTATTCTTCTATATTCCATTTTAGTTGCCAGGAGTTCCAGACTTCCTGTGGCATATGAGCTGGTTTAAAGCCAGGTTTGTTTCTTTTTGGGCTCCGCATGTTTAAGAGATATTGACATAACTTTGTGCTGCTTTCCTTGCCCAAGCTTGCCTCACCAGCGAGTCAATTGTTTCATTCCAACAACATTTTTTCAACACATTAACAATATAAACATAAGTTTAAGTGTAAATGTTTACCAAACAACAATTTATCATATATAGTTAATTACCTGAAACTCCTCCCAATATAATTCGCGCATTTATTTGCTTACTTATCCCCAAGCGTACCCTTCTGGATCTACTCTTTCTAAAAAGGACCGACTAATAAAGTGTGCACAAGGGCCTGGCGGCATTATCCTACAAGTAATCATGTGATGTGTTAAGTTATGAATTGATATGTACGTGTAAACCAAAAGGCTATACATAGAAAAAGTTGTAATTAAGATTTGATTGGTAACTCACGTTTTTTTCCAAACATGAACAGTTAAACGTCCATCTGGTCCACAATCTTCAGAGGAATTATTTTCATCTTCTACACTTTCCACTACAGATCCATTCATGGTTAGTTGTGTTGGTGATGGGGTAGATTATGGGATAGGTGTTGGGATAGATGTATATGTTGAGGATGTGGTAGTTCCTTTACTTAAGGAGGGTGTGGTAGTTACTGTAGTTGTGGAGGATGGTAGTGTAGATGCAAAATTTTGAGGTTGTGGTAGTAGATATAGATGTTGATGATGTGGTAGTGGGTGTCGGTGTTGAGGATGGTTTAGATGATGTAGGTGTTGAAGTTTTGGTTATTGATGTAAGTGTTGAGGATTGTATTGTTCCAGTTTCTGAAGTTTTAGATGTATTTTCTAAGGACGGTGTGGATGTTGTAAGTGATGTCGAGGAAGTGGTAGTCATGGTTGATGTTAATGATTTAGGTATAGGGGTTTTGTTGGTAGATGTTATAGGTGCTATGGATGTGGTTGTTAGTATTGGGAAGTCGATTTCTTCATCTTGTAATTGTTTGTTTATGAATTTTGCAGCTGAAATCTTTTTGCGTTTCATAACCTGTGGTGCAATAAATTTAGTTGGCTTCACACCGGATGCTCCTTTTGCTTTCGAGTTTGACATCTTTCTTGCTTAAAAATTAACAAAAAACTATAGTCAATACCAACGTATTAAAGATGATAAACTACTGATGAGAAGAGAGAAACAAACAATAAAAATAAATTATATATGAAGGTATTACTAAGCATGCAAACTATTGAATACAATCAAAACCAATTTACTTGTAATTTAAGATGATAATATACATGAAGATGATCAGAGAACAAGAAACGATCATCACGATAACAGTAAATTAAATAAAAATAAATTTTAGATGAGTAACAACCTATATCGCCAAAGTCAGTGCACAAACGTATAATGAACAAAGATTTTGATCAATTAACCGTCGGAGATGATGATTACAGAAAATGTAAACCCTATTTCTAATCAGTAAACTTACCCTAATATGCACCGTAATCGTGTGTAGGTTGGAGGGAAAGGAATTGCGAAATATTTTGAAGCTCCGCTAATGAAAAATTCGAACCGTGCTAATTACCGCTAAATATTTAGTAATTCAAAATTTTAAAGTAGTTCCAGATTGATAGATAGGGTATATACATCTAGCTAACATCAAGAAAGAACATAGACTAACGAGGTGTTCATATTATGATTTTAATTTAAAATTATAAACGAGGATTAAACATTAATAAACTATACATCTTTATGCTTTTATGTTTAAACCAAAATTTATATATAAAAGACGTACGGGTCATGTCAATATATATGGTAGTTGCTTATGGTATCATGGTATTACCCATGGATGACATATGGGTCATTGGTCAACATGGTAGTTGCTTATGGTGTGATGGTATCACCCATGGATGACATACGGGTCATTGGTCAACATGGTAGTTGCTTATGGTGTCCATGGTATCACCCATGGATGACATATGGGTCATTGGTCAACATGGTAGTTGCTGCTTATGGTGTCCAATGTAACAAACCGTTATTTCAAACCTATGTAATAATGTAGATCAATTTGTAGTTCTTTTTAAAATAACAAAGATAAATTTTAGCATACTGTGTATATTTACATAATTGACCCTCAAAAATAAATTATTAAACAATCTCGATTGGGAGGGACCAAGTGGTAGAGATTGTAGCAAGGTTTCCAAAAATATAAAGAACACTAAAATCCGAGTTATAACGAAGAAGTTATAACCAACCGAAGATCCGCGACAAAACCGGCAAAACACTGTTCAGTGTAAAAAATGAATTTTGAAAAAAAGGCTTTTTAGCCATAACAATCTAAATGAAAGTTGTAGTTTATGTTAAACCGAGAACTTTCATAAAAAGAACGGCAAAATCTGACTTCGTATGAGAAAGTTACGATTTTTCTAAATTTCAGTATAGCAGTGTACAGCTAAAAACTCGAAATAAAGATCGAGTGATTTTTAGCCGACACAACCTAAACGAGAATTGAAGGTCTCATCAATAGTAGTACAATGGTAAAAAGACAGACAAAAACGGACGTTGGATGAAGAAGTTATGAATTTTTAACGGATTTCCTGTCCCGGTCTGTTAAAAATAATAATATTAAAAATAAAGCCAAAATTAGCCAACGAAGTCTAAACAAAAGTTGTAGAGTATAACTTTACCTACGCGTGCATATAAAGAACGTCGAAAACAGAGCTTGTATGCCAAAGTTATGATTTTCGCAAGTTTTTGGCACAAAAATCGAGAAATATTGAAAACCGGGCAATTTCGCATGGCTGACCTTCGGCCACGTCGCCTCGCATGCGAGGCCTCCACCTGTCACCTTCTGATTGGACCGAAGTCCTCCGTGTCGCATTCTGATTGGACCGCAGCCGAGGTCGAGTAGGCAGCCGACACCCTCGCAGGAGACACCCCTCGGACACCCCTTGGACCCTCGTGGCAACTCCTCATTGGACCGAGGTTCGGTCCACTCAGAAGCCAACATGCCCGATACCTCGCCCCGTGTCCCCTTCGCATGTCCGACGCGTGCCAGTGACTCACTCCCTTCGGTCCGAGACTTCGGCCTATTTAAGGCATGCGAGACCTTTCGAAAATTTTACACTTTTCACCCCAAATTTCACACACTTTCATATTCACTTCCACAAACTTATATACAACCCCTAAAGCCCCGGTATCAAGTCTAAAACCCTAATCAAGCCTCGAAGCCCCGAGATTCCTGAGAAGTTAACCTCTCTCCAGTCGAAACTCTGCCCAATTAAAGCTGGTTTTTCGTCAAATAAACTCCTTTCCGGGAAACGAAGCGCTGTCCAAATCACCACCTATTAAGTGAGTTCATACCCCCGTATTTTCATAATTTCTACTATTTTAAGGGGGAATACAAGCATAACACAAGAACTTTGTGTTATAAATACATGATTTCAAATCATGATAAAATGACATTAAATCATCAAAATATACTTAAAACATTGAACTCTTTTGTAAACTTATATTTTTCCCCAAAATTCATATTCGTATATATATATATATATATATATATATATATATATATATATATATATATACACACACACACACATAAGATTCAAAAGGCTTAGGACTGATAACCCATTCTGGGTCCTTTTCCTTGTTTGGATGTGGGCTTATAGTACCGGTTATTTATCCGAGTGTCATTTAAATTTTACTTATATATAGAATTGTATATGTATATAAATATAAAAGTTATTTCATCAATTTAAATACCTTTGTAACATGTTGAGCAAGGGGTTACATGCAAAAATAGTTAAATACCGATTCAGAAAGTACATATAAATTATAATAGGTATAATTTATGATACATAGAACAATAATTCATGATTCAAGTATACTAGGATACACTGTTTTACAAGAAACAAGGGTTTTGATTCAAAACAAATCAAGGGTTTACAATTGTCAAATACATGTTCGGAATACTAATTCAAGAACATACTGTCAATCATTTATTTCAGAATGATTGGGTTTGCATGACTAATATACATGTAATGTTTATATGCTTTTTATGAGTCATTCAATTCAGGTTGTTTAATTCATTTAGACAACCATGGTAAAGTCCTGACATTATAACCAGAATCTCCAGACAGGAGATCGAAACAAGTTGTGTGTAGATCTATATCGGGATTGACAACCCCGCACTCAGGCTGCTAGCTACAGTCAGGCATACACGCCAATGACTGGCAATTGTTATCAACAGTTTAAACGCCAACAAAGCGTTTGTTTCAGGCCATCCTGTCATAGTATGGTTATAATAACTCATTAAAAAGATATTAACAATACGTTAGTGTATAATCAACTAAACGTAAGTACACCTTCAAAGTACCAGTTTACAGAATACAAACTACAATGGTTCATTACAGTTTTCAATAACAGCTGGTGCAGCCAGGCCCACTCTCAGTTACAAGTTTTTCATAAAGGAATACAAATACAAAACATTGATACAAAGAAAACGGTTTTATGGGAATAAAACTACTTTTCATATACAACATAAAATATAGGATTTTCTGGAACAGTTTACATATACAAGATATAGAGACACCCTTTCAAACATAAACACTTATGCACTCACTTAACTTTATGTTGATACTCTCTTTTCAAATTGCTTGTATTGTCAGGGAAAAATACACAGGTACTCCCCGAGCTTTTTGAGAAGATGGAGCTATTTTGAGTCATATCTTCTTTTGTATAACTATTTTGGGTTCAATATACAATGATTGAACACATGTAAATACTTATACTTTTTAAATACAATGGTTGTTTGTACTTTGATTACTATGATACATGTGTTGTGATACTACAAATGAAGTCCTCCACCCCCGGACGTTTCCACCGTCTGGTTTGGGGGTGTGACATCCATGGATGACATACGGGTCATTGGTCAACATGATAGTTGCTTATGGTGTCCATGGTATCATCCATGGATGACATATGGGTCCTTGATACCGGTTGTGGTATTCATATATGTTCTGATTTGCAGGGACTAAGAAGAAGTGAGAATGTGGAGCATGGAAGAATAAACTTAATCATGGGGAATAGGAAAGCTTTACCTGTCACCAAGATTGGAGTTTATACTTTATCGCTAAGTAGTGGGTTTAGTTTAGATTTGAATAAATGTTGTTATTCGCCAGAAATGACAAGAAATATTATTTCCTTTCATGCATTGTATAAACAAGGTTTCACCTTTTCATTTCATAATGAAGTTGGTTCGATTAATGCTTTCTTTAATAATGTTCTTTATTTTAAAGCATTACCTTGTGATGGTGTGTATGAAACTGTATCTGTGGTTGATAACTTAGGAAATAATGTATTGTGTATTGATTCTGTTAATGATAAAAACTTGGATAAAGCATCATTATGGCATTGTCGTCTTGGACATATAAGCAAGAAACGCATAGGCCAACTCCAAAAGGATGGAGTATTGGAGTTATTTGACCTAAAGTCAGATGATAGTTCCGAATCATGCTTACTTGGAAAAATGACAAAGTCACCCTTCACAGGTTCTTGTGAGAGGGGTGAAGGTTTGTTAGATCTTATACACACGGATGTGTGTGGGCCCTTCAAACATGCCACAAGGGATGCTAATCGTTATTATTTGACTTTTACTGATGATTACAGTAGATATGGATATGTCTACTTAATCAAGCATAAGTCAGAGACTTTTGAGAGGTTTAAAGAGTTTAAACAGGAAGTCGAGAATCAATTGGGCAGGAACATTAAGATGCTTCGATCCGATCGAGGTGGTAAGTATCTTAGTTCAGAGTTCCTCGACTATCTTAGGGAATGTGGGATTGTCTCACAGTTGACACCTCCCAGGACACCGCAGTTGAATGGTGTAGCTGAGAGGCGTAATCGAACCTTGTTGGATATGGTTCGTTCCATGATGAGTCGAGCTTCGCTACCAATCTCATTTTGGGGGTATGCCTTAGAGACTGCCGCCCATATCCTTAATCTAGTTCCCACAAAGAAAGTTGCCAAAACTCCTCATGAGATGTGGACTGGTAAAGTACCCAAACTAGACCACATTAAGATTTGGGGTTGCGAGGCTTTCGTGAGATGCGAGACTCATGATAAGCTCGAACCTCGAAGTGAGAGGTGTATTTTCATCGGCTACCCACAGAAATCCTTTGGTTACCTCTTCTACAGACCTAGTGAGAATGTGGTCTTTGTAGCTAGGAGGGCTTTCTTTCGAGAGAGAGAGTTCATAAGCCAAGGAGACAGTGGGAGGCAAGTTGACCTTGAAGAAATTCAAGAGTCAAGTGGTGAAGGAACTTCAAACCCTAGCACTCAACTTGGGGAGGAAACTTCTGTTGAGCCAATTGACAAGTCTGTACCTCTGAGGCGTTCCACAAGGGTTAGGAATGCACCTGAGCATTACTATGGACTCCATATTACTGCGGAAGGTGATACACTTATCAGTGATGAGACACTGATAGGTCTGGATGAACCTAACAGTTACGCGGAAGCCATGGCAGGCCCTGAGTCAACCAAGTGGAAAGAAGCAAGGGACAGCGAGATACAGTCCATGTATGACAATCAAGTTTGGAAATTGGTTGAGAATGTACCAGGTCGTAAGACTGTAGGGTGCAAATGGATCTTCAAGAAGAAGACTGACATGGATGGTAATGTACACACTTATAAGGCACGACTGGTTGCAAAGGGTTTCTCACAAACTCCGGGAGTTGATTATGATGAGACCTTTTCTCCAGTGGCCAAGATTAAGTCTATTAGGGTTCTGTTAGCCATAGCCGCATTTCATGACTATGAAATATGGCAAATGGATGTCAAAACCGCTTTCCTTAATGGAAAGTTGGCTGAGGATGTTTACATGAGTCAGCCAGAGGGTTTTGTCAACACAGAGTACCCTAATAGAGTGTGTAAGCTTGAGAAATCCATTTATGGGTTAAAGCAAGCACCTCACAGATGGAATCTTTGCTTTGATGAGAAAGTCAAGGAATTCGGCTTTTCTAGGAGTGAAGATGAATCTTGTGTATATGTCAAGGCTAGTGGGAGTATAGTTAGCTTTTTGGTATTGTATGTGGATGACATACTACTCATAGGAAATGACATCCCAACTCTGCAGGAAGTTAAGTCCTGGCTTGGGAAGTGTTTCTCTATGAAGGACCTAGGAGAAGCTGCCTATATTTTAGGGATAAGGATCTTGAGAGACCGGAGTAAAAGACTAATTGGACTTAGTCAGAGTACTTACTTGGATAAGGTGTTGAAGAGATTCGGCATGCAGGACTCCAAGAAAGGAGAGTTACCCATCCAGAGTAATGCCATATTGAGTAAGACACAAAGCCCTAGTACTGAGGCTGAGATAGCAGAAATGAGTCGAATACCTTATGCTTCGGCTGTAGGATCGATCATGTATGCTATGACGTGTACTCGACCTGAGGTAGCCTTTGCTTTGAGCATGGTTAGCAGGTATCAGGGGAACCCTGGCAAGGCACACTGGACTGCGGTAAAGAATATCCTCAAGCACCTACGGAGGACTAAGGACTGGGTCCTTACCCTCGGTGGGAGTGAAGACTTGAGAGTTGTAGGGTATAGTGATGCTAGCTTTCAGACTGATAGGGATAATTTCCGCTCTCAGTCAGGCTGGGTCTTTACCTTAAATGGAGAAGCAATTTCTTGGAAGAGTTCCAAGCAAGAGACATTGGCTGATTCAACTTGCGAATCAGAGTATATAGCAGCTAGCGAGGCAGCAAAGGAGGCGATATGGTTGAAGAACTTCATTGGAGACCTTGGAGTTGTACCAGCTATTAAAGAGCCAATGGAAATTTTCTGTGATAGTGAAAGTGCAGTTGCCTTAGCCAAGGAACCAAGGGATCACGGGAGATCCAGACACATCGACAGAAAATACCATTTCATCAGACATCGAATAGAAGAAGGACTCCTCATGGAAAAGAGGGTATCATCGGATGAGAATCCAACAGATCCCCTCACGAAGGGACTGACTCGGGTTAAGCATCTCCAGCATGCTCGGAGCATAGGGCTGAAGGATGATATTAGATTTAGTAGTTAGATAACCTTGAATTTTGTAAAGTGTAATTGACATTAGATGATGAATAAAAGGTGTTTTATTTATGAGTAAAGTGTTGCTATCTCTTGTCGATCGTTTACTATATTTCTTTTGCATGTTTTGACTTCCAGAATAATTATGTTTGGTGTATCATATTATTCGAACCTCCACAGTCGGTCATATGTCGGAAGTAGGTATGAATCAAGACTGTCATGATTGGTTGCAGAGTTCTAAGTTGTTGGACATGGCTACAACACTCATGAGTGCTCATAAGTTCTGAGCATTGGACTCAACCCACGCTCACTGGAATCACTTCATGGAATTTATCTCGAGTGATCGTGAGACGGTAATATCATATAAGTCTTCAAACCTAGATATATGATTTGTTACTTATGAGTTGGTTATGCATTGATTGTACGAAAACGCATTGGTAACTCGATGTTATAAAACATGCTCTTGTGTATAATTCAATGAGTGGTAGAATAAACATATGAGTCGAAGTTTATCTGTTCCTTCTTGGATTAGAAGCTGATATCTGGGCCCCTCGATGATTTTGTTTTGACCTATGTACCGGGCCCGGTCAGAACTAAGTTGATGTGTTCAATTAAGTTCTTTGTCAAACAAATCGGAAATCGGGAAACAAACTGCTGGACACAAAGTAAGACACTGTTCCATGTATTTGTCCTGCTGATATCTAGAACAGAGGATTATATGATCACTTATCTTAAATGGCGTATCATCATCTTCTCAGTTCCGAGAGACCTTGAAAGATCTACGATTGCCGATCGGTTCCTGAAGTATTGCAGTTATAGTTATTAGACTTATCCAAGTGGGAGACTGTTGGATAAGGTGTCTAAGTCCATAACTATTTCTGGTATGTACTTGACCCGACCCGGCATGGTCCATTTGGGTTGCATGGCACCATGCAATTGGATAAACTAAAATGAGAGAAATAACACTTATGGTTTATTAATATATTATAAGTTCTAATATATTAATAATATTATTTAATTAGTTTGATCAAGAATTAATTTAGAATTAATTAAGTGATCAAAAGATAACTAATTAAATATATGGGTAGATTATGTAAATCTTCCATATCTTATATAGTGGGCTAAGAGGCTCTATGGATTATCAAGTTGGGTTCCACCCATAGGATGCTCCATGGGAGTTACAAACCCATGGGTCATGGAAATGAAGAGTCATGACACATTAGGGTTTACATGGTGTAACCCTAGATGTGTCAACACTATATAAGAAACCCATTCTCCACCAAAATAGGCTACACTAAGAAACAAGAGGGCTAGAGCCGATTTTGCAAGTGTAAGATTCTCTCAAAGTTTACTCCTTTGCATTTGGTGTTGTGTGAAGCATTTGAGGCATCACACTTGGGGTGCTAGGCTCACAAGGTTTCAAGGATCATAATCAACAACAAGGTAAGTTATTCTATCTTTCATTCAAGTTAAAAATGTTCCCCATGTATGCTAGATAGGAATATAACCTTGGAATTCAACTTTGCATGATTATTAGACAAACATAGATCCAAGGTTATTAGGGTTGCATGTACACTTAGGAAGTGTTAGAATGCTCAAAACCTATCAATATGGGTCATTGGTCAACATGGTAGTTGCTTATGGTGTCCATGGATAACATATGGGTCATTGGTCAACATGGTAGTTGCTTATGGTGTTCATGGTATCACCCATTGATGACATATGGGTCATTGGTCAACATGGTAGTTGCTGCTTATGGTGTCCATGGATGACATACGGGTCATTGGTCAACATGGTAGTTGCTTATGGTGTCCATGGTATCACCCATGGATGACATACGGGTCATTGGTCAACATGGTAGTTGCTTATGGTGTCCATGGATGACATACAGGTCATTGGTCAACACGGTAGTTGTTTATGGTGTCCGTGGTATCACCCATGGATGACATATGCATCATTGGTCAACATGGTAGTTGCTTATGGTGTCCATGGATGACATACGGGTCATTGGTCAACATGGTAGTTGCTTATGGTGTCCATGGATGACATACGGGTCATTGGTCAACATGGTAGTTTCTTATGGTGTCCATGGATGACATACGGGTCATTGGTCAACATGGTAGTTGATTATGGTGCCCATGGATGACATATGGGTCATTGGTCAACATGGTAGTTGCTTATGGTGTCCATGGTATCACCCTTGGATGACATATGGGTCATTGGTCAACATGGT
This sequence comes from Lactuca virosa, assembly GCF_052849685.1. Taxonomy (NCBI): domain Eukaryota; kingdom Viridiplantae; phylum Streptophyta; class Magnoliopsida; order Asterales; family Asteraceae; genus Lactuca; species Lactuca virosa. The sequence continues at coordinate 407,470,078 of NC_136430.1, read as the reverse complement.
AGTTGTTGCTTATGGTGTCCATGGATGACATATGGGTCATTGGTCAACATATATTATTTGTGCCGGTTGTGTATTAAAATAGAAATTGATTTTTCTTTTAATTATGACTTTTGACAAAACTACCCTTACTAATTAAATATGAGTCATTGTATGTATTAGGATAATTTGGTCATTTTATAATGGAACATCTCTAGGCGCCATAATGTTTTCCGACGAAACACGTTGTTTCAGTTCTTCACTCTTATTTCAGTCACTTGCAAACAACCCCAATTTCAAAATTCCGACAGTCAAAAAACCCTAAAATCATTTTCGCATAATCGTTATCTTATTGAAGGTTTATTATTATGGAAGCCAGTACTTCTTCGAAGATGCAATCAAGAAATCAAAGGAAATCGCTAACAGACATGCCATTGGAAGTGGTGGAGAAAATAATAGTCGGCTTGGGAAAAATTTCAGCAGTCGAGGCTTTCAGGATGAAGAGTGTGTAAGTTTTGTCTTCGATCATTCTATTTCACAAGTGTATTTGAGTTGTCTTTACATTTTTGAGTGAATGTTTTGTTTCGTTTGCAGTTGCAGATTCTTTAACGAGGCAGGAAAAACGGATGAAGTATATAAACATATGGAGGTATTATGATTTCGTGGTTGGTCTGACCAGAAACATACAGTTGTCAACAAATGCATAGAGATGAGAAACCCAAATATTTTGTTCAGGGATGGATTGGTACGTTGTTATATATATGCATAGTATTAATTAATTTGTTTCTTGTTTTACTTTAACTAGAAATTATGTGTTTACTGTTTTTTTCAAATGAAGTTATTTTTCTTAGAAACTGATCATGAAAGGAAAACGATGTTTGAAGAAGCATTTGCATTGGGACATTTGGATTCAACATTTGTCCGGGGAATGATGGTGATGGCTGAAGGGAGACATAGGAAGCAGGAAGCTTTGGACAGGTTGAACAATGCTTACCGCAGAGCAAAAGGTAAGTGGAATCTTAGAGCAACTTGTTCTGAGGTTCATCTCAACTTAATTAGGGAGGGGAGGAAACATGTACACTTCCATGGCTTCCATAGAACTTGTGCAATGCATAAGTCTGTAATTAGTGTGTCAGACTCTTTTGTGAATGGATACAAATGGGTGTTTAGGTGTGAAATTTGTTTGTGGGATGCTTGTTTCGTTAGGTTTGTTGGGTTTTGAGCATTCTAACACTTCCTAAGTGTACATGCAACCCTATTAAACCTTGGATCTATGTTTGTCTAAGATACATGCAAAATATTATTTTCCAAGGTTTATAACCTATCTAGCATGGCATGGGGTACTTTTAACCATAAAAGAACTAGATGAATTACATACCTTTTGTTGATTGTTGATTCCTTGGAGTTTGAGAGCCAAGCACCAATAATGTGAATGCCTCAAAAGGAAATCACAAATCACCACAAACTTGGAAAATGTATGAGAGAGTATACTAACTCTTGATTTTGGCCACCACACTTACACACACATTAGTGTCTTTTCATGCAACATAAGCTTGTTTATATAGTGTACATGGTTAGGGTGAAACCCTAATAACCCATGTCTTTTCCTCTTCCAAGGATCCATGGGTAAAAGCTCCATGGATCATCCATGGACTTCCATATAAGCTTAGCACATTCCCAAATGAGTGTTAGCCCATACTATATAAATATAATAGCCCATGATTTAATTAGTCTTCCTTTTAATCACTAAATTAATTCATAATTAATTCAAGATTAAAACTAATTAAGTAACATGACTTTATATTAATATATTATAACTTATAATATATTAATAAATCGTAAGTATACAACTCTCATAAAATTATCCATAACTAGTTTGGGTGAAGTGCAACCCAAATGAACCATGCCGGGTCGGGTCAAGTATATACCAAATAAGTTATGGACTTAGGCACCTTATCCAACAGACTCCCACTTGGATAAGTCTAATAACTGTATTTGCCTATATTACTTCAGGAACCAACCGGCAATCGTAGCTCTCGAAAACTCTTGTGAACTATGAAGCGCCATTTTAGATAAGTGATCATATAATCCTCTGCTCTCATGATATCAGCCGGACAAATACATGGAACAATGTCTTACGTATTGTCTAGAAGTTGTTTCTCGATTTCCGATTTGTTTGACAAAGAACTTAACTGAACACATCAATTTAGTTCTGACCGGGCCCGGTACATGGGTCAACACAAAATCATCGAGGGGCCCAAATATCGCTTCTATTTCTAGAAGGAACAGATAAACTTCGACTCATATGCTTGTTCTACTACTTATTGAATTGCACAAAAAGGCACGTTTTATAACATCAAGTTACTGATGCGTTTACGTGCAATCAATGCACAACCAACTCATAGGTAACAACTCATATCTCTAGGTTTGAAGACTTATATGATATTACCGTCTCACGATCACTCGAGATAAATTCCATGAAGTGATACAAGTGAGTGTGGGTTTATTCCAATACTCATAACTTATGAGTACTCATGAATGTTGTAGAAACCATTGCTATGGCTAAACACCTTTAGTCATCTACAATCCCAATTCATGACAGTCTTGATTCATACCTACTTCCGACATATGACCGACTGTGGAGAGTTTGAATAAATTAATTATTCTGGAAGTCAAAACATGCAAAACTGAAACAATAGTAAATAATTGACAATGATAGCAACACTTTACTCATAAATAAATCACAAATTTTATTCATCATCAAACGTCGATTACATTTTACAAGTTTCAGAAAAAAGGCTATCTAATCTATAAAACTAATATCGTCCCTCAGCCCGATGCGCCTCGCATGCTGCAAATGCTTCACCCTCGTCAGTCCCTTCGTAAGGGGATCCGCAGGGTTCTCATCTGACGATACCCTCTTTGCCACGAGGAGTCCCTCTTCTATCTTGTGTCTTATGAAGTGATATTTTCTGTCAATGTGTCGGGATCTGCCATGATCTCTTGGTTCCTTGGCCAAGGCAACCGCACTATTGCTGTCACAGAAAATCTCCATAGGCTCCTTAATAACTGGTACAACTCCAAGGTCTCCGATGAAGTTCCTCAGCCATATCACCTCCTTTGCCGCTTCACTCGCTGCTATGTACTCTGATTCACAAGTCGAATCAGCTACAGTCTCCTGTTTGGAACTCTTCCAAGTGATTGCCCCTCCATTTAAGGTAAAGACCCAACCCGACTTAGAGCGGAAGTTATCCCTATCAGTCTGAAAGCTAGCATCACTATACCCTACTACTCTCAAGTCATCACTCCCACCAAGGGTAAGGATCCAATCCTTAGTCCTCCGCAGGTACTTGAGAATATTCTTTACCGCAGTCCAATGAGCCTTGCCAGGGTTCCCCTGATATCTGCTGACCATGCTCAAAGCGAAGGCCACATCAGAACGAGTACAAGTCATAGCATACATGATCGAACCAACAGCAGAAGCATAAGGTAATCGACTCATCTCAGCTATCTCATCTTCTGTACTCGGGCTCTGAGCCTTGCTCAGTTTGGCATTGCTTTGGATCGGTAATTCTCCTTTCTTGGAATTCTGCATGTTGAACCTTTTCAACACCTTATCCAAGTAGATACTCTGACTAAGTCCAATTAGTCTTTTACTCCTTTCTCTTAATATCCTTATCCCTAGGATATAGGTAGCTTCTCCAAGGTCCTTCATAGCAAAGCACTTCCCAAGCCAGGACTTAACCTCCTGCAAGGTTGGGATGTCATTTCCTATGAGTAGTATGTCATCCACATACAGTACCAAAAAACTAACTATACTCCCACTAGCTCTGACATACACGCAGGACTCATCTTCACTTCTTGAGAAACCAAACTCTTTGACCTTCTCATCGAAACAAAGATTCCAACTTCGAGATGCTTGTTTCAATCCATAAATGGATTTCTCAAGCTTGCACACTCTATTGGGGTACTCTGCACTGACAAAACCTTCTGGCTGATTCATGTAAACATCCTCAGCTAACTTTCCATTAAGGAAAGCGGTTTTGACATCCATTTGCCATATTTCATAATCATGAAATGCAGCAATGGATAGCATAACCCTAATAGACTTAATCTTTGCTACTGGTGAAAAGGTTTCATCATAATCAATACCCTGAGTCTGAGTAAACCCCTTCGCAACCAGTCGAGCCTTATAAGTGTGCACCTTCCCATCCATGTCGGTCTTTTTCTTGAAGATCCATTTGCACCCGACTGTCTTACGGCCTGGTACATTGTCAACCAAGTTCCAAACTTGATTGCCATACATGGACTGTATCTCGCTGTCCATAGCCTCCTTCCATTTAGCAGACTCTGGGCCTGCCATGGCTTCCTTAACACTGTTAGGTTCATCCAGATTTACCAGTGTACTGTCACTGATAAATGTATCACCTTCCGTAGTAATATGAAATCCATAATAAAACTCAGGTGTGTTCCTAACCCTTGTGGAACGCCTCGGAAGTATAGACTCGTCAGCTGGATCAACAGGAATTTCCTCCTCAAGTTGATTGCTAGTGTCTGAGGTTCCTTCACCAATCGAGTCTTGAATTTCTTCAAGGTCAATTTGCCTCCCACTGTCTCCTTGGTTTATAAATTATCTCTCTCGAAAGACCCCTCTCCTAGCCACAAAGACCACATTCTCACTGGGTCTGTAGAAGAGGTAACCAAAGTATTTTTGTGGGTAGCCGATAAAAATACACCTTTCACTTCGAGGTTCGAGCTTGTCATGAGTCTCGCGCCTCACGAAAGCCTCGCAACCCCAAATCTTGATGTGGTCCAAATTGGGAACTTTCCCAGTCCACATCTCATGAGGTGTTTTGGCAACCTTCTTTGTAGGGACTAGATTAAGGATGTGGGCGACAGTCTCTAAGGCATACCCCCAAAAAGAGATTGGTAGCGAAGCTCGACTCATCATAGAGCGAACCATGTCCAACAAAGTTCGATTGCGCCTCTCAGCTACACCATTCAGCTGTGGTGTCCTGGGAGGTGTCAATTGTGAGACAATCCCACACTCCTTAAGATAGTCGAGGAACTCAGTACTAAGATACTCACCACCTCGATCGGATCGAAGCATCTTAATGTTCCTGCCCAATTGATTTTCTACTTCCTGTTTAAACTCTTTAAACCTTTCAAAAGTTTCTGACTTATGTTTGATTAAGTAGACATAACCATATCTACTAAAATCATAAATAAAAGTCACATAATAGCGATTAGCATCCCTTGTGGCGGTTTTGAATGGTCCACATACATCAGTATGTATAAGGTCCAACAAACCCTCACCCCTTGCACAAGTACCAGTGAAGGGTGATTTTGTCATTTTTCCAAGTAGACAAGACTCACAACTATCATCCGACTTGAGGTCGAACGACTCCAAGACTCCATCCTTTTGGAGATGGCCTATGCGTTTCTTGCTTACATGTCCAAGACGACAATGCCACAAAGATGCTTTATCCAAGCTAGTAGAAGAATCAATACATAATACATTATTTCCTAAATTATCTACAACCGATACAGCTTCATACACACCATCACTAGGTAATGCTTTAAAATAAAGAACATTATTAAAGAAAGCATTAATACTACCAACTTCATTATCAAAAGAAAAGGTAAAACCTTGTTTGTACAAAGCATGAAAGGAAATAATATTCCTCGCCATTTCAGACGAGTACACACATTTATTCAAATCTAACTTTAACCCACTATCTAGCAACAAAGTATAAACTCCAATCTTGGTAACAGGTGCAACCTTCTTGTTCCCCATGATTAAGTTTATCTTTCCGTGCTCCACATCCTCACTTCTTCTTAGGCCCTGCAAGTCACAACAGATGTGAATACCACAACCTGTATCAAGAACCCAAGAATTAGAATATGGTGAGTTATTAGACAATATAGTGTAAATACCTGCATGGGATGGTTTCACTTTCCCATCCTTGACATCCTGCAAGTACTTTGGGCAGTTTCGCTTCCAGTGCCCCTTATTTTGACAGTAGAAGCATTCAGCATCCTTAGGGATGGCAGAATGAGTGATAGAACCACCTTTGGTTCCAGATGAGGAGCCTTCAAGGGACTTTCCCTTGGTACCCTTCGAAGGGTGCTTCCTCTTTTTCCCTTTGCCTTGCCCGATAGCCAAAACAGGGGTAGTAGTAGGAGTAGGAGTAGCAACCGACTTACTCTTAAGACCACTTTCGGCAGTCTTCAGAAGTCCTTGAAGCTTACTGAGTGTGACTTCCTCCTTGTTCATGTGGTATGTCATACGAAATTGATCATAACACGATGGCAAGGAGTGCAAAATGATATCAATTGCCAACTCCTCAGGGAAGTTCACATTCAGTTTCATTAGACGGTCCACATACCTTTGCATTTTCTGCATGTGGCTCGTGATTGGTTCGCTATCCTTCATACGGGTAGTGATCATGGAGGAGATTATTTCATACCGCTCTTGACGAGCACTCTGATGGTACCTTTCCATCAGATCCTGATGCATCTCAAAAGGGTAATAGTCCTCATAGGACTTTTGGAGTTCAGCTGTCATGGTGGCCATCATGATGCATGCCACCTTGGTGGCATCTCTTTCATGTGCCTGATACTCAGCGACCTCCTCAGGAGTAGCAGTGGACTCATCAAACTCCTTTAGCTCCTTATCGAGGACATATTCTTTGTCCTCGTAACGAGTAACCATCCTGATGTTCCGGATCCAATCCATGAAGTTGGAACCATCAAAGATGACCCTCCCATAAAGGTTCATGAGGGAAAAGGAGCCAGTAGGGTTAGAGCCCGAAGCTTTGTTGTTGGAAGACATCTGAAAAGAAGAAAACAAGTTTAGATTAGATATATCGAATCCTTAATAATACACCCAAATGTAATATTAAGGCTAGGATCCAACACAATATATTATAACTTAGAAGAGGGATGTCGTAATCTAAGCTATAATATATTTGAAGGTAGGTGAATGACGATTCACCAATTTCCACCATGAAAACGAAATGAATTATTAGGTTTAATTGGTTTTGAAATTCCTAGATTCCTTTGAGATTCATTAAACTTTTCAATGGCATGTTTCAATCTCGATTGTGCCCTTCAAGTTTTGTGACTGGGATGCCGAGGATCACAAAACAAGGTGTGAATAACCATGCAAATTCACTTGGTACCCTTAATATTATCACCTAATCAATGTGCCGGTTAACCACACACGTTCCACCGATCTATGATAAACATTAAGTCACCCTTCGTGATCCTTACTAGTCCAAGTTAGTGTGCCGGTTAACCACACACGCTCCACCAACGACTTGGTAAGGTACAAAGTGTGAATTTCATGGGTTAGCACCATATTCACATTTTCCTAAAGTAACTAAGATTGGGAATTTATAAAAGGTTTAGTTACTTTATTATATTCATCATACTTTTAATGAGAATTTATAAGTCCTTGTCCTACCCGTTCGGCTAACGACCCTCCACCAGTCACGCAAGCGGTGGGTGAGAGTGGACACCCATTAAGTTGCCATTTTATAGGCAACAACCTTATACCCACCTTATAGACTGGCTTCGTGAATGAGGCGTACTAGCGGTAAGACGACTTTGATCTTATACATATATATAATAATTAACCATTAATGTTATAAATAGTATAAGGGTTGAATTTTAACTTTTAAAACTCTAAGGGTTTGGAATTAAAGTATATTAAAGTGTGTGTAACTTTACAAATTCCAAAACTTGAGGACAAGTTTTGAAACTATTCAAAACTTTTCATTTCATAACTTATGAATTAAAGGTTCATAAAAATGAAGACTCTTCATTTCCATGTAACTTATGTGTTTTAAGTGTGTGTTTAAAAGAAGTGACCTTTGGATATCCATAACTTGAGGACAAATTATGGACTCCATTAAAACACATAAATGATCAAGAATTAATCCTAAACAATTCAGCAAATAATTCCTATCATCTTCTAAATTCATAAGAACATGAACATGATCATCAAAGTTTCAAGAATTATATGAACACATACAAAGCATGAAATTTTTATATAAGCTATTGTAAATGGATTAGAACAACCATTACACCAACTAAAACAAGTTTTAAAACACCAAAACAGTTTAGGGTAGTGTTTCTAGTCCATTTCCAGCAGCAAAAGTCGAAAATCTGCATTCTGAGGCTCCTACTCGTCGAGTGCACGAACCTACTCGGCGAGTAGGATGAGTTTACACATGAACTCGGCGAGTCCCCCCATGGACTCGGCGAGTTCATCAGTCAGACAGCAAAAATCGACTTTTTATCACTATTTTGCATCAAGTATCAAACAAACAAGCCTAGGCTCTGATACCACTGTTGGGTTTTGAGCATTCTAACACTTCCTAAGTGTATATGCAACCCTATTAAACCTTGGATCTATGTTTGTCTAAGATACATGCAAAATATTATTTTCCAAGGTTTATAACCTATCTAGCATGGCATGGGGTACTTTTAACCATAAAAGAACTAGATGAATTACATACCTTTTGTTGATTGTTGATTCCTTGGAGTTTGAGAGCCAAGCACCAATAATGTGAATGCCTCAAATGGAAATCATAAATCACCACAAACTTGGAAAATGTATGAGAGAGTATACTAACTCTTGATTTTGGCCACCACACTTACACACACATTAGTGTCTTTTCATGCAACATAAGCTTGTTTATATAGTGTACATGGTTAGGGTGAAACCCTAATAACCCATGTCTTTTCCTCTTCCAAGGATCCATGGGTAAAAGCTCCATGGACTCCCATATAAGCTTAGCACATTCCCAAATGAGTGTTAGCCCACACTATATAAATATAATAGCCCATGATTTAATTAGTCTTCCTTTTAATCACTAAATTAATTCATAATTAATTCAAGATTAAAACTAATTAAGTAACATGACTTTATATTAATATATTATAACTTATAATATATTAATAAATCGTAAGTATACAACTCTCATAAAATTATCCATAACTAGTTTGGGTGAAGTGCAACCCAAATGGACCATGCTGGGTCGGGTCAAGTATATACCAAATAAGTTATGGACTTAGACACCTTATCCAACAAGGTTTTCTAGGGAGTTTTGTATAATTTATGAGTAGTTTGTTGATATGTACTTTCATATTATGACAATTAATGCTATGTACATTCTTTTGGTTTAATATACGAATATATAGTAATTTATTTGATAATTAATTACATGATGTTGTTACTTGATTAGTAAATACGTTGTGTTGTTAATAAGGGACTAAAAGTGTAAAAGTTTGGAATGATGTTTGAATGATGTTTGAATAATGTTTGAATAATGTGTTTTGGACTTTCAATATTAGTGTTTATATTGTATTGTGATTATAGTTGTATGTAGCAAATGTTTGTTCTTTCCTAGTATTAAATACATATAAAATGCAATTGTAAAAGGCATAAACATACATGTATTTTATTTTAGATTTGGTGATTTGGTTTTATATCAACTAGTGGAGAACCCATGCTTTGCATGGGGTAAAATTGTAGAGGCATAAACATAGGGACTAAAAGTGGCAACAAAGAAAAAGTATTGTGGCTAAAATCAAAGTAAAAAAAGTTACTATAAACATAGGGACTAAAAGTGGCAACAAAAGAGAACTATTGTGTCTAAAATCTAAAGTAAAAAAGTTTACTGTTAAAATCTTGTTCCACTTTTAATATATATATTAATACATGAATATATACTAGTAATTTGGTGAAATGTTAATATAAATGTATTACATTATGGATTATGATATATATGTTATTTTTATCTTTTTCATTTCAACAATCAAAAGTCCACTGTTACCTAGCTATAAAAGGTTATAATATTTGAATAATGTGTATTGACACAAATACCCTTAGTATTCACATATTTGGAATGATTTCAGGGGCAATTTGGTCTTTTTGCACTCTAAATTGTTAAGGCGCCATCATACCTCTAACGTCACGCCGACGTTCCAGTTCTTCAACCATTCCGCACATCTCAACTTTTCCGGATGATAAATCTGCATACAACCACTAAAACCCCCAAATCGTCAAAGGATAATCGTTCTCAGAAACGATTTTATCCGATAATAGAGACTCCTGTACTCCTCTCGACCAGATCAGCATAAAGTAAGTTTTTTTCCATACCCTGTTACATTGTCTTTCATAGTTACGCTTAATTTAAAAAATAAAATTGAAATCAACTACTCCAATGTGTATTTTGTAAGTAGAATGTCGAATACTAGAAGTCGTCGTTCGTTAGATGATCTCCCACTAGAGATTTTGAGTCGGATATTTGTAGTATTAGGGGCAGAATCTGCGAAAGACATCGTCTCTGCAAGACTTTGGTAATTCTCAATAAACATCAACTAATGAATGTATATTTGATGAAATACAACTTTATTTATTTGTTATTTACTGTGTATTTAAATATTTGAAGTTCAATAAAGATGTATGAAGCGGGGGTGATCTTCAAGTGTACAGAACAACATGTATTGACATATTTGAAGGAATGGATCCCAAAAATCTGAAAGTTGATTTATTTATACGCATATGTGCATTGCATAATAACATTGAAGCCATGTTCAGACAATGAATTGTATGTGTAGTTTCAGTAATTATATGTAATCTATACCATTTATTAATATTTAGTGTCATTGATGTTATATATTGATATTGTTATTATGTCAACAAGATGAGTGCTTTTATTATGGTAATTTGATTTAGGATTGACTTTGTTGAGACAAGCAGCAGATGAAGATCATCTTGAGGCAATTTATTTGCTTGGAATGATCTACATTTCAAGAGGGCCTCATCAATGTTATGAAGGTATGTATATATGGTATATATGTATATTATATTATATATATAGTTAATTAAGGCATGTTTGTAGTTTGGGGTTAGTATTTAGTTGTGTTGTGTTGTATAATATTTACTGTTGTATTGAAAAGGATACATTGGATTAATTGATGGATATTTTAATGTGTAGGTTTACAATTACTTGATGCCTATTTTGGTTGGGCAGTTCCGGATGATGGGGAGTAGACGGGTGTTGTTGATAGTGCCAAAGAGTTGTTACGGTCTATTGATGTTGTTCATAGACTTACAACGAATAACATCACATTCCAATGTGAAGACCCACGTCATTTTGTTAAAGGTGCATTTACAATAGGCCATGAAGAGGATGAGGATCGACAAAGATATTGCATGGTTTGTCATTGGTATGTAGATTATGGTAGGTTTTGTATATTTCTTAAAAATATAAATGGTTGATAATAGATTGGACATTGAATATTAGTGTTTATATTGTATTGTATATGAAGGTGTATACTACTATAATTTTATTTTGGTTTTATGTTTACATCATTCAGTTAAAAGGGCATTCTAGTCATTTTTGCTTGCTATGTTGTTTGAGTAGGAAGAAGTATACGTAAAACCCATGTTATTTTTGTGATGAAGTATAGTTAATGGAATTAAAAATAAGTTTGTAATGAATTCGTTATTAAGGAAAATAATCTACATAGATTATATACTTTACCATGCCCGGTTTTAAGGGTATGCAAGAGGTGCAACCGCACAAGCCCCGGAAAAAATAGGGCCCGCGTTCTAATAAAATTATATGGTTAATTAGTCATTATATACTATGTTTTTCAAGAAGTTATACACAACTTGATTAGCACAACTGGCTTAACCGCGCCCTTTTCTAGCATAAGCTTAAGTTCGAGTCCGCTTGCCAGCAATATCTACTTTTATAATTCATTTTTAAATTTTTAGCCATTAGTTTATGCCACATATTACCAATTCAAAAACATTTCATTCAAACCATATCTTACAAAATCCATTGATCATAATAATAATTCATCCATAGAATAAGAAAATTAATTATGCATACAACATCCCAACAAATGTCGTCACAAATTAGCTACGCGTTTTGTTCCATAGCAAAACAAGCAAACGAAATCATATTCCATAGCAGAATTCCCTGGCAAAATACCTATGAATGATACTTACATAGCAAATCATCTATGGAGTTGGTTTCCGTCACAAACTCCGTTGCATAGTAACCACGATAATTAATTCCATAGCAGCAGTACAACGAAAAGTTATTTCGTAACAAATGTCGTTGGAAAATTGCTACGAATTTTTGTTCCATAGAACTATCGGTAGCATAATACCAACGGATATGGAGTCGGTAGCATTTTCCCTAGCAAGTCCCATTCTCACTACCAGAAATAAAATCTGTATACAATGTAATAGCAACATTGTATGGAACGACATTCCATAGCACGATCCATTGCAGATTAACAACGAAAATATGTTCCATAGCGACCTTCCCTAGCAAAATCGCGTTTTTCTTGTAGTGATAGCATTCATAATATACATGTTCTTTAACCATTAAGCACCCATGTTTCTACTAGCTAGATTTGTTCCCCATGTCTCTCATTACGTTTACATTAAATAAGTATTATACCATGCTCTTCTTTTGAATAAACAATTGAAAGTACAATGCCTCTCATTACTTTACAATAAAGTATATTAAAAGCCATACTCTTCCTTTTCTACTCTTACTTTATAAAATAATAAAAGAAAGAAGACAAAACCTTTATTTTTTATAAACCAAGTTTATAAAATATAAACTTGAACTTTTTGGTAAAAGACAAAAGGAATTCATCTAGTCTAAAATGTTGTGCATGGCTTATAAATTCATATCATATGAATTATATATAATGTTACTTGCTAATGAAAATTATTATTTCCTAGAAATAAATAATTTTTAATTTAATTATAAGAGTTTATTGAATATTTATTAAAATCAGTTTCTAATAAATAATCAATTATATCAAGGTGTTGTTAATGTGACCCTACGCAGTTAAAGGAAAAAGGCTAGCACATATCTTCAAATTCTTAAAAAAAATTAGCCTTTGAATTCGAAGCCTTTATCCTAAACCAAGTTCCTAGGGAAGATAATGTTGAGGCAGATTCCTTGGCTAACCTGTGATCTTCCCTTAGGATCCCATCAGAGATAAGGATTCCAATAATCCATGTAATGATCCCAGTGATTGAGGATCCCGCCAAAAGATCAGAAGATCCCAACAACCGAGATCAAACATCCAGCATTGCAACAATCCAGGATCCTGACCCTCAACCCTCTCATCATGATCCTAGTAGACAAAATAATTAGGATCCTCCAAGATCTTGGATCAAACCCATCATAGAATACCTTCGAGATGGCACAATCCCAAAATAAGAGAAAAACGATAGATCTTTCAATATGAGGGTCTCACGCTTTATGATGATCCAAGGGATATTATATAAAAAGTCCATGACAGGTCCATACTTAAGATGTTTGGAAGATCACGAAGCTGTAGAAGTTCTAAACGAAATACATGGAGGAGATTGTAGCAACCATAGTAGGGTCAGATTGTTATGCTCCAAGATACTAAGGACATGGTACTACTGGCCAACAATGAAAAAGGATGCCTTATTGCATGCACAAAAGTGTGATGCTTGTCAAAGACATTGTAACATCCTTCATTAACCGGCTGAACCTCTATACCCTCTCATCACCTCCTGGCCATTCATGAAATGGGGGATGGACATAGTAGGAAAGTTACCTAAGGCACTAGGAGGAAAAGTCTTCATGCAAGTAATGACAGGCTATTTCTTAAAATGGATTGAGGCTGAGGCTTTTGTCCAAGTAAGAGATAAGGAGGTGGTCTCGTTTATCAAACATAATATCTTGACTAGATTCAGGATCCCGACGAAAATCATATGTGATAACGGATCCCAATTCATAAGTAAAAGAACTGCTGACTTTTGCACAAGTTGGGGAATTAAAATGATAACATCCACTCATTTTCATCCTCAAGCCAATGGTTAAACAAAATCTAGCAAAAAAATCATAGTCAACAATCTGAAGATAAGGCTAGATGAAAAGAAAGGCAGATGGGCTGAGGAACTTCCTTTCGTTCTGTGGGCGGACAAGACTGTATCAAAATAGCCACGGTTCAAACTCCTTATTCTTTGGTGTTTGGAACAGAAGCTGTGATCCCAACTGAAGTGATCATCTCTACAGCAAGATACCAACTCCAAGATCAGAAAAACAACGATGAGATCCTAGCCTAGGATCTCGACATTGTTGATGAACTCAGGTTTCTTGCCAAGATCCGCATTGCAGCTCATCAACAAAGAATCACCAAAACATACAACAAAAACATAAAATTCAGAAGACTCCATGTAGGTGATTTGGTTCTAAGGAAAGCATTCCAAAATACCAAGGATCCTAGTGTAGGCAAGTTGGGACCCAAATAGGAAGGGGCATATCTTATCGATTCAAAAGTAGGAAAGGAAGCATATTGGCTAGCTACCCTCAAAGGGGATATCTTACCAAGATTCTGGAATGTCATACACTTGAAAGCATAGTTTACGTAAGTTAAAATCTTTCGCTCTCCAACAATATCTACAGTACACATTCTTTACCCTTTGCTTTTGTTTCGAATTCTTTTATTTATTTTTTAAGAACATTAATGATTTAAGCATCAGAGGGGCGTTATCCAGGCTAACGCCCACCCCCAGCTAACATTTGCAACATGGAGAAGCTCAAGGATCTCATTGTTGGATTAATGTCTAAGTCCATAACTATAATTGGTAAGACTTGACCCGACCCGGCATGGTCCATTTGGGTTGCATGGCATCATGCATTTGGAAATACTATAATGAGAGAAATAACACTTAAGGTTGGTTAATATATTATAAGTTCTAATATATTAATAAGGTTATTTAATTAGTATTGATCAAGAATTAATTTGGAATTAATTAAGTGATCAAAAGGAGACTAATTAAATATATGGGTTGATTGTGTAAATCATTCATTCTTATATATATGGGCTTGTGATCCAAGATTCCTTATGTTGGACTAAGTCCATGGGGTGACCCATGGATACTCCATGGAGGCTAAAATCCATGGAGCATAAGGAACGGGTAAAGTTATGAGTTACATGGTGTAACCCTAATAGCCACCATATAAAAGAATCCCATGGCTCAAGAAATCGTGCACTAATGTGTGAGTGTGAGGGCTAGACGATTTCAAGGAGTGTTCAAGTTTCTCTCAAGTTATTCCAAGTGTATTTGGTGTTGTGTGAACCATTTGAGGTGTCACACTTGGGGCACTAGGCACTCAAGCTTCATGAAGACATTCTACATCAAAGAGGTATGTATTCTATCTTGTTATATTTATTATTTTGTATGCTAGATTAGGATAATACCTTGGATGTTCATAATTGTATGTATAATAGAGAAAACATATATCTAAGGTATTTAGGGTTGCATGTACACTTAGGAGTGTTAGAATGCTCATAACCCATCAGTGGTATCCGAGCCAGATTTTGTTTTCTTGTTATACTTGCAAAATTAGCTGAAAAATCGAATTGTATTAGTTTAAAAGTTATGCTAATTACTTGAAAAAAAAATTGATGTGAATTATCTTTGTTCATATGAGTTTATTAGATTAATAGAAAAGTTAATTGATTATGTGTTTTCAATCCATTTTAATCTAAGAGTTGATTCTAAAATGTGTTTTTGTAACTTGTCCTCAAGTTATATGAAAAGTCACATTTAAGTTTCATAAAACTCATAAAAAGTTGGCAATGGTTACAAAAATGAAGAGTCTTGTCCTCATTAAATGGTTTTATGACTCCATAACTTGTCCTCAAGTTATGGAGGTTCAAGAGTCACTTCATTAAATGATAAAATGTGTGACCTTAATTAGTTCCATAAGTTACAAAAATAAAGAAAAGTTACATTCTTTTATTAGTTTAAAGTCTTCCATAACTTGTCCTCAAGTTATGGAACTTGAAGAGTTTTTTTAATTAAAACTACTTTAAACACATAAGTTATGGAATTAATTAGTTTTGAATATTTTCAAAACTTGCCCCCAATTTTTGGAATTTGTAAAGTTTTCCCCATGAATAATTTAATTCCAAGTTAGCCCTTAGAATTTTAAAAGTTAAAATTCAACCCTTATACTTTATAGTATTATAAGTTAATAATAAATATATGTATAAGAGCAAGTCAGTCTTACCGTTAGTAGGCCTCATTCACGAAGCCGGTCTATAAGGGGGTATAAGGTTACTGCCTATAAAATGGCAGTTTAATGGGTGTCCACTCTCACCCACCGCTTCCTTGACTGGTGGAGGGTCGTTAGCCGAACGGGTAGGACGAGGACTATTATTTCATGTTGGGTGAATCGTCATTCACCTACCTTCAAATATTTTATAGCTTGGATTACGGCATCCCTCTTCTAAGTTATAAAATAGTTTGTTGGGTCCTAGCCTTAATATTTCATGTTGGGTGTCATATTAAGGACTTTAAATCAACTATCTTGAATATCTCCCAAAAAGATGTCTGGTCTAGACATTTATGATCTTCCCAAATCTCTTGAAACAAGCTTTCCTAAATGAAGATGATGTCCCATGGATATCATACTTCTTTCACCTCCTCCAATTATTCTCCCTAACCCACAAGTTCCTAAAAATTTTAAGGTCACTCAAGCCCTATTGGCAAGGCAAGGTCTAGGTGTGATCACATCTTGGAGATGTAGTCACATATTGACAAGCCGAGAGAGTTGGGTGTCAAAGTCTTGAGAAAGTTGGTGGCTCAACTACTTTCTAAGTCACATAGTGAGTTCTTTTGGGAATCCTATGAAACAGACTAAGACAAGACCCTTAATGATCTTATCTATTTGATAAGATCAACTTCCTAAAACGCTATGGACATTGACAATGATGACATTGGATATCCAGTAAAGCTCTCTCTTCCCAATGGAAAGGGATCGGCCATAGTCAACTCGGTTGACCCAATGGTAAAGAGAGAGGCGAAGTCTGAGATAGTCCCATTATCAAGGGTCCATAGGTAACTATTGCCAAAGGAAGGGGCATTGGTTACGAAGCTGCCAAATTTACCTAAGGATGTTAAAGTCAATAAGTTTGGCTCTACTTCAGGTAAAGTCCATTGTCTAACTCTATTAAGTACATGTTGATTCTGATCGCGAAGATGGATTTCAATCGCATGGTTCGGTGATCAGAATTTTGGGCTATTACTTAAGAGTTATGATATTTATATTGCTTAGGAATAGATAACAACAAGGTTTTCATATGGATTGTAAGGATAAGTTTTTCCGCAAAGTTTTAAAATAAAAGAAAAAGGTTTTGATTTTATTTATTTTAAGTATCCTTACAATGGCATTTGTGAAAAGTTGTTGCTTATAAGATTCCATTGATAGCAATATTGGAAAAATGGATTTAATTCTTTCGGTTGTGGTAGTGTCTAATATTACCAAATAAGGAAAGATTCTCATCACCCACGGCTCAATTGGACCGAAACTTGGAATCATGCAAGTTGTATAGTATGATGAATGAGAACTTTCAGCTTGGAAAATTAAGACTAATTCCTTATGTGAATAAGGAAAGGACTAAGGGATCGAGTACACATTCTTGTGCACTGGTCAAGTCCACCACAAAAGATCAAGAAGACTATTCGTCATGATTTACTTAAGTTCAGTAAATATGGTTGTACTTATAAGTTTAAGTATAAGTCTGTAGCATTGGAGAAGTTTCAATGTGAGACAGAACGAATAAGAAGAATCAAAGTATGGCAGAAAGATAAAAGTTTCTCAAAGCTGAAAAGATGGGAGAGTACTTTAGTATCATGCTTATGATCATCTTAATGATTAAGATACCATATCACAATTGGTCCTCTAAAGTCATCGTAGTGCATTCTTATGACTAAGAAGAGGAGTCATGAATTGTTGAAATGGTTAAATCAAAAAGATGAGTCATACTTCGTTCCAAAACAATTCTTAGAGTCATACTCCAAGATTGTAACTTGAGTGACATATCTTAAAGAGGGTTTGTTAACACTAGTCAAATGTAAGAGTAAAAGGTTATCTACTCTTGTACATTTGAAATTGGTAAGTTGTGATGTTTTGGATAAAACAGAGACCAACTTAGGCCAATTGTGTAAAGTGTTAGTATTGATAAAGAATCCGCACTATCTCTTGAATATTTGACAAGGGAGTCTTATATGTCAAGAGGACAGTGGGAGTCTTAAAGCTCTTGAAAGTTTCAAGACTTAATCAAGAATAAAACCTAAAGTCCTTCACTAGCACACGACTTGAGGTTTATAACCTATCGTGTTGAAATTTTTGTGCCTATTCAAGTTGGCTTTGCATAGGAGTTCTGAGAGTTCTCAATTGGTTGCACAACTACCTGGAAGCAATGGCAGGCACCTGAGCTGCCAAATGGCAAGAATTTAAGATTGCACAAGTTTAATCAATATGAGTTTGGATTTGTCACTAACCTTGTCTTGTGATTATGGTTTTGACAAATTCACATGGATAAGAACACATACACTATTAAATCTAAGTGTCATAAGGTTTCTCTCCGATTCATGAAAATGATGGTGAGGAAACACTTTCACTAAGTAGATTTTAGCTAGATAACAATTGTGATATTTGCATTCTCAAAGTCGTTAGTGGAGCGTGTGTGGTTTACCGGCACACTAACATGGACTTGTGAGAAGTGGCAAAGGTCTAAACAATTGAGACTATGATTACGGCATCCCTTTTCATAGTTCTAAAATTGTTTAGACACACATGTGAGCTATCTAAGAGAGGTGTATGATTTTGATAAAGTTTTATCAAAACAATCTAGTATCAGAAATCTGAACTTTGGTAAGAAAGTCAGCTGATTTCTGAGTACATGTCAAAGCTAGTGGGAGCATAAGTGTTATGCTAATAATCATCATGTTAGTGGGAGCATGATAATTATGACAAAGGTTGAAAGTTAGCAATGTTAATTATAGAAAACAAAAGTTTCAATTCGTGAGGTTGCAGGGGTTGAAAAAGTTGTTTTGCTATAATTAAGGGAGAAGAAATTATACTTCATTTCAATTCTAAAAGCTTAGATTGAGATTTTTATCGTATTTAATCAAGGATATATATATATATGAATTTCATGTTGGAATGGCTCAACATAAGGAAATTCTATATATGGGTCCATTATTTGCGTTCTAAAATTCGATTATGATTACGGCATCCCTTTTCATAATCTGAATTTTGAGAACTTGGCAAATTGAAATGGAAATATTATAGCAAAAGACTGGTTTAGTCTTTATGTGAGACATCATGAATCGTGTCCCATATGCTTCGGATATAGGATCGATTACATGTGCTATATTCATCCTTTCTAAAATTTTCCAAATGCCTGGGGCATTATGAAGGGAAAAGGTCTAGAATTGGATATGACTAAAATGATTAAGCAATTGTCGAGGACAATCTAAGGTTTACCAAAGATTGGTTGCTCAAGGACAGTTGGAAGTATAATGTTAATTCTGGAAGGACCATATTGACATAATCTGTAAGGGGGCAACTCTTGTTCAGAAGTGATAGTCAAAATGGAATATGGAAATGTTTCAAAGTTAGAAATTATTCAATCTGTGTAAGATTAGGAAACTTAATGAAAGAAGGATGTTTCCAAGGAGCTGATCTCCTTTGGAATGCTCTGTAATGATTGTTGTCAAGTCTTTCTGACTTTGTGCATAATCATTAAGAGGATCAATGCATATAAGTTTAGAATCTAACAGATTTCAGTAAATGGCATGAATTTGGAATTCTTGCATTTGCAGTAAGGATTTGGGACTGTGAAAAGAGGATCATTGGAGTGATGTTCAATTGATCTATTTTACAAAGTAAAGATCATAGACAAACATAGTATGCATACTTGGTGTGTGGCATGACTAGTGTTTAGAAAACATAGTGTACATGCTTGGAGCATGGGACAACTATTGTTTTAAATTCAAGTATAAAGTTGATAAAACCGAAACAATGAATAATGAGTAATCAGTATGGTGATAAATAAAAGTGTTTATTTATATTCATAGGGTTTGATACCATATTTGATTCATTTATTCTTGTGTTTCACTTTGCATGTTTTGACTTCCAGAATAACTAAGTCGCTCTTCCTGAATGATTAAGTTATTCAAACCATCCACAGTCGGTCATATGTTGGAAGTAGATATGAATCAAGACTGTCATGGGTTGGTTTGTAGAGGTCCAGGTTGGTGGACAAAGTGGTGCTACAACACTCATGAGTGCTCATAAGTTCTGAGTATTGGATTCAACTCGCGCTCATTTGAATCACTTCATGGATTTTATCACGAGTGATCATGAGACGATAATATCTTATATTCTTCAAACCTAGAGATATGAGTTGTTACTATGAGTTGGTTATACATTGATTGCATGAAAACGCATTGGTAACTCGATGTTATAAAACGTGCCTTTGTGTATGATTCAACAAGTAGTAGAACAAGCCATATGAGTCGAAGTTTATCCATTCCTTTTACCTTCGGGATAAAAGTAATATCTGTGGGCCCCTCGATGATTTAAAGATGATACATGTGAGTGTTTGGCCAAGCCAGGACTGATTTGATTTGTTCAATCAGTCAGTCATCATAAATCGAAAATCGGGAAACAACAAATGGACAGAGAGAATGATTGATAATCCATGTCTCGGTCCATATGATATCTAGAATGGAGGAATATATGATCCCTTATCTAATGGACAAGTCATTGACAAAGGTCAGAGTTCATCGACAAGGTCAGAGTTCGACAGAAGCTTTTGAGAGCTACGATTGCTGATCGGTTCCTGAAGTCATACGCAATAATAGTTTTACACTTATGCAAGTGGGAGACTGTTGGATTAATGTCTAAGTCCATAACTATAATTGGTAAGACTTGACCCGACCCGGCATGGTCCATTTGGGTTGCATGGCATCATGCATTTAGATATACTATAATGAGAGAAATAACACTTAAGGTTGGTTAATATATTATAAGTTCTAATATATTAATAAGATTATTTAATTAGTATTGATCAAGAATTAATTTGGAATTAATTAAGTGATCAAAAGGAGACTAATTAAATATATGGGTTGATTGTGTAAATCATTCATTCTTATATATGTGGGCTTGTGATCCAAGATTCCTTATGTTGGACTAAGTCCATGGGGTGACCCATGGATACTCCATGGAGGTTAAAATCCATGGAGCATAAGGAATGGGTAAAGTTATGAGTTACATGGTGTAACCCTAATAGCCACCATATAAAAGAATCCCATGGCTCAAGAAATCGTGCACTAATGTGTGAGTGTGAGGGCTAGACGATTTCAAGGAGTGTTCAAGTTTCTCTCAAGTTATTCCAAGTGTATTTGGTGTTGTGTGAACCATTTGAGGTGTCACACTTGGGGCACTAGGCACTCAAGCTTCATGAAGACATTCTACATCAAAGAGGTATGTATTCTATCTTGTTATATTTATTATTTTGTATGCTAGATTAGGATAATACCTTGGATGTTCATAATTGTATGTATAATAGAGAAAACATAGATCCAAGGTATTTAGGGTTGCATGTAAACTTAGGAGTGTTAGAATGCTCATAACCCATCACTCATCAACTACGAATAGTGACTGATCATCTCTCATATGATTAAGGGTACTTTATCCCCTCTAAGGTTTAAAGAGTTAATTACCTATTTCACACGACTCTAGGTTTCTAGACCTCGCATGGACGCATGATGTCTTATTATGGGATGTGAGTAAGGGGATCATTTCACGCTTAGTGAATTGGCAACCCTATTATTTCTAAACATATGTAAAGATCCTAACGTTTAATCAAAGGCTTATAACATTGACATGTTATCCTAATTTGGGATCTTCCCCAGTAAATGCCTAAGGCTTATAACATTATCATATTATATTACGAGTTGGAATCTTCCCCAATTATTTTATAAGGTGAGATCTTCCCTAGTTATCTTCTAAAGTTAGGATCTTCCTTAGTTATTTTCTAAAGGTGGGATCCTCCCTAGTTATTTTCTAAGTTGAGATTTTCCCCAGAATATCGTAAGCCAAGATTTTTCCCAATATTATCTAAAGTGAGTTTTTCCCCAGTGAAAGCTAAGTGACGATCTTCAACAAATTCCTAAGTTGGATCATCCAAAAAAGGATCCTCCATATACAAGAATGCAGGAAACTAAAAGTCTTACAACATGAAACTTCTATAAAAAAGATAGAAGTCTAAAAGAAAATTCTGTAAACCATGAATACACCTAAGGATCATAAGGTTTTATCTATCCTTACTATTTTCGTTACAAGAAGACTCTCCTATGCTATAACTAAATGCTTATCTTTTCTAAGGATCCTAATTGTTTTAAGATATTAATTAAATCATCTCGGATTATCAGGATCCCAAAAATTTCTTATAAAACCAGAACCTTTTAGGATCCTAATCGTCTGAGGATCCTTATGAAAACCTAACCTATTTTGATGCTATAATCACATCAACCATGCAAAACAATATATAAATAACCATAGAATTCAAAGGGTTGCCCATCAACCACACAAAAAATTAAAATAAAATATTGTCTTACACACAAAATATTAAAAAGTTTTTAGAACTTATCAAACTTAATCCTAGGCTTAATCACCCTCGACTGGGACCTTCTCTGTCTTCTTCTTCTTCTCTTCCTCTTCATTCTTCTTTTCTTCTTCTCCCGTATTCCCTACGGGATCCTAACCAACATTGACAAGCCTACCGGTCAACTTATCCAGAACGTCACTCCACCCAACTACATCCCAGGGCCCCGAATTCTTGATATCCTCTGCCAGTTTGATCTTTGCCTCCCAAACCACCTCGGCAGCACTGCTCCTGGCCTCAACAATTACTTCTTTAATCTCTGCTACATGCTCCTCTTCTTTCTCTCCTTTCTCCTTAACCAATTTCTCCACCCTCTATAAAAGCTCCTTATTGGCTGTTTCTTGTCCCTTTAAAGCTTTTTCCACCTGGTCAAGCATGGCCTTAAGATCCTCGGTGGAATGAGAAATATGGTCAGCCACCTGTAAAAGACATTGGTGAGGAAACTAAAGGCAGGTATAAGAGAACACAAGGATACTTACAGATTGCAAGAAGGAAATAAACTTCTTCAACGCCTCATCCGCTTCAAGGTTCTTCAGGTTAAAAACCTAATATAATTTCCTCTTTTAGGATCCTAGAGTCTTAACAGTCAGGTCTATGGGAGCTTTCTTGGGAAGGAGAGTAAATGAGGTCTTTTATTTCTTGACCACCATTTGGTCACTGGACATGGCAGAGTCAATATCGGCGTGGGTAAACTGAGCACCAAAATGTGTAGACTTAAATCCTAAACAAGGCAAAAGAGTTTTATCAGTTCAGGATCCTTCATAAAAACTGAAATAAAATCGAGAATCCTTACAAGCTGACATGGGGATAATGGCAGTTGAACTCCCTTGATGGCTAAGTTGATTGAGCTTGAATGATCTCTCAATCTCAAGCTGAGCAAACAAACTTTCAATCCTATCTCCAGTGTCTTCGATAGGAGGGACGAGCTCTTCAAACTTGAAAGCTTCAAAAAATCAAACAAACTAAGGAGTGTGAATTCCAGGATCCTTAGTATAATAATATGAAATCCTTCCCTGTTTAACCCAAGACTTTGGTAACAAATTTCCATCAGGAATGGAGTCGCGTCTCACGAAGAAGTAATTTCCTTTCCAAGCGTCATCATTATGCTTGTACTTCAGAATGAGGGGTGACTTATCGGTTTTGACTTTAAGTAAAAAATGAGAGATCCCGAAGGTCGAAAGATCATAGACATAAGCTAACTTGTTCAAACTAATGTTATGACCCATGGAGTGGTTCAACCGATCAATCCAGTAGATGATCCTCCAAAACCGCTTGCATGGCTTGAATGTACAAAATTTTGGTAATCTCAAAGAACTCGAAAATGATTCTAGGAAAAGGATAAGAAAGACATAGGGAGAAAGGATATTTAGGAAAGCAAACCCAAGAGGAAGAAACAAATTATAGCTGGATCTTGGCATCGAAGGGTCTGAAAACGGTGCCAACAGGAAAAGCCCCAACCTATTTCAAAGCTTCGATGTCGTTATTGTTAAAGGAGTAGGTTTCCTCTTAAGACAAGGCCTTTTGATCCACAAAATCATCATCGGGAACAGTGATGATGCTTGTGCATGAGCAAGTTGCTTTCTTTCCCATGACTAAAGACGAAGAAAATTAAAGAGAAAGGGAATAGGGAAAGTACCTTCGAAGATATTCAACGATGTCTGGAAGGGAGCTAAAAGAGTAAGGCATAATCAAGAACCTAAATGCCCTATTTATGCCAGAATCATGGAAGGGAATAAGGGTGATTTGACAGATAATAATGTCTATTTCAACGACTAGAAATCTATCCGTTGGGATTTAAATTTCCCTATCCGTTAAAACTTGAAAGTCTTTACTTTTCTATTTAAATTATACCTTTAAATATTTAGAAACTAACTTGAATATTTCATGGGTATAATTTGAGGGCAATTTTTAGGGACAAGATCCTCAACCTTATTCTGGATCTTGGATCTTCAAGAACTTTTAGGATCCCGAACATACCTCAGGATCCTGACCATTATTATTATTATTATTATTATTATTATTATTATTATTATTATTATTATTATTTTCTAGCACTTGAACGGATATATTTCTAGACTTTTTTCACATATGCAGAATTAGTCAACATAAGACTCATTCTCAACGAAGAAACACTTCAATCCAGCAAAAGACCCAGGAATACCAAGTCAAACCAACGTGTTCATCTTTATTCGAGAGGATCCCAGAAATATCAGACTTATTGTTACTTAGACTAGACTATAAATACACATGTACTTCGCACACTACACACACCTAGACTTACTAGAATACTTGTACTCGTATCTTCATCATTTCATCTGTAACTCATCTTTCAGTTAATACAAATTAACAAGGCAGATGATCATTATCTCATCCCAAGGCTTTGTGCCGGAGATTCTAGCAAAGATCAAGGGCTTTCCTTCTAAACCACCTATGAAATCTTATTCTAATTTCGACAAACACTTTACCAACAAACACCACATCCTCTTTCAATTTGGTTAATATCCACTTAGTCGATTTTTAACCAAGACAGTTTAGTTGATGAAAATAAAACTAACATTAAATAAGTACCGAAAATGTTATTCTACTAGTCTAAAAGAGTCATACATAATAGCTTTATGTCACTTCACGAACTTTAAGTATGTCATCTCTCACCAATTCTTGTAGAATCTACTTTTTAGCATTTCAGATTTTTGACTAACTTTATGTTACATTTCACCAACTCATGAACATACATTATTACTCAAGAATGTCGGGTTTCAGTCAAGTCACCAACTTCGAAACATACATTATTACATCAACATGTTGTGTTTCATATAGATAATTTTTTTTAATTGAGATAAGTGTTATCATTTTTAGGGATATCAACGGGGCAAAACGCGATGTGGTTGCATCCCCCGCCCCCACCTCCAAAATTATACCATTCACCCGCCCCCGCCCCAAAATCTCCAACCTCCCCACCCCCGCCCCTACCCTTAAATTCCCTGATTACTGCCAACCCTGCCCCCCCCCCTCCCCAGCGCCCCCGATTGATTCTGGGTTGTTTTTTTAAGCTAAAAAAATTGTTTTTTGGGTTAAAAGAAATAGTTTTTTGGGTACAGAATAGTTATTTATAGTATAATTTTCATATTTTAAACAAAAATGTTATAACATCGCAAAAAGTTATTCTAACAACTTAAAACTTAGTATTTTGAAGAATTTTGGAAGCTCAAAAAAAGTGTTATTATTTATTATATTTATACAATTAATATATATTAATATAAATAATATATTAACGGTGACCCCATTGGGGGTTTAGGGCGCGACTGTCCACCCTGCCGCTAATTTTTTTAAGAAATATCCCTCATATAGGATCGGGGTAAAATTTAATGTTGAGTTCGTCTTTGTGACAACCCGTCTTCTTGGTGAAGACAACCCTTTTCTTGGTGAAAGACAATTTGGAGAACTCTCTGTGTTATTTATTTTTTGTTCTTTGTTTGCTTAGATGAGTTTGTTTTTGTTCTTTATAGTTGAAGTGTATCCAATCGATACAAACCTTCAATTGGTATCAGAGTGGGTTTTTGATACACTCAAATAATCATGTCGATCTCTTTCAATTGAAAATCAACTGTTTGCAACAAGATCCCTTCGTTTGATAAACGTACCTTCACTGGTTGGAAATCAAAGGTCATGGAAGCTTTCGAGTTCATGAACTTTGATATGTTCGACATCATCAACAAATGTCATGTCGTCTCTATGCATCAATCATCCATTGATTGCGCATATGGCAGTAAGATGAAAGGGAAATTTGTACCTGGATATAATGAGGAAGACAAAAGAGTACTTAATCTCGATGTAAAAGCAAAAATTGCTATTGGAAACACTCTCCCTTATTCTGATTAAAGATTGTTTCGAAAATGTTTAACCGCACAAGAGATGATGATTACACTATCATCTGCTTTTGAAAAAGAAAACTCCTCAGATGATGAAGGTAAGTGGCTTGTGTTCCAGATCATTAAATTTCATGTTGACACTTCAGTTGACAGCGTTGAGGCTATGACGCTGATCATTCTCAAGCTACGGCAGACCTTAGAACAGAATGGGACGCTACATCAGCGTATCAGGTAAAAAATCTCGTTAATTACTCTTCTGTTGAAAACATCAAAAAATATGACATGATTGATCACCTTCATTTTGATTTATTGGTATCAAATAAATAAAGATCTTCTCTCAGTTTTGAGTTAAAGAAACTAAAAGGAAAACTCTCATTTTTTGAAAAATTTCTTTCTGCATTAAAAAAAGAAAACACATGTATCTCGCTGACCAATAATTTTCTTCACTCTGAGAAAGAAAAAGTTGTTGATCATGCTAGACGTATTCAACTTATTCTGAAGAATTGGGCCTGTTCCCACTTTAATGTCACAAGAAGTATTAATGCTTAGATTCAATATCAGTGTAAGAAAATTCTTGGAGGCAATATAGAAGGTGATGTTTCTTTAACCAAAGTTGTTGAGACCAAACAAACCTTCTATAAAGCTGATTGTTTAAAAGAAGATTTTGAGAATAGATTTGTAAGTTTTTATTTTATAAATCAAACTCTAATTGATACTCACTATTCCACTGATTCTAACGGTATCACCAAATGCGTTACTCAATTTTTTGCTCTGGATCCTTCTGATCAACCTTCTCATCGTGAGTATGTTCTTCCCTCCACTAAGATCTTGCTAAATTTCCTATATGTAATGGTGAAGTTCATTCCGTAAACGAAATTCTGAGCATTTTTCCTCAGTGCTCTGTTAACAATTATGAACATGAAGATAAATCAAAGTCCTCTACTTCTAATGACTCTGATGGGTTTTGAGCAAAAGAACATTCCTATGTGCACATGCAAAACCCTAAAGCTTTGGATCTAGGTTTCTCTATTGTACATGCAAATTTATCCAAAGCTTGTAAACCCTAAACTAGCATACAACAAAACCTATTGAATATCAAATAAACAAGTTAGATGAATACCTTGATTGTTGATTGTAGATCTTGAAGCTTTGAGAACCTTAGCACCCCAAATGTTGTGCCTCTAATGAATCAAAAACACCAAAAGCAATTGGATGAAGCAAGACAGAGAGGGGAGAGGGAAAAATCGGCTCCAAGACTTCTAGGGTTCAAGTGTTAGCCGAATTCCTATGTCAAAGAGGTCTTTATATAGGTGTGGAAATTAGGGTTTCAGTTTTTATCCTTATCTGGTTACTTAGCCACCAAGCAGCCCAAAGATAATTCTAGAACCCTTCCTTTGGACGAATTCCTAAGGCCTTATCCTTAGAATTCGTCCACCCTATACTCTAGGGTTTCCTTACCCAACTTTGCAACTATCACGTAATTACAAGTTCAGTCCCCTTAATTCAATTAACCTCTTTTGACCACAAAATTAATTCTTAATTAATTCTTGACCAATGTTAATTAAATAAATATGATTTCTCTTTTAATTTATTATTCTTATAATATATTAATAAACCATAATCACCTCTTTCTCTATTATTCATCTAGTCAAGTTACTTTGGTGAAGGCAACCCAAAAGGACCATGCTACAACCGGGTCAAGTACATACCAAATATAGTTAAGGGCTTAGACACTAATCCAACAGACTCCTCAATGATTCATGAGACTCATGACAAGGTATCATCTTAGCATACCATCGATGACATTCCTTGTTCCATAACTAAAACATGAACTCTTAAATCAACTTGTCAAAGTTCTTTGGATTCATCAGTTGAAAAGAAATCAAAATCTAAATTTAAAGGAAAGAATCCTGGAATCAAAGTTTGTTATCGATGTGGCGATGCTTCTCACAAAGTCAGCGAGTGTACTTTTGAAAAAAATTTCATTCACACTAACAACATCATGACTCATAATGATAAGTGGATGAAAAAGTGAAACTCGTTGAACGGTCTCCCTGATGATTGTTATATATCTTTTCTTGAGTGACCCATTACAAAGTGGATCATTGTGTATTATGTATATTTTTTAGGGCTTATTGTACATTTTAGTTTTAGGGTAAAGAACATATTTGGTATTTAGATAGCAGCTGCTCAAGTCTTTTCTGGAAGACTTCATAAAGAAGGATGGTCTGACTGTTACGTATGAATGGCAACGGAGCTATAAAGGGATATGGATCCATCAAGCGTAATTCTGTTTTTTTTCAAAAATGTCTCTTATGTGAAAGGTCTTCAACAAGAGAGAAGGAAAGGTTGTTAATCAACAGAATGTCCTTGTTCTGACTGCAAATCGACAGAATGACATTGATGCTTTGGATATGTTTTCTGCTGACAACTCTCTTCATTGTTGCTTTTTCTCTCGTTCTTAGTCTCATTTAAATTGGTTGTGGCACAAGAGGCTATTACATTTGAATTTCAAGAACATATCAAAGATCTTAGAGGATCAGCTTGTAAGAGGAATTCCTAAGATGCAGTTTGTCAAGGATAAGTTTGTGCTCAGCACGTCAAAAGGGAAAGAAAACAAAGTCTTCCTTCAAACCAAAGTCCTGCTCTTCCATTATCAAAACTCTTCATATTCTTCCCATGGGTCTTTTTGGACCAATTCCTATTAAGTCAAGAGCTGCGAAAAAATACACTCTTGTCATTGTGGATGAATTTTCAAGGTTTATGTGAGTAGTCTTTTTAAGAAAGAAGAATCATCCCACCGATGCAATCATTGCTCTCATCAAGCAATGGGAAGTTCTCTATGATCAAAAAGTAAGGCAATTATATGGTGATCATGGAACTGAATTTAGGAACTCCTCTCTAGAAGACTTTTGCTCAATCTCAGGAATTTCTAAGAACTTCTCTGCTATTAAAATTTCCCCAACAAAATGGTATGGCATAGAGAAGAAACATAACTCTCATCGAACCTGGGAGAATGATGGTCGTTGATGATGGTCTTCCTTTGTCATTTTGGGCTAAAGTTGTCAATACAATGTGTTTTACCAAAAACCAGTCCATCATTGTTAAGCGTCATGGGAAAAGTGCATATGTTTGGGTGTGGTTGTTACATTTTGAATCAAAGAGATCCACACTCAAAGTTTGAAGCTAAAGCTGATGAAGGAGTGTTTCTAGGTTATTCCAGTATATCCAAGGCTTTTAGGGTATTCAATATTTCAAGTCAAATTGTTGAGGAAACTGCTCATGTCTCCTTCGATGAAGACTCGTTCATTCATAATCGAGTTGATCACCCCTCATCAATACTGAATGAACTTAACCACAGTCCTTTAGACCTTTTTCTTAATTTCTTACCAATTGATGTTGAGCATGTTGTTCCCAATATTGATCAATTCATCAGCTCACAACCTATCTCTAAACATCAGCATGTCATCACTGAAGAAGCTGAACTATCCATTCAGGAAGACTTTACATAAAATAATACAAATGAAAGTTCTAATCAAAGAATTCTTTGAGATCATCTTGAATCTCAAATCATTAGAGATATAAATTATGGGATTCTCACTCGTAGTAGAGTCAGCAATAACGTTTGCATGTTTGTAAACTTCGTCTCAATTATTGAACAAAAGAATGTCACTGATGCCTTGAAATAAGCTGGCTAGATCAAGGCTATGCAGGATGAGCTGAATGAGTTTGAACGTCATCGTGTGTGGACTCTTGTTCCCAAGCCTCAAGGAAAGACTATCATTGGCACTCGCTAGGTTTTCATGAAAAAAATGCATGAAGATGGGATCGTCATAAGAAACAAAGCTAGACTTGTGGCTTAAGGTTTCTATCAGATGGAAGGGTTAGACTATGAAGAAACATTTGCTCTTATTGCTAGACTTGAAGCAATTCGTCTGTTTCTTGCCTTTGCTTCATTCAAGAACTTCAAAGTCTATCAAATGGATGTTAAGATTGGCTTCTTACATGGAGATATTCAAGAAGAAGTTTTTCTAAAGCAACCTCCAGGGTTTTGAAAGTGAAGATTTTCCATATCATGTGTATCGTCTTGATAAAGTGGCCTATGGTTTAAAGTAGGAACCTAGAGCATGGTATGACACATTGAAAAGCTATCTTCTTGCAAGTGGATACAACCAAGGAAAGATTGACAACACTTTGTTCATCAATCATTTAGGATATCACATCATTCTTGCTCAAGTGTATGTTGATGATATCATTATTGGATCCACTGATGAAAAGCTAAGCTCGGAATTTGCAAAGATCATGGCTAAGAAGTTCGAGATGAGCATGATGGGTGAACAAACTTTCTTTTTAGGTTTGCAGGTTAAACAATTGGTTGATGGTATTTTTGTTTGTCAAGGCAAATACATTGAAGATATGTTGAAGAAGTATGGTTTCTCTGATTGCAAGACAGCTAAGACTCTGATGTCCCCATCAGCATCTTTTGGAGCTAATCCAAATGGCACTAATGTGAATCAACCTCTGTATCGAGGAAAGATAGGCGCTCTGCTCTATCTTAATGCTAATTACCTTGACATTATGTTTTCTACTATATTGTATTCTTGTTATCAAGCCAGTCCTAAGGAATCTCATCTTCTCGCTATGAAAAGGATCTTTCGGTACTTAAAGTATACACCCAATCTTGGGTTATGGTATCCTCATCATTCTAAGTTCAAGCTGGTGGGATACACTGACTTCGATCATGGTGGATGTGGCGTTGATCGTAAAAGCACTTCCGGAGGAGCTGAAAGGATTGGAGATAGATTGGTAAGTTGGTCTAGCAAAATGCAGGCACCAGTAGTGTAACACCGTAAATTTTCAAACCAAATTTTTCAATTTAAAAACACATTTATCTCCATTATAAGATCACAAAAGGTCACAAAGTCAATTCATCAAATCTCATATCCAAAAACTGAACATATCAAAACTACAGGATCCTCTCAATACATAGCTCTTTCTCTGGTGTGTACAATCAAGCCGGTGGCTTCTCGCGATTCTGAGAAAAACCTAAAACACATAACACATAACACGGTAAGCACGAAGCTTACTGAGTTCCCCAAAATACCACGCACAAAATAATTAGCCACTCGAGGCTATAGCTCTGTAAGACCCTCCGGTTAATGTGTCTCAGTGGGACCCTCCAGTCCCACGGCTCGTTGGACCCTCTGGTCCGGTCTCTGTGAGGACCTTCTAGTCTCACTATTCGTTGGACCCTCCGGTCCGGTCTCAGCAATACATAATATAGCATATATCACACAGACAAGATGCATAATATCACATAACTCAAATAAACACATAAGACCCTTCGGTCACACAAAAATTACCACTCTAGGTAAAGTATAGTGACAAGACTCACCTCGACAGCAAGTAAGTATCCTCGCACTCGAATCTCGAACTAGCCACCGCCTAACACATAGGGTAGTTATCTCAATAAATACTCGATTCTCGACTCTAAGCAACCAAATGTTATTCTTCTCTCTTTAACTCTTGAATTGGGTAAAAGACCATTTTACCCCTCCATGGTCTCCATTACTCATGTTGACCAAAGCCTAAAGTCAACAGAAGTCAAACTCGAGTCAACAGTCCATGTTTGACCTGACTCGTCGAGTGCACTCTTGCGACTCGTCGAGTCCCCTCGTTTCCTCAGAAGTCTCAAGAAAGTCCAGCTCAACTCGCCGAGTTATCGCACAATCAAACCCATCGGGACAAACCCTCACCGACTCGTTGAGTCGGCTCCTTGACTCGGCGAGTCCATTCAGACTCATATCTCATTCAGTCGTTTTCAAGGCAGAGAACCTTCCCAAATTCTAGATCTGCACTCCTAAGGCTCATCAATCACGTAAAGTCACAAGCTTTACGTTCATGCATGGCATTTTGAGCTTAAAATGCCAAAACACATCTCAAAAAGGGTTTTTCACTCAAGATCACTATTTTGGTTGGATAAAGCAGGGACTTTTGGACTCTAGGGACCTCACATGGTCCGCATCTGCAGTTCAACCCTCTCAATGAACATAAAATACTCAAGGTCCTCATATTTGGGTGGAAAAACCCTAGATTCATAAAATCATGAGATCTATACAAAATAATGAGAAAGGTGCAAGGTTTATACCTTTCCCAGAAGCTCTAAAGAGGAACAATCTCAGATCTAGCAGCACTTTCTTGACCCTTGGCTTGGAATTCTTCTCTCCTCTTCACAAGATGCACCAAACACTCACAATTAGCCAAACACTCTCTCTCAAAGCTCAAAGGTCGTCTAGGGTTTGTTCTCAGGAAGTGTAGCCGCAAATGAGGCTATAAGTGCCTTTAAATAGGCCCCAACCCCCGGAAATTAGGGTTTCTCTGCCCAGCACTTACTCGGCGAGTCAGATCTCTGACTCATTGAGTCCACTTATTAAATCCACGCTGGCAACTCGGCGAGTCGGACTCACGACTCATCGAGTCACTCTATAATTCTCAAGGTTAAACACACAATTAATGCATCCGAAAATCCGGATTTTACAATTCTCCCCCACTTGAATTAGATTTCGCCCTCGAAATCGCTTCTCAATGCCACATAGATTGAACCCAACAACCCGAAAAGTACCACCGAAGGAACTCATACCACACAACTAACTTCCTCCGTAGACACCTGAAACCAAACAGTAACTCCCAAACCCGGAAGAGGACGTACCCTTCTGCCGCTACGATACCCCTTTTGACTCACCCAAAATCTGAAAACTCTAGTGGCCTGCCTCACTGTCCGACCGCCCTCTCAAGCTATCATCATGTTATTCGCTCCTCGAATAACGGACCCTGAAAACTCATTGCCCCTCTAACTCTCTCGAAGCAACTGATAGAAACAAGTCAAAGCCCAAAAATTGGCTACCGATCACTCATACCAGACATACTAAACGATCCATATCATACTCCAAGGACAAAAGGGTCACATTACACCAGAGACCCATCCACTGTACTGCTATCAGAACCCAACTGGACAATGAGCTCTCAACACTCTGTCCTCAGACATAAAAAAAATCATGCTCGCTCAGAGGTGTCCTCTGACAACTAACATCATAAGCCCCAGCTCCCTCTCAGATATCCCTTTCAACACTGAGCACCAGGTCAACTCCCGACCCAACTGTTGAACCTCCAAAGGTTACCCGTTGCATACCCCAAAACGTTTCACAGACTTCCTTCTCACAACAACTATCTCGGCTCATTGTGACACACAAGTCACGAGGTTCGCTTAACCCCAAGCGAATACTACAATCCCAACTAAAATCATCTCACCCTCGACCTTTGTTGCCTACTACTCATTATTTCCATGCGTCTCGCGGTCCTTCCCTTACAAACAAACCGACCCACTCAGGTCTAAGACATCAGACGACACACCATACCCCTCAAAATGGAACCCATCTTTGAATCCGGAATCTCATTCGCCTACTCAATTCACCACCAAAGCTAAACTCAAACTCGAGAGTCTGGTCCGGCACGGAATTGGAACCACTCGTCCTAATGAAGCACTCAACTCATGACCCATGATCCGCAACCCACGCGTACATCACTTCCCTAATTCCCTTCGGCTTCGATAACCACAACTCCACTCAGAATATAATAATTCCCGACAAATATGGAGACCCCAGTCTCGCCCCTGGTTCGACCACCAGGATCCTACAGAATCGAATGATGAGGCTACTCAAGCCTAGGGACTCCCCTGAGTCATTCCCTGACTAGTGAATACTATGGCTCCCCGCAGATTCACAATGCTTCTCGCTCGCTGCTTGGTGAATACTACGGCTCCCCGCAGTATCACCACACCCTCTCACTGACTGGTCGATACTACGGCTCCCCGCAGTATCGCAACACCCTCTCGCTGACTGGTGAATCCTACGGCTCCCTGTAGTATCACAATACCCTCTCGCTGACTGGTGAATACTACGGCTCCCCGTAGTATCACAACTGACTGGTGAATACTACGGCTCCCCGCAGTATCACAACACCCTCTCGCTGACTGGTGAATACTACGGCTCCCCGCAGTATCACAACACCCTCTCGCTGACTGGTGAATACTACGGCTCCCTGCAGTATCACAACACCCTCTCGCTGACTCATGGATGCTACAGCTCCCCGCAGACTTACAACACTTCCTCTTATCACCCCACAATCTCATCCTCACGTCGACACCACACCGCGTTCGCTAACTCATGCTCCGCGGACCAACATAGATAGATGCACACACTTACCCAAATTATGCATCACTATTCCTGATGACAACCGTCATAACAAAACACTTTTCCTCGCTGCAATCCAGATTCTTAAATAATCTCACTTGATGTCAATTAGACGAAGGGCTCCCACTGGAACCGTAGACACGTGATGCACCATTTGCGATCTCATAACCCAAGTCGCAAATTAATCTGAAATTCAGGGCATTATACTCGGATACCTCGGTACACCATCACAGAACCTCACGATGTCTTGCCTCAGCCACTGATCTCCTACTTACGGCGTCATACTCAGATATAGCCACGCATCCTTCAGAATCTCACAACTGATCCTCCTCGCACACAACTCGTAACTTCGGAGTATCCCAACTCTCAACTGAAACACGGAGGAATCGTCAATGACTCAGAACACGTTGACAACCATCCGAAACTCCCTCCTCTATTTCTCAAAACCCATGCAAGAATACACATACCGACCCTGAAGTTGGTTGCCCAATCAACTTCTACCCTTCCCAGAGTACATATAACTACTCATACATCAAACCAGAAATTCTCCACCGCCGAAACTATCCTTACGAGCCACACACCTCGAATTTACCATTACAACCTCGAAGAATTCCTAACCACCACAAGGTCTCCGACCAACGGCCACCTGCTGTGGAGACACTCATCCTTTCCTGAACACGTACAACATGCATCATCTCGCTCTGCACCTCACCTCGACCCTCAATAACCCTGCTCTCATGTATCCGTACCGTAGGTCACTATATCCAGTCCTCTAACCGCTCTTTAAACAAATCTTTGATACTCTCAATAAAATACCCAGTTCTCCCCCACTCAGGGCTCGAACCATCACCATTTGGCACACCATCAATCTATTCCACAGGCTGCTTCACCAGGTACATCACACTTACTCTTGGAAAGTACCACATAAAACTCGATGATCTTCCCAATAGAGACCCAGCAACTCCAAACATTTTGATTCTCAGATAAAACCCTCGAAAACTTCCCAACGTGTCATTTGAAATCTCACACTGACACACTACCAGACATCTTAACTATCCTGTAGTATCCATGACTCTCAGTCTGAGAATAATGAATTCTCACACTCCTCATCTTCGACTCCCCAACCAACGTACCATCATGAGAATTATCAAGAGAGCATAAACCTTACTCCCACACTCGATATCCATCATAGACAATGAGGGCCACTGCCCCAATATACTCCTCTTGACCACTCGACACTTTTGCTAACATATGCCCTACTATCCTTAAATAGGGTATATCCTTGTCCTTGACCATCTCAGTCATCACTGATGACCCTCGCATACTATAATATTACCTTGCGGTAGACATACTGCCCAGATAATCGGGTGAAAGATCGCAACCCATGCTACCCCACAGGGTTTACCTCCAAGCTCAAAAACCAAAAGCTCAATATCTCTTCTGCTCCTCACAGGAAATGGAAATAGCACAACTCTTGGTCACAGAAAGTGACATCTCTACTATCGGTCGATTGCTCAACTCAGACCGGAATCCCCCATAAAGCACCATCTCTACTCATTCCTGAGTCTTGCGACTCCAACTGGCATCTCACCAAAAATTTCTCAGAAGCTAACTCGATTTCCCTCTCAAGGTATGCTCTATAGAAACTCGTTCAACATGGCCCTCTGGCCCCATACTCTATCACATCTGATCTCAGTCTAATCAATCACAACAGGATAACTGGTAAAACCAGAAGCACTAACCGCCACAAGTCATTGTACTCGAACCATGTTATCTCCTCTCAATCTGCTACTTAGAACCTCTGGAATTCTCCCTGTTTCGAGTATGGGTCCTCTGCTTTCAGTAGTACGGGCCCATACTACCTGCCACATCTACCCATACTTTCCACACGGATCATCCCAGATTTCCTAAGTAGCCGCTCAACTTTCTCGATCACCAATCCCGTTAAACCCGGTCGCTCCCCAGCGAATACTTTCCTTTATCAGCGTACTCATCTGACTAAGCTCACTCCCTAGGCTCTTCCTAGGTTCTCATACTTCTCTGCCATCAGCTGCAGAAGAACTCCTTATGATGCCAGCCATCTACCTTCTGAATATCGTCATATTCACTCAGTAGCTGACTCCCATCACTGAGAGTTCCACAAAGCACGAAGCAAGCGGCATTCGGGCATCGAATAATCTCCACCAGCACGTAAAACCACTCTAGGTTACCACTATATTTGCTCTACTCGTACTCAAAAGGTGTCACCAAACTCAAGCAAGTCTACCGCATGTGGGTATCTAACTACTCTCTCAGTAGGCTCCTCCAATACTCATCTAGGTATCTCTCCTAGATTACTCCTCTACTCAAAGCTCTATTTCTGAAATATTCCTCCTAGATACTCTTACCCAGCACATACTCAAGGCACATAACAGATACCAACAACTTCTAGGCTAAGGCATCACAAATCAGGCAACTCTAGCCCTAAAATATGAAATACCTAGCCTATCCTCTAGCATGTATAAATAGTATCTCATAAGTATCTCATAACACAAATAGAGGGTATTTTTGGAAATCACCGTTCGGGCTCTAGCTGATTGTACACACTGCTCCTTTTCTTTTTCTCTTGGGGACTCTTGCTCGTTTTAGAAAAATCGTTTCTTTTGAAATTTTTTCTCAAATCCTCAGTTTGAGTCCAGACATACCCGAAGGTGCATCTGAATCCCTCAAACCAAGGCTCTGATACCAACTTGTAACACCGTAAATTTTCAAACCAAAATTTTCAATTTAAAAACACATTTATCTCCATTATAAGATCACAAAAGGTCACAATGTCAATTCATCAAATCTCATATCCAAAAACTGAATATATCAAAACTCCAGGATCCTCTCAATACATAGCTCTTTCTCTGGTGTGTACAATCAAGCCGATGCCTTCACGCGATTTTGAGAAAAACCTGAAACACATAACACATAAGACGGTAAGCACGAAGCTTAGTGAGTTCCCCAAAATACCACGCACAAAATAATTAGCCACTCGATGCTATAGCTCTGTAAGACCCTCCGGTCAATGTGTCTCAGTGGGACCCTCCAGTCCCACGGCTCGTTGGACCCTCTGGTCCGGTCTCTGTGAGGACCTTCTAGTCTCACTGTTTGTTGGACCCTCCGATCCGGTCTCGGTGAGGACCTTTCGGTCTCATGGCTCGTTGGACCCTCCGGTCCGGTCTCAGCAATACATAATATATCATATATCACACAGACAAGATGCATAATATTACATAACTCAAATAAACACATAAGACCCTCCGGTCACACAAAAATTACCACTCTAGGTAAAGTATAGTGAGAAGACTCACCTCGACAGCAAGCAAGTACCCTCGCACTCGAATCTCGAACTAGCCACCGCCTAACACATAGGGTAGTTATCTTAATAAATACTCGATTCTCGACTCTAAGCAACCAAATGTTATTCTTCTCTCTTTAACTCTTGAATTGCGTAAAAGACCATTTTACCCCTCCATGGTCTCCATTACTCATGTTGACCACACCCTAAAGTCAACAGAAGTCAAACTCGAGTCAACAGTCCATGTTTGACCCGACTCGTCGAGTGCACTCTTACGAATCGTCGAGTCCCCTCGTTTCCTCAGAAGTCTCAAGAAAGTCCAGCTCAACTCGTCGAGTTGACCCCCAACTCACCGAGTTATCGCACAATCAAACCCATCGGGACAAACCCTCACCGACTCGTCGAGTCGGCTCCTTGACTTGGCGAGTCCATTCAGACTCATATCTCATTCAGTCGTTTTCAAGGCAGAGAACCTTCCCAAATTCTAGATCTGCACTCCTAAGGCTCATCAATCACGTAAAGTCATAGGCTTTACATTCATGCATGTCATTTTGAGCCTAAAATGCCAAAACACATCTGAAAAAGGGTTTTTCACTCAAGATCACTATTTTGGTTGGATAAAGCAGGGTCTTTTGGACTCTAGGGACCTCACATGGTCCGAATCTGTAGTTCAACCCTCTCAATGAACATAAAATACTCAAGGTCCTCATATTTGGGTGGAAAAACCCTAGATTCATAAAATCATGAGATCTATACAAATAATGAGAAAGGTGCAAGGTTTATATCTTTCCCAGAAGCTCTGAAGAGGAACAATCTCAGATCTAGTAGCACTTTCTTGACCCTTGACTTGGAATTCTTCTCTCCTCTTCACAAGATGCACCAAACACTCACAATTAGCCAAACACTCTCTCTCAAAGCTCAAAGGTCGTCTAGGGTTTGTTCTCAGGAAGTGTAGCCGCAAATGAGGCTATAAGTGCCTTTAAATAGGCCCCAACCCCCGGAAATTAGGGTTTCTCTGCCCAGCACCTACTCGGCGAGTCAGCTCTCTGACTCGTCGAGTCCACTCATTAAATCCACGCTGGCAACTCGGCCCTACTCGGCGAGTCGGACTCACGACTCGTCGAGTCACTCTATAATTCTCAAGGTTAAACACACATTTAATGCATCCAAAAATCCGAATGTTACAAGTGGCTTCCTCTACCGCTAAAGCTGAATATGTAGCCGCTGGAAGGTGTTGTGCTTAGATTCTATGTATTCAAAATCAACTCTTAGATTATGGTCTAAACTTCTCAAAGACTCCCATCTATTGTAACAATATCAGTTCCATTCAGATGATATATAATCCAGTGCATCATTCCAAGACCAAGCACATTGATATCCGTCATCACTTCATCAGGGACATCGTTCAAAAGGGAAAAGTGGAGTTATTCTACATTCCATCCACTAATCAGATGTCTGACATTTTCACAAAGGCATTGGACGAGAAGAGTTTAAACAAATTGATTGCAGATCTTGGCATGCTTTCAATTACTTAATTGTTTTCTAACTGCTTTGATTTAACATTGCTTCTGCTTGCTTTCTGAAAAACACAAAAACCCAAAAACATGTGCCGCTTTTATTATGTTTACAAATTTGTACATAGTTTTACTTCTAGTATTTACAAGTATTTTCTTTTCACTCTTATTAATCTTTCATGCCTATCTAAGATTTATCAGCATCTCCTTCCTTCATAATTTGTAAGAACTGGAGCCATCCAGAAAGATCTCAATGCTCTCGGTGTTGAGAAAAAGAGTGGCACCATGTCCTCTTATTCTTGTGAATACCCTCTTTCTCATCCACTCACTGTTATGGATGCAAGGAGCAACCATCAATGCAGTAAGTCTTATTTTCATCTACTGACTCATAATCTGATAAAACCTCGAATTCCCTCGTGTTGATCTTGAGGACACGATGGTTTCATGGATTTGAGCCTGTTAACTCGTTGGATACAAAGACTAATGTCTACTCCTCTTTTGTTCTTGATGAATATAAAGTTTGGAATTCATCTGCAACGTTTCAATGATAAATGGCTTCGTCAGTCATGGTTTATTGTGAGTTGTATTGTATATTGATGTCTTTACCTTTGCTTGTGTTTTCTTTTATAGCCAAACCTAAAGGGTAGATATCTCAAAGAAAGAAAGTAAACTAATAAGTAGTTATTTCAAAAGATCTCTTTTTGATGATACTACGCAAAAGATTTTCTACCTTTATGATTCTTCTGAAATATGTTATGTAGAGGGCCTCTGAAAAGGCTATATGTATTCCTTTTTAAACTATTTTCTTGTTTGACTAACTTCTTTGTTTTATTCTTATTTTTATCTTGTACCATTTTTAATGACTTTGACGGTGGCAATTCTAAGCCTAGTATGTAACTTTTGACAAATCATCGTACCTAGAAGCATGTTGTTGTATGTGGCTAAATCTCTCTAAATCTCACATCAGCGAGACCATGTGCTGAGAACATTGAGTCACCCCTCACGCTGACTGTCTAGCATTGTCTAAACTTTCTAAGTGAGATTGCCTGGTCCAAATAAAAAATTGATAGAAAGGTTTGGGTATTTATTCTTAGTTAACTATCATACTTGACCTTGTCCCTAGAAGCATGCTTGTCGTATGCATCAAGTATCATGTTCTGCTGAAACATTAAGCATAACCCAATGGCTTACTCTGATTGCACAGTTATCAACGTAAGAGATACTTGTCTACTCCTTCAATGACAAAGGGTTATTCATGTCCCTGACCTCCTAGTTTGAGGTATGACATGGTAGCATTATGAGTTAACAGAGAATCTTTGATTCTAGACTGCAACTAAAACTCTATAATGCAAGAATTAAACCATTTCTTACTGATGGGTTATATTTGTTAATGATTTACGCTGATTTCATCTCAGTGTGACTGAAATAATCCATTATCTCCATATTTTATTCTTTAGAATTTCATGATTCAGCGTATGATACCAGACGTTGATGAGAGTTTGAAAAATCTGTTCTGATGGGTATATCATTATCCATGATATATTACATGCACCTACCCTTTCTTTCCCAACAATTCTTCTATTAAGAAGTTAATGATTCATTATATTAACCATACACTGATAAAACTTCGACATTCTTTGCCGATAGGTACATTTCATACCAGAATGTATTACGTGCAACATACCACTCTTGCTCTTTTCTTCTAATAAAAGTGATTTATGAGTCAGCATATGAAACCACACGCTGATGAGATCTCACAATACTATGTCAATGAATGGTAGTTCAAACCAATATTATCAGGAGACATCACAATCTTGCTAGACTGCATGCTACAACTTTGATACTTTCGCTGATTCCACCAAACCCATATTTACTATTGATGTCAAAAAGGGGGAGAATCTTGCTAAAGCTGATGAAACTACTAAGTGTTATTGATCTGAATCTAAGGGGGGGGGGGGGAGCCAAGTTGACAACTTCTATCTGGTATGTTCGCTGTGATTCATAAATGTTGCCTCAACTGCTTGAAAATCAAAAATGGGAAGTTCACCTTCTCAGGGGGTTCATTCGTTAAAGCTACAAAACTTAAAGTTTCAATCATACTCTCAGGGGGAGTACGAGATGAAGAATTCATTGAATTTTAGTTTTGACATCATTAGATAGGGGAGATTGTAAGGTCACATCTTATGATTTGATAGGTCAAACACTCTATGTTATCAGTCCCCGTCATCGTCTACATCATCATCAGCGTCAGCGCTTAGTATAGTTATTCTATATAAGCTTTTGTATATTAGGTAATGATACAGATATGTATAGAATAGATAGCAGATTCGATATCTTTGTTATAAAGATCGGTTCTTAGTATAGATAAGATACAATCCCATTAATCAAGGGATATACTTGTATAGATTAGTATATAATCAACATTAGGGTAAACCCTAATGATGAGTTCGTCTTTGTGACAACCTGTCTTCTTAGTGAAGACAAACTCTTTCTTGGTGAAAGACAATTTGGAAAACTCCCAGTGTTATTTATAGTCTGTTTTTTGTTTGCTTAGATTAGTTTTTTTTTGCTCTTTATACTTGAAGTGTATCCGATCGATACAAACCTTCAGTTTCTTTTTTAAGAAGTAAAAGAACTGCATTTTGTGGACTATATATGTAGTCTTTGAGAAAAAGACTACTTATTTTTTTAAGGTCTGTATACTATTAAAATATGTCTATAGTCTTTGAGAAAAAGACTACTTATGTTGTCGATTACATAAATGGGTATCGAGTCACTTAAATAAGAGGATGTCACTATTTGATAAATGAAATTAATATCATCAAACAATTTGAACAGAAATTAAAGTCACAATAATTTTCTATTTACTAGACTTATTTTTCGTTAACAATTTTTATACTAATAATGTAGTTTTATGTTGTTTGTCTAGTTATTAACTTGTTTTTACATTTTGAATATATGTTCTTCGAAAACGCTAAAAAATGATATTGAAGGCTTGAAGCTTTTAAAGATTAAATTGGACTTAATTTTAATTAAATTGGTTTACTCCTGAGTTTAATTTAAGAAGGGTAATTTAGTAATATTAAATGCTATTTTTGATTTTATTTGAGTTTTTCAATACTAAAATTGTTTAATCAAAACTAAAATATTAATTCGATATAGATGTGAATTTTATAGTTTTAGGCGTATGTATATGTAGTTTTAAAATTTGTAAAGACATAAAAATATTATTTAAAGTTTGTAAAGATATAAATGAAATTTTGTTGTTTTTTTTAGTTGACAAAACTGTAAATTTGGTCCCTATGGTATTAAAAAACTATGGATAGGGTCCAAAAACTTTCCAACTTGCATGGAAGGTCAAAATCAAGAATTTTCCATGATTTTGATCCAAAAAAACTTGAAAAGACGGTTATGCCATTTTAATTTATTTTTTCCTTTTTTATAATTATTTTAATTCTATTTTGATTAAAAAAAAAAAAAAGAATTTGCCACCCCCACCCCTACCCCCATGTAGCACCTGGTTCCTGGTATGTATTTCAATTAAGTAATTTTTGCATTTTTGACCTTGGACTCGGCGAGTTGAAGGACCAACTCGCCGAGTAGAAGCGGGACGAGATGTGAGATTTAAGTGATGGACTCATCGAGTCGGGTCCCGGACTCGACGACTAGGCTCTGTCTGGACAAAACCTTAATCTGAGGGTTTGCACCTTATTTAAACAACCTTATACAGCCTCCATCGCCCTTTTATGCTCCCAGAAACCCTCCATAGCAAACCCTAGCCGAGTGTGTGAAGATCTTAAGGCATTTGTGGTGATTTTGGTGGTTTTGTTCACAAGGAAGAAGGAAGAGCATAGAAGGATCAAGAGGAAACTGAAGGATTCGAGTTTAGTTCATCATTTGCAGTCTTTGAGAGGTATAAAGTCTGTACCTTGCTCTTTCATTTGATAGATCCCTTTTGGGGAGATTTAGGGCTTTCATAAGCCATTTTGGTAACCAACCATGATTGCAAACATGGTTGGGGGTCAAGGCTTCGGATCTAGCACTTGGGAAGAGTCACAAGGCCGATTTGGGTTGCTTTTGCACCCAAGAAAGGTCCCATGCATCATAAGAGCTTAGTTTATGTCCTTTTGAGCTCAAAGTCCCATGCATGCACGTAAAGTTTGTAACTTTACGTGCTAGAACGATTGAAGGAGCTTAGATCTATCTTTTGGTCAAGTGTTGTACATCAGAAATCGAGGATTTAGGGTGTGGACGTTATCGACTCGGCGAGTCCGTTCTTGGGACTCGACGAGTCGAAGGCTTTAGTCCCATATCTGTTGAGGGTCAAAAGAACTCAGATGGGTGTTAGAAGGGTTGTAGCTGGACAGAAAGAGTGACCCAACGCATTGGACTTAAATTTAGGCCTGGAGTTCATGGGACTCGACGAGTGCTAGAACAGGCTCGGCGAGTCCAAGGCAATCTCCTTATGTTTGAAGATGAACTCGACGAGTTGTTCATACAACTGGGCGAGTCAAGGTCAGGACTTGTTCATCAGTTGAAGGTGAACTCGGCGAGTGTTCATCCGACTCGGCAAGTCGGATAAAGGTTCATTGATGTTCGTAAGGAAGGGGAACTCGTCGAGTCATTGCCAAACTCGACGAGTCGAGTCGTGGATAAGGTCGACTAAAGGGAAGGGACTCGACGAGTTGACGGCCCAACTCGGCGAGTCGGGTCAACTGGAAGTTGACTTTGACTTTGACTTTGACTTGGACTTGG
Organism: Lactuca virosa; assembly: GCF_052849685.1. Lineage (NCBI taxonomy): Eukaryota > Viridiplantae > Streptophyta > Magnoliopsida > Asterales > Asteraceae > Lactuca > Lactuca virosa. The sequence goes on along the minus strand of NC_136430.1, from coordinate 407,425,839 downwards.
TTAGGAGTAAAATGGTCATTTTACCCTAAGAATGGATATCAGATTCTGATTAAGTGTTTTGTGGGGATTATAGCCGGAGGATTTCTGGAGCGGCAGCAGACAGAGATTTCCCGCACGAATTATCAGTAGCTACTCGTTCGAGGTGAGTTACCTTCCAGTAGCGGTGGGTCTACGGCCACAATGCCGGCCCACCAGTAGGAGTTGTATGTTAGATGATTGTCTTTGTGATATCATCTAGGTTTGCTACTACCTAATATGTTATATGCTGGCATGATATGTTATATGTGATAGTAGTACAGTTCGGTTGTTAGGACCGAAGTGTAGGTCAGACACCCCAGATATGTCTGACAATATGTGATGATATGTTATATGCTAGCATGATATGTTATATGTGATAGTGGTAGTAGGAGGGGAATAATCCCCAAGTTCGGTTGTTAGGACCGAAGGGTAGTTCGGACACCCCAGATATGTCTGATAGTGTGTTTATGTTATGATATATGTGATAGTAGCAGTAGGGAGTGGAATAGTCCCCGAGGGTCGGTTGTTAGGACCTACGGGTAGGTCAGCACCCCAGAATGGCTTGACACGGGTAGGTCGGCACCCCATAATGGCCATACGGGTAGGTCGGCACCCCAGAATGGCCGTATCGGGTAGGTCGGGCACCCCAGAATTACCCGGCAGTATGTATGCTATGTGATTGTATGGTATGTGGTACGATGGGGGAACTCACTAAGCTTTGTGCTTACAGTTTACAGTTTTGGTTTCAGGTACCTCTTCAGCGAAGGGGAAAGAGCTGGCGCGGTAGCGGCACATCATACACACACGCATTGATTTTCCGCACTAGAGATATTCTGGGATTGTACTCTGACATGATGCTATTATATGATTGGGTTTTCAGACATGATACATTGATTTACAAAATGATATATTATTACATAGTTTTCTAACGAATGTTTTTATAATCAGTTAATTAAAATGAAATTTTTGGACTCGAAATTTGGGATGTTACAAGTTGGTATCAGAGCCCTGGTTTGAGGGATTCGGACACACCTTCGGGGTGTCTGAACTCAAATCAAGGGATTTAAAAGATTTTTACAAGAAAAAAATGGTTTTCTAAAATGCTAAGTTAAAAGAGTTTTGAGAAAGAACGAAGTGTGTGATGTGCGCGACCGGTCGAGCTCAAGTAAGTATTCACCAAAGTACCCATACAAGTTTATGTTATATTTATCAGCTTCAGTAGAACAGCATGCTAGAATAGGACTAAAGATCTAGGAATGATGCCTTATGTGCCTGCTTTATGTGCTTCAGCTGATGAGAATTGCATGCTAGTATTGAGTAGACAGCAGTAGGATAGCCTGTTTAGGTTATACTTGATAGTATGAGCTTAGCATTGTATGCTAGTGCAGTTTCCTGTTATGAGGATAAGATTGCTTGAGATCGTTCCCTTTGTCTGAATGTTGCATGCTTTGTGCTATGTGGGGCTCCGAGTGATGGGAGTTAGCCATTAGGTGGATACGTCACGTCACATGTGACCAGGGTTGAATAATCTCAGAGTGCCGGACTTGGTCCTATTGCGCAGCTCTTGTCTGAGTCTAACCGTTGTAGGGACGAGTCTTTTACTCTAAGGATTATCTAAGCCTCGTCACATGTGATGGTACTCAGGTGATGACTAATTGGCATTACGAGGAGGCCTTCAGCAGCTGAGGACTGGTTTGGGTAGAGTCAGAGTTTTCCCTAGGGTAAGCCTAGGATGAGAGTAGCAGAGATCAGTAGTAGTAGAAGGGATTGGTGGGAGTCGGTTGGTGACTCTCTGGGAGCCCCGGCGGTTGAGGCTATGACATGGTCGGACTTTGTGACTCGGTTCAGAGCGGAGTTTGCACCTGCAATGGAGCTCCAGCAGTTGGCAAGGGAGTTCTTAGATATGAGACAGACTACGGAGACTGTGGCGGAGATCACCGCCAAGTTCCGGGAGAGGGCGTTGCTAGTGCCCCAGTATGCGGGAGATGAGGATATGAGGAGGACCTGCTACCATGACATGATGCGAGCCGACATTCGGGAGCATGATAGTTTTTCAGCTTGCCCTACCCTGGATTCCATGATTGCCAGGGCAAGGGAGAGGGAGATTGATCTGGAGCATATCCGGAAGAGGAAGGTAGAGGAGGGACAGGCGACCGGGGCTTCGGGGAAGAAGCCCAAGGGATCAGATGGTAGGCCGAAGGGCCAGTCAGGACAGGGCTGCTGAAGGAAATGCGGCAGGCCACACGAGGGGGCATGTAGGTTGGGATCGTCGGGCTGCTACAAGTGTGGCAAGACGGGGCACTTCAGCAGGGATTGTACCGCCCCTGCACCCACTATTCTGACATCTGAGTTGATGTGTTTCCACTGCAACCAGAGGGTCCACAAGAAGGCCAATTGCCCCCAGTTGACAGCAGCAGCGCCAGTAAAGGCGCCAGCTCCAGCGACCCTGCGGATTACTGATGCCCGACAAGGCAAGGCAGAGGCTCCAGTGGTGAGGAGTCGGGCTTTCCAGTTGACTACCGAGGAGGCACGCGCTGCACCCGATGTGGTGACGGGTATGACCTCTTGTTTATGCTTTTATGATATGCTGCTGTGATTTTGATATGTTATGTATGTGCTCTGTTTAGGATCGTTCCATGTGAACGGTATCCCAGTTCATGTATTGTTTGATTCGGGTGCTTCCCGATCATTTGTCTCTCTTGCGCTTAGCAAGAATTTTCCTGAGTCTTCGGGCATGTTGGATTGCCCTCTAGAGGTCGAGATTGCGGACGACCGGTTAGTGCGAGCATCTGAGGTCTTCTGAGATTGTGTTTTGAGATTGTTCGAGGAGCGTTACCTGGTAGACCTGGTTCCTATTCCGTTGAGAGGGAACAAGGTGATTATAGGCATGGATTGGCTAAGCCCTAATGGGGCAGTGATTGACTGTGCGCAGCAGTTGGTGCGAGTCAGGACCCCAGGAGGGGGAGAGTTAGTGATTCAGGGCGAGAGGCCACAGCGAGGACCATCTTTATGTTCAGCAGCAAGGGCAAGGCGTTACCTTCAGCAGGGTTGCGCAGGATATGTCGCTTATGTCATGGACACCCGGGAGCCGGGAAATGCGACAGTGGGCGATGTGCCCATGGTGCGAGAGTTTGCAGACGTATTCCCTGAGGAGTTGCCTGGGATACCTCCAGAGCGACAGGTGGAGTTCAGGATCGACCTAGTCCCTGGTGCGGCTCCGATAGCCAAGGCACCGTATCGGTTGGCTCCTCCTGAGATGCAGGAGTTGTCTACACAGCTGCAGGAGCTGTTAGGCAAAGGATTTATTAGACCAAGTAGTTCGCCCTAGGGAGCCCCGATTCTGTTTGTGAAGAAGAAGGACGGGTCGCATCGGATGTGTATAGATTATAGGGAGCTGAACAAGGTGACGGTGAAGAACCGTTACCTACTCCCAAGGATTGATGACCTCTTTGACCAGCAGCAGGGAGCATCTTGGTTCTCCAAGATTGATCTGCGTTTAGGGTATCATCATATGAGGGTCAGAGAGGAGGATGTGCAGAAGACTGCGTTTCGGACGCGTTATGGCCACTATCAGTTCGTGGTGATGCCTTTCGGGCTCACCAATGCTCATGTCGCGTTCATGGACCTCATGAACCGCGTGTGTAGACCGATGCTGGATCGGTCCGTGATAGTTTTCATTGACGACATCTTGGTCTATTCCAAGACGCAGGAGCAGCATGAGGAGCATCTGCGAGAGGTTTTGGATACTCTGAGGAGAGAGAGCTTGTACGCCAAGTTCTCCAAGTGTGAGTTCTGGTTGCGCGAGGTGCAGTTTCTTGGGCACCTTGTCAACCAGAACGGTATTCTGGTCGACCCGGCCAAGGTGGAGGCCGTGATGAGATGGGAGGTTCCGAAGTCTCCATCTGAGATTCGGAGTTTCCTGGGATTAGCCGGCTACTATCGGAGATTCACCCAGGATTTCTCCAAGATAGTCGTACCCTTGATGCGGCTGACGAAGAAGGCCGTAGTCTTCCGTTGGGGGCCTGAGCAGCAGGCAGCGTTTGAGACACTGAGGTAGAGGTTGTGCGAGGCGCCGATCTTAGCCTTGCCAGAGGGCGTAGAGGATTTTGTTGTGTACTGCGACGCGTCTATTTTAGGTTTGGGCGCGGTATTGATGCAGAGAGGGCATGTCATCGCCTACGCTTCGAGGCAGCTGAAGCCTCACGAGGCGAACTACCCGACGCATGATTTGGAGCTGGGGGCTGTGGTATTCGCCCTCAAGATTTGGCGTCATTACCTCTATGGGGTCCGTTGTACCATTTACACGGACCATAAGAGCCTGAGGTATCTCATGGACCAGCCAAATCTAAATATGAGCCAGCTTCAGTGGCTCGATGTGGTAAAGGATTATGATTGTGAGATCCTCTACCACCCGGGGAAGGCCAACGTTGTGGCCGACGCGCTTAGCCGCAAGGCAGCGCCGATCAGGGATACCTGCATGAGGATGGCCGTGGTTACTCCACTGTTGGAGCAGATTCGAGAGGCCCAGCAGGAGGCCATGAAGGAGGAACATCGGAAGAGTGAGTGGATTGTAGGCCAGGTTTCCTCCTTCGACTATGATAGCCGAGGGTTATTGACTCTTCACCGTAGGGTGTGGGTCCCTTATCATGGAGGTGTGCACCAGATCCTGATGGAGGAGGCGCACAAATCTCGATTCTCCATTCATCCCGGGGCGACGAAGATGTATAAGGATCTTCGTCTGGACTATTGGTGGCACTGCATGAAGCGGGATGTGGCATGGTACGTGGAGCGGTGCTTGACCTGCAGGAAGGTCAAGGCTGAGCATCAGAGACCACACGACAAGATGCAGCCGTTGGATATCCCGCTGTGGAAGTGGGAAGACATCACGATGGATTTTATCACAAAGCTTCCCAAGACCGCGCGGGGAGTGGATTGGATTTGGGTGATCGTTGATCGATTGACCAAGAGCGCTCATTTTATTCCGATTCAGGAGAGCATCTCGGCCGAGAAGCTGGCCGACATCTATATCAGAGAGGTGGTGGCTCGGCACGGAGTGCCAGTTTCAGTGATTTCCGACAGGGATGTGCGGTTCACTTCCAGGTTTTGGAAGAAGTTTCATGACGAGCTGGGTACTCGTCTGCATTTTAGCACCGCCTTTCACCCGCAGACGGATGGTCAGAGCGAGCGGACCATCCAGACGCTAGAGGATATGTTGTGGGCATGTGTTTTAGACTTCGGAGGTAGCTGGGATACCTACCTTCCGTTGGCGGAGTTCTCATATAATAATAGCTATCATGCGAGTATCGACCGTCCTCCCTTCGAGATGTTATACGGGAGGAAGTGCAGAACCCCGATATGTTGGGGTGAGGTTGGCCAGAGGGTCATGGGGAGCACCGAAGTGGTGCTCAAGACGACAGAGAGGATTCAGCAGGTTCGGAGCAGACTTCAGACTGCTCAGAGTCGGTAGAAAAGTTATGCCGACAAGCGCCGATCAGACCTGGAGTTTCAGGTCGGGGATATGGTTCTCCTGAAGGTGTCGTCATGGAAGGGCGTCATCCGATTCAGGAAACGGGGGAAGTTGGGTCCCAGGTATATTGGACCCTTCAGGGTTATAGCCCGGGTGGGCAAGGTGGCATATAGGGTGGATCTGCCAGCCGAACTCAATCAGATCTACAACACTTTCCACGTCTCCCAGTTGCGGAAGTGCCTGGTGGACGACTCGGCAGTGGTACCATTGGAGGATATTCAGGTCGATGACAGCCTGAATTACATCGAGCGGCCTGTAGCGATTCTCGACCGGAAGTCGAAGGATCTGAGGAACAAGAGGGTCGAGCTGGTAAAGGTGCAATGGCAGCACCGGAAGGGCTCGAAATGGACTTGGGAGCCGGTTGATGAGATGATGGAGCATTACCCAGACCTATTCCAGTATCGAGCAGCAGACTTCAAGGACGAAGTCTAAAATAATTGGGGGAGATTTGTAGCACCTGGTTCCTGGTATGTATTTCAATTAAGTAATTTTTGCATTTTTGACCTTGGACTCGGCGAGTTGAAGGACCAACTCGCCGAGTAGAAGCGGGACGAGACGCGGGATTTAAGTGATGGACTCGTCGAGTCGGGTCCCGGACTCGACCAGTAGGCTCTGTCTGGACAAAACCCTAATCTGAGGGTTTGCACCCTATTTAAACAACCTTATACAGCCTCCATCGCCCCTTTATGCTCCCAGAAACCCTCCATAGCAAACCCTAGCCGAGTGTGTGAAGATCTTAAGGCATTTGTGGTGATTTTGGTGGTTTTGTTCACAAGGAAGAAGGAAGAGCATAGAAAGATCAAGAGGAAACTGAAGGATTCGAGTTTGGTTCATCATTTGCAGTCTTTGAGAGGTATAAAGTCTGTACCTTGCTCTTTCACTTGATAGATCCCTTTTTGGGGAGATTTAGGGCTTTCATAAGCCATTTTGGTAACCAACCATGATTGAAAACATGGTTGGGGGTCAAGGCTTCGGATCTAGCACTTGGGAAGAGTCACAAGGCAGATTTAGGTTGCTTTTGCACCCAAGAAAGGTCTCATGCATCATAAGAGCTTAGTTTATGTCCTTTTGAGCTCAAAGTCCCATGCATGCACGTAAATTTTGTAACTTTACGTGCTAGAACGATTGAAGGAGCTTAGATCTATCTTTTGGTCAAGTGTTGTACATCAGAAATCGAGGATTTAGGGTGTGGACGTTATCGACTCAGCGAGTCCGTTCTTGGGACTCGACGAGTCGAAGGCTTGAGTCCCATATCTGTTGAGGGTCAAAAGAACTCAGATGGGTGTTAGAAGGGTTGTAGCAGGACAGAAAGAGTGACCCAACGCATTGGACTTAATTTTAGACCTGGAGTTCATGGGACTCGACGAGTGCTAGAACAGACTCGGCGAGTCCAAGGCAATCTCCTTATGTTTGAAGATGAACTCGACGAGTTGTTCATACAACTCGGCGAGTCAAGGTCAGGACTTGTTCATCAGTTGAAGGTGAACTCGGCGAGTGTTCATCCGACTCGGCGAGTCGGATGAAGGTTCATTGATGTTCGTAAGGAAGGGGAACTCGTCGAGTCATTGCCAAACTCGACGAGTCGAGTCATGGATAAGGTCGAGTAAAGGGAAGGGACTCGACGAGTTGACGGCCCAACTCGACGAGTCGGGTCAACTGGAAGTTGACTTTGACTTTGACTTTGACTTGGACTTGGTTAGGAGTAAAATGGTCATTTTACCCTAAGAATGGATATCAGATTCTGATTAAGTGTTTTGTGGGGATTATAGCCGGAGGATTTCCGGAGCAGCAGTAGACAGAGATTTCCCACACGAATTATCAGTAGCTACTCGTTCGAGGTGAGTTACCTTCCAGTAGCGGTGGGTCTACGGCCACAATGTCGGCCCACCAGTAGGAGTTGTATGTTAGATGATTGTCTTTGTGATATCATCTAGGTTTGCTACTACCTGATATGTTATATTCTGGCATGATATGTTATATGTGATAGTAGTAGAGTTCGGTTGTTAGGACCGAAGGGTAGGTCAGACACCCCAGATATGTCTGACAGTATGTGATGATATGTTATATGCTAGCATGATATGTTATATGTGATAGTGGTAGTAGGAGGGGAATAGTCCCCAAGTTCGGTTGTTAGGACCGAAGGGTAGTTCGGACACCCCAGATATGTCTGATAGTGTGTTTATGTTATGATATATGTGATAGTAGCAGTAGGGGGTGGAATAGTCCCAGAGGATCGGTTGTTACGACCGACGGGTAGGTCAGCACCCCAGAATGGCTTGACACGGGTAGGTCGGCACCCCAGAATGGTCGTACGGGTAAGTCGGCACCCCAGAATGGCTGTATCGGGTAGGTCGGGCACCCCAGAATTGCCCGGCAGTATGTATGCTATGTGATTGTATGGTATGTGGTACGATGGGGGAACTCACTAAGCTTCGTGCTTACAGTTTACAGTTTTGGTTTCAGGTACCTCTTCAGCGAAGGGGAAAGAGCTGGCGCGGTAGCGGCACATCATACACACACGCATTGATTTTCCGCACTAGAGATATTCTGGGATTGTACTCTGACATGATGCTATTATATGATTGGGCTTTCAGACATGATACATTGATTTACAAAATGATATATTATTACGTAGTTTTCTTACGAATGTTTTTATAATCAGTTAATTAAAATGAAATTTTTGGACTCGAAATTTGGGATGTTACACCCCACCTCCACGTACCCCCCTCACCCCCCCATTCTCATTTTTTAGGTGACCATCCCACACTCTATTTCATTTCCTCTGACCAACTGTCTTCCTTCGAAGATCTTATTTTCTCTTATCCAATTTTGACCTTAAAAGAAAGAACCACAAATCAATTTGCATCTCATAGAGATGAAGTTGTAGTGAACCCTTTGTTTGTTTAAGCCATTGAGTTAAATCACTTTGGGAAGTGAGAGCCACCCAAAAACCAGAATTTTAATGGGTATTACAGCCATTAAAGATAGTTCAGAAGAAGTTTAACATTATTGACCCTCTTAAGAGGAATACGATTGGTGTGCCTTCTGGTGGTTGGGTTTCTATTCGATTTCGAGCAGATAATCTAGGTGTGTGGTTCTTGAATTGTCACTTGGAAGTGCATACATATGGATACTTGTTAGTAAGTTAGAACTGAAAATAAGGGAACACGACTCACCTGTGATTCCAATATCGGGGAAGAGGGATAACTAATCTAGGGCTAGGGTGAAACACGTGAGAGAGAGAGAGATGGGGATTAAAAAAATAAACTAAAGCTCTAGATTCAAAGGTGGAGTGTGTGCGTAACTGTGCGTTTGATCTCCGAAGAACAGAAATATGGTTTTTGAAGTTGGGCAAAAAAATTGAAGAACTTGGTTTGTAGGGGGTCTCCTTATGCGTGCAATCTAGTAGCACAGTAGCAAAAAATTAGGAATTTTTTATGATAAATGAGGAAGAAGAAGATGAAAGAAGAAAGAGAAAGAGAAAGAATGAGTGAGAGAGAGAGTCAAAAAGAGAGGGATATATATATATATATATATATATATATATATATATATATATATATATATATATATATATATATATATATAGAGAGAGAGAGAGAGGGGGGGGAGAGAGAGAGAGTACGATAGGGGTGTGGGTGGAAAATTATTTTTAATTAAAAATTAAAATACTATTAAAATAATTATAGAAAAAGGAAAAAAAATAAAAAGGCATAACCGTCTTTTCAAGTTTTTTTTTGGACTAAAATCATGGAAAATTCTTAATTTTGGACATTCCATGCAAGTTGGAAAGTTTTTAGATCCTATATACAGTTTTTTGAATACCACAATGACCAAAATTGCAGTTTTGTCTTAACAAGAACACTTATGTAGACTTGAAAACACGTAAGTACACGTATGTTGCAAGAAGAGGCCACATAAACATTTCTATGTTTGCGGTTTTCTAAATATCAAATAGTCTATAAAAGAAATGTATATGTGTCGTATGCGCGATGCAGACAAACAATGTTATGAAACTCTTATTGAAAATTAAAACAATAGAAAAAATTAGTCCTCAATTGGATCATTGTCTTTCGTGCCGCATACCAGGAAACCCTACGGTCGTAACATCGGAGGTGGTACGCACAACCGTGGCTATGTGCGGTCTAAACCACGAGACAGTTCCATGAAAACCATATCATTAGGCCTTAAAACACTTTTCACAACTTGTTTTATAAAACCAATTACAATCATATATTTTAATTGTTTTAGGCCCTACCTCCTCTTGCGAGTGACCCCTGCACCTCCTATTGTATTCTCCACCATCATTTTCACTCCATCGTTATTGTCTTCAAATCTAACATATCCTTAAATCCTGATCACGAGTATAATGTTTTCTCTTCCACAAACAATCTATGCAAGTGGTACACAACCAACAAACCAAACAGGTATTATAAATGTAATTTACTTAAGGTATATGAGAGTTTATATTTTTTAGGGTTATTTCCATAAAAGACCTTATATTTTGATTTTTTTTTTCTTTTTAGACCTAGAACTTTTTTATTTTCCAAAAAAGACCCAACTTTTACCTATTACTTGTTATTTCAGACCCTAGCAGGTCACCAACAGGTAAATTAGGTATTTTTTTTTCATAAAATACCCTATATTTTATAGATTTTTCCATTTCAGACCTAAAATGTTTTTTTTTTCAAAATAAACTCAACTTTAAAATTGGTTATAATCTTCAAGACCAGATATATAAGGTACTTATTGACTACACCAAAAAAGAAAGTATACATGTATAAACTAAAAAATGTTATCTAATCTATTATCTTTTGAACGAATATAACCTAGAAGAATTGCAAAATTTTATTTTTGTGTAAAAGATATAATTAAACTTTATCTTGTATATATATTATATCATTAAACCTGATATATTGTTTATAAAAAATATTATTATTACCGCTAATAAAAAGTTTGATGTTAATTTGATATTTTTTGGTAACATGGATAATACATGGCTAGGAAGAATCTTTTAGCATAATAACAACTTTTTTTTATTTGTAGAAAAAAACAACATACCACGTAATTTAACAAACTGTATACAAAATAAATTTTTTTAGTTTGTCTATTATACTAATTTCGTGAGTTTGGACATATTTCTCTCTCTCACTTTTTTATATTATTTTTTTTGTCGAATTTTTTAATCAATTTTTTTAGAACAGTTAAAAAACGCACTCACTATCATACTCCTAAACCAAAACCATAGAATATTTTGTAGCATTAGCTCATTATTCATGGGGGGCGTTGAGGGGGGCAAACTGGACAGCTACACATGACCCAATTTCTTTTATTATATATTATATATACATTTATTTAAAAATAAAAAACTTATAATAGCGATAGGGGTCATTTTTCCCTGACTCGTCCTGAGCATTTGAGGATATATACATCTCCAGGACCGGCCATGCCATTATTGAATAATATGTGATAATTATATCAAATACATACATAAAAATATTAATCCTAAACATTCATAATAGTTTTGTTTAGATATATCAGATTCAAGTTTAAGACATTCTTAAAAATGTTAACATCACATATAAATACATAAAACTATATTATGGGAATGAAACCATTTGAGCATAAATTAATGCAAAAGTTAAATCGTTGTATGTGTAATGGTTTAAAAAAATGTTTCATGCGTAAATCAATACGATGCCAAAAGATGCAAAAGTTAAATCGTTGTCTATTATTTAAACTAAAAAAATATAATTATGTTTTTTATACACTGACGAAATTAAGCTACATGAACTTGGTGTAGTGAAAAAATAACTTTTACAAATACTTTTTTTTTTAAATATACGTGGACAAAGAAATTGTCCAATCATAAATAAATGTAGGCATAATAATTATATTGTTTAAATCGATGTCTATGTTTAAACTAAAAGGATATAATCATGTTTTTTATTCAACTAGTCTTGAAATAAAAAACATTTTATGTCTAAACTGGAAAAAAATACAAAATATAGGGTCTTTTATGAAATAAAAATACTCAATTTCCCTTTTGGTGACCTGTTAGGGTCTAAAATAACAAGTAACATGTAAAAGTTGGGTCTTTTTCGGAAAAGAAAAAAGTTTTAGGTCTAAAAAGAAAAAAAATCAAAATATAGGGTCTTTTATGGAAATAACCCTATTTTTTATAACTAACTTTGCAAAAATGATAAACATGTCCAAAATTGGTCTAATATTCCACACAAACCATATATTATATCAAACGTATTTCTTTTAATAAAAATTAATTTATTTTGGATTTTGGGTTTTTTGGTCTAAGCATGTCGTACTAACTTTATGTTATATCAAACATATTTTTTATATATTTTTTCAATTGATTTTGTCTTTATTTTTAATCTAACTTTTTTTATTTAAACTAATGTAATGATAGTAGTTATATAAAACTTTTTTAAAAAACGAAAAAGAAACAAATAAAATAAATAAAAGACGAATACAATCAAAACTGCAATTAAAAATAAAACAAAGGCACATGAACACAAAATTACAACACAATCAAAACTTATACTAGATTACTGTTTCCACATTCCGAAGCTACCAAATTTGTAAGGAAGCACACACGAATGTTGCGTACGGAAGTAAACAAGAATAAAAGGACAACTGGAAGCATGAACCGTACAGGTCGACATCAACCCTCGCCAGGGGACTCCGTGCACTTCACTTAATTTAACTAATTTATTTTCCAAGTTCCCACACCACCTCCGATTTTCTATACTTTGTCTTTTTATTTTATTTTAAGGAAATCTTCAAAAAAAAAAAAAAAAAAAAATTTGAATCTGTTTACGGTTTAACTTTAAATTAATGTTTGTTTATATAAAAAAAAAAATAGGTTATCGGCTAAAACTTCGGAATAACCTTTCGTAGCCGGTTTCACATATTTAGTCAATATCACGTCTTTTTTTTGTTAATTGATCAAAAATTTAGGCTTTTTTATTAATTGATCAAAATTTTGAGGTTTTTTTACCAACAACTAAGAGGTGTAAACACGGGTTTGCAGTCTAAGAAGATAAACATCTTGATTTGGCGGGTTATCTTGGACAAAATTCCTACTAGATTTAATTTGTCATCTAAGGGTATTGACGTTCAATCTATTATGTGTCATATTTGTAAGAAGCACGTTGAACAACTTTCACATCTTTTTGTTAAATGTGAAGTTGCTGCGAGAATTTGGGATGATGTTTTTCTTTGACTAGAATTGGATCGAATTGATCTTAATTCTATCAACGATTTGGTTACTCTGATTAATAATCATTCGTGTAACTCCAGAAAGAAAGTGACCGTTGATGCCATCACGTGTACTACAATTTTGGTACATTTGGAAATTCAGAAATAATGTGGTGTTCCAACCAGGGAAGATTCGTAAAAGAGATATCATGGATTCCATAAAAGATCTTTCTTTTTTTGTGGTTCGTTAATAGAAATCATCAAGTTTCTTTAGATTTGATTAGGTGGCTAAGAAACCTTTGAACTTTTTGTAATGTTTTTCTAGCTTCTTGCTAGTTCTTTTTATATAATTGTTGGTTGTTTAAACAAAACTAAAAACTAGTGTATATTATATGATCTAAGTTAATACGTATCATTCCCTGTATTTTTTCTTGCACTCTTTCTAGGCTCACCGTGTGTTTTCGTCGTCGTCGTCGAACGCACCAATAAAAAGCTCACTCACAAGCATCGTTAACTCCATTGATTTTCCAAAATCATCCATTCACAACTCTACGATAATCTTTCAATCTCCAAATAAACAAAGGAGAAAATCCTTGCTAATCACATGGATGTTTCTATTACCTAACCATGACTCGAACCATGGTTCCAACACTTAGATGTTTCTATTACCTAACCATGACTCGAAGCATGGTTCGAACCCATGCACTAATGGCGTTGGCCATAGTGTTATTAACAACAGAAGATGAATCCCACATGGTTTAACCACTGATACATTGGCTCGAGTCTCTTGACCCTCGTTTCCCTATAAAAGGACTAGAAAACAGTGAAGAATGAACCATCGAACTTAAAAAACTCAATATGGGTAAAAATACAATATTTCTCATTTCTCCATTTAGAGATTAAAAGATGATCTTAGAGTTGTGAATGGATGATTTTGGAAAATCGATAGAGTTGACGATGCTTGTGAGTGAGCTTTTTGTTGTTGGATTGACGAAGACGATGAAAAACACACGGTGAGCCTAGAAAGAGTGCAAGAAAGATGTTAACTTAGATCATATAATATATATTAGTTTAAAGGTAATCTTCAGAAAAGTCTCAATATTTTGGTTATCGGTAAAAATAATGAAAAAAAAAGCCCCAAAATTTTGATCAATTTACTGAAAAAGCCCCTGATACCGGCTAAACCTATGAAAACAGCCACGAAGAGTTATTCCGAAGTTTTAGCCGGTAATCAGTCTTTTTTCGTAAACAAAATTTAATTTGGGATTAAACCGTAAACTGACCTAAATTATTGGGACTTTATTGGAAATTTCCCTTTATGTTAACATTTTTGTATATATATATATATATATATATATATATATATATATATATATATATATATATATATATATATATATATATATATGTGATAGTGTTGCAGAAATCAGCTTTGACGTCCGATTAATCGGGGATTAATCGTTTGGCGGTCTGCAATCGATTACGATTAGGGGTGCTTGGCGAAAATTGGTCAATATCGGTCAAACTCGGGCTAGACGGTCACTGGCGCTCCACGGCGATCCTTGGTGCTCCTAGGCGGGAAAAATTTTATATATATATATATATATATATATATATATATATATATATATATATATATATATATATATATATATATATATATATATATATGGACCGATTCACTTGAGATTACAATAAATAAAATCTTTAGATTCAACCTAAGTCATATATTTCTCATTTGCCGCTCTAATGCTCCAGCGTACCAGCAGCAGTACGGTATGTCTAATCATAAATAATTATTTGGCGGAGAAGTATAATCATATATGATTATACATGTTAATACATATATGTTTATGTTAGATTAGTGTCTAAGCCCGTAACTATATTTGGTAAGTACTTGACCTGGTTGTGCATTTTCCTTTTGGGTTGCCTTCACCAAAAGCAACTTGACATGGTGATTTATGAATAGAGAGGTTAATATGGTTTATTAATATATTAAAAGAGAAATCATATAATTAAATTAATATTAGACAAGAATTAATTAAGAAATTAATTTTGTGGGTAAAAGACACTAACTTAATATCAGGGACTTAAACTGTCAAATGTGTGATAGTGGATTATTGGGCTGAGGAGCCTCTTGGACTAGGCATGGACGAAATTAGGATGTGTCCATCCATAATTTCGGCCATAAGGCCCTATTCCAGAAGCTTCCTTGGATAGCTTAAGGCCTAAGCTGTCCATTAGGGTTTAGGCTGAAACCCTAGCAGCACCAGTATAAATAAGACCCCAAGGTTTCCAATTTTTGGCCACTTGATACCCTAGGAAGATCATAGCCGAATTTGTGCCTCTCCCCTCTCTCCAATATCATCCTCTTGCTTCTTTGGTGTTTGTAAGCCATTAGAGGAGTGACACTTGTGACTCTAAGCTCCAAGAACAAGAATATTCAAGCTATTGTTCAAGAGGTAATTATCTAGATCTGTTTTCTTATGTCAATTTCGAATCATGTATGCTAGATCTAGGGTTAGAAAGTCTTGGATGAATTGCATGTACAATAGAGAAGCCTAGATCCAAGCTTTAGGGTTTGCATGAGCACATAGGATGTTCTTTTGGCTAAAACCCATCAGTGGTATCAAAGCCAGGTTTCGATCCTGGGACTTGTGGGTTATGGGCCTAAGAAGAAATAGGGATGTGGAGCATGGGAAGATAAATTTGATCATGAGGAACAGAAGATCGTCGCCTGTCACCAAGATCGGAGTTTACTCTTTAATGCTCAGTATTGGATTAGGATTAGATTTAAATAATTGTTGCTATTAGCCAGATACGGAAAGAAACATCATTTCATTTCATGGTTTGTATAGACAGGGTTTTAGATATTCATTTGATAATGAAAAAGGTTCTATTAATGCTTATCTTAATGGTCTTTTCTATTTTGAAGCATTGCCTTGTAATGGAATATATGAAACTGTGATGGTTGTAGACAATTTAGGAAATGATGTGTTGTGTATTGATTCTTCCAATGATTTGGATAAAGCATGCTTGTGGCATTGTCGTCTTGCACATGTCAACAAGAAACGCATAGCCCAACTCCAAAAGGATGGAGTGTTGGAGTCATTCGACCTTAGGGACGATGACGTGTGCGAGTCTTGTTTACTTGGAAAGATGACCAAGTCACCCTTCACTGGAACTTGTGCGAGGGGTGAGGGTTTATTGGATCTCATACATACAGATGTAACTGGACCTTTTAGATCCACCATGTAACGCCCGGGTTTCGGGGCTAAGCATTTTTAGACGATGTAATAGTCTAGGTCAACTATTGTAACTCTTTTGATGTAATAAAGATGAAATATTTGAGTATTTTGTGAATTATGTGAATTTATATGCTTATTGTTTAATTATAAATGTATAATTAATAAAGAATAAAAATAAGTGTCAAAATTAAAGTGTGAGATAAACCCTATATCTTTACATAAAGTTGTAGTGGTCGAAACAAGGATTCCGGAGATATAAAGAACGCCGAAATCCGAGTTATAACGAAGAAGTTATGACTCGTCGAAGTTTCGCGGCGGAACCGGCACGGCACCGGGAAGCGTAAATAGTGAATTTTTGATAGAGTGAGTTTTAGCCTTAGCGATCTAAAAAAAAGTCGTAGAATATGTTAAACCGAGAGCGTCCATAAAAAGAACGCCCAAATCTGACTTCGTATGAGGAAGTTATGATTTTTCGAAGTTTCGGCTTAGCGGTGTACAACCCGAAGTTAGAATATTAGATCGAGCGGTTTTTAGCCGACACAACCTAAACGAGAATCAAAGATCTCGTTAATAGTAGCGTATCGATAAAAAGACAGACGAAATCGGACGTCGGATGAAGAAGTTATGAATTTTTAACGGACCAATCATGTCCCGGCCTGTTAAAAATATAACTTTTAAAATAAATTCGAAATTAGCCGACGGAGTCTAAACGAAAGTTGTAGAGTACATTCCCGCCTACGCGTGGATATAAAGAACGTCGAAAACGGAACTCGTATGCGAAAGTTATGATTTTTAGAAGTCCGGAAGGAAAATTGCGAAATCTGCGAGAAAAGTGATGACGTGGTCGCATCTGAGCCGTTGCTTGCTCCCCACGGTCTCGCTTCGGATGGAGGACACGTCGCCTCGCCTTCGCTCTACGCCCCGCGTCCAAGGCTGGTACGCCCAGCGTACCTTCGGACCTGGTCCTCTTGCGAGTGCGAGCCAGCTGGTGCGAGCTGGCATCCTTATCCGAAGTTACGCCCCGCGTAACTTGCTGAACGCCCCGCGTAGATCCGAACTTCGGCCCCTATAAATACCATGCGAGATTGCCCAGATTTTTCACACCAAAATCACTTCTCTCTCTAGTTTCTTTCTCTCTCTAAGATCCCAAACCACCCCTAAACCCTAGGAAAAATCCCTAGCACCCAAAGGAAGCCCCGAGGCTCCCGGAGTCCCGAGAAAAAGGGTTTTTCGGTTCGGAAACGCTGCTCTGAGCAAGGCCCAGTTTTCTTTAAAATCCGTTGTAAGTGAGCTACGCCTACGCAATTTTTAATATAACTTTTAAATAATTATAGTAATGTTATTAGGTCCTTAAAATAATTGTTTGGGCTATTATTATGAGTTATATTGAGTGTTATTTAACGCTTATATAATAATAATAATAGCTAGACTATTAATTAGTCGCGGTTAACGTTAAAACTAAACTCTAGTGGTATTAATACTCGGTTTTGGTCAAGGAAAAATTGTTTTCAGATAACGAAGCGTTGTCCGAGTACCGAGTCACCACCTAATCAGGTGAGTGCATAGTTACTTTTGTTGGGTTTTAGTATACTACAACATCCTATGGTGCACATACAACCCTAAATACCTTGGATCTATGTTTTCTCTATTATACATGCAAATGGTTTCCAAGGCATTAAACCTATAACTAGCATGCATTTGACATAAACCATATAATATACTAGTTAGGGAAACATACATTTTATGTGGCTTGAAGTCTTGATGTATTTGGCCTTAAGAGCTTAGCACCAATAGTATGAAATGCCTCAAATGGAATCACAACACACCTAGGACAAAGGTGGCTCTTGAGAGAGAATTCCATGCACCAAAACACCTCCATATTTCTCTAAGAAAAGAAGTGGTGATTTTGGCTATGGAGTAACCTATTTATATGTAGGATTCCAAGGGTCATGGGTATAACCCATAATCCATACCCATGGGTTTTATGATCCATGGTTCATGTGGCCCAACTCTTTATGTATCCATACATAAACTTGGTCCAACATGGATCATAAGCCCAACACATATAAATATAACTAATTATCATAATTAGTCCCCATAGATTTAATTAGTCTCTTTTGATCACTAAATTAATTCCAAATTAATTCTTGATCGATACTAATTAAAACATATGATTTCATATTAATATATTATAACTTATAATATATTAATAAACCATAGATAACCTTCTCTCAAAAGTCCATCCTAACAAATTGTCCTGATGATATGCAACCCAAATGGACCATGCTACTCTCGGGTCAAGTACATACCAATAATAGTTATGGGCTTAGACATCTAATCCAACAGTCTCCCACTTGGATAAGTCTAAAACTATTATTGCAAGTATGACTTCATAACCCGACTAGCAATCGTAGCTCTTAAAGCCGCTGTTGAACTCTGAACAAATCAATGACGCGTCCATTAGATAAGGGATCATATATTCCTCCATTCTAGATATCATATGGACTGAGACATGGATTATAATCATTCTCTCTGTCCATTTGTTGTTTCCCGATTTTCGATTTATGATGACTGACTGATTGAACAAATCAAATCAGTCATGGCTTGGCCAAGCACTCACATGTGTCATCGCTAAATCATCGAGGGGCCCACAGATATCGCTTTTATCCCGAAGGTAAAAGGAATGGATAAACTTCGACTCATATGGCTTGTTCTACTACTTGTTGAATCATACACAAAGGCACGTTTTATAACATCGAGTTACCAAATGCGTTTTCGTGCAATCAATGTATAACCAACTCATAGTAACAACTCATATCTCTAGGTTTGAAGAATATAAGATATTATCGTCTCATGATCACTCGTGATAAAATCCATGAAGTGATTCAAATGAGCGCGGGTTGAATCCAATACTCAGAACTTATGAGCACTCATGAGTGTTGTAGCACCACTTTGTCCACCAACTTGGACCTCTACAAACCAACCCATGACAGTCTTGATTCATATCTACTTCCAACATATGACCGACTGTGGATGGTTTGAATAACTTAATCATTCAGGAAGAACGACTTAGTTATTCTGGAAGTCAAAACATGCAAAGCGAAACACAAGAATAAATGAATCAAATATGGTATCAAACCCTATGAATATAAATAAACACTTTTATTTATAACCATACTGATTACTCATTATTCATTGTTTCGGTTTTATCAACTTTATACTTGAATTAAAAACACTAGTTGTCCCATGCTCCAAGCATGTACACTATATTTTTCTTAAACAATAGCTTTGCCATACACCAAGTATGCACTCTATGTTTGTCTATGATCCTTACTTTGTGAAATAAACCAATTGAACATAATTTCAATGATTCTAATTTCACACTCCCAAATCCTTATCGAAAAATGTGAGAATTTCAAATTCCTATCATTTATCGAAATCTGTTTAGATTTTAAACTTATATGCACTGACCCTCCTGTAATGAATATGTACAAAGTCACAAAGACTTGTCAACAGTCATTATAAGGTATTCCAATAGAGATCAACTCCATGGAAACTAAGTCTCATATTCAAAGTACATTGCTTTGGACATGCTTCTTGCATTAAGTTTTCTAATCTTACACAGATAACTTCCACCTATGGAGACAACTCCATATTCTCATTTTGACTATCACTTCTGAATAAGAGATGTCTCTTTTCAGAATATGTCAATATGGTCCTTCCAAAATTAGCATTATACTTCTAACTGTCCCTGAGCAACCAATCTTTGGTAAACCTCAGATTGTCCTTGACAATTGCTTAATCATTTTAGTCATATCCAATTCTAGACCTTTTCCCTTCTTAATGCCTCTGGGCATTTGGAAAAATTTAGAAATGACAAATATTATAGCACATGCAATCGATCCTGTACCCAAAGCAAATGGTACACGATTCATGATGTCTCACATAAAGACATGATTCTAGACCAGTCTTTTGCTACAATATTTTTATTTGCCATGTTTTCAAAATTTGACTATGAAGAGGGATGCCGTAATCATAATCGAATTTTGAGAACACAATATATAGAATTTCCTTAAGTTGAACCAATCCAACATGAAATTCATATATATATTCTTGACTAAAGATGATTAAGGTCTCAATCTAAGCCTTTAGAACTGAAATGAAGTATATCCTCTCCCTTAATTATAGCAAAACAACTTTTTCAATCCCTGTAGCCTCACGAATTGAAACTTTTGTTTTCTATAATTAGCATTGCTAACTTGCAACACTAACAATAATTATCATGCTCCCACTAACATGATGATTATTAGCATAACACTTATGCTCCCACTAGCTTTGACATGTACTTAGAAATCAGCTGGACTTCTAGAAATCAATACTTTATTGACTTTCTTACCAAAGTTCAGATTTCTGATACGAGATGCTTTGATAAAACTTTATCAAAATCATACACCTTTCCTTAGATAGCATGCATGTGTGTCTAAATAATTTCAGAACTATGAAAAGGGATGTCGTAATCATAGTCTCAATTGTTTAGACCTTTTGCCATCTGCTTCAAATCTACTTGGTGGAAGTGTTTCCTCACCATCATTTTCATGAATCGGAGAGAAACCTTATGACCCTTAGATTTTATGGTGTATGTGTTCTTATCCATGTGAATCATCAAAACCATAGTCACAAGACAAGGATAATGACAAATCCAAACTCATATGGACTGAACTTATGCAATCTTAAATTCTTGCCACCTGGCAGTACATGGCCTGCCATTGCTTCTAAGTTGTTATGCAACCAATTGAGAACTTTCAGAACTCCTATGAAAAGCCAACTTTAACTGGAATGGGCACAGAATATGTCAACACGATAGGTTATAAACCTCAAGTCGTGTGCTAGTGAAGAACCTCAGGTTTTATTCTTGATTAGTTCTTGAAATTCTTTTTAGGATCTTTAAGACTCCCACTATCCTCTTGACATATAAGACTATCTTACCAAATATTCAAGAGATAGTGTGGATTCTTTATCAAGACAAACACTTCACACAATTGGCCTTAGTTGGTCTTTGTTTTATCCAAAACATCACAACTTACCAATTTCAAATGTACAAGAGTAGGACACTTTTACTCTTACATTTGACAAGTGTTTTAAACCTTTCTTTAAGATATGCCACTCAAGTTACAATCTTGGAGTATGACTCTAAGAATTGTTTTGGAACGAAGTATGACTCATCTTCCTGATCTAACCATTTCAACAATTCATGACTCCTCTTCTTAGTCATAAGAATGCACTAAGATGACCTTTAGAGGACTAATTGTGATATGATTTCTAAATCATTAAGATGATCACAAACATGATACTAAAGTACTCTCCTATCTTTTCAGATTTGAGAAGCTTTTATCTTTCTGCCTAATTTGATTCTTCCCATTCGTTCTGCCATACATTGAGACTTTTCCAATGTTTCAGAATTATACTTAAACTTGTAAGTATAACCATATTTACTAAACTTTAGTAAATCAAATAGTCTTAACGAGCTTTGTGGTGGACATGACCAGTGCACAAGAATGTGTACTCGATCCCTTTAGTCCTTCACTTGACTCACACATCCATGTGAACAAGTAATTAGTCTTGATTTTCCAATGCTTGAAAGTTCTCATTCATCATACTATTCAACTTGCATGATTCCAAGTTTCGGTCCAATTGAAACTTGGGTGATGAGGAACTTTCCTGATTTGGTAAATTTAGACACTACCACAAATGAAAGAATCAAATCCATTTTCCAATATTGTTGTCAGTGGAATCATATAAGCAACAATTTTCCACAAATGCCATTGTAAGGATACTTCAAATAAATAAAATTAAACAATTTTCTTTTATTTTAAAACTTTGTGGAAAAACTTATCCTTACAATCCACATGGAAAATTGTTGTTATCTATTCCTTAGCAATATATCATAACTTCTTAAGCAACTGCTCAAAATTCTGATGCGATCGAAATCCACCTTCACGATCAGAATCAGCATATACTTCCTTTAAGATTTCTCTCTATTCTTTGATTCATAAAACATCAACATGTGACCCAGTCACATCATGTAATGAGGATCTCATAATAGAACTTAACAGAGTTAGATAATGGGCTCTACCTGACGTAGAGTCAAACTTATTGACTTTAACATCCTTAGGTAAATTTGGCAGCTTTGCAATCAACGCCCCTTCCTTTGGCAAAATAAACATATGGACCCTTTGGTAATGGGACTATCTCAGACTTAGCCTTTCTCTTTACCATTTGGTCAACCGGGTTGACTATGGCCAATCCCTTTCCATTGGGAAGAGAATGCTTTTTCTGGATTTCCAGTGTCACCATTGTCACTGTCCATAAATTTTTTTGGAAGTTGATCTTCTAATCAAATTTGCTTTACTATCGTTCCAAATCATTGCTGATTCAGCAGCACCAAGCAAATAGATATGATCATTAAGGTTCATGTCATAGTCTGTTTCATAGTAGTCCCAAAGGAACTCACTATGTGACTTAGAAAGTGATTGAACATCCAACTTTCTCAAGACTTTGACACCCAACACTCCCGGCTTGTCAATATGTGACTTCATCTCTAAGATGTGATCACACATAGACCTTGCTTGCCATTAGGGCTTGAGTGACCTTGAACTTGTGGGTTAGGGAGAATAATTGGAGGAGGTGGAGGAAGAGAAGTATGACTTCCATGAGCCAAACTCGGGAAGTCATATTCATTAGGAAAGCTTGGTTTGGGAAGATCATTGTTGTCTAAACCAGACATCAACAATGGGAGAAATTCACGTAAAGTTGATTTAAGTCCTTAATATAACACCCAATATGATATATTAAGGCTAGGACCCAACAAACTATTTTATAACTTGGAAGAGGGATGCCGTAATCCAAGCTATAAAATATTTGAAGGTAGGTGAATGACGATTCACCAATTTCCACCAAATAAACGAAATGTATTATTAGGTTTTAATTGGTTTTGAAACTCCTAGATTCTTTTGAGATTCATTGAACTTTTCAATGGCATGTTTCAATCTCGAGTGTGCCATTCAGGTTTTGTGACTGGGATGCCGAGGATCACAAAACAAGGTGTGAAGTAACCATGCAAATATACTTGGTACCCTTAATATTTACCCCTCAATCGATGTGCCGGTTAACCACACACGCTCCAACGATACTATGATAAACATTAAGTTACCCTTTGCGTACGTTGTTAAGTCCATGTTAGTGTGCCGGTTAACCACACACGCTCCACTAACAGCTTAAACAAAGTGCAAAGTGTAATTTCATGGATTAGCACCTTATTCACATTTTCCTAAGTAACTAAGATTGGGAATTTATAAGTGTTTAGTTACTTAGTATTTATCATTATACTTATAATGAAGGGAGAATTATAGTCCTTGTCCTACCTGTTCGGCTAACGACCCTCCACCGGTCAAGGAAGCGGTGATTGAGAGTGGACACCCATTAAACTGCCATTTTATAGGCAGTAACCTTATACCCCCCTTATAGACCGGCTTCGTGAATGAGGCCTACTAATGGTAAGACGACTTTATCTTATACATATCTATATAATTAAAATTATAATAATAGTATAAGGGTTGAATTTTAAACTTTTAAAATTCTAAGGTCTAGTTTGGAATTAAAGTATACATGGGGGGTAACTTTACAAATTCCAAAACTTGAGGACAAGTTTTGAAACCTTTCAAAACTCTTGGATTTTTCATAACTTATGAGTTTATTAAGGTTTAATGAAAAAAAAAATTCAAGTTCCATAACTTGAGGACAAGTTATGGAAGACATTAAATCATTTAATGATGACATTAAAAATAGTGACTCTTCACTTTCCATAACTTGAGGACAAGTTATGGAGTTCATAAAAACCATTAAGATCAAATATTCCAATTAACACAATAATCAAATAATTTTTCTATGATCTAGATTAAACTCATAAGTAAAGATAATTCACATCAACAATTTTCAAGAAATTAGATAATCATATAAACTAATACAAATCTTGAAACTTTGACAATTATCCTTTGAAGACTCTTGGAATTCATAACCTAAAGAGTTAATAAATGAGACATTTTACATCCATAACTTATGGAAGTTTCAAAACTCTTAAGATCATAACTTTAAAAAAAACTTTTGATCTGTATCGAACATGACATCCCGAGCCTTTTAATGAAATACATTTCCTTGGAAATGCTTTTGATAAATCTTTATCATATTTTGTTTTGGGACAAATTCCGCAACACTTTTATTTAAAATGTTACTCTGATTCTCAAACAAGCATAAACAAAATCGGTCTTTTCTGGCCGTGAAAATGGGGATGTCACAGTTGGTATCAGAGCATTAGTTTAAGCGAACTAGGAATTTGTAGGATTTCTAGACTTAAACTTAGAATGCTAAGTGATGATGGTGAGATGTGAGCACTAGCTTATTTTAGGAATTATGCCTAAAATGCTTTTATGTGCTAAATGCTTTATGCCTTATGTGCTGTTAATTGTTCGGATCTATGGTCTGTTGCCGACCGGATCTGTAAACCTTATGTGTTTAGGATTCTAAACGTACGACTACGATATTAGAACTAGCATATAAACGTTTCGGAGAGATAGGGATGATTTAAACGTCTATCCTGAATAAAGATCTAAATTCACCTTATTCGGTGTATAGATCAAAATGGCAAGAACCCGCAGTGGAGCTGGGAATGCAAATGGGAATAGGAATCAACCCCTAGTGATTCAGCAAATACCTGTTGTAGCAGATGTTCCTGAACCAATCACGATGGTCGGAGTGCAAGCGATGATCCAGATGATGTTGGATCTTCAAATGGAGGAAACCAGACGTTTGCTCCAACAAAATCGCGAGGAAGCTACCATACCAATCGTAGAGCCCGAGCTGAATGATGGGCCGTCTGAAGGAGGAAACTACAGTGGGACTGTTGGTCAAGCCAACCCACCGATAGTTAGGCGAAACCACCAGGATGAAGGAAATGATGGGCGTGGATGCAAATACAAGGATTTCATGGCATCCAAACCACCGTGTCTATCTGGAAACCCGACACCGGTGGAAGTCATGAACTGGATCTCCGAGATGGAGACAATGTTTGAGAGTTGCGAATGCAGCAACAGGCAGAAGACCGCTCTCGCGGTTCCTCTGTTAAAATCTGGAGTACTAAGCTGGTGGAAGCTGCTAGCTGATTCAATGCCCAAGGGTGAAGCGAGCAAGATGTCTTCGGAGGATTTTATAGTGCAACTAAAGATGCAATACTGCTCTGAGTAGGATCTTCTGGAGATCAACAATGCGTTCCAGAATCTGAAGAACGGAAGAATGAGCGTTATTGAATACGCTGCAAGCTTTACAGAGAAAATGAAGCTTGTTCCTCACCTCGTCCCAACTGAACTCTCCAAGGTTAACAAGTTTGCCCTCGGATTACCAGAGGACTTCGGTCCAATAGTCAAGCAAACAACCACTCTGAAAGCCGCCATCTGGGCTGCTAAGAATGTGGAGACCCAGATACGAGAGAAGGGTCTGGAGAGAGCGGAGGTGGGAGAGAAAAGGAAATTTGATGGGTCGTCGAAATTCAGTAAGAAAAGCAAGTTCTCAAGGTCTGGTACACAGAAGTCTGGAGGAGGTGAAGCCAAATGGTGCGACAAGTGCAAGAAGAAGCACCAGGGGAAATGTGACGGATGAGTCACTTGTTTCAAATGTGGAAAACCTGGGCACTATGCCAACGAATGCACATTCACTAAGAAGGTCTGTTATGAGTGCAACGAGGAGGGGCACATTTCGAGAGACTGCCCGAAGAAGAAGGAGGCAGGAAGACCCAACATTCCACCAAAGCCGAAGGCAAGAGCCTTCCAGATGACACTCGAGGCTGCAAAGGAGGCAACAGACGTCGCTTCAGGTACCTTTCTTGTAAATGGATTGCCTGCCAATATACTGTTTGATTCCGGAGCAAACTACTCCTTTGTATCGCATAAATTTGGTGGGAAATTAGCATTGCCTGTAGAAAAACTTGATAATGCCCTAATTGTGGAAGTTGCCAGTGGCAAGTTCGTACTTGTTAGTAATCGTATTAAGAACGTCGTCATCGACCTAAATGGAAACGAATTCCACGAAGAGCTGTTGCCCATAGAGTTGAACGGTTTTGATATCGTTTTGGGAATGGATTAGCTTAGCGCCATCGATGCTGAGATTCAATGCCGAAAGAAGATAGTAAGAATAAACCCACCCGGAAAGGAGTCATTTATGGTGTACGGGGACAAACACAGAGTGAATTCTGGAATTATCTCCCTGATGAAAGCCAGAAAATGTTTGTCCAAGGGATATGCATCATACTTGGCATTCGTTATCGATGCTAAGAAGGAAAAGAAGGAGGTGCAGAGTATACCAGTCGTGTGTGATTATCCGGAAGTCTTTCCAGAGAATCTTCCCGGATTACCGCCTGATAGATAAGTGGAGTTCAGAATAGACTTGTTACTAGGAACAACACCGATAGCGAAAACACCATACCGATTAGCACCGACGGAGATGAAGGAGCTCATGATGCAACTTCAGGAGTTGTTGGACAACGGTTTTATCAGACCTAGTTCATCATCCCGGGGAGCTCCGGTGCTATTCGTGAAGAAGAAAGACGGAAGCATGAGAATGTGTATAGACTACAGAGAGTTGAACAAGGCAACGGTGAAGAACAAGTATCCATTGCCAAGGATTGATGACTTATTCGATCAGCTGCAAGGTTCGAGCTATTTCTCAAAGATCGATCTTAGGTCAGGATATCATCAGCTGAAGGTGAGAGAGCAGGATATCGAGAAGATTGTGTTCAGAACGAGATATGGACACTACGAGTTCTTGGTTATGTCGTTTGGACTAACCAATGCTCCAGCAGCATTCATGGATTTGATGAACAGGGTTTGTAAACCATTCCTCGATAAATCCGTGATAGTGTTCATCGACGACATTCTGATTTACTCGAAAAGCCAGGAGGAGCATGGCAAGCATCTACGAGAAGTGTTGGAAGTCTTGAAAAAGGAGAAGCTTTACGCTAAGTTCTCTAAATGTGATTTTTGGATCCGAGAAGTCCAATTCTTGGGTCATGTGGTTAACCAGGAGGGAATAATGGTTGACCCAGCAAAAATCAAAGTTGTAATGAAGTGGGAACGACCGAAGAGTCCCACAGAGATTCGAAGCTTTCTAGGATTAGCCGGATATTACCGACGATTTATCCAAGGCTTTTCTTTGATAGCTGCTCCATTGACTGCTTTGACCCATAAAGGAGCTACTTATACATGGAGCGAGAAGCATGAAGAAGCATTCGAGAAGCTAAAGAAGAAGTTATGTGAAGCACCGATTCTTTCTCTATCCGATGGAGTTGAAGACTTCGCAGTCTATAGTGACGCATCTGGAGTCGGGTTGGGTTGTGTTCTGACCCAAAGAGAAAAGGTGATAGCATACGCATCTCGACAATTGAAGGAGCATGAGAAGAACTACCCCACTCACGATTTGGAGTTGGCAGCGGTAGTTTTTGCTCTAAAGATATGGAGGCATTACCTCTATGGCACGAAGTGCAAACTTTTCACTGATCATAAGAGTCTCCAGTATCTCTTTAATCAGAAAGAATTGAACATGAGGCAACGACGCTGGCTAGAATTACTCAAGGACTACGATTGTGAGATACTTTACCACCCCGGTAAAGCAAATGTTGTAGCTGATGCTCTCAGTCGGAAAGTCAATCTTGAAAGGAAAAGGCCAAGAGCATTAAGAATTGAAGTTGTCTCGACAATTGTGGAAAGTATCAAGAAAGCTCAAGAAGAAGCCTCAGAAAAGAATGACCGAAAGGAAGAACGTTTGGGAAAGACGTTGGTATTCGGTACAAACCGTCAAGGACTGAAGGTATTCCAAGATCGGATTTGGGTACCTAAGACGGGAGGAATAAGAGATCTTCTGATGGAAGAAGCTCACAAGACCATGTACTCGATTCATCCCGGTAGCACAAAAATGTATAGGGACCTAAAACCCTACTACTGGTGGCCGACGATGAAGCTCGATGTTGCAAAGTATGTGGCCGAGTGTGTAACTTGTGCAAGAGTTAAGGCACAACATTAGAAACCGTATAGGAGTTTAGAACCCTTACCTGTACCCATGGGTAAATGGGAGGACATCACCATGGATTTTGTGACTAAACTACCTAAGACGAAGAACGGTCACGACATGATTTGGGTGGTCGTGGATCGTTTCACAAAGAGTGCACACTTCATAGCTGCCAACGAAAGGTGGTCTATGGATAAGCTTGCAAATGCTTACGTGAAGGAAATTGTGAGACTTCACGGTGTTCCTCTAACGATTGTATCGGATCGTGATAGTCGTTTCACGCCAAGGTTTTGGAGAAGTCTACAAGAGGAATTGGGTACAAAGTTGTGTTTGAGTACGGCCTACCATCCGCAGACTGATGGTCAGAGCGAAAGAATGATTCAAACGCTTGAAGATATGTTGAGAGCATGTACCCTCGAGTTCCAAGGTAACTGGGATGAACACTTACCTTTGGTAGAATTTTCCTACAACAATAGTTTCCACTCGAGCATCAAGATGGCACCTTATCAAGCCTTATACGGACAGAAGTGTCGTACGCCGTCTTGTTGGCTTGAGGCCGGAGAAAAGCAGTATATGGGCCCCGAGATAGTCCATGAGACTGCTGAGAAGTTAAAGGTGATCAGGGAAAGGATGTTAGCAGCTCAGGATCGTCAGAAGAGCTACGCTGACAAGAAAAGACGACCGATGACCTTCGAAGTTGGGGATTCGGTTTTTTTTAAAGTCTCACCGTGGAAGGGACTTATAAGATTCGGGAAACGAGGAAAGTTGAGTCCAAGGTTTATTGGACCGTTCAAAGTTCTTCAGAAGATTGGGAACCAAGCTTACAAGCTGGAATTGCCCGAAGAACTCGATGATATTCATAACACCTTCCATGTGTGTTATCTGAGAAAATTCACGGGAGAAGTTCCCGACATAATTTCGATCTCAGAGTTAAGAATGGATGAAAACAAGAGGATAATTGAAGAGCCCGAGGCAATTGTTGACCGTAAGACTAAGAAGTTACGACGCAAGATGGTCGACTTAGTGCTAGTCCAGTGGAAACATTCGAATGGGCCGAATCTCACTTGGGAAACAGAGGATGACATGATGAGTCGCTATCTGCATCTGTTTACTGACGCATGATTCCGGGACGGAATCATCCTAAGGGGGAGAGAATTGTAACGCCCGGGTTTCGGGGCTAAGCATTTTTAGACGATGTAATAGTCTAGGTCAACTATTGTAACTCTTTTGATGTAATAAAGATGAAATATTTGAGTATTTTGTGAATTATGTGAATTTATATGCATATTGTTTAATTATAAATGTATAATTAATAAAGAATAAAAATAAGCGTCAAAATTAAAGTGTGAGATAAACCCGATATCTTTACATAAAGTTGTAGTGGTCGAAACAAGGATTCCGGAGATATAAAGAACGCCGAAATCCGAGTTATAACGAAGATGTTATGACCCGTCGAAGTTTCGCGGCGGAACCGGCACGGCACCGGGAAGCGTAAATAGTGAATTTACGATAGAGCGAGTTTTAGCCTTAGCGATCTAAACGAAAGTCATAGAATATGTTAAACCGAGAGCGTCCATAAAAAGAATGCCCAAATCTGACTTCGTATGAGGAAGTTATGATTTTTCGAAGTTTCGGCTTAGTGGTGTACAGCCCGAAGTTCTAATATTAGATCGAGCGGTTTTTAGTCGACAAAACCTAAACGAGAATCAAAGATCTCGTTAATAGTAGCGTATCGATAAAAAGACAGACGAAATCGGACGTCGGATGAAGAAGTTATGAATTTTTAACGGACCAATCATGTCCCGGCCTGTTAAAAATATAACTTTTAATATAAAGTTGAAATTAGCCGACGGAGTCTAAACGAAAGTTGTAGAGTACATTCCCGCCTACGCGTGGATATAAAGAACGTCGAAAACGGAACTCGTATGCGAAAGTTATGATTTTTAGAAGTCTGGAAGGAAAATTACGAAATCTGCAAGAAAAGTGATGATGTGGCCGCATCTGAGCCGTTGCTTGCTCCCCACGGTCTCGCTTCGGATGGAGGACACGTCGCCTCGCCTTCGCTCTACGCCCCGCGTCCAAGGCTGGTACGCCCAGCGTACCTTCGGACCTGATCCTCTTGCGAGTGCGAGCCAGCTGGTGCGAGCTGGCATCCTTATCCGAAGTTACGCCCCGCGTAACTTGCTGAACGCCCCACGTAGATCCGAACTTCAGCCCCTATAAATACCATGGGAGATTGCCCGGATTTTTCACACCAAAATCACTTCTCTCTCTAGTTTCTTTCTCTCTCTAAGATCCCAAACCACCCCTAAACCTTAGGAAAAATCCCTAGCACCCAAAGGAAGCCCCGAGGCTCCCGGAGTCCCGAGAAAAAGGGTCTTTCGGTTCGGAAACGCTGCTCTGAGCAAGGCCCGGTTTTCTTTAAAATCCGCTGTAAGTGAGCTACGCCTACGCAATTTTTAATATAACTTTTAAATAATTATAGTAATGTTATTAGGTCCTTAAAATAATTGTTTGGGCTATTATTATGAGTTATATTGAGTGTTATTTAACGCTTATATAATAATAATAATAGCAAGATTATTAATTAGTCGCGGTTAACGTTAAAACTAAACTCTAGTGGTATTAATACTAGGTTTTGGTCAAGGAAAAATTGTTTTCAGATAACGAAGCGTTGTCCGAGTACCGAGTCACCACCTAATCAGGTGAGTGCATAGTTACTTTCATCTTACACATAGATATGAAGTATTTAATATAAACTACGTGCTATGTGTGCATATTGTCTGAATGCTTGATGTCTATGCCGGTGAAAGATTTTGATACATGTTTTAAATGATTTAAACTGTATATGTATTTTATATCTACAAAAATGTTGGGGTAAAACATGGGTAGATGTAATAGACGATGTGTGATAAAATGATGAGAGGCCTCGATGTTGTTGGTGATCCAGTCATCTAGCGGAGTATAGGTGACGATCACAGACTCTTCTAGACAGTCCAGTGGAACGCTAGCAGGCTCGCAACATGTAGGTCTTTGTGAACGATGTGTTCACCGGTGTACTACATCCCCCTCATGGTTGCCTTTAGGACATTTATTGCTGAGGAACCCCCTTAGCAGTAGTGTCCATCCCGATGATGATCCTTAGGCTAGGTCCCTTATGATAGGTGTTAAGGGACGTAATGTGAGGATAACGGGAATGGGTAATCGGGTTATTGTTGGTTGATGAATTTAATAAATTATTTATTGTGGGTTGAAAACCCTATGTGCTCACCAGGCTCCCAAGCCTGACCCACTCAGTTTCATGTATTACAGGTAGTGGTGTTCGAGCATAGATGTGATGTTTTGGATGAGGGATTACAGATATAGGCATGTAGATATGAAATAATGTAGTAAGGCTTATATTGTACTGTTTATGCTTTTGATCTGTATCGAACATGACATCCCGAGTCTTTTAATGAAATACATTTCCTTGGAAATGCTTTTGATAAATCTTTATCATATTTTGTTTTGGGACAAATTCCGCAACACTTTTATTTAAAATGTTACTTTGATTCTCAAACAAGCATAAACAAAATCGGTCTTTTCTGGCCGTGAAAATGGGGATGTCACAGTTGAAAATGGGGATGTCACACACCACAAGGGATGCGTTCCGCTTCTACGTGACTTTTACCGATGATTATAGCAGATATGACTATATCTACTTAATCAGGCATAAGTCAGAAACATTTGAAAAGTTCAAAGAGTTCAAACAAGAAGTGGAGAATCAGTTGGGCAGGAAAATCAAGATGCTTCGTTCAGATCGAGGTGGAGAGTACCTAAGTCTTGAATTCCACGACTACCTCAAGGAATGCGGAATTGTTTCGCAATTAACGCCACCTAGGACACCACAGTTGAATGGCGTGGCTGAGAGGCATAATCGAACCTTGCTAGACATGGTTCGTTCCATGATGAACAAGGTTGTAGAACTCGTTACTCGGTACCTGTTCGGCCGACTACCGAGTAGCAAGTACTTGGGAGTACTCGAGAGTACTCGGGGAGTACTCGGATTCGGTATTTCATGTATAAAGATTTTTAGGGAAATTATATATGTCAAAATCATAAGTTGATAGAAATATATAACAAAATTAGATATATATGAATACACAAAAACTAAAAAACACATAATGGTCTCACTTCATGAATAATTACTGAAAATTTAAGATATATATGTATTAATAATCACATGTGTGTATTAAATAATAAATCATTAAGTATATTATACATATTAATCATCGAGTTAACCGAGTTTTACAACATTGCCCAGTTCAGTAAGTGGCCGATCGGGGAGTACTCGGGATTTTGTAACTCGCCTCGGTAAGGGGCCGAGTAGCGAGTACTCGGAGGAGTACTCGACCAACTCGGCGATTTTTACAACACTGATGATGAGTCGTGCTTCTCTACCTATCTCATTCTGGGAGTATGCCTTAGGGACTGCCGCCCATATCCTTAACTTAGTCCCTACAAAGAAGGTTGCCAAAACACCTCACGAGATGTGGACAGGGAAAGCTCCCTCGTTGGCACACATCAAGGTTTGGGGTTGCGAGGCTTTCGTAAGACGAGAGACTCACGACAAGCTCGAACCTCATAGTGAGCGGTGTATTTTCATCGGCTACCCGCAGAAGTCCTTTGGATATCTCTTCTATAGACGGAGTGACAATGTTGTCTTCGTTGCGAGGAGAGGGGTTTTCCGAGAGCGAGAACTCATAAGCCAAGGGGATAGTGGGAGGCAAATCGATTTTGAAGAACTTCAAGAGTCGAGCGATGAAGGAACCTCCAACACTGGCGCTCAACCCGAGGAGGAAACTCCGGTTGAACCGATTGACGAGTCCTTACCTCTTAGACGTTCCAGTAGAGTTAGTGTTCCGCCCGTGTTGTACGGTTTTCATATAACGAGTGAGGATGATATGTTTATTAGTGATAGTACACTAGTGAATTTGGACGAACCTAATAGCTACAAGGAAGCCATGGCAGGCTCGAAGTCTACAAAATGGAAAGAGGCTATGGACAGCGAGATTCAGTCCATGTATGACAACCAAGTTTGGAGTTTAGTTGACAATGTACCAGGTCGTATGACGGTTGGGTGCAAGTGGATCTTCAAGAAGAAGACCGACATGAATGGGAATGTGTACACTTATAAGGCGCGATTGGTTGCGAAAGGTTTCACTCAAACTCCCGGAGTTGACTATGACGAAACCTTCTCACCAGTTGCAAAGATAAAGTCTATCAGGGTGATGCTGGCCATTGCTGCATTTCATGACTATGAAATATGGCAGATGGATGTCAAAACCGCTTTCCTTAATGAGAAGTCAGTTGAGGATGTTTACATGGCTCAGCCAGAGGGTTTTGTCAATGCGAAGCATCCCAATATAGTGTGTAAGGTTGAGAAGTCCATCTATGGACTAAAACAAGCATCTCACAGATGGAATCTTTGTTTCGATGAGAAAGTCAAAGAGTTTGGTTTTCTACGAAGCGAGGATGAATCGTATGTATATGTCAAAGCCAGTGGGAGTATAGTTAGCTTTCTCGTATTGTATGTTGATGACATACTACTCATAGGAAACGACATCCCAACCCTGGAGGAAGTTAAATCCTGGCTTGGGAAGTGCTTCGTTATGAAGGACCTCAGAGAGGCTACCTATATTCTGGGAATAAGGATAGTGAGAAACAGAAGTAAGAGACTAATATGACTTAGTCAGAATACTTACTTGGACAAAGTACTAAAGCGTTTTAGTATGGAGAATTTAAAGAAGGGGGAGTTACCGATCCAAAGTAATGCCAAGTTGAGTAAGACTCAAAGCCCGAGTACCGAAGTCGAGATAGCAGAAATAAACTGAGTAACATACGCTTCCATAGTTGGCTCGATTATGTATGCTATGACTTGTACTCGCCCTGATGTGGCCTTCGCTTTGAGCATGGTCAGCAGATATCAAGGCAACCCGGGCAAAGCACATTGGACCGCAGTCAAGAATATTCTTAAGTACCTTCGGAGGACCAAGGAATGGTTTCTAGTCCTCGGTGGGAGTGATGACTTAAGGGTGCGAGGGTATAGTGACGCCAGTTTTCAGACCGACATGGACAACTACCGTTCGTAGTCAGGCTGGGTCTTTACTCTAAATGGAGGAGCAGTGACTTGGAAAAGTTCCAAGCAGGAGACCGTAGCTGATTCAACGTGCGAATCAGAGTATATAGCGGCGAGCGAAGCGTCAAAGGAGGCGATATGGTTGAAGAACTTCATCGGAGACATTGGAGTTGTGCCATCCATAAAGGAGCCCATGGAAATTTTCTGTGATAATGAAGGAGTGGTTGCCTTGACCAAGGAACCGAGAGATAATGGCAGATCTCGACATATCGACAAAGAATATCACTTTATTCGACATCGGGTGGAGGAAGGACTCCTCGTAGTGAAGAGGGTATCGTCAGAAGATAACCCAGTAGATCCCCTTACGAAGGGACCGAGTAGGGTTAAGCACTTGCAGCACACTAGGAGCATCGGGCTGAAGGACGACATTAGTTTAGATTAGATAGTTTAGAAACGTGTAATAGATAAATGTAATTGACATTTGATGATTAAATAAAAGAGTATTATTTATAAGTAAAGTACTATCTTATGTTAATTATTTACCTATTGTTTCATTTTGCATGTTTTGACTTCCTAAATGATAAGATTATTCGCATGTTCCACAGTCGCTCATACTTTGGGAGTAGGTATGAAAGAAGATTGTCATGAATTGGTGTGTAGATTGTCTAAAGTGTATTAGACATAGCAAAGGTTTTCTACAACGTTCATGAGTGATTATGAGTTCGATTTGAGCATTGGATTAGACCCGCGCTTGCTGGAATCACTTCATGGAATTCATCACGAGTGATTACAAGACGATAATATCACATGGTCTTAAAACCTAGATACATGGTTTATTGTTTGCAAGTTGGTTGTGCACTGATAATGCGTAAACGCATCAGTAACTTGGTGTTATAAAACACATTGTTGTGTATGATTTGATTTGTGAATGGTAAATGCATATAAGCCGAAGTTTATCTGTTCCTTTTATCCTAAGAGGGTAAAAGCGATATCAGGGCCCCTCGA
This sequence comes from Lactuca virosa, assembly GCF_052849685.1. Lineage (NCBI taxonomy): Eukaryota > Viridiplantae > Streptophyta > Magnoliopsida > Asterales > Asteraceae > Lactuca > Lactuca virosa. The sequence goes on along the minus strand of NC_136430.1, from coordinate 407,390,600 downwards.
TGATTTTGTTTTGACTTATGTGTCGGGCCCGGTCAGGACTGAATTGATGTTTTCAATTAATTTCTATGTCAGACGGATCATTGATCGAGAAACAACTGCTGGACAATAAGTATGACTATGTTCCATGTATTTGTCCGCACGATATCTAAAACGGAGGACTATACGATCCCTTATCTAGAGGACAGGTTACTGATAAGATTAGAGTTCGACAGCTTCTTTGAGAGCTACGATTGCTAATCGGATTGTATTTATATTTGTAGTTACTAGACTTATCCAAGTGGGAGACTGTTGGATTAGTGTCTAAGCCCATAACTATATTTGGTAAGTACTTGACCCGGTTGTGCATGGTCCTTTTGGGTTGCCTTCACCAAAAGCAACTTGACAGGGTGATTTATGAATAGAGAGGTTAATATGGTTTATTAATATATTATATAAATAATATATTAAAATAGAAATCATATAATTAAATTAATATTAGACAAGAATTAATTAAGAAATTAATTCTGTGGCTAAAAGGCATTAATTTAATATCAGGGACTTAAACTGTCAAATGTGTGATAGTGGAGTATTGGGCTGAGGAGCCTCTTGGACTAGGCATGGACGAAATTAGGATGTGTCCATCCATAATTTCGGCCATAAGGCCCTATTCCAGAAGCTTCCTTGGATAGCTTAAGGCCTAAGCTGTCCATTAGGGTTTAGGCTGAAACCCTAGCAGCACCAGTATAAATAAGACCCCAAGGCTTCCAATTTTCGGCCACTTGATACCCTAGGAAGATCATAGCCGAATTTGTGCCTCTCCCCTCTCTCCAATATCATCCTATTGCTTCTTTGGTGTTTGTAAGCCATTAGAGGAGTGACACTTGTGACTCTAAGCTCCAAGAACAAGAAGATTCAAGCTATTGTTCAAGAGGTAATTATCTAGATCTGTTTTCTTATGTCAATTTCGAATCATGTATGCTAGATCTAGGGTTAGAAAGTCTTGGATGAATTGCATGTACAATAGAGAAGCCTAGATCCAAGCTTTAGGGTTTGCATGAGCACATAAGATGTTCTTTTGGCTAAAACCCATCAGTTTAATCATAAATGATTATACATATATGTCTATTCAGAAAGTGCTTAATCATATATGATTATGGTGGTTGGTTGGGGAGGAGGTCGTGGCAACAGAGGTGGTAGTGGTATAGTTGACGGAGGTGGCAGTAGTATGGTCAGTTGGTGGCAGGGTGGGGTGGTGGTGGTGGTGGCGGCGGTTATGATGGTGGGGAAGGCGGTGGAGGAAAAAGGAATGGACGATGTTGTATAGTTGTTTGTGATTATAAACTATCACGCCGTGTGTAACATTCGTAAAATTCTTGAAAATTTTAAACTTTTTAAAGAACCACAAAACCATCATTTATTACAATTTGTTTTCAAAATAAGTTTCACATCAGAGTTTTCCCAGAAATCATAACACAAAACACGAGGAAGTGCACGATCAAGCCTTCGCCTTCTTGCGATCATCTGAGGTACCTGAAACATAATCCAAAACTGTAAGCCCAAAGCTTAGTGAGTTTCCCCCAAAATACCAACCCATCACAAAACCAAAATAATACAATAAACAACATGCATACAGAGCCTTTAGTCTGACTGGAACGTCCCACCGGCCTACATTCTATCTGATACGCTCACAGAACCTTCAGCATGACTGGTATGCCACCTCGGGCCTTCAACCCATCTGGAACGTTCTCCAGGCCTTCGGCCTGACTGGTATGCGCCACTGGCCTTCAGTCTATCTAGGACGCCTTGGGTCTGTTGGCCTTCAGCACAAAGCAGGACCGCCTCAACCCAACCACACATAACATGTCGACATATACATAACAATTAAACACATAACTAGTCAACAGACAAACAGGCAGATCTTACAGATTACTAAGCATAACATCATCATCTCTACCGGGATACAATTCCAACAGATCACAACAATACTCAACCATGCAATAATCAGGATAACAATCCAAAAGGGTCGACCTTGGTGCCTTCGACCCAACAAGTATAGTGAGGAACACTCACCTCACAAGTAGTACAGGACTGATAAGGTCTGAATTCGAATCTCAGCTCCCGACTCAATGCCTACAACCATCATGACCAATCCCATCAAAATCCCGAAATACCCAAAATGCCCTCAGAAGTCCAACTTGGTCAACCATGGTCAAAGTGAAGGTTAACAGTCCATGTTGACCCAACTCGTCGAGTGCACCTATGAACTCGTCGAGTTTCTACATACTCAGAAAGATCGGGAAAACCCTAGCCAACTCGTCGAGTTGACTGGACAACTCGCCGAGTTTTCCCCAGCTTAACCCGTATAGCTGATTCTTCAATACCAGGGACTCTAAGGCTCAGATCTAAACCCCAAATGTGTCTAAGAGGATAAAGTTTCCAACTTTATCCTTTGGGGCTACTCCAAATGCTCAAAAACCCATCCACAAGGCTTGAAAACTCAAGGTTTTAACCATTAAGAACAAAATCCTTGATATCTGAAACCTAACTTTTCCAGAAGAAATTTTAGCCTAAAAAATGTCCCAAAGGTTGGTGCTTAATAGACATGCATGTCCAATGCATGTCTTGGACCCAAAATGGGTCTAAAGGGGAAAAAAGACCTAAACTCCATGCATGGCATCAAAGCTTGGCTAAAGACTAGATCTAACCCACTATAAGGTCACCTTGACTTGGAGATTCATAAAGTTGCAAACTTTATGAAGTCCATCCATTGCAACATCCAAGAATAAGGAGAAAAGGGACAAAACTCAAGATCTAACTACATAGATAGATACAAATCGGATCTTGAACACTTACAAAGGTCCAAAAGATTTCCAAACTGAAGATGAAAGCTTAGCTTGCTAGATCCTTGCTTCCTTCTTCCAACTTCTTCTCCTTTTGCCCCAAAAGAACCACACTAAAACACAAAATGAGAGGGAAAGGTGATTAGGGTTTACTAGGGCCGCAAAAAGGGTTTGGAGGCTGATAAAGGATCAACCCTAGGGACATAAAGAGATTAAATATGGTGGAAAATCCTAAAATTTAGGGTTTCATAATCAGCCGCCAACTCCCCGAGTTGGTCCAAAAACACGCGGCTTAAAGTCCTTCAACACGCCGAGTTGGGGCTACCAACTCGCCGAGTTGAAAAGAAAATCACACCAAAGGAGATAATTCTTATACTTGGAAGTTGGGATGTTACACTATGTTAGTATGATGGAGGGTTAGAGCGGAAAATGAGAAGTATGTGGTCGAGGTAGAATCTCAAGATCACTATTTTTTTCATAATCTCAACGAAACCTATCTTTCTCTCTCTCTCTCTCTCTCTCTCTCTCTCTCTTTCTCTCTCTCTCTCTCTCTATATATATATATATATATATATATATATATATATATATATATATATATATATATATATATATATAACAAAATTACAAAAATGATCCTTGTGGTAGTCAAAAAATATGTGGTTTTGGTCTAAAAATGTTTGGAGTTGCATCAGTGGTTCAATGTTTAATACTTTATGTGGTTTTGGTCCCTATGGTTGACATTTTTATGGTTTTGGTCCATACCCCACTGGAAATTATGAACATACCCTTAAGTGTTTCTTTTTCAATTTCTTTTAACTGTTTTTTTTATTATTTTATTATTTTAATTATGAACATAAAGATCATTTTTGCAATTTTGTCAAAATGAAAAAACAAATTAAAAGGACAAAATAGTCTTTTTAAGTTGATATGGACCAAAACCAATAAAATGATCTAATTATGGATCATTGATGCACCACCAAAACTTTTTAGACAAAAATCATAGAATTTTGCCAATCACAGGACCATTTTTACAATTATATATATATATATATATATATATATATATATATATATATATATATATATAGAGAGAGAGAGAGAGAGAGAGAGAGAGAGAGAGATAAAAACTAAATTTATGGAAAAAAATAAGGAACATTAATCTTTATATATTAAATTTTGACATCAATTTTTCTATATAAATTGATATTATTTGTATAAGAGGATTGGAAAAACAATTAAAAAAGAATCATTGTGAAAATGCATATACATATGTTTTTTGAACATGTGCATATTCAGTTATTCACCATTAATTTTTTTAAATAAAAAATCTCAAATTTTACAGGCATGATAAGAAATATTTTTCCAATAATAATTATTTATTTATTTTTTCTTTTTTTGCAGTTGAAGATATGCATGTACATATAACGTTGTGGATATATGCATATTCGCATGTAAAAAAACATGTGTATATATATGCATAACAACTTGTCTTTTTTTTTTTTTCAAATTTTGATAACTTTTTAAATGGGTCATACCTAATATACATACCTAATATACATGTAAAATAATTTAGTGTTAAAAGTTGATATGAAAATAAAATTTTGTAGTTTATATATATATATATATATATATATATATATATATATATATATATATATATATATATATATATATATATATATATATATATATATATATTGATTATTTTTATAGTCTACGGTTATATTTAACTTTTCTAATAAAAATCATTGACTTTATTAAAAAAAAAGGTCATTATGACCATTTAATTTTGCTCGAGTAGATTTTACAACAGTAGATCTTACAATAGACATGACTTTTTATTAGCAAAAAATAGACATAAAATTTAATTTCTAAAATATCATTAAATTTTCTAGCGTGACTTCTAATTACCAGCACGTCAAACAGGCATTAAACAAAAAGCCATTTTGAATTAAAGATGTTATTTCATGTAGTGTGTATATATATACGATGCTTAGGCTATGTTTGGCGTACTAGCTGAAAAGCTAGCTGTTAGCTGAAAAGCTGGTTGATAGCTGAAAGGTAGCTGTTAAATAAAAAGCTAGCTGATAAAAAATAACGTGTGGTATAGCTGAAAAGCTAGCTGAAATATATAAAATTACAAAAAATGAAATGTAAGAGTATGTGTTTTTATAATTAATTAATGGGTGTATTTGGAAAATTTTAAAAAAACTCATAAAAAGCTAGTGTAAGTAGTTTTCAAAAAGTTAGATTATAAGTTAGCTTATAAGCTAGTTTTTAGCTTACCAAACACGACAAACATAAAAAAGTTTGAAAAATAAGCCAGCTTATTAGTTAGCTGTGACGTGCAAAATACAGACTTAGTAGAAGAATGAAAAGCTATATTAGTTTTAACACATTATAAACCAAAAATAGACGGTCATAGTGAAAATTTCTTTTTAAAATGTATGGATTCACTGACAGAAATTAAAATATGATGGTTAAACAACAAAAGGTGTTAAGATATAATGATTTTTATGTATATTGACGAAAATTTTATTGTTTTTTTTTTCAGTAAAGTTATCAAATATAAATAATTTACTAACAACTATGATCAAACTTGTGACTAACAAAAAAAAAATCGATATTTGCAAACAAAATATTCTTGAAAAATTGAGACTTTATAGAAAATGTGGCATATCGGCTAATGATGGAAACGCTATTTCAAAAATGCCAAAATGTTGACAATGTGAATCAAAGTCGCTCATATAAAATACATTGCATCTGATCGGTTTACTTACCGTATGATTATAAACAAATTGATTGTAAATGATATGATTACAAGAATTTGGGTTTTAAAAAAGGGAAATAAATGTCGTATGGGATGCAATGAGTTCTAAAACAAGTTGTGCAAGCAGGCTGATCCTTCGAGCCAAGGGGTTGTTGGATGTGGCCAAAATGTGGTCCCTATGTAGGTGCAATGTACATTCTTTTTACCTTTAATAGTTTTAACAAATCGATAGAATTGGTGTTTTTCTCAAAAGATTTAAAATTTTAGCCGGTATTTTATAAAACTCTTGTGATACTGTTATATTGAAATCTAGTTGCTACACGCAATGTGTCTTCTATTTTCTGTTATAAGATTGATAATTGTTAATTAACATTAACAAGCAGTGATTTGGATATTGTCGGTGTTAGCTCCGCTGATACAAAAAATTTATGGTGGCGAAATTGGTGTGGATTTTTAATGGGAAAATGTCATATTAGTCCAGTGAACTTGTCACGTTTGTTTTAAAATGTTACCTATTTATTTATTTTTTTGTACAGAAAGAGAATGAAGTCCAAATTTACCTGCTAAAAAGGTTCTTGACTTGTAATTATCGGTTTCCATATGATTTTATTTCATTAAGAAAAATAAAATAAAATCCACATCACATAATGTCCTCACCCATCGGAAACTTGAATATAAAGCTTTATAGCCATTTTTTTTACTTGAGCTTCTGAGTAGATGATCTGACAATTAATCTCAATGTTTATCTACCAACATACCAAGCAACTTTAAGCACCGATCAATTAGGATAATGAGAAGATCATCAATCACTGAAACTTAAAAGTCAACTTTTTCTTTGTTTCCATTGGATAAAACCACAAACAGTTGGAAGGCATGAAAAAGATTTCTTTTGAGATTGTTGGAGAACCTCATAACCCAGTCAAACAGACTTCGTATCCAATAAGTGTCGCTGATTTCTTTACATTGTTCTTCAATGTTGTAAGTATTCTGTTTTTGGAATGAATTCTTGTTCTAGAAATCGAAGTCAATTCTTTGATTCATTTAGATTCAGTTTTTTCTCTCTAGAACATTGTTCGGATCTTGTTTCTTATTCGAAAAGTCGTCCAGATCTGTTATTGATTCGTGTTTTAGAAGCGATTTTATTGAAGTGATTCATATTTTGTTCATAGGTTCGTTCTAGATCTCTTAAAATTCTTTTCAGATCTACTTTATCCTTCTAGAATTCTCTTTAGATCTATTTTTTTTTCTCTTGAAATATCCAAGATCTTTTGATCTTTTTGTTTTCTGACCTCAAATGGAAGAAGCAATTATTGAGGAATGGTTTGTATTCGAAAGAGGTTATCCTTATAGCTACACCTTTGAAGAAATTCCTTATTCCTTGACTATTGGATTCCTTAAAGAATATTTACTCATTTCTTCTGGTGAAAAGGATAAGCATGGAGAATTAATCCGTTATCCTATTGATCACGAAAACCATAAAGTTTTGCTTGATCGATTGATTGCTACTTATCATAAGAGACGAAGGAATAAGAAAGAAGGTGAAGTCATAAAAAGAATTCGTCTTGATGCATGTACATATGGTTTCAATGTATTTGCAATTTATTTTGGTGTTCATGAAGTTCATAATGATGTTCTTGAAGATGTTTATCATGTTCTTGATGTTCCAAAAAGGAGATAACTCCAGATTCTCCTGTTGAGGGGTAGTCAAGAGTTTTGGGAATTTCTTGTGATTAAGAATATTTACACTTCGAATCTGATGTGTCAAATGAAGAATTTCAATGCAAATCTCCTGAAGTTGTGAAAGTGTTTTGTTCTACTAGAATACAAAGTGAAGATGTTCATGTTCTTCTGATTCATTTGAAGGAATGGTGCCATATAGAAGGCCTTCAATTCAAGATGTTCAAATGCATCAAACTCCAAAGGATATGATACAAAGGTGCAATGTCGAAGTTGTGAAAGAATTTCCTGAGACTCTTGGTTTCGAATCTTTAAAGTTGAAAAAGTCGAAAAAGAAAAAGAACTGGAAGAGTAAAGTTAAGAAAATTTGGGTGCCAAAGCAAAAGTCTTCTAATTTTGCTAATACTTTGAATTTCAAAGCCAAAAATGCCGAAGGTTCAAAAATTCTACATGATGATGAAGTTCAATTTTTAAAAAAATGAGAAAAAGTCTCATGGATGGTACTATGTGATATTCAATATTTTTTTTGTGCCTACAAAGAGCCTAGAAGTTCGTTTTATTCTCAGCAGTATGATATTGGATCTTCGTTATTCAGTTCATATTTTTCGAAAGGGCAACGAAATTGCAAGGTATTTTCTCAAATTCTAAATTTCAAGTGGGTTCCTAAAAAGTCTTGTTAAAATTGAAGCTATGTTAGAGGGGAAGCAAATAACTTTGACATGCATGTTCAAAATGATATGGGATTATTAAGTTGATGGTGAAGATTTTTTTTTGTCGAAGCCTCATCCAATATATCATTTTTATTCCTCAACTCATTTTGAACCATTTGTTTGAGCCTATTTTTTTTTTGATCTAGTACTAATCATATTAAACTTCTTTGTCCCAAATTATTAATCCAAGTCCAGTTAAGCTCAAGTTGACAAAACAAATATGCAAGACATGAGATTTATCGGTCAGAAAGTTGATGGTGTCTTATCTTTGAATTTCAAATGCCTGTTGGATATCAAGGACAAAGAAATATTAATTACGGATGTTGGTCATGAGGGAAAAACATAATACCCTAAAATTTAAAAGCTTCTTAGACATGATGCTGACACAACTTAAGGCATAAAAATAAGTTTACATCGACAGCTCACTAAAACGTGTCTTTCAAGGAGCTAGAGAGTTGGAAACGTGTCTTATTAGGGGATGAAGGAAACAATGACAACACATCAATTCCTGGAGCTATTAATGATCTGTAAAATCTAAAAAGTTTTTTTTGATTTCCAGCATAACAACGAACATCGAGCCTTGGGTCGAGTGTGACAACTCTATCTTGACTTTTAGCATATCAAAAAAATTGATTGGAAAGCTGCTAACACGCGGTCGCGGGTGTATTAATCGAATAATATTTCACTGTTGGTTGCACTAATAATATAGCACAGGCAAGCAGGATTGAATGCTCAGGGACACAGCCTAACAGTTAATGCCTTTTTTGCATCAGGCACATTCTACTCAATCAACAGAAATTATAAAAAGGGGGTTTTGATTTAAACTAAAAACTAAAAATTGCTTTGAAAATAAACTAAATAAAACTCAATAATAAAAACGAATTCATTTCTACTGCGACTTTCCTAATGATGCAATCAATCTAGGTCTGGTAATTCAGAATGCGTTCTATCTAAGTTGATACTGAGAAAAACTAACAAGCTCTAGTATAATCTTCTTTACCTAAATAGTTAACCAAAACAAGCTCTTTGAATTAACCCTAACTTTTTACTGTTCAATTAAACAAGCTGTTAATTAAATTAGAAAAGCAACTTTTATGATCTGTGTAAAATTCCCAGCAATACCCAATACTTCTAACAAGCTCTGAAGAGTAAATATATTATTTTTACAGTTTATATCAGAGTTAAATCCCAATACGGAACCAATCTGATACTTGTTACTTATTACCAGTTGAAAAGAATAATTACGGATTCTATTAACTGATTAACTGGAATGATAAAACCCTATCTAGGTGATAACACTAACAAGAATTTAAAATCAAACATTCATTACGTTCAAAACTGCAAAATCTAGATAGAAACACAAAAAGAAAAACAGATCTGATAACTAATCACATGAAAAGTACTAGTCTAATGCAGAACTTAAAACTAAGGTTTTAACAAGACATGGCTAAAAACGATTCTAAACTAATAAAAAGAAACATTAACTGATTAATCTTCTAAACTAAGTGTGTGAGATGATTCACAACCTTCAGATCTTCAAAAATCGTTGAAAGGTATCAGAAATCGCATTCAGAAGTGTTTTTCGTCGTCTGGAACCGTCTCTCTTCCGAATCTGATTATCAGGGCCATATTTATATACAAGACAGAAGCATCTGGAAGAAGTTATCATAAAACGTGATCGCAGATTTCGGATATGCGATCGCAGAAATTCAAACTTTTTCCATATTTGCCCTTAAATGATGAACGATGCTATTTCTGAAGTTTCGGGTGTTGCGTCACAAAAATGCGATCACAAATATAAAAATACGATCGCAGATTTCAAGATTTTTCTCTAGATGGCTTTCAGATGACTTTTTTCGACCCTACATGACTTCGACTCATTTATGCGATCGCAGAAGTCAAAAATGCGATCACATTTTTGGCTATATGGCACGTTTCGGTCGCGATTCTTCTATTTAAGTAAACACGAAAGTCGCGCGAAATTTTGTCTAGTTTTCGGAACATTTTGAATCTCGTTGTCATGAGATATGGTCAATATACTGACAGGGGGGTCAAAGCTGCCAGCAACATTCTTTAGGCTTTAGAATGTAGCAACCTATCTTCGTAAAATCAATTCGATCGATTGTTTCTTGACCAAAATAGCTTCTAAGCATTCCTCATAATCCTTTTTAAGTTCCAACTCCATTTAGGCTCCAAATATGCATCCAACTGCTCCCAAAGTACCGCACCACTCGAACTATCTGAAAACGACACAAAAAACACTTGGAGTATGGGAATTCTGATAAAAATACATGAGCTGAACATTATTTAAACAAATGACATGAAATGTTGAAAATATGATGCTAAATGATAATAAAAATACCCTAAAAGTCGCTTAAAATGGCATCTATCAAATCTACCTAAGCTTGAACCTTGCCCTCAAGTAATAAAAAGATAAAATATTGTAAACAAATAGAAAGACGTAGATGCCATAAACAAAATAAAATGAATGAAATAACTTGAACTAAAAATACTTCACTCTTTTTTTCTTCACATGATCAGATTTCACACCGAGGGAAGCTCCAATAAAATCACTACCTAGACAACAGTTTCAATACCTTTATTGCAGATTCAAAATTCATATTTAATAAATCAATCCAATCTTGAATAAATAATTTTTATGCCGAATTAAATTTGTGAAAACATTGTATTTTTTAAAATAATTTCACAAAATTCGTTTATAAAAATATAGCTTGACCGAACCCTAATTTTTTCCGAACTCGTCTAGTAAACGCGGTAAACTCCATTATGGACAGAAAATCCAAGCTTACCCCTATGATTCCACTATTGAGAGATCTAACTCATTATACCACACATCTTCTTTGTCTAGATTAACTCTATAGATTTAACTTTGCTTGGTTCTTAATTTCGACTAGAACTTGACTTGGATTTGACTTTGAATTTAAGATTTCTTCAAGTTGCTTGATGTATCCTTTCTAACAAATATATTGACTGGGTGCAGATTTACTTTGAGGCCCACCATATCTTCAATACTTCAAAAATGATAATAAATTGTGTGGATATAACAATAGTTCCCTCCCAACCTGAAAAGGCACAGAAACTATAGGGTTTAGTACTTCAAGGAAAGAAAATGGTTATTCAATCTAGGTTCTTTTTAAGGAATTTAATGAAATTATTTCTATAATACGATTCTTTTTTCCATCCCACACTTTCGTTATAAAAATTATCTGACTCTTATGTTGGTTCATATTTCGAAACGTTTAAAGCACTTTCTGATATAAAAATATAATTCTTATAATTGATTGTAATGAGACTGTTGCTTTTTGTTCCTATCACACTTCATTTTTACAGAGCTACTGAATGTAAATAATATCCTCATATCATGTAAAAATTTTCAATGTTTTTGATTTTTTTTTTGAAAATTTTCAAATTTTTTATGTGGAAAATAAGAAAAAACTAAAATAACTAGGAATAAAATCTTTTGGGGGGTTTTTTTTTTCTTGTTTGAACGCAGAAAAATAAAAAGGAAAATATTTTTTGGATTTTTCAAAATTTTTATATGCAAACGCAATGCAGAAAATAAAATGCAAAAAGAAAAATAAAATTTTAAAAATTCAACCTAAAAACTGAAAAATTTAACAAAAAATGCAAACTTTTACACTAACCCCTCCCCAAGCTTAAAATGATGCATTGTCCTCAATGCTTAGAAAGGAATGAACAACTCAATAAAGCATATAAAAGCAAAGGAGTGCAGCTAGGAAAAACTGTACCTGATAAGTTTGTAGAAAATTCTTATTTTGACGATGATGTTGGTGAAAAATCTGAATTTCAGCAACTTTGAAGATCCTCTGATTTCCCCAAGCATTCTTGAAACTACGACCATCTCTTTACTGAAAGCATAATAAAACTAAAAACTACTCATTGGGTTGCCTTTCGGAAAGCTGTCTATTTTTAAAGTCGTTGGCTTGACTTTGCCCAACCAGATTTGCTAATGGGTGTGGTTGGGACTTTTCTGAAGCTCAATTCTCTTCCTTGTCACTCCAAATCCCTTCAGATATGGTAGAATTGGTGGATCTGGAACTTGTTCAGCAAACTGAAAAGACTTCAGATTATTATCAGATAAGTTGTTCTTCAGATTTTTAAACTTCTTTCGTTTTCTGATCTTTTTCTTTCCAGAAATCTTCTCTTTCTTCTCAGATTTTGTTATTTTCAGATTAGTATAAAAAATCACTTCTCCCCCATTTTCTTTTTCCAAAAGCATTTTTCTTTTCTGCTTCTTCTCTGATTTCTCCTTTGCAGAAATCAACTTCTCTTCTTCCCCAAGCTTAGCCTTTTCTTTTAGCTCCTTCTCTGATGTTTCACGTAACTTCCTGTCTACAAATATTTCTTGCACATAGACACTAGAAAACTCACACCAGTCCTCAGATAAAGGAACGTTGGTACCCAGATAATTAACAAAATTTTTATCAGAACTAAAATCAGCATCATTTAATTGAAGCTAAACCACTTCCTCATCAAATTCCATAAAGAGCGTACTAGGAAAAACGTCAATTTTCGTTTTAGCATATTTCAGAAAAGGTCTTCTCAAAATAATTGAGTTTTTATCTGATACGTCTAAATCGCCCATGTCCAGAATGCAAAAAATCAGCGGGAAAAATAAGTTCACCCACTTGGACGAGAACATCCTCCAATACACCTTTTGGGTGTATTGTCGAGTGATCTGCCAACTGAATGGGTGTCCCAGTCTTTTGTAAGGTTCCCAATTTTAATCTTTCAAAAACAGAAAAAGGGAAGGACATTGAATAGTGCACCTAAGTCAATCATGGAATTTTAAAGTAAGGTTCCCCAATTTACAAGTAATCGAGAAAATTCCCGAATCCTTGTACTTTGGGGGCAAAACGTTTTGCAAAATGGCAGAAATATTTTCGCAAGCTTTGATAGTTTCATTAATTTTCATTTTTTTCTTAGAAACACATAAATTTTTTTGAAACTTGGCATAACGAGGGATGTATTTGATAACATCTAAAAGTGGAAGATTTACCTCAACCTTACAAAAAATTTCCATGATGTCTTCATCCTCTCTCTCTCGCTTCATACTTCTCAATCGCGATGGAAATGGAGGTAGGGGCTTGTACTCCTTCAGATTCGGCTTGGCTGGTTGTGGAGTTTCTGTGCCTTCATCTTCTTCAGCTTCTTCTTCATATTCTTCTTCAGCTTCATTTTCTGGTTCAGATACGCTTGGGCCTTCATAACTTATTCCACTGCTAAAGGAAATAGCACTCACATTGTGCTTTGGATTGTTTTTTGTGTGCCCCGGCAACTTTCCTTGAGATTCCAGATGACCCACAGAAGTGGCAAGTTGAGACACCTTGTAACATCCCAAAATTCAAGACCAAAAATTTCGTTTTAATTAAGTTATTATATAAAACCATCAGTATAAAAACATTCATATTAATATCTCATGTCAAATCCAAAGTGTCAATAATCAAAACATATTGTCATAAAACCATATCAGAGTATAATCCCAAAGATCTCATGTGCGGAAAACCATAGTGTGATGCGCTGCGATCGAGCCGGCTCCTTTCCTTTGAAAACGAAGTACCTGAAACCAAAACTAAAAATCGTAAGCACAAAGCTTAGTGAGTTCCCCCATCATACCACATACCATACAATCACATATTGCCAGGCATATCTAGGTGCCCGACCTACCCTGCTGAGCATACCGAGGTGCTCAACCTACCCCACTGTCAGGCATACCGGGGTGCCCGACCAACCCCATGTCAGACATATTTGGGTGCCCGACCTACCCCTTCGGTATCTTTCAATCGGTAACCGGGAGCTTGCCTCCCCTTCGGTATCTTTCAACCGGTAACCGGGGACTATTTCACCCCTACCACTACCACATAAAAGTATAGCATAAACACATAAATCACATACTGCCTAGCATATCTGGGTGCTGGCCTACCCTTTCGGTCCTGTCGACCGGTAATTGGGGACTATTTCACCCCATACTACTACAACATAATATCATATCGCAAATATCATAATCTGTCTAGCATAGCTGGGTACTAATCTACCCCTTCGGTCCTATCGACCGGTAACCGGGGACTATTTCACCCCCTATTATCACTATCACATAAAATGATATCATACTAGCACATAAACATAACAAGTAGTAGCAAACATAGACAATTATCACAAAGACAATCATCTAACAACTACTAGTGGGCCGGCATTGTGGCCGTAGACCCATCCCTACTGGAAGGTAACTCACCTCACACTGCTGAAGTCCCGTAGACACAATCCCACACTGCTGAAGTCCTGCAGACTCAACCCCAGCTGCTGGATGACAGATTCCCGAACCGTCAACACCAAAATAACACCCAATTAATAATTGGGTTCCACTACATAACCATGAGTACATACTTTGGATAATTACTACATTACCCCAAGCTTGGCTTTATGCAAGCCCAAGGCCCAATCCATAAGCCCAAACTCAACTATGAGTCAAAGCCCAACATATGGCCCAATTTTCCAAATTGGGCCCAAACCTTTACAAGGTCTTACCATAAGGCCCAACCATTTATTCCAGTCCAACATTCAACATTCTAATGGCCCAATATCACATAATCATAAAGGCCCAAACTATGGCCCAATTTTCCAAATTGGGCCCAACTCCTCATATGGGCCTTACCTCAAAGCCCATTAATTATTCTAATCCATTTGCTTGATCTTGGATGGCCCATTAATAATCCAATCATCAAGGCCCAATAAAAGGCCCAACAATAAACCCAAGTGAAATTAGGCATTCACATAAAATGACGATTAGGGTTAAGTGTTTCTCACTTAACCCATTAAGGACTTAACCCACTAAAGACTTAATCCACTAAGGACTTAATCCATTAAGTCCAATATTGCTTAGGTTAAATTTTGCCAATGATTATTATTTAATATTTCAAGTTATTAAATAATTCCCGTGTGTTTCCCGATAAGTCCAAGCCCATAAATCCAATATTAGGGTTTTCTAAACCCAAATTAGGGTTTCCAACCCCATCTTAGCCCAATGGGCCCAATAGCTAGGTCTTTTGATCAATTAGGGTCCACTAAGCCCACTAGGGTTTCACTAAGCCCATTAGTCACATGTTTGGGCTTTTAGGTCCAATAGGGCTTCATTGGGCCCATTAAGGTTTATTAGGCCCACTAGGGTTTTAGTCCCTTGTCCAAACATCCCAAACGAGTCACCCTACAAAAGAGGAACACCGCCACCCAACATGGCGGCCGGTGGCGGCAGGAGGCGCGGCGGCCACCACCCTAAGGTGGTGGTTTTCAATTTCTTTCCATTATTCTA
This sequence comes from Lactuca virosa, assembly GCF_052849685.1. Classification (NCBI taxonomy): domain Eukaryota; kingdom Viridiplantae; phylum Streptophyta; class Magnoliopsida; order Asterales; family Asteraceae; genus Lactuca; species Lactuca virosa. The sequence continues at coordinate 407,375,273 of NC_136430.1, read as the reverse complement.
TTTTTACAATTTACAATGAAAATACCAAAATAACGCACACACACATACACACACTACACTAAAATAAACACACACACGCAGCCACCCTTATGGTGGCCGACGGTGGCACGTGGCGGCAGCCACCACCTCACGGTGGTGGCGGTGGCTTTTCCGGCCAACTAAACACCCACACAACACCCTACTCGACAGAAATACACCCACACATGCTAGGAGAAGAATCACACACCCACAAATACACCCACAGCCACCTCCCACAGTGGCTGGTGGCGGCGGAATAAGACACAGACGACAGTCACAGCAGCGTAGCGGCGGCAGCGAGATAATGACCACACACACGCCGGAGCAACAACGGAAGTCTTCAAGTCGCTGGCCCCCGGCTTCGTTGTCGGCTGGGAATGACGGTGGCGATAGGGCAGCGACGGACATGCCAGCAGGGGCGTAACACCGAGGGATGGAGAGAGATGTCGTGGCCGAGAACATCACAACAACAGCAGCAGCAGCGCTCGTCGTGGCGGCAGGCTGCGACGTTCGGCGACTGAAGTGGTGGCGGTGTTCTGAGACCAAGGAAAATACGGCAGTGCAAGGTCTCGCCGGCAGCAACACAGCGGCGGTAGAGCTCAGCTCACTTGGTGGCTCAACTAGTCGGAAGACTAGCGTAACAGATAGTGGCGGTTCCTCCGACTCCCATAGTTTTGGCGGTCGCCGGTGGTGAGGGTGACATAAGGGTGGTGCGGCACCGATAATAGAAGAAGGGAGAAAGGTGGCGGCTGGAGGCATATCCCTTAGGGTTAGGGTTTTGCGTGATTTAAGATGCATATATTTGTGGTTCAAGCGAGGGTGACGGGAGTTGTTCCGTGTCCATGTTCAACTTTGCCCATCTAACCATTCTAGTCCCTCCCCATGAGATCTTCTTCTAAATAAATCACATATTTACCCATTAAACCCCAGCATTAAAAATTCATTACAACTTAGGTACGAAATTTACCAATTTCACCCCTACTTCCATAATTCCTCACAAATTCGATCCCCAATTTACCAAACAACCCCTTAGCCCCAAAATCTCTTCAAATGAAGTCCCAATAATTAACATTTAGTCCTTGCCTTCCATAATACTTACAATTTAAATCTGGATTTTACACTTTTAACCCCCGACTTCTAAAATTGTGACCATTAGCTCTCCGAGACCAACCTTTGATATATAATTATCGATTTTTGGGCTACTATACATTAATTAATTAATTAATTAATTTATTTAATAAATGGGGTGTTACAACTCTCCCCCACTTAAATTAGATTTTGTCCTCGAAATCATTTCTTACCATTCCTTAAACGCCCAACCACTCTAGTATCATGGCCAACAACATAGGCACACCCTAGTCTTCCTAGGGTAGTCGTGACCCATCTTCGCAAGGCCCTAAAGTCCGCAGATGAACGAATTCCTCGCAACAAAATAACATCTACTCGGTCTGAAATCTGTTGTCTCGAGATGGTCTGAATCCCTGACAGACCCCTCATACTGAATCATTATTGTTGAATCTATTCTGTTTATCCCTCAACTGACTACTTAACTTTTGATAACTCGAGGTTCCTACTATAAACAGGATCACTGACCTAATTATATCTGCAGATCACTTGTACCTAGCCAAGGCTCAGATATTCCTGCTGTGAGTGACTTGTCACTCCCCAATCATCTAGTTATTCCGTCCGTACTCGCAATCCAAAACATAATTACTAATACTGCCCCAAACACAGAAACTGCCCAAAGCACTGAACTGTTTGAAGCAGTATGTTGCTACATGGTTACTTCCCAAAATCTATCGAGACCTCCCTGGTCTTAATTCATTCGCCAATCGTCAGAAATACCAGGTCCGACCCTGTTACGGAGCCAAAAGGCTCACACGCAGTCGCTCCACGCGACTTCTGAACGAAATCCTTCTCTAGAACTAGTTGCCACTAGTTATCATGCCACTGTGGCTCTAACAACCTCCTGGTCCAACCGATCGGGTCCCTGCGTCGAATCCTGACGTTACTGAATCCAAGGATAAAAGTGATTGCTACATGACCAACGGTAGACTTATATCACAAACGACCTTAAGCAATTCCTTGCTTCCTTGATCTCATAACTGTAGTGGCGTTCCTACTGTCTTATCACTAGCTCAACCAGATCTAATCCGTCTGGGTAATTCCGAAATCCAATCCGTGGATTTCCATATCCTCACTGCTACACCCGAACTGGTGGTGCTACTGTTCCTTCCGCGTTCCAACAACACGCTCATGCCATCTATCAACCTAGTGAATGCTACGGCTACCCGCAGTCTCACGATACTCTATCACTATCTGACCGCTAGTGAATGCTACGGCTACCCCCGCAGCCTTACAACACTTCCCATGCTAACTGACCACTAGTGAATGCTACGACTACCCCCGTAGTCTTACAACACTTTCCATGCTAACTGACCATTAGTGAATGCTACGGCTAACCCCGTAGTCTTACAACACTTTCCATACCGGGTCGAACACGCACTCGACCTAACACACCACTGAGCTTGAGTCCTAACCGGAACTCTAACCTGGTTCCCAAAACCTGCTATCACGTGACCCCACTATATCAGTACCGCACCCATGCCCGTGATCAAAGCGTCACAGTAAACCACCAAATCATCTACACCCTCTAACAAGGTGAGAATCGGTGCCTTGCACAACCGCTGTCTGAGAGTATCGAAGGCTGCCTGCTGCTCAGGCCCCCAGCGAAAGGCCACCGATTTCTTGGTTAGTCGGGTCAAAGCAACCGCAATCTCGGAGAAGTCCCGTATAAATCTACGGTAATAACCTGCTAGAACCAGGAAACTCCGAATCTCAGATGGAGACCTCGGAATCTCCCACTACATCACGGCCTCTATCTTGGCCGGATCGACCAGAATACCCTTCTGGTTGACAACGTGCCCAAGAGATTGTACCTCGCGCAACCAGAACTCACATTTGGAGAACTTTACAAAAAGTCTCTCCCCCACTTAGATTCGCTAAGTCTTCACGGTACGTGAGAATTGAAGGATTCCCAATCCTTCTTGCTTTTAACAATCCACTGCTAACAACCTGTGCTTACCAACGCTAGCGATCACTTACCAGATAAACCTAAACATCGCCCATCCTATGAAATCTTGAAGAGTACTCTTGAAATCTGTTACAGTCCGACACCTCAGACCAGCTCCCATGCTGTCCACTGAAGACCTTAATCTTCACTCTAGATGACAAATCCTCGTTCCCACTTCCAATCTTGCAGCACCACTGAACTCTAACCGAATATAGCCCACGCGAGAAATGCAATTCTCTTGAACATCCAATGACCGAACACCCATGCGTCTAACACTCGCAACTGACTCCACTATCTCCATGCTACCAGTCCTGTCCTAGCAATAGTAGTGCCTTGAACTACAAGGTTCTCCCATAGACAACTGTCGACCATGCCTGAACAATGATAGAACCACTGGTCTCTGACTTCACTGGAGAACTATCACTTTAACCCTGACCAAGTATCCTCTACATATTACTCCTGCACAGATCCCGTTAACGATCTGGAATGATAACGATACACGCGGAACCCACTCCGCAAGATGCGTCCCTCTGTGGGTTCATCAAGGACATTTCGGCATGCAGGATGGCATATATGATCCTTGATAACCCAGACACTAGCAGAAAACCGACCCGAGATTTGACTTGTCCAAACTCAATCACCTTCTGCTGACATGACCAACCCCGCTACCCTGTAGCAGCCTAAACCCTTGGAGCGACAAACTCCCTTGTGCACTTTCCCGTATGTGCTGCACTGACTCTGGCCCTGCTGGCCGTTCACCCGATGATCATAAGTCATGGGTCTCTTCCCGGGACCCTATACTATACGCACCTGGCACAACCCTCTCTTTCGAGGGTGTTCCAAATCGATCTCGCATCTGCAACTTCTTGGAAATCATATCCTTCAGGGTCTGACACCCTGCCACGCTCACTAACTCACTTGCCAATGGCTATGCTGCAACAACTGGGACATCCTCTGTCCCCAAACCGGGTCACTAAGTCCTCCCTAAAGCTTCTCAGATTCTCCAAGACTCTCACTGATTCGAGTATGGATCCTGTGCTTTCAGTAGTACGGGCCCAATACTACCTTCCTCACCTATCCATACTTTCCTCAACAATCCTCCCGAATCCTCCAAGTCACTTCCTCAACTGGTGCACCCAAGTCTCACTAATCCTCACTCCTAACCCACTGAAACATATCCTAGGATTCCCTAGGTTCCCGTACCTACCCAGTCCTTAGCTGTTGAAAGATTCCCGGTAATGTCAACTAGCTACCTCATGAATATAGCCACATGCAACAGAGATCAGATAATCATTCGAGTAATAGACCCATCCCTAGAACGGTTGGACTCAGACAAGAGCTGTGCAATAGGGTCAGATCTATCACTCTGAGATTATCCAGCCTGTGCCACATGTGACTTAACATATTCACTTAATAGCTAGCTCACATTACTAAAAGTCCCACAAAGCACAAAGAAAGCAGCATTCAGACAATGGAAAAATCTAACCATTATATTCCAGTAAAACCATTCTATCCTCTAATCAGGAATCTGTACATGCAATTTAAAAGCTCATACAATTAGGCATAACCTAAACAGGCTATCCTATTACTGACTGATCAGTACTAGCATGCAATTCTACAAGCACATACAATAGGCATATAAGATATCCTCCTAGATCCTTAGCCCTAATCTAGCATGCAGTTCTCATAATCATATCATAACATAACATATCATAACATGTAGGGATATCTTGGGGAAAACTTACTTAAGCTCGGCTGATTGCACGCATCACACACCTTGTTCTTTTCAAAGTTCTTTTCTTTTTCAATTTCTTTTCAAACTTCTTTTTATAAAATGATTTTACTTTTGAAAATTTTCATACCAAGTCCCCAGTTTGAGTCCATACACACCCGAGAGTGTGCCCAAATACCTCAAATCAGGGCTCTGATACCAACTTGTAACATCCCAAAATTCAAGACCAAAAATTTCGTTTTAATTAAGTTATTATATAAAACCATCAATATAAAAACATTCGTATTAATATCTCATGTCAAAACCAAAGTATCAATAATCAAAACATATTATCATAAAACCATATCAGAGTATAATCCCAAAGATCTCATGTGCGGAAAACCATAGTGTGATGCGCTGCGATCGAGCAGACTCCTTTCCTTTGAAAACGAAGTACCTGAAACCAAAACTAAAAATCGTAAGCACGAAGCTTAGTGAGTTCCCCCATCATACCACATACCATACAATCACATATTGCCAAGCATATCTGGGTACCCGACCTACCCTGCTGAGCATACCGGGGTGCTCAACCTACCCCACTGTCAGGCATACCGGGGTGCCCGACCTACCCCATGTCAGGCATATCTGGGTGCCTGACCTACTTCAACCGGTAACCGGGAGCTTGCCTCCCCTTCGGTATCTTTCAACCGGTAACCGGGGACTATTTCACCCCTACCACTACCACATAAAAGCATAGCATAAACACATAAATCACATACTGCCTAGCATATCTGGGTGCTGGCCTACCCTTTCGGTCCTGTCGACCGGTAACTGGGGACTATTTCACCCCCTACTACTACCACATAATATCATATCGCATATATCATAATCTGTCTAGCATAGCTGGGTACTAATCTACCCCTTCGGTCCTATCGACCGGTAACCGGGGACTATTTCACCCCCTATTATCACTATCACATAAAATCATATCATACTAGCACATAAACATAACAGGTAGTAGCAAACATAGACAATTATCACAAAGATAATCTTCTAACAACTACTGGTGGGCCGGCATTGTGGCCGTAGACCCACCCCTACTGGAAGGTAACTCACCTCACACTGCTGAAGTCCCGTAGACACAATCCCACACTGCTGAAGTCCCGCAGACTCAACCCCAGCTGTTGGATGACAGATTCCCGAACCGTCAACACCAAAATAACACCCAATTACTAGTTGGGTTCCACTACATAACCATGAGTACATACTTTGGATAATTACTATATTACCCCAAGCTTGGCTTTATGCAAGCCCAAGGCCCAATCCATAAGCCCAAAGTCAACTATGAGTCAAAGCCCAACATATGGCCTAATTTTCCAAATTAGGCCCAAACCTTTACAAGGTCTTACCATAAGGCTCAACCATTTAGTCCAGTCCAACATTCAACATTCTAATGGCCCAATATCACATAATCATAAAGGCCCAAACTATAGCCCATCTATGGCCCAATTTTCCAAATTGGGACCCAACTCCTCATATGGGCCTTACCTCAAAGCGCATTAATTATTCTAATCCATTTGCTTGATCTTGGATGGCCCATTAATAATCCAATCATCAAGGCCCAATAAAAGGCCCAACAATAAACCCAAGTGAAATTTGGGTTCCACATAAAATGACGATTAGGGTTAAGTGTTTCTCCCTTAACCCATTAAGGACTTAACCCACTAAAGACTTAATCCACTAAGGACTTAATCCATTAAGTCCAATAATGCTTAGGTTAATTTTTGCCAACGATTATTATTTAATATTTCAAGTTATTAAATAATCCCTATGTGTGTCCCGATAAGTCCAAGCCCATAAATCCAATATTAGGGTTTTCTAAACCCTAATTAGGGTTTCCAACACCATCTTAGCCCAATGGGCCCAATAGCTAGGTCTGTTGATCAATTAGGGTCCACTAGGCCCAGTAGGGTTTCACTAAGCCCATTAGTCACATGTTTGGGCTTTTAGGTCCAATAGGGCTTCATTGGGCCCATTAAGGTTTATTAGGCCCACTAGGGTTTTAGTCCCTTGTCCAAACATCCCAAACGAGTCACCCTACAAACGAGGCACACCGCCACTCGATACGGCGGCCAGTGGCGGCAGGAGGCGTGGCGGCCACCACCCTAAAGTGGTGGTTTTCAATTTCTTTCCATTATTCCATTTTTACAATTTACAATGAAAATACCAAAATAACGCACACACACACACACACACTACACGAAAATAAACACACACACGCAGCCACCCTTGTGGTGGCCGGCGGTGGCACGTGGCGGCAACCACCACCTCACGGTGGTGGCGGTGGCTTTTCCGACCAACTAAACACCCATACAACATCCTACCCGACATAAATACACCCATACACGCTAGGAGCAGAATCACACACCCACAAATACACAAACAACCACCTCCCACGGTGGCTGGTGGCGGCGGAATAAGACACAGACGGCAGTCACGACGGCGTAGCGGCGACAACGAGATAATGACCACACACACGCCGGAGCAACAACGGAAGTCTTCAAGTCGCTGGCCCCCGACTTCGTTGTCGGCTGGGAATGACAGTGGCGATAGGGCAGCGGCGGACATGCCAGCAGGGGCGTAACACCGAGGGATGGAGAGAGATGTCGTGGCCGAGAACATCACAACAACAGCAGCATCAACGCTCGTCGTGGCGGCAGGCTGCGACGTTCGGTGACTGAAGTGGCGGCGGCGTTCTGAGACCAAGGAAAATACGGCAGTGCAAGGTCTTGCCGGCAGCAACACAGCGGCGGTAGAGCTCCGCTCACTTAGTGGCTCAACTAGTCGGAAGACTAGCGTAACAGATAGTGGCGGTTCCTCCGACTCCCATAGTTTTGGCGGTCGCCGGTGGTTAGGGTGACATAAGGGTGGTGCGGCGCCGATAATAGAAGAAGGGAGAAAGGTGGCGGCTGGAGGCATATCCCTTAGGGTTAGGGTTTTGCGTGATTTAAGATGCATATATATGTGGTTCAAGCGAGGGTGACGGGAGTTGTCCCGTGTCCATGTTCGACTTTGCCCATCTAACCATTCTAGTCCCTCCCCATGAGATCTTTTTCAAAATAAATCACATATTTACCCATTAAACCCCAACGTTAAAAATTCATTACAACTTAGGTACAAAATTTTCCAATTTCACCCCTGCTTCCATAATTCCTCACAAATTCGATCCCCAATTTACCAAACAACCCCTTAGCCCCAAAATCTCTTCAAATGAAGTCCCAATAATTACCATTTAGTCCCTGCCTTCCATAATACTTACAATTTAAATCCGGATTTTACACTTTTAACCCCCGACTTCTAAAATTATGACCATTAGCTCTCCGAGACCAACCTTTGATATATAATTATCGATTTTTGGGCTACTATACATTAATTAATTAATTAATTAATTTATTTAATAAATGGGGTGTTAAACACTTGCTACTCCAGATTCGTGATACTAGCTCTGATTTCGTTTTGGAATGCTTGGGTGCTCGTGGCTAAGATTTTTACAATGTCTTCTAAGGCCACATGGGAACCATTGGGTTTCTGATTTGGAGGCTGATTCTGAAAATTCGGAATTTTGTTGATGATGATTTTGAAAGTTTTGTTGAAAGCCCGGTTGCTAATAATTTCGTTACTGATGGAATCCGGGTGGATTCTAGAATTGTTGTCGTTGCTGAAAATTGTTCTGATAGCCTCCTACAACTTTTTACTCTAGTTGTACGCTCCTGCAGTAATGGACACATATATGTTGGATGTTTCATCTTCAAACATATTCCACATGGTTTCTTTGCAGCTGCTTTTTCCTTTGTTAACAACAATACTGCTTTTGTCATTTCAGAAATTTGGGACTCCAGATGAGCATTACTGACTTATTTTACTCTCCTTATGTAACACCCATAAAAATCATGCCAAATTTGAACTTTAAAAACATTTCACAACCATTAAATCATTACAAAATTGTTTTCAAAATATAATATATCAGAGTTTTCCCAGAAACATAAACAAAACACGCGGAGCTGTACAATCACGCCTTCGCCTTGCCGCGATCTCCTGATGTACCTGAAACAATAAACTGAAACTATAAGCCGGAAAGCTTAGTGAGTTCCCCCAAAATACCCATACCCACGACAATACACATATACTTATAAACAACATACGATGGGTCCAGTCAATCATCGGGTTGGAATACCCCAGGCCCACAACCAACAGGTTGGAATGCCAACATATTATGGGTCCAATCATCCTCCGGATGGAATACCCTAGGCCCACAACCAACAGGTTGGAATACCCACATACTATGAGTCCAATCATCCTCGGGATGGAATACTCACGGCCCACAAGCAACAGGTTGGAATGCCCAGGTCTATTGGCCTCTGCACAAAGCAGAAAAGCCTCAACCGCCAAACAAACATGTGCACATACAACAGATAATCAGATAACAGTCTATAGATAGAAATTGATCTAACGGATCATACCGCATAGCACATAATACCATCCTATCTACCAGGATACCGATCTAACAGATCATACCACATACCAAATAATATTATCCTACCCTCTAGGATACCGATCTAACAGATCATACTAGCATAACATAACCAGATAACAATCCAAAGGGCCGACCTTGGTGCCTTAGACCCTTGAGTACAGTGAGGATAACTCACCTCGCAAGTAGTGCCGAAGTACGGCAAATCTCTAACTGCTGTCTCACCGGGAATCCCGAACTATCACATAATAAATACTAAGTTAGTTCTCAAAATAACCTCCTTGACTAAGTGTCCACACCACTCATTAAGTCCATTCTCTTAATTGGACCAAGGCCCAATTACCATGTCCTTAACTTGAAGGTCCATATATAAAGCCCATTATTGGCCCAATTTACTAAATTGGGCCCAACCTCCTAATTGGGCCTAACCGCATGATCCACTACCACTAACTGGCCCAAAACATCTTATTTACAAAATCCAGCAAAGGCCCAAATCCATTTAGTCCATAAACAACCCAAAACACGAAGCCTATTTGACAAAGGCCCAACAGAGGACGTACGCGGGGAGTACTCCTCAGGTACGCGGGGAATACTCGTCCAGATGTTGACCACCATCGGGGTGGTTGACCCAGTACGCTGGGCATACTAGATTTACGTTGGGCGTACTCAACAGTTTGCCAAAACCTTAGTAAGTGCTTAATGGCTTAAGCACTTAAGCCCAAACTTCAGATCCAGAGACCTAACATGCCTAGGATCCATAAAGTCATGAACTTTATTGCTTTGGATGTCCATAAAGTTCTTAATGCTTGGTCTTAATCCATTCAGACCTTATTTCTCCATGCATGGGACACATACAACTAATAGGACCTTATTTTTGTCACTCAAGGTCCCTTCAAGAGTCTGGAAGGACAGCTATTTTGACAAGGTAATGATAGCAGAGGGTTTGGGACACATACAACTAATGCATGGGACACATACAACTAATAGGACCTTATAAATGACAAGGTAATGATAGCAGAGGGTTCGGGGAATACCTATCGATTCTCGGGATGTTACAATTCTCCCCCGCTTGACTTATACTTCGCCCTCGAAGTCTGCTACGGCCAATAGATCCGGTTACTGCTCCCGCATCTCGGACTCGGGATCCCACGTCCACTCGGACCCCCTCCAATGCTCCCACTCTGGTGCCCTCGCTATATACCATCAGTTCTCCCCCACTTGGGACTCGAACTATCACCCGCTGTCCCTCACAATCTATCATGGCACCAAATCTACTAAGCCAGTCCATCCCCACAATCACGCACACTCCCTCCATGGGAATAGGAATCAAGTCTATCGGAAAGGATACTCCGAAGATCTCGAACTCGCATCCTCGGTAGACTGAAGAAGCAGAAACCCCGTGTTCGTTGGCGATAGAGACTCGCAACGTACACTCTAGCTCACATACTGGCACACTGAACTCCCTACTGAAAGTCTGAGATACAAACGACCGACTCGCCCCCGAGTCAAATAAAACCAATGCAGGCAAGGAGTTCACTAAAAATGTACCTAATCACAGGTACAACAGATAAGCATAAAACAGATATAATAAATGAGATAAAAGATAGAAACATAACAGCAACCACATCCGGTGCTGCCCTAGCCTCCTCAGCCATAAGCTGGAAGGGACGCCCCTGAGCCTTCGGAGGCTCTGCCTTAACTGACCTCCCATCTGCAATCCTCAATGTAGCCGGCGCTGAAGCCTGCGTCGGCTTGGCGGCTAGAAGAGGACATTGGGCCTTCATATGGTCCACATGCTCACAATGATAACAAAGTCTGACTCTGGAAGCCGGAGTCTGCTGCCTACAATCCCTGGCCAGATGGCCCTGCTTGCCACATTGGTGGCACCCACTCTCTGATCGACACGTCCCTGAATGAGCCTTTCCTCACTTCCCACAGGTGCGGTCTGGCTGTCCCCCAATCCTGGTATCAGCGGTCTTAGATCGCTTCGGCGCCGGCTGCGACTGTGCCGGGGCCTGCCGCTGCTCCCTCAATTGCAGCTCGATCTCCAACTCACGTCGCCTCGCGGCCTCCTCTAAATCCGGAAGAGTATCACATCGCTGGGTAGACACAAACTGTCGGATGTCAGTCTTGAGCATGCTCAGATAATGAGTCATCTGAGCCTGCTCGGAAGCAAACTCTAGGCAGAACATCGCCCTCTCGGTGAACATACGGGTGATATCCGTCACTGACTCCCCATCCTGTATCAAACTCAAAAACTGCTGAGCCTATCGTTCCCGCTCCCGTGGGATATATCGGGCGCTGAACATATCCCTGAACTGCTCCCAAGTAACAGCAGCTATCTGATCATCAGTGTACGACGCTGTCGTCAATCTCCACCAGTCCTTGGCCCCGGACCTTAGCAGGTTCAGAGCACACCTGACCTTCTGGTCAGTAGGACACGAGCAAGTGAAGAAACACCCCTCCACATCAGAAACCCACCTCATAGCCTTGATGGGGTCCCGAGTCCCATCAAAAGTAGGGGCTTCGTATTATCGAAGTCCCTGTACTAAAAAGCCCGAATGGCTCCTCCTCCTCCTCCTCCTCCTCCTCTTCCTGCCACTGATACAGCCGATGTAGCTGCTGCGGCAGCCGTCTCAGCAAGGGCTGCGTACCTGTCATCGAATTACTCCCTCATAGCTGACTTGATAGTCCCAAAAAACTCCGAAATCTAGCCTCGGACAATCTTGACCACCTCCTCGCGGATGATCTCCCTGACACGATCCTCTGTCAACACTGGCCCTTCCTGGCCGATAACCTCGGGCGCTGTCGGGGCCTCCTGATTGCCCAGCCCTGATCCCGATCCGGATCCAGTCACAAAACGCCTCGTAACCACCATACTGAAAATATAACAGGAAGATGTCAGACAATCCGCATAAATAACTGGGAACCAACTCCCTACTAAACCCTAGGGGTTGTGACTTCCTTGCTACGCGTATGGGTCCTGTGCTTTCAGTAGTACGGGCCCATACTACCTTCCACACCTACCCATATTTGTCTCAAATATCACCACAACACCCCAACACTATACATGCATATGGCGGTCGCTCAACATCACACCTAGAGGAAGGCTAACTGTCTCACAACTGACCTACCGATCTCACACAACCCACCCATCCATGAAAATTCCACCAACCCTGCAGCACTAGTGTATGCTAGCCATACATAACGCTGGACCCTATAGACTTTCGAATACCTGATCCCACCCTAAGCCCTTCATTAAACAAGAACAGGAAATATGGCCAAACCAAACATTCTCAGGCTATAAGATCTTAGTTATGTAGGACCGTGATGCATACACTAAGCAACTATAGTAATGATGTCAATCTCATATAAAGGAAACCCTAGGCTAGCAGGCATCATGTAATTAGGCAATTCTATCATGCAATTCCTGAAGATCCCTAACCTAGTACTAGCATGCTGTTATATCACATCACATAATCAAATAACGGTATGGTATTTTGGGGTCTACTTACTGGCTCCTGCTGATCGTACACCCTGCATCCTCCTTTACTTATTTTGAAAACCATTTAGAAATCATTTTGAAAATCTTTCCTTGATTTGAGACTGGGTTCACACGAATGTTCCTCCAATTCACTCACACCAAGGCTCTGATACCAACTTATAACACCCATAAAAATCATGCCAAATTTGAAATTTTTAAAAACATTTCACAACCATTAAATCATTACAAACTTGTTTTCAAAATATAGTATATCAGAGTTTTCCTAGAAACATAAACAAAACATGAGGAGCTGTACGATCACGCCTTCGCCTTGCCGCGATCCCTTAATGTACCTGAATCAATAAACTGAAATTGTAAGCCCGAAAGATTAGTGAGTTCCCCCAAAATACCCATACCCAAGACAATACACATATACTTATAAACAACATACGATGGGTCCAGTCAACCATCGGGTTGGAATACCCCAGGCCCACAACCAACAGGTTGGAATGCCAACATACTATGGGTCCAATCATCCTCGAGATGGAATACCCCAGGCCCACAGCCAACAGGTTGGAATGCCCACATACTATGAGTCCAATCATCCTCGGGATGGAATACTCACGACCCACAACCAACAGGTTGGAATGCCCAGGTCTATTGGCCTCCGCACAAAGCAGATAAGCCTCAACCGCCAAACAAACATGTACACATATAACAGATAATCACATAACAGTCTATAGATAGCAACTGATCTAACGGATCATACCACATAGCACATAATACCATCCTATCTACCAGGATACCGATCTAACAGATCATACCACATACCATATAATATTATCCTACCCTCTAGGATACCGATCTAATAGATCATATTTTCATAACATAACTAGTTAACAATCCAAAGGGCCGACCTTGGTGCCTAAGACCCTTGAGTATAGTGAGGATAACTCACCTCGCAAGTAGTGCCGAAGTACCGCAAATCTCTGACTGATGTCTCACCGGGAATCCCGAACTATCACATAATAAATACTAAGTTAGTTCCCAAAATAACCTCCTTGACTAAGTGTCCACACCACTGATTAAGTCCATTCTCTTAATTGGGACAAGGCCCAATTACCAAGTCCTTAACTTGAAGGTCCATATATAAAGCCCATTATTGGACCAATTTACTAAATTGGGCCCAACCTCTTAATTGGGCCTAACCGCATGATCCACTACCACTAACTGGCCCAAAACATCTTATTTACAAAATCCAGCAAAGGCCCAAATCCATTTAGTCCATAAACAACCCAAAACACGAAGCCTATTTGACAAAGGCCCAACAGAGGACGTACGCGGGGCGTACTCCTCTGGTACGCGGGGCGTACTCATCCAAATGTTGACCACCATCGGGGTGGTTGACCCAGTACGCTGGGCGTTCTGGATTTACGCTGGGCGTACTCAACAATTTGCCAAAACCTTATTAAGTGCTTAATGGCTTAAGCACTTAAGCCCAAACTTCAGATCCAGAGACCTAACATGCCTAGGATCCATAAAGTCATGAACTTTATTGCTTTGGACGTCCATAAAGTTCTTAATGCTTGGTCTTAATCCATTCAGACCTTATTTCTCCATGCATGGGACACATACAACTAATAGGACCTTATTTTTGTCACTCAAGGTCCCTTCAAGAGTCTGGAAGGACAACTATTTTCGTCCAAATCACAACATGCACCACCTTATGGCTTTTGGGACAAGAAATGCTTCTAATAAAGTAAAAAGATGAGATCTATGCATATATGCATAAAGTTTGGAACTTTATACCTTCTGGAGCTTCTTGAGCACAAGCTAACTTCAGATCTACAAACTTGATCTTCTTCTCCAATGCTTTAATGTAATACCTTCCTCTTAAAGCACTCAAGAACACACCAAATAAGCTTAAACACACAAAAGAAAAGCTAGGGTTTGGGGAGGACGAATGTAAGTTGTAGAGACTGAGGTAAGGGGGGTTGTGGTGCTCAAAATGTTGTTTATATAGGCCCCAAACCCTAAATATTAGGGTTTCACCCAGACATTAGTACGCCCAGCGTACTAAGGCAGACCTTAATACGCTTAGCGTACTCTTATGTACGCGCAACGTACTCCCTTTTGGCCCAAGTTTTCAAACTTGGTCCTTAAACTTATATTGGCTCTTCACTTCCAACCCCAAGGACCATAAATGACAAGGTAATGATAGAAGAGGATTCAGGGAATACCTACCGATTCTCAGGATGTTACACCTTGGTTAATCTAGATACCATTCGTCTTCAGTTGCTGAATGATGTGACTCGATTACCAGCTTCTCGATTAGCTCCCAGATTTCTATTCGTGTCATATCATCTAAGAAACCGCCACTTGAAGCGTTTATTAGATGTTGCTACATGGGTGTCAGACCTTCACAGAAACAGTTGGACAACTAATAATCACTGAGCCCATGTTGGGGGCACTGAACCAAACACTTTTTGAATCTCTCCTAGTAAGTGTGTAGAGCTTCCCTTCTTCCTTATTTGATATCAAGGATATCTTTTCTGAGACTCGAAACTCACGTTTCCGAAAAACACTTCTCTAAAAATAACTTTGCGAGTTCTATCCAAGTGGTAATGGAACCAAATGGGAGCTTGTACAACCATTCTCTCACTGAGTCTTGAACTGAAAAAGGGAATGCCATTAACTTTATCTGATTTTCTGTGGCAGCATGCGAATTCATTCCTAAACATACCACATGAAATTTCTTGTGGAATTTATGTGGCTCTTCATTTTCTAGACCTTAGAATGTGGGAAGAAGATGTATTAGCCCAGATTTGAGTTTGAAAATTTGAGCTTCTACAAAAGTGATACAAAGAGGTTGCTGATTGACCTCATGGGTGGCCCACTCTCTGAGAGTCTTTTCTGCTTCGTCTCATGCGTCACTCATGGCTGGTTTTTTAGATTGTGAAGGTTCTGTTGTTTTAGAATTTTCAGATTAGGTTTCAGAAGAATCTATTTGCTTGGATTTAGCTGAGTATGTTAGGGAATATGTTTTAGAGGGGCTATTAGAAGTTTCAGATGGGGGTACTTTCGGAAAAAATGGAAAAGTTGGGTCTGGTTCGTTCCACTAGGGACTGCCTTGTGGTGTGGTGATTTTTAGGGGTACTAAAGAGAATGAACCAAAGAAACCAGCTGATTTTTTTCTTTGTTGCTTCTTTCTGTAGTTTCCTTGTAGTTCTTTCAAGTTTTGGATAAAAAACTAAAGGTGTACCTGTACGAAAATTTCTTGGCAGAAAACTATTAGAAAGCACCGTGTCCTTGGCAATGACGCCAATTTGCTAACATGCTGTCGCATGCATATTAAGCAAATAATATTTCACTTTGGTTGCACTAATAATATAGCACACGGAAGCATGGTCAAATCCTCAAGGACAGAGCCTAACGATCAATGCCTTTTTGCATCAGGCACATTCTAGTCAATAAACAACAATTATAAAAGGTGGTTTTTGATTTAAACTAAAAACTAAAAATTGCAGTGAAAATAAACTAAATAAAACTCAATAATAAAAACGAATCCAGTTCTGCTACGACTTTCCTAATCATACAATCAGTCCAGATCTAGTTATTCAGAATGCGTTCTATCTAAGATGGTATTGAGAAAAACTAACAAGCTCTAGTATAATCTCTTTTACCTAATTAGTTAACCAAAATAAACTCTTTGAAGTAACCCTAACTTTTACTGTTCAATTAAACAAGCTCTTAATTAAATCAGAAAAGCATCTTTATGATATGTGTAAAATTCCCACCAATACCTAATACTTCTCACAAGCTCAGAAGCGTAAATATATGATTTTTACAGTTTATATCAGAGTTAAATCCCAACATGAAACCAATCTGATACTTGTTACGTTTTAGCAGTTGACAAGAACAATTACAAATTCTATTAATTGATTAACTTGAATAATAAAACCTTAGCTAGGTGATCAGACTAACAAGAATTTAAAAATCAAATATTCATTAAGTTCAAAACTGAAAAATCTAGATATCAACACAACAAGAAAACCAGATCTGATAACTAATCACATGAAATGTACTAGTCTAATGCTGAACTGAAAACTAAGGTTTTAGCCAGACATCACTAAAAGCGAATCTAAATTAATAAAAAGAAAGATTAACTGATTAATCTTCTAAACTAAGTGTATGAGATGATTCATAGCCTTCAGATCTTTAGAAATCGCCTTCAGAAGTGTTTTTCGTCGCCTGGAACCGTCTCTCTTCCGATTCTGATTATCAGGGCCATATTTATACCCAAGACAGAAGCTTTTGGAAGAAGTTATCATCAAATTTGATCGCAAATTAAGGATATGCAATCACAGAAATTCAAAATTTTTCTAGATTTGCCCTTAAATGAAGTACGATGCTATTTCTGAAGTTTCAGGAGTTGTGTCACAAAAATGCGATCGTGGATATGAAAATACGATCGCAGATTTCAAGATTTTTCTCTAGATGGCTTTTAGATGACTTTTTTCGACCCTAAAAAACTTCGACTCATTTATGAGATCGCAGGAGTAAAAAAATATTATCGCATTTTGGCTTTTTGGCATGTTTTCTTTCGCGATTATTTAGTTTAAGTAAACACGAAAGTCGTCCGAAAGTTTGTCTAGTTTTCGGAACATTTTGAATCTCATCAATCAGAGTTATGAGTCATGAGATATGATCAAAATACGGACAGGTGGTCAAAGCTGTCGGCAACATCCTTTAGGCTTTAGAATATAGCAATCTATCTTCGTAAAATCAATTCGATCGAATGTTTCTTGACCAAACTAGCTTCTAAGCATTCATCAGAGTCCTTCTTAAGTTCCAACTCCATTTAGGCTCCAAATATGCATCCAATTGCTCCTAAAGTACCGCTCCACTCGAACTATCTGAAAATGATTAAAAAATGTTAGGAGTACGGGAATTCTGATAAAAGACATGAGCTGACCATTATTTAAACAAGTGACTAGAAAATGTACAAAATAAGATGCTAAATGATAATAAAAACGACCCTAAAATATGTATAAAGTGGCATCTATTAAAATGAAAAAAAGGTTGACTTTTCAGCATATCAGTAAATGAGAAACCAACAGAAATGATGATCATGACTGATCATCATGCAACAATTCTAAAAAATGTAATTAACAACCACAATTATCAAAATAAATGGTTCATTAGTAAAAGTATTAGGAAAAGTAATATCGATTGTTCACTAAAGCTGATTAATGTGACAGTGATGAAAGCGAGTTATCGATTGGGATAGCCAACGCACATGTTGAAGCTGCATTCAATGTCTCGAGAAATGGATTTGACTCATAAAGCAGATGATCTCTTTATTTGTAGCCATTAGAAAAAGTTTCTTGCTCGTGATAGCTAGATAATAGAGACAGAAAAAGCATCTTGAGCATAAGGCTTGAAAAAGACGCGCCCTGTGTAATACCCCAATTTATAAATATTACATTTTTTACTCGTGGAATGAGTTTTGTTTGCAAAATAGCCAATAGTGGCATTGTCATAATTTTTGGGTAAATCAGAGTACACTGGGCATACCAGCATGGTACGCGGTGCGTAAGGCTTTTAATTGAGCAACGTCGTTTTGGGAGTACGCTGGGCGTACAATGCGTACGCTGGGCATACTCTGTCTGGGCGAAAAACCCTAATATTGAGGGTTGGGACCTTATTTATTGATCCTTAAGTTTCATTTCTTCACCCCATTCCCAGCCTCCATCCTTAGAAACATCTTATCTTGCAAACCCTAGCCCCATTACTGCAGTTTGAAGCTTGAGTGTGTGTTTTGTATGTTCCAAAGGAAGAAGAAGGTGGTGGTGAAGCTTGGAAGCTAGAAGCAAGCTTTGATCTGGAAATTTTGCATCCTTCTCCCTCTCTAGAAGGTAAAAAGTTCCCACATTGATGAATGAGTTGCTAGACCTAGCTTGCATGATGAAAATATGAGCTCTTTTTCCCAAACATGGTCTTTCTTGTGTATGACATGTTATGGAACATTTAGGTTGTCCTTTTGGACGTATTTCCATGTTTTGAGCCATAAAAATATGACCATGGCCCCTAAGATTCCTTCATGTAAGCCATTAATAGATTTAGTGGTTAAGACAAGTTAGGGTTTTGTTGTGAGGCTTGATATAGATATGTAGAACCATAAAGTTGGAAACTTTATGGTTTAGGATGCTATTTGGGGCTAATACTAAAAGTTAGACGTAGTGTTTTAAGGAATTAAGCCTTGAAAATGAAGATATTAAGGCATTGCCTACGTTGGGCGTAACTATAGTACGTCGGGCGTACGCCTAAGGGAGATCGATCTGGATCTCTAGTACGTGGGGCATACGAGCGAAGTACGCGGGGCGTACTCGGTTTGGGTTGACTTTTCTTGATTTTGATTTTGACCAAGGTTGACCAAGTTTGACTATAGGTCAAAATTGATGGTTTTGATTGGTGATTAAGATTTTATTGGTTCTAATGTTAGTGGACCCACAGGAGCAAGCAGAGTAGCAGGGAGCGTATCATGGTGTTCTAGGGTTTCTTCATTTCAGGTGAGTTTCGCCTCCTTATACCGTGGGTCGAAGGCACCAATGCCAGCCTACTAGTTTTTGGTTATCTGTTAGTAGAGGGATGCCTTAGGGACTGTATATATAGTCATCTAGGATAGAATGACGACTCTTGATCTAGGCTCTCTTACCTGATCCTTGTATGGTTGTGGTTCTAGAATAGGATCACCTGTCCGGGTGTCAATCTTACCTCTGATTATATACGGTCATGCATTTCATGGATTATTGCTATTTAGTATATCGTTATGCTATAGTGATATGTTAGATGTGTATTATGCTGTCGAGTATGCTGCAATGCTATAGTGATCTGCTAGATCTGTGTCTTGGTGTCGAGTATGATGCTATGCTCTAGCGACCTGCTAGATCTGTATCTTGGTGTCGAGTATGTTGTTATGTTGTAGTGATCTGTTAGATCGGTATCATGGTTTGTAGGATGTTGCTATGCTGTAGTGCACTGTTGGATCTGTATGTTATTTGTACTTACTGGTTATCATCTAGTGGAGTGCCCTAGGGACTGTCTGTGGTCATGTAGGATAGCCTGAGAACTCTTGGTCTAATCTTTCTTGCTCGTTCCTTGTTTGGTTGTGGCTCTAGAGTAGGATCATCTGTTCGAGTGGCTATCTCACCGTTGGCTACTTATGGTTATGCATTTCATAGATGTTAGCTGGTAGTGGGACTGTGTGTTGTGAGAGGACTAGTATGCGGGAGTGAGTTGTATGATTTTTGTTTGTCTGTATTATGTGCCTACTTGATCCTTGTTTGTTTATATGTCGACATATGGTAGTGGTAGGTTGAGGCGGTCCTGCATTGTGCTGTAGGCCAAGATACCCGGTGCAGGCCGATTGTAAGCCGTAGGCACAGAGGTCCTGGAAGAGCGGTTGGGTTGAGGCGGTAGGCCAATAAATCCTGGGTATTCCAACCCGATGCATGCGTGTATGTTTATCGTATGAGGTATTTTGGGGGAACTCACTAAGCTTTATGCTTACCTAGTTCCTTATGGTTTGAGGTATTATCAGTGATTACGGGAAGGCGAAGGCGGGAGTGTACACACTCATCTTCAACATTGAGGATTCCGCGTTTTCTATGATACTCTGATTTTTAATAAATCTAATTTGGAATAAACGGTTTTCTTAGTAATGGATTTATATATTGGGAAGTTTTACCTTAATAAAAATGAAAAATTTTGGTTGTGAAAAATGAGACGTTACAAGTTGGTGTCAGAGCCCTGGTTTGAGGGAATTGGAGGAACACTTGTGTGAATCCAATCTCAAACTAGGATCCGAAATTTTTTGCAAAATGCTTTTGGAAAAAAAATTCATAATAAAAGGGCTGGGTTAGGGACATGGGCTTAGTCTCTTGTAATGTTCTTTTTTGATTGTTGGCTTGGGATCGGAAACGTTGGCCTTGACTTAACTTTGACTTTTTCAGGAAGATGCGATGCGTACAGTCAGCCAGAGCCCGATCAGGAGAGTGGTTCCCAAAATACCCATATTTTTTATGTTTACTGATTTTTGATGTTGTTGATATATGAATTGTTAGAAAAAGCATGCTAGTGGGTAAGCTTCTTTAGAAACAATTGGATAGAAATGCCTGATTCTGTGATGCCTTATGATATAGGAAGCTGCTTGCCTGATTTATATTACTTGATTGTCAGATTGCTGCTTGTATGTTGATTAGTTGTATATGGCCGGATTGAATAGCCTTAGAATGATCGACTTGGCATTACTTCCTGTTTCTTGTTTGGTTGTGGACTTAGGGTAGAGTTGATTATTCGACAGTCTATCCGATCTCGTATTGTGTGCAACAAGCATGCACAAAAGCAACTGGTGATGTGAGAGAGAGGATAATCCTAGGAAGAGTGCCTAGGAAATTTTTTGTAGCTCGTAGCAGAAGCGGTGTTAGCACACCTAAGAATCGTCTAGTGTAGTGACTTAGGACCTTAGGATGAATTCTTAATCGACTATGGATAGGTGTGTAAGGTAGTATGGGCCCATACTACTGAAAGCACATGATCCATATGAGATTCAACAGGAATTTTGAGGCTACTAAGTGACTTATAGGAGTAGGGCCTGGTGTGTTGAGCACTATGTTGTGATGTCTGATATTTTCTTGGTATATTTCAGTATGACGACTATTGGAGGTTCAGGCTCAAGAGCCGGAGCTGGTGGCCAGGATGGGGCATGATTGATAGAGGACCAGGTTAGGGAGATCATTCGTAAGGAGATTGTTTCTATTGTCTGGGAGCAGATACCAGAGCTGTTAAGGTCTATAAAGACCGCTATGATGGAGTTCTTGATGACCGATACGCTGCACTTTCTGAGACTGTCGCTGCTGCGGCTTCTGCGGTCGTCGCTGCGATCGGGGTTGGTACTGGGAGAGCTTTCCAGTATTAGGACTTTGATAATACAAAGCTCCTGGTGTTTGATGGGGTTCAGGATCCGATCATCGCCATGAGGTGGCTGTCAGTTGTTGAGGGATGTTTCTTTACTTGCTCTTGCCCAGTTGACCAGAAGGTCAAGTGCGCTCTGAACCTTCTTCGGTCTGGAGCGAAGGATTGGTGGAGGCTGGTTACTAGTTCATACACCCCAGAGCAGCGAGTTGCAGTATCATGGGAGCAGTTCTCTGAGATGTTCCGCTCGAGATATGTCCCATTGGTGGAGTGGGAGAGATTGGCCTAGGAGTATTTGGATCTGAGATAGGGGACTCAGTCAGTGACTGAGATCACAAAGATGTTCACAGAGAGAACTATGTTTTGCCCTGAGTTTGCTGCTTTCGAGCAAGCTCAGATGACTCGGTATTTAGGCATGCTCAAGACGGATATTCGGCAGTTCGTGTCCATCCAACACTACGGTTCTCTCGCTCAGCTTCAGGATGCCACAAGGAGGAGAGAGATTGAGATAGAGACCCATACAAGGGAGCAACGTTAGGCTCCGTATCAGTCCCAGCCTACAATAAAGTGGTTCAAGTCCACCGGTCGGAGTTCGGGATCAGTTGGAGGGAGGTGCCGATATTTTATATGTCGCATGTGTGGCGAGGAGGGTCATTTTAGAAGAGACTATAGGCGGAGTGCGTGAGTTTGCTTTCATTGTGGCCAGGAAGGCCACATCAGAGCTCGTTGTCCTTTTTTCATTTTTGGTGAGGTGATGGATCCTACACCCTTAGCTTGGCAGTTTCCCGACGGTCGTCATGGATTGTCCAAAGTCCCAGATACTGAGAGTTGAGCTGGCAGTTCTTCTTGTTAGCAATTGTGGTAGTAGTGGTGGTTATCTGTAATTTTTTGTTGTGTTCAAAGTTTAGTTGTAACTCGGATGATCAATTAAATGGAAGTATCCTACTTGGCCTTGTTTAATTTAATGTCATCAGATTGCATGTGTATATTTGGATTTATGAATGTTGTGTGGGTTCAAATTCTCCTGTGTAATTGGATATAAATGGTTGGAATCAAGTAGTGGGGTTGAAGATAGTCTGAGTATCTAAGAATTTGAAGGTCATTAGACTCTAGTATACCTCAAGTGAGGGAGGGTGGTGCCTCGTGGCAGGAAAACCTTGTGCCAAGGTTCGGTTCTTAGTTGAATTTCTCCAAGTTCAAGGCTTTCGTGTAATTTCTGGATCTTTCGGTTTTGCGTTAAAGTCATTCCCAGCTGTTGGAGTTCCCTCCTAGCCGAATTAGTTTTAGTTGTGGAATCTTAAGTAGGGTGTGCTTGTGTTTAAAACTATAGGGTGTTAAGGGCCCATGTTGAGGGGTGTGATGAGGGTTTCCTTGCCCGTTCTTGTTTGATTAGGGCTTGGAGGTCTAAGTCACGTCCCGAAGACCTAGTAGGATCAGTTAATTTTGTAGGCCCAAGTGTTGTCGTTGGTTAGTGGATCGGGGGTAGGCCCAAGTGTTGTTGTTGGATAGTGGATCAGGGGTAGACCTGAGTGTTTCCATTAGTTAGTGGATCGGGGGTAGGCTCGGGTGTTGTTGTTGGATAGTGGATCGGGGGTCGGCCCGAGTACGGTTGCTGGGTAGTGGATCACGGTTAAACCTGAGTAGTGTCAGTAGATAGCTAAGTAGGATTGTCGGAACTAAGTAGGAGTGTGGCCTAGTTTGGTATATGCTCGGTTGGTTCTCGTCGCAATGGTGCACCTATGTGTAGGGTTAGCATGACAGTGTTGGCAGTGCATCGAAATGAATCTTAAGGCTCATTGATTAATTGGTTGGAATTATGTGGTTAGCCGAGGTTGTATTAGTAGGTGTATAATCGTTCATTTCAACCGCAACAGTTGGATATCTTGATAGCTAAGGGCAAGAAGCCATGGTTCGTTCGTCGCGAGGGGAGGTGTTCCCAGAAGTTGTAGAGTTTAGACAACAATATGGTAGTTGTTGGCGGTGTAAGGGTGATTCTTAGGATGTATCCGAAACTCGGAAAGTTCGGTCAGGCCGGTTTGTCATGGGCAAAGCATGTAAAAGGGAGCAATTTCGAGGAAGAAATCCAATTTAAGTGGGGAAGAATTATAATACCCTGATTTTCAAATATTATATTTTTGACCCTTGGAATGATTCTTGTTTGCAAAATGGCCCATAGTGACATTGTTGTAATTTTTGGGCAAATCAGAGTATGATGAGCATACCAGCATGGTACGCATGGCATAAGGTTGAAAGTTAGACGTAGTGTCTTGAGGATTAAGCCCTCAAAATGAAGATATTAAACCATTTTGTACGTTGGGCATAACTATAGTACGTCGGGCGTATGCTTGAGGGGAGTCCGATCTGGATCGCGAATACGCGGGGCGTACGAGCTGAGTACGCGTGGCGTACTCGGTCTTGGTTGACTTTCTTGATTTTGACTTTGACCAAGGTTGACCACATTTGACTATAGGTCAAACTTGAGGGTTTTTATTGGTGATTTAGATTTTATTGGTTCTGATGCTAGTGGACCCGCGTGAGCAAGCAGAGTAGCAGGGTGCGTATCACGGTGTTGTCGGGTTTCTTCATTTCAGGTAAGTTTCGCCTCATTGTACCGTGGGTCGAAGGCACCAATGTTGGCCCACGAGTTTTCGGTTATCTGTTAGTAGAGAGATACCTTAGGGGTTGTATATAATCATGTAGGATATACTGAGAACTCTTGATCTAGGCTCTCTTACATGTTCCTTGTTTGGTTGTGGTGCTAGTGTAGGATCATCTATCTGAGTGTATATCTCACCTATGATTATATACGTTCATGCATTTCTTAGATTTTTGCTATTTAGTATGTCGCTATGCTGTAGTGATCTGTTAGATTTGTATTCTGTTGTTGAGTATGCTGCTATGCTGTAGTGATCTGGTAGATCTGTATCTTGGTGTCGAGTATGTTGCTATGTTGTAGTGATCTACTAGATCTGTATCTTGGTGTCGAGTATGTTTTTATGCCGTAGCGATCTGTTAGATCGGTATCATGGTTTGTAGGATGTTGCTATGCTGTAGTGCACTGTTGGATCTGTATGTTATTTGTACTTACTGGTTATCATCTAGTGGAGTGCCCTAGGGACTGTCTGTGGTCATGTAGGATAGCCTGAGAACTCTTGGTCTAAGCTTTCTTGTCTGTTCCTTGTTTGGTTGTGGCTTTAGAGTAGGATCATTTGTTCAAGTGGCTATCTCACCGCTGGCTACTTATGGTTACACAGTTCATGGAGGTTAGTTGGTAGTAGGAATGTGTGTAGTGAGAGGACTAGTAGGCGGGAATGAGCTGTAAGATTGTTGTTTGTCTGTATTATGTGCCTCTTGATCCTTGTTTTTTTATATGTCGACATATGGTAGTGGTGGGTTGAGGCGGTCTTGCTTGTCTTGTAGGCCGCGATACCCGGTGCAGGCTGGTTGTAAGTTGTTGGCACAGAGGCTTTGGAAGAGCGGTTGGGTTGAGACGGTAGGCCAACAAACCCTCGGTATTCCAGCTACATGGCTGATTGGACCCGATGCATGCTTGTATGTTTATCGTATGAGGTATTTTGGGGGAAACTCACTAAGCTTTATTCTTACTCAGTTGTTTATGGTTTCAGGTATTATCGGTAATTGCGGGAAGCCGAAGGTGGGACTGTACACACTCATCAGCAACATTGAGGATTCCACATTTTCTATGATAATCTGATTTTTAATAAAAGTAATTTGGAATAAACAGTTTTCTTAATAATGGATTTATATATTCGGAAATTTTACCTTAATAAATATGAAAAATTTTGGTTATGAAAAATGGGACGTTACACCTTGTAGACCGTGTTTTTTTGGAAAATGGGTCTACATAGCTGTAACATGTTTTGTGAAGCGTGCTATTTAATTTTCAATGCATCTTTGGGAAGTATGTACATGTTGGAAAGCTGGTTTTAAGAAGTGAACAACTTGGGTTTTTGCTCAAGCTTTGTTTTGGACGGTGTGTAAAATTGAAGTCTTCTACAAAGGGTTTGCATATCAAAGATTTTTCAAAGTCTTCAACTTTAGAATGCAAGTCGGACCTATCAGGAACGTGTTTGGGAAGATGCGTATGTCAAAGGGAAAGAAAGTTTAATTTCGAAGTTTACTGGTGGTGAGAAATAGTCAACATCTGGGGTTGCTTTGACATAATATCAAAGTTTTTGACTTGATATCAAAACCTTCGCCTCTGATAACAAATCCTTCGACTCTGACTTTCGATTTTGATAGCGAAGCTGTCTACAAGAACTTTCCTTCATCTTATTTTTGTTTCTTATATTTTCTTTGGAATAATTCTCAAGGAAATCGAAAAACACAAAAAGATTTTCGTCTTTGTTCTTTGAAGCCTCAGAAAACCCCAGAAAACTCAAAAAGATTTTTGTTTTGTTCGTCTTTTTGTTTGAATCCTCAGAAAAACTCGAAAAACCAAAAATATTGTGTTTTAGTTTTTTCTTGGCGACTTGACTTGCGAAGTTTGGTTAAAGGTCTTACTTGCGAAGTCTGTTCAAATATCTTTCTTGGGAAGCTTGCTGAAACGTCTTACTTGCGAATTTTGCATGTGAAGTTTGAGTGTCGAAGTGTCGAAGCTTTAAAGACCTAAGAATCGAAGCTCTAAAGTCTTGATCGTCGAAGCTCTAAAGTCTTGAGTGTTGAAGCTCTGAAGACTTGAATGTCGAAGTGTCAAAGCTTTGAAGACTTGAGTGTCGATGTAGCGAAGGTTACTCTTCATTTTTCAACTTTGATAGGGAAGTCGAAGCTTTCAAATCTGAGAAATTTTTTTGCATTTGATAGTGAAGGTACTCTTCATTCTTCGACATTGATAGGGAAGTTGAAATTGTCTAATATAAGAATTTTTTTTTGAGTTTGATGGTGAAGTTACTATTCACTCATTGCATTTGATATATGATATCGAAGTTTAATGGTCAAAGTTCGCATCTGATTTATTCAGTATTTACTGTTTCTATTCAAAGCTTCGCTAGACTTTGTTTTTGACATTCCTTTTGAACCATTAATAAAGTCGATGTTTTCAGATCTGAGCATATTTTTGGAAAATTTTCAGCATTTAGAGATTTTTTTCATGTTAATCTCGAAGATTAAAGGGGGAGATTTGTTTATTCAAGGGGGAGTTCAACTTTTTAGGTCTATGTTCTTGGATGGTGATATTTTTTCATATCCGTTCCTTTCTCTTTGAAGTCACCAAAATGCTAATGCTTCTCACACTTTTAGGGGGGAGAAAGCCATGGAAGAAAATCATGTTCCTAATCAGATCCGACATTTAGGGGGGATAATTTTGAGTCAAGAAATAATGAATATGATGATATGGCATTTCTGATAGAGAAGTATGATGTAGAAGCTTCTCTATAGAATGTATCGAGAAGGTAATAGAGAAGGGGTTGAGAAGGCAATAGAGAAGGTGTTGAGAAGGTGATTAGTAAGCGTCTCTACTAAAGTCCATGTAGAAGAACCAACTTCTCTATAGAAGGTCATAGATGTTCTCTATATCGAAGGGAAGGACCTTCGATATATATATATATATATATATATATATATATATATATATATATATGTGTGTATTTCAGTGTGCATTTTCATGTTGTACTTAGATATCTTAGTAACATTTTACATTTTTAGTCTGTTGAGGGCACAACTATAAATATTGATGTAGTCTTAAGTGTTAGTAAGAGATAGTTCTTACACTTCAATAGTTGTACACTTGAGATTACCTTCCAAACTAATTGAGCTTAAACATAAGTATTTACACTTGGTATTCTTTCTATTATCATTTGATTCATGTTTGATGTTCTTAATTCCGCAATGTCATTTCCATGGGATCCTACAATGTGATAGAGAAATGTGAATGTAAATAGAGAGAGAAAAAGAAAGAACCATTTATCACTGAAGCATAAAGATTGGAAAGAAAACAAAACTACTCTCGTGCATAACAACACTTTCTATGAACATATTTCCACTAATCCCAGTTCTAATAGCCGATGAAGCAAGCAACATCACCTGTCCGAAGATGACTGATGTATGCCTGCATTCACAAAGAAGAACACAACAATCATAACATGCCCAAATATTGCTCATCCCAAGAACATTTTCTTGAATGTGGAAATAAGGTCCCAATTTGGAAAGATTCTCGATACAAAATTAAACAAGAAATGACACAACTCAAGTAACAAAAAGAAGAATTCTAACAGACAACGTAGAACAACTTCACGTAACTGAGACGATAAATCACTAGTACAAATAAGAGCATATGTGATGCTTTTAGTAAGAATGGGTTGAGTTTTAACCATACCCAATTAGCGCACTCTTTGAAATCGAAGAAAAACGTGATACGCTATGTGTATTGGTGATCAGAAATGGAACAGAGAACTCGATGTCCTTCGCTGTTCTTTGAGGAAATCAAGAGTATGAAGCTTTGGGTTGTTGGAAATGGGTTCTGTTTATCGGAGCTCCAAGTGAATCGAAAATCAAGTGTCTTCTCCACATGGTGTTGATGTAGATGTGTGCTTTGTTGCCATTATTCAGGAAACCTGCACTCATGGTTGTAGAGTGTTATGCAGTGGATGGTCAAACACTCAATCAGTGGTCAAGACACACATTTTACTTGCTTACTGTTGTCAAGTAAAATAACGATCTTTTAAAACGGTAAACTTGGACTTTATTCCGTTAAAATAGAGAAAAATTGAGTGACATTTTAAAAGAAACGTAACAAGTTCGTTAGGCTAATATAACATTTTCGAATTTTTAAATATTCGAATATAATATATTTGGTTTAGATAATCTATCCGCCAATTTTGGATCGGATACCTTGAAAGTTTGCAATTGGATTTTGGAGTTGGGAAAACACATCGTTTAAATTCTCAATAATAAGTTCAATGTTGATATTTATATTTCCAAGCATGGTAGACCAAATGCTATGCTCTACAACTATTGATGATTCCATCACGAAAGATTTAGATGTAGATGTAGGCTTCGCCTAATTCATCTGTGTCTAAATAATGGCGAAATTGACCCATCATAGGAAAGTATGCTATAATGAAGTGGAGGTGGACAAATGTAACCAGTTTTTTGGTTATGTAAAATCCCATTTGGTCTGAATTTTTAAATATGCGAATATATATATATATATATATATATATATATATATATATATATATATATATATATATATATATATATATATATATATATATATATATATATATATTCGATTTGGATATCTTATTACGTTGAAAATTTTGAAATTGGATTGTGTGGCTACCATGAATTAGAGGTGAATAAACGTAACCATTTACACACCATCATTAAATCGTTCTTACTTAATTCAAGCAAATGTGTATTAAGCTAAATACCTAAATACATAGAGTTTTTGCATCATATGCCCACTCCCTCTTAATACGAGTACCCATATGAAGTGATCAAAATTTACCAACACTCACCGACAAACGCCAATAAGAATACCCACAAATTCATTATCATGTTTGATCGTAAGAGGAGGACTCAATTATCAAATTTGCAATCATTGACAATTTAGGGGTAAACATGGATTAGATGCCCATCTTCATTTTCATTCGAGCCGATGAATTCATAATCATTAAGTGTAAGTCAAAGTCTATGGTGACTGTTAATCAACCATATAATCTACACATATTTAGAAAATAGGCCTTTAATGACATACATACTATGATACACTATTTTTATGACATACAAAAATGTATGTCATAAACAGGTCATCTTTTTTAAATCTGAAGGACTTAAACATGTCATCTTTTTTACGATATACGTTTTTATATGTCATATTTAAGTGTCATAATAAAAAATAAAAATAAAACATGGAGTACACTCCATCAAATATGTTTGTCATCTTTTGATTCACGTCTTTTCATTTCCTTATTCTTTTATCGAATGCCACAATCTCTAAGCTAGGTTAAAAAAACATGATTATTTGTTCTCCTATCGTCTTAAGACTTCAACCTTGCGGTACTTCCCCTACCCTCCACCCTCATTCTCTCATCTCCGCCCCCCTCATCTCATGTGAAGCAACACCAATAACCACCACTAGCATCCGAAGTCGTAATAGTGATGACTTCATGGAAGATTTTCCCCCTCCAAGGTTTAAGCGTTTTTAGATCTCTATCGAAAACATTGGCTCTAGTATGTAAGGTTTCTAAGGACGATTGTGGTTAGGGGTGGAACGGAGGGAATAGAAGGGGGCAGAGCCAACCTAGATGATGTGTTGCATGTACGATCATACAAGCCCAACATTGCATTGAGTCTAAATTTTGTAGGTGGCGTATGTACCATATATGATTTTAGTTAGTATTTATTTGATGTTGAATAGGGCCATTTTGTTGTAGGAAACGAAATTGGAGCAATCATTCGAAAGAAATGAGTTGCTAGGGCTTAAGTTTTAATATCATATTGACATCTAAAGTAGGAACAAAATTATATATATATATATATATATATATATATATATATATATATATATATATATATATATATATATATATATATATATATAAACAAACATTAAAATTACGTGCTTCATTCACATTTGAATTATACTACATATTTACATACGCATAACAAATGCATTTAAAAAAATATGATATATTTTTTATTCACATTTGAATATAACATGTGATGATAGTTGTTATAAAAGTAATAATAATAAAGTATTTTCTATAAAAAAAAAATCTATATTACATGTTATATTCATGTGTAAATAAATATTTTATTAGATGTTTATTCTATCATATTGTTATTCATATATGAATAAAATATTTTCTTAATTTTTATTACATAATTTACATGTGTATAATATTGGTCAGAGAAATATGAATAAGCTAATAATATGTATGTTAATAAAACACGAGATAACCAGTAAATTCAATATATTATCGTTTCACGTATGAATAACAAATGAATTATAACAAAAATTGTATATATATTTTATTCATATTTTAATATAACATCTGACGAAAGCTAATCTGATACACGTTATATATATATATATATATATATATATATATATATATATATATATATATATATATATATATCACATTTGACGAAAGATTATGTAAAGACATTATATAAAAATTATGTTATATGTTATGATCATATATGAATGATACTTAAATTATAATAAAACTTAAGCACATGTTTTATTAATAGATGAATAGTGATTGTACTGTAATGAAAATAAAGGATAATTTTTATATTCACATATAAATATAACATGTGGCAGAAACTTTCAAAACAATTTACATAAAAATATATAAATATGAGTGTGTATTTATAGAGAATAAAAATTATTAATAACTTAATTTTATATTCACATATAAAAATTACTATTGGAACAGGTGTTCAAGATCATAATTAAATTGTTCAAAGTCAAAACTAAGTTGGTGTAACTTTATGGAATAAATGTTAAATGTTTTTTTTTGTTCCTATCAATAACTAGAAATAGCTAGAAATGAATTTAGGAGAGATAAAATGATTTGTTAATTTATTATATGATTAATTAATTAATTAATTAAAAATGGTTGGAATTAATTAATTATTAATTAGAATTAATCTGGAATTAATTAAAAGTGCAACTGAATTGTAATTGTTCATAATTGAGCAAGGAACACAATTCTAGATCATTCTTAGTAGGGATTGTTTTAGGAGGGCTCTAGAAGGGTTCTGGAATCTTTCTGGTAGCTGATAAGGAAAAGATTTGAACTAATGATTAAATCTGATTATTTAGTTGTTCAAATTTGGATTGATCTTCAAGTTACCTCTACTATATAAATCTTTCCTAGGGCACAAAATTTAATTTGTGGCTTTTACCTCTCAAGGTGGAAAATGAAATTGACATGTCTCATCCTCTCTCCTCTTTACTTCTGGTGTTCCAACTTTGTCGGCTGTGAGCCACTAGAGACGTTCATACTTTTGGCGCTTGCTTTTCATGGAGTTTTTGAAGACTCAAGGATTAGTATAATTTCTTATACTAAATGGTATGTTTACTAATCTGATTTATAGATCCATATAAGAATATTAGATCGATTTGTTCATGGTATGTTGCTACAATGAGAAAATGCCATAGATCCCTAGGTTCCATGTACCTATAAATTGTTTTATGTGAATTACAATGTGCAAATATGTTTTGATGTAACCTATAAAACTCATTAGTGGTATCAGGGCCTGAGATTTCTAATTATATGTGCATTGGTAAAGAATTATAAAAAAAACTAAAAACCAAGAAAACCTTCTGATTTGCAAGCGCGCCACGCCCTACCGTCCAACAGAACTCGAATTTTGTTGCCTTTTTCGATTTGGTAGGATAATTACTAGATTTTATTAATTATTTTAATTTCTTAAAATCTAAATATTTAAACTTGGCAATTAGATAAATCCTAAATTCGAAATTGATGGAATAAAATTAAGATTATTTAATTATATGTTTAATAAAGATAATTGGTTAATTCTAGAAGATTTAATTTTAACTGATTAAATGTTTAATTAAAGATAATTATTAAATCTTAAATGGTTTAAATATTAATTAATTAAAATTTATTTGAAATAATAAGATTTATAAGTTGTATTCTTAAAAAGTTTAAAATACACCCTTACATATATTTATAAGAGTATATAATAGTATATGTAAAAGAATAATAATTCGTCAATAGAATCAAGAGTATGCCTCATTCATATAGTCATATTATAAGAGAGATATAAAGAAACAACCTATAAAATTACCGTTGAATGAGTAACCTTTTCACTCACCGTTTTTTTGTGTGGTGGATTGTCGTTAGCCGAAAAGGTTCTGATAGGAAATAAATCTCGTTAAAAGTATAACATAAAATAATAGCACATAAAAATCCAACTCTAGTTACTTAGGAAAAATATGAACTTTTATGCTAATGCATGAAAACATACATCAACATTTTATGAGTTGTTTGTAGAGCGTGTGTGGTAATCAGGCGCACTAACTTGGGCTATAAACTAAAAATGATGGAACAACTCGAGTTTATGATTGTTGATGGAGAATGTGTGGGTAACCGACACGTTAATGTTGTTGGAATAAGTGTCCAATGTCATAACTAAATTGATCAAGGTCATGACTAAAATGATATAACTTTATGACATAAAGTAAAGTCCTTTTTGGGTTACCTTCATAACCAGAAATAACTATAAATAATAGGAGAGAAATAAAATGATTTGTTAATATATTATATGATTAATATAGTAATTAGAAATGGTTAATAATTAGTTTTGAATTAATTATAAATGGTTGGAATTGATTACTTATTAATCAAAATTAATATGAAATTAATTCCGGATTAATTGGAATTAATTAAAGGTGCAAGGGGTGAATTATAATTTGTAACATCCAAAAAATAGTGATAAAATATTTCATTTTTAAATCGTCAAAACATACATCATGAGTCTCAAATCATCATAAAGCAATGTATCAAAAACATCAGAGTAAAATAATCATCGATGCGAAAATCATAAATGGGATGATGTGCGATCATGCCAGACCCTTCCTTTTGGAACTAGAATTACCTCAAATATTAAACCACAAATCCGTAAGCACAAAAGCTTAGTGATTTTCCCTAAAATACCACATACCATACAAATCAGTGGGCCCAACCCTAGGGTATATTCCAACCTAAACATACAATAGTGGGCCTAGCCCTGGGGCCTAGCATTGGGGTATATTTCAACCTAAGCATATAATAATGGGCCCAACCCTGGGGTATATTTGAACCCCAAACATACAATAATGGGTCCAACCCTAGGGCCCAACCAAAAACTCATGCATGGGTGAATGGAATCAGCCCATATCCCATTTTTATGACTTATCAACTTTAGAAACACCAATAAATGACAACCATGAGGTCTGGAGTAGCTTTTACTCATAAGGACCGAGGTTGGGGGATAAAAGAGCATGAAAACCAAGAACTAACAAGATCTTACACATGAACTAGCAAGGTGCAAGCTTTATACCTTCTGGAACTGAATAATGCAATGTAGACTCTGGATCTACAAACTTGAGCTTCACCGAACTTCTAGGATGGAATTCTCCTTCTTCAGTATGCACCACAAAACACATAAAAGGCTAAAAAACTTTGAAATGGGTGTCAATGAGAGTGGTGGCTGAATAAAATGAAGGGTCTTAAAGAGTTATATTCCTTAAATAGGGCTCACAACCCCTCATTTAGGGTTTAGAAGTTACGCCACTACACCTTGCGTACATGGAGCTACGCCCAGTGTAGGGCACTAAATCCCCGTTATGACTTGTTCACTTATGCCATGTGTAGGTGATTACCTAAGCCCCGCGTAGGACAAATTTTCCATAAATAAAATAAAATTAAGGCTTTAAGAAATGTACCTGCAGAAACGGCTGATACATAATTGTTCAATAGTTGAACAAAAGAATCAATTCTAGAAGCCTCCATGAGCATGGAAGGTTTTGGAGCAGTTTCTAGGGTTTCGGGAAGCCTCCTGGTTGCTAATAAGGAAACGATTTGAACTGGAGATTAAATCTAATATTTTATTGTTCAAATCTGGATGTATCTGCAAGTTAAATAAACTATAAATAGAACTCTTGGGAATCACTTATTCGTGGCTCATCATACCTATATGTTGGAGAACGATAATCTCTTCATGCAACCTTTTTGCTCTTGTCTTTCTTGTGTTCTAGGGTATTAGGTGTGAGCCATTAAAGGCATTCACAGTATTGGCGCTTGTTTTCCATGTAGAATTTTAAGAAATCACGATTTAGTATATTTGATTATACAAAAAGGTATGATTTCTTTCATGTAACTTTCGATTACATAAGGTTGTTTAGATTAATTTCAAAGTATGTTGCTATTATGAGGAAAACCATAGACCTCTAGGTTGCATGTGCCCATAAATTGTTTATGTGAAATTCCATTGTGCAAAATCTTGTTTCATTAATTTTATTGTAACCTAGAATACTCATCAGTGGTATCAGAGTCTAGGGTTTTGTCTATAATATGCACATTTGTGAAAACAGTAAAAGAAACCTAATTTTCGGAAATCCTAGTCCTCTATTGTTTTTCGAAAATATCATCCCTCTTGCCTTTTTCGAAATTTGTTAGGGTTTGCCTAGTGTCCTTCTTTGTTATTTTAATTGCCTAAAACTTCAACAAATAAAAACTAGGTAACTTAAATACCATAATTTCAAATTTAGGAAATGGATTAAGATTAAATATTAATTAATTAATAGTTTAATTATAGATAATTATTTAATTCTTAAAAATATTTAATACAATTTTAATTAATTGGCTTATTAAAAAGATAAATATTAAATCAAAGATAGTTTAAAAGATTAATTAATTAAATGTTAATCAATATAATTAAATTTAAACCTTGTATTTTATGGGTTTCAAAATACATCCTATACACACACATACATACATACATACATACATATATATATATATATATATATATATATATATATATATATATATATATAAGAGTTATAATATTATATGTATAACGTAAAGTCAGTTGAATCAAGAGTATACCTCATTTACGAAGTCATATTGTAAGAGACATGTTGAGAGAAAAACTTGAACAAACGTTAGTCACAAGATAATATGATATAGAATAATAAGTTAATCTCGAAGGATCTTGTTAACTCAATAGTAATAAGTTAGAAGACTTAGATTGCGGAAATAAATAGCAACAAGTTATATCAAGTAGACACAAAGTTGATTCATAACTAGGTTTGCATGCAAACACAAGTTAGTAAATGTGATCAACTAAAGTGAAGAGGGACTCGGTATATCAGTTAAGATAATAGAGATAAAGATAAAAAATCATGTATTTCAATAAGAGTTCTGAAGTAGTGGAAGTGGTAAAAATTCATGAAGAGGGATGCTCTGTTTATAGAGTCCCAAAATTTACATTGAAGGGTAAAATAATACTAAACTACTGACTACGGCGACCGTGAATGGTTCACCGGATATTACAATGTAGAAAAGCAATGTCAGTAAAATAAACTAAACTATCTTCATGTATCATCCATCTCTGCGGTTCATCAACTCAAATCTACGGTACATCAACATTCACAAAAGGTCTCCGGTATTAGCTTCTATGCGGTATCATCAAGACAACAGGTCTGCGGTTCCTTATAGCTGAAGAGGGTCACTTTTTGATTCAACAATTTCCCCCAAAGTGACCTCTCAGCTTATTTCTTTTAAGTGTTCATTTTTACGATCATGATGATAATCCACCAAAATTTTCTAACTTCAAACAACCACCGGATCCTTCTTGAAATTTTGAACTTGACTTCTTCAGTTGTGTGCTTTGATCTTTGCACTGAAGCCAGAGTGATATCTAGTTGCCTTTTTGTTAGTCGATGGATTGTGGGCACCGGAACGAATTACTTGGGACCATCTTGAGCTTTCTTGTACACAACCTCTAGCCCAGGGTAGCTTGTTGCACCAAGGGACATGTCTTGGAATCCTTCAGTGTAGTTTGACACAGGCTCGAAGGGAGGAAACTCAAACCTTTTGGAAAGAACTGGATGTATCTCAGCATTAATTTTCCCAAAGTCACAAACCAATGCCTTGAGGAATTCACAAGCCCTTTCAAAGGCAATCTTCATCTTTAGATATTTTTTAGCCTTGAGCTGAAACACCCTAACTATCAGAAATATATCTTCGGGGTTCATGCACACAAAATCTGCTTTGCTTCTGACGTATTCACTTCCTCTTCTGGTCAGGGTGTATTGAAAAGATCCAGATTTCATGATTTTTCTAACTTTGTAGTTCTTCACCCCGTTTGGTCTATCATTGGACCAGACATTCTCAAACTTTGAACCATGATTGGCATGAAAAAGGTTCAAGCGTTTGAACTCCATGAGGAGTCCACTATCATCCGGAAGGCTGAGATCAAATGATTGAAAGACTGGAAAGAATTTGGAGTTGGGAGAAATTGGAATGTCCCAATAGCCATCTGATGGAGGTTCAGCATAAGTGAGTTGAGGAGTGTAATCAACATCGAGAAGTCTACGGGTTGGATTCACCCAGGAATTGATCAGGGTTTCGTCGAAAGTAGTATCGAAGCCTTGTTCCTTCCAAATTTCATCCACAAACTTGGCTGCTCTCCAGTTACGTTTCTTTTGGGCAATGGCCGGAGAGTCATCAGAATGATCTGATGACATTACTTCTTATTGTGGTGAAGTTGATTGGTGATGAGAATTTTTAGAAATTGACTTTTATGGAGACTTTTGTAGTGATGTCTGAGGAGTTGGAATTTTGTTGTGCTCTACGGTAGGAGGTTGATCCCTTGGAGGAGTTTGAGAATGATGAACTGATGGAGTTTTGGACTTTGAAGAATCACTATCACTTCCCCATTTTGAGGAAGCAGACTTCAGCTGATCCTCAAACCATTGTTTCAAACCATCAATTTTATGAAACGTATCATTGAATTGGGTTTTCATTTGGTCACAAACGTCTTGGTTGTTGGGGATCTGTGATTTGAAGAGTAGTTGATAAATCCCTTGGTGAGGCGGAGAATTTCGTCAACACTCTGATGTGCAGTGAGTGATCTTCTTAATCCTTTGATGGTGTCTTGGAATACCGTATATCCTGACTCATATGTAGTGTGGGTTTCCTCAATAAGATTTTTAGAGTTTCTTTCTTGAGTCTGTAGTGTTGTTGGAGATCGTCTTTCATCTTATTTACCTCTTTGATGAAGTCTTCATCTTTGGACATGAAATCCTTGTGGTCTGCGGTTCTTCGATTGTCAAGATCCTGTATACCCATTTCAACCCTTAGAATCATTCGCTCTGCAGGCATTCTTTCTCTTGTTTCCAACCTTTCAACGTGTTCAATGAGCGACTGCAGTGTTGGAACATCAGTGCTCTGCGGTTCTTTGGTAGTGACTGCGACCAGGATTTGATCTACTTTGGCTTGAAGGTTGAGGAATTCTTTCCTTGAAACTGCTATCTTCTTTTTCTTCTTGAGCATAGGTTCTGAGGTGGAATGTTGAGATCCTCTTGATTCTTCATCATCAATGACAATGATGAAATCGTCTGAAGGAAGAGGTTGTTGAACATCGTCAATATTTTCATCATCAAGACTGAAAATAGGTGATGAGCTGATCTCGATTTCGGTACCATCGTCATTAGAATCATGAGCTTCATCATTTATAGGGGGATTGGAAGGGCCAACTGCATTCTCCATCTGTTGAGCTTGTTGAACAGTCTGTTCGATTGTGGACATCCATTGCTGAATCGCCAAAATGTCATGTACTGTTTTGGCATTATTGATCATTGTGGCCCAATATTTAGCAACAAATTAGAGAGATTCTTCTTTTTGTTGTTGCTGCTGAGTTTGTTGTGCCTTCCTTGCTTACAAAGCTCTTTTGAAAGCTTCAAATTTTCATAACCCTGACTCTGTTTCAGGATGGTAACGAGTCCAAGAGTCGTCCAATGCATATCCGTCAAATACCTTACGCACCGAGGTGTCCCTCTGGTTTATGGATCCTTACACATTTGTGCTCACCATGCCTAAATCGCTTGTAGGTAATAGAGGCGGAACAGGAATTCCAGAGCTTCCTTGGTCTCCTTGATCAAGAATCAAGTTTGGGCTCAGCTCTGTTTTGGAAAGGGCTGAGAAAGAAGTGCCTTGCGGTGCAACTTGTGTATCAAGTGTTTGTGTGACTCGAAGAAGAATGGAGTGTAACTCCTTGGGTTCAAAGGTGTGCAAAAAGTGATGCCCTGGAGACCTTAGGCCGACTTTTCACATCTGGATTCACTTGGGCTCCGGATAGGGACCTGTCTCCATTGTGAGATGAAACAAATAAATTGTTTGTATGTGAGTGGTTAGTTAGGGTTCTTGCAAGTGAGTCTGCAGTGACTCAAATGGTTGCGGGAGTCTTTTGAGAGACTCCAGTAATAGCCGTGGTTTGCATATGGGTGTGACTTGGGGTGAGCTTCAGTTTCTTTCTCCTAAAAAGATCTTGGGATTCTGAAGGCTCATCTTGATGTTCATCAATAACATTCATAGGTATCTCATGAACCTGGGAAGAAGTCAATGGGACTACAGGAGTAGGCTCTGCGGTCTTCTCCTTTCTCTTCTTTGAGGGAACAACTCCCTTCTTGACAATATTCACCGGTGTTCTTTGGGCAAGAGATTTATCCCTTTTGGGTTTGGGCTGAGGATCTTGAGTTGCGGTATACGTACTGGTTTTTATAGGTTTTGGATGCGGGTCCTGGACTGCGGTGGGTTGACTGGGTCTTGGCGGGGAAGAGTGATATGGAGCAATATCACTCATAGCCATTATGTGATCAGCCACCTCTACGGTAGTGAGTCCAGTGGACTCTAAAATGTACATAGGTAATCTACGAATGGGACCAAAAATTGACTGATCCTTGGAAGGATTGTACCTCTTTAAATCGCGAGCTGAGAACAAGTTAGTGTCACTGCCCATACTAAGATTAACATCCTTGTGTAGATCAACCAGACATAGTGACCAGAACCTTGCAAATGTCAATTCTGTCATACCTTCTTTTGGTGCATCCTTGGAGACATATTGTAGAAAATCATCCTAGATGATTTTCCCGCAATCGACAACATTCCCTGTAAAGATACTCCACATGATGTCAAAGAGTTGTTTTCCCATCTTGTCCATCCCTCCTGTTCTGCCTGAGAGACATTTTCTTTTCTTGAACTCCCCTACTCCTTTGAGTTTGGCTTGATAACCCATTTGATACAGGGCAAAAAACACATCAATTGTGCTTGGAGAGTAGAATTTTGTCAACGGAGGAACCATTAGGTTGATTGCAGAGAGGAATTTGTCTTTGGTCAGAACCACCAAAGAGTCATCAACGAGATTCAGATGAACTTCTTGAAGATTGTGGCTAGATCTGAAAGCAAAGAAAGCACATTTGAAGAGGACATCTTGTGGAACTGCTTCTGTGAATGAATCGAAAGCTCCATAGAGAGGATGAGATGGAATAAAGATGATCATCACTTTGATTGCTTCGTTGTAGGATGTATGATATTCAAAGATTCCTTTGTAGTTGCTGGCTGCCATTGAAGGAGTTAGGTCCTTGATTGTCGATTTTGACCCAGTTGGGCGTGCTGATCCTAACGCTTTTGATTGTTTCTTTGAGATGCTTGACTTCACCATTGTTGCAGAAAAAGGAGTTTGAAGAACTTCTTCGAAAATGGTTTTTGCAAGAGGTGAAGAAGATGAAGTTCGTCTGTAAGTTCAAAAAGCGTAAAAGCTCTCTTGGGAAGAAAGGGGGGGGGGGTTTATACCTCCAGATTTCAAAAACAATTGTTATTAATTTAATCCCAACTGTGAAAGTTAAAAACCCTTGAGTTTTTACCATTATCAGATTGAATTAAAATAAATCAAAAATAGTTTATTTCTGGGAAAAAAGGAGCATTTAATATTTGACAGGCCCATGATGACACGCCGGTTAAACATGGGGAGTAAAATGGTTTTATCCATTGTGAAAAATGGGGAATTGGAATGTTTTAGGGCCAGGATCCTCAAAGCCTTTAGGATCCTCAACTCTCATAAAATATTCAGGATCCTCAACTATCTCAGCATCCCGACTATTACCGTTATTATTATTAATTACTAATATTTATAATGGTTATATTTTGTTCTTAATTAATACTGTGCAGAAATAGTCAAGAGAAGAATTATTCTCAACGGAGTTTCATCTCAACTATGCTAAAGACCCGGAATACCAAGTCAAATAACGTTCATGAAGCTGGTCATGGAGTATCCCGGAAATATCGGACATATTGTTAGTTTAGACTATAAATTGACACTTGTATCTCACACACAACACATTGTTTTTACTCTGAGCTTACTATTCGAATTTATTCACTTGTTCTTACTGAAATATTCTCTGTAATCACCATTTTTCATTAATAAAATCATCAAGACAGGTGATCATTATCACCTCCCAAGGTTTTGTGCCAGAGATCCTAGAAAGGATCAAGTGCTTTCCTTGTAAGTCACTATGTAATTCTCTTTACCATTTACTATTGCACAATTCGAACATCACAACCTCTCATTGAATTTGGTTGATTTGTACTTGTGTAATTTTTCACCAAAACAATATTGTACCCACCATGGGGCCGCGGTGTTCAAAATCCTCGAAAGATCATGTCTACACAACCGATCCTTTCTTCATCCTCCGCTCATTCCATTACAACCAAAAATCTACCACCTCCTCCGAGTGGAACCCCTGGTCAGAGGAAAGCGCCTGACACTTCCAAGAAAAACGTCTCTCCGGCCACTAACCAAGGAAGCCTGGGATCTTCAGGATTGCAGGATCTGACTGCTCTGGTCACTACTACAGAACTCTTCGCTATGATGAGGAAAATGACGTAACAGATGACCCGGCAACAAGAGGAAAATAGAACACTACTTAGAGAAGTGGAGAGAATGAAGGTGGAATTTCAGAGATCTCAGGAAACGATGCCCACAGTTGTACAACCAAGGATCCTGAACTTTGATAATGTAGGATCCTTAGGAAATCACCCAGAGAACACAACTCCTGCTACTGTTGCGTCACCCTGGGGAAAAAATATGAACAATCGAGCATCTACGATCAATGATCTCAATGAGCCTTTCAATACTCTTAGAAACCTTGATTCTAGTAACTTCTTAAACAACAATACTGTCAATACTAACTCTACTAATGTTGATGTAGGAATAAATCCAAACATGGCTAGGGAACTTCAGTAGTTGAGACAGATGATCTCAAGTGTACCCGGGGTAGTCCAACCCATACCAGAAGCATCTCCAACAAGTCACATGATCTCGAGATTTGCTTCTGCGATAGCCGATACCGAAGTTCCTAAGCGCTTCCAAACTCCTATCATGAAGCCATACAATGGAACTAGGAATCCTGAAGAGCACGTAGCACAATACCGAGAAAGGATGGAGATCATTCCCATCCCAGGGCACTTGAAGGAAGCTTGCATATGCAAAGGATTTGGTTCAACCCTTACGGGATCAGCTCTCAAATGGCTGCTAAACGTTCCTCCATACTCTATTACTTCATTTGCACACTTAGTCAATATTTTCAATAATCAATTTTCTTGTAGCAGAACCTTCGAGAAGATCACTAGTGATCTCTATCGAGTGGTTCAGGATCCTAAGGAACAACTTAGGGATTTTGTTAACAAGTTTGGTAGGGAAGCTCTAAGCATCCCCAACATCGACATGGTGACTGTTGTAGAGGACTTCAAGATGGGACTAAGGAAGGATTCACCCTTCTATGAAGACCTTGTGATAACCCCATGCAAGAGATTGGACGAAGTAAGGTGCCAAGTATTGAGGTTCATAAGGCTTGAAGAGGATAAAGAAATCCAGAAGAGAAGCAACCCTTCAAGTCAATACGAGAATCCCAATAGGAAGACCGAATCCTCGGCCCCAAGATCCTACAAATCAAAGCCCTACCCCAAACCGGATCATCACAGGGTTAATGCCCTTGAAGATGAAAGAGCGGAAGAGGAGCTCCCTAAGATCACTAACTATTGTTTTTCTATGGATATTTCAGGTGTAATCTATGCTATGCAGGATCTCAGAGACAGAGCAAGGTGGCCAAAGAAGTATAACAAGTCCACCAGTTGGAAAGACAAGTCCAAATGGTGTGGTTACCATGAAGATTTCGGTCACATGACGGAGGATTGCATAGCCCTAAGAAAGGAAATTAGCTACCTCCTTAGCAAGGGGCATCTCAAAGAGATCCTTGGGAGAAAGAAAGAAAAGTCCAATGAGAACAACCAAGATGGTTACATGATCTCGAAGAAACTAGGATCTCCACCCCCAAATGCCAAGAAAATTAATATTATCTCAGGCGGATCTAACATTTGTGGTACTTATTATTCTCAGGATAAAAGACATGCCAAGGTATCTAAAACAAAGAATGAGGATAAACCACGAAAGAATACCGTGGTTAACAAAGATAAGGAAATCACATTTGATGAGATGGACATGAAAGGGATTCGGGATCCTC
This sequence comes from Lactuca virosa, assembly GCF_052849685.1. Classification (NCBI taxonomy): domain Eukaryota; kingdom Viridiplantae; phylum Streptophyta; class Magnoliopsida; order Asterales; family Asteraceae; genus Lactuca; species Lactuca virosa. The sequence goes on along the minus strand of NC_136430.1, from coordinate 407,332,410 downwards.
ACCATGACGGACTCGTGATAACATTGTGTTGGATAAGGTGTCTAAGTCCATAACTTATTTGGTATATACTTGACCCGACCCGGCATGGTCCATTTGGGTTGCACTTCACCCAAACTGTTTATGGATAATTTTATGAGAATTGTATACTTACGATTTATTAATATATTATAAGTTATAATATATTAATATAAAGTCATGTTATTTAATTAGTTTTCATCTTGAATTAATTATGAATTAATTTAGTGATTAAAGGAAGACTAATTAAATCATGGGCTATTATATTTATATGGTGTGGGCTAATACTCATTTGTTAATGGGCTAAGCTTATATGGAAGTCCATGGATGATCCATGGAGCTTTTAACCCATGGATCCTTGGAAAGGAAAAGACATGGGTTATTAGGGTTTCACCCTAACCATGCACACTATATAAACAAGCTCATGTTGCATGAAATAACACCCTAGTGTGTGTGTAATAGTGGTGGCCGATTTCTAAGTGTTAGTATACTCTCTCATACATTTTCCAAGTTTGTGGTGATTTGTGATTTCCATTTGAGGCATTCACATTATTGGTGCTTGGCTCTCAAACTCCAAGGAATCAGCAATCAACAAAAGGTACGTAATTCATCTAGTTTTTTTATGTTTAAAAGTACCCCATGCCATGCTAGATAGGTTATAAACCTTGGAAATTAATATTTTGCATGTACCTTAGACAAACATAGATCCAAGGTTTATTAGGGTTGCATGTACACTTAGGAAGTGTTAGAATGCTCAAAACCCAACAGTGGTATCAAAGCCTAGGCTTGTTTGTTTGATACTTGATGCAAAATAGTGGAAAAAAGTCGTTTTTTTTTGCTGTCTGCCTGTTGAACTCGCTGAGTCCATGGGGGGACTCGCCGAGTTCATGTGTAAAATCATCCTACTCGCTGAGTAGGTTCGTGCACTCGACGAGTAGGAGCCTCAGAATGCAGATTTTCGACTTTTGCTGCTGGAAATGGACTAGAAACATTACCCTAAACTGTTTTGGTGTTTTAAAACTTGTTTTAGTTGGTGTAATGGTTGTTCTAATCCATTTACAATAGCTTATATCAAAATTTCATGCTTCGTATGTGTTCATATAATTCTTGAAACTTTGATGATCATGTTCATGTTCTTATGAATTTAGAAGATGATAGGAATTATTTGCTGAATTGTTTAGGATTAATTCTTGATCATTTATGTGTTTTAATGGAGTCCATAATTTGTCCTCAAGTTATGGATATCCAAAGGTCACTTCTTTTAAACACACATTTAAAACACATAAGTTACATAAAATGAAGAGTCTTCATTTTTTATGAACCTTTAATTCATAAGTTATGAAATGAAAAGTTTTGGATAGTTACAAAACTTGCCCTCAAGTTTTGGAATTTGTAAAGTTTCACACACTTTAATAAACTTTAATTCCAACCCTTAGAGTTTTAATAGTTAAAATTCAACACTTATACTATTTATAACATTAATGGTTAATTATTATATATATATATATATATATGTATATATATATATATATATATATATATATATATATATAAGAATAAGTCGTTCTACCGTTAGTAGGCCTCATTCACGAAGCCGGTCTATAAGGGGGGTATAAGGTTGTTGCCTATAAAACGGCAGCTTAATGGGTGTCCACTCTCACCCACCGCTTCCTTGATCGGTGGAGGGTCGTTAGCCGAACGGGTAGGACAATGACTTTAAATCCTCATTAAAAGTATAATGATTATTATAAAGTAACTAAATATTTTAATTCCCAATCTTAGTTACTTTAGGAAAAATGTGAACTTGGTACTAGTCCATGGAATTCACACTTTGTACCTTACCAAGTCGTTGGTGGAGCGTGTGTGGTTAACCGGCACACTAACTTGGACTAGTAAGGATCACGAAGGGTGACTTAATGTTTGTCATAGATCAATGGAGCGTGTGTGGTTAACCGACACATTGATTAGGTGATAATATTAAGGGTACCAAGTGAATTAGTATGGTTATTCACACCTTGTTTTGTGATCCTCGGCATCCCAATCACAAAACTTGAAGGGCACAATAGAGATTGAAACATGCCATTGAAAAGTTCAATGAATCTCAAAAGATCTAGGAGTTTCAAATCCAATTAAAACCTAATAAATTATTTCGTTTTTCATGGTGGAAATTGGTGAATCGTCATTCACCTACCTTCAAATATTTTATAGCTTGGATTACGGCATCCCTCTTCCAAGTTATAAAATATTGTGTTGGGTCCTAGCCTTAATATTTCATATTGGGTGTTATATTAAGGACTTGAATCAACTAACTTGATTTTCTCCCATTGTAGATGTCTGGTTCAGACAACTATGATCTTCCCAAATCGCTTGAAACAAGATTTCCTCTTGAAGATGATGTCCCTCAACATCATGCTTCACTCCCCCCACTTCCTCCATTTATTCTCCCTGACCCATAAGCCCGAAGACTTGAAAGGTTCAAGATCACTCAAGCTCTACTAGAAATGAAACATAAAGATGGAAGACCTGTGTGCACTCATGTCTTAGGAATGAAGTCACACATAGACAGGTTGAGAATGTTGGGTGCTGTTATTTCAAGGAAGTTCGCTGTTAACTGGGTTCTTCAGTCACTTCCTGAGTCGTATGGTGAGTTTATTAAAGACTACCATATGACAGATCCTGACATAACCCTAATAGATCTTTCTTATTTGTTTGTTGCTGCTGAATCAGCAATGATTTGGCGCAATGGTCAAGCAAATATTGATGGAAGGTCTAATTCTCAAACTTCCATGGACATGGAAAATGGTAACGTAGGAAGTCCAGAAAAGCTTTCTCTTCCCAATGGGAAGGGATCGGCCTTGGTCAACCCGGTTGACCAAAAGGTAAAGGGAAAGGCTAAGTCTGTGATTGTCTCGTGTACCATTCCCAAAGAGTCTATATGTTTTTATTGTCATGAGAAGGGACATTGGAAGCGAAGCTGCCCTGAATACCTGAAATATTTGAAAGCAAGTAGAGACAAAATGTTTGACTCGGCTTCAGGTAAGTCCACTATCTAACTTTGTTAAAGTTCCTAATTGTTGATTCTTATTACATGATGTGACTAGGTTGCATCTTGATGTTTAGCAGGATCGAGCAAAAGGAAGGTTAAAAGAAGAGTGTGTTGAATCTGATCACGAAGATGGATTTCTATCGCATGGTTCGAGGATCGGATTTTTGAACTACTACTTAAAAGTTATGATAGATTGCTAGGAAATATGTAATAGCATAGTTTTCATTTGAAGATGCATTGTAAGGAATATTTTTCCGCATTTTATAAAGAAATAAAAGTTTTGTTTAGTTTATTTTATATTATATCCCCTTACAATGGCATTTATGGAAAATTGATGTTTGTATGTTTCTAGCAATATTGGAAATATGAGTTTGATTCTCTCATTTGTGGTAGTGTCTGAATTTACCAAATGAGGAAAGGTTCTCATCACCGAAGCTTCAGTTGGACAGAAACTTGGAATCATACAAGTTGTATTGTATGATGAATGAGAATTTTCATCTTTGTAAAATTGAGACTAATTCATTGATCACATGCATATGTGAGTCAATTGAAGGACTAAGGAATTAGGTACACTGGGTGTGTGCTGGTCAAGGTCCACCACAAAGATCAATTCGTCATGATTTACTAAAGATTAGTAAATATGGTTATACTTATAAGGTTAAGTATAATTCTGTAACATTGGAAAAGTTTCAACGTATGGCAGAACGGATGAGAAGAATCAAATTTGGCAGAGAGATAAAAGTTTCTCAAATCTGAAAAGATGGGAGAGTACTTTAGTATCATGTTTTTATGATCATCTTAATGATTATGAAACCATATCACAAATTCATACTCTAAGGACATCTTAGTGCATTGTTATGACTAAGAAGAGGGGTCATGAATTGTTGGAATGGTTAAAATCAAGAGAATGAGTCATACTTCGTTCCAAAACAACTCTTAGAGTCATACTCCAAGATTGTAACATTGAGTGACATAAAGTAAGGTTTAAAACACTTATCAAATGTAGTGTAAAATGTTTTCTACTCTTGTACATTTGAAATTGGTAAGTTGTGATGTCTTGAATGAGACAAAGACCAATTAAGACCAATTGTGTGAAGTGTTAGTCTTGATAAGAATCCGCACTATCCCTTGAATATTTGTTTTGTCAAGGAATGGTTCTTGACTAGGGAAACTTATATGTCAAGAGGACAGTGGGAGTCTTAAAGATCCTGAAAGGATTTCAAGATTTAATCAAGAGTAAAACCTGAGTTTTATCACTAGCACACGACTTAAGGTTTGAAACCTATTAAGTTGACATAATTCTTGTTTCTGTGTCTGTTCCTATTAAGTTGACTATGCATATGAGTTCTGTTAGTTCTAAACTATGTGCATAACAGCTTGGAAGCATTGGTGGGCCTTGTGCTACCAGGTGACAAGAAATTAAGATTGAACAAGTTCAATCCATGTAAGGCTGAATTTGTCACTAATCTTGTCTTGTGATTATGGTTTTAACAAATTCACATGGATAGAAACTCATACACTATAAAATCTAAGTGTCATAAGGTTTCTCTCCGATTCATGAAAATGATGGTGAGGAAATGCTTTCACTAAGAAGATTTTAAGTAGATAGCAATTGTGATGTTTGCATTCTCAAAGTCGTTAGTGGAGCGTGTGTGGTTAACCGGCACACTAACATGGACTTGTGAGAAATGGCAAAGGTCTAAACAATTAAGACTATGATTACGGCATCCCTTTTCATAGTTCTGGAAATTGTTTAGACACACATGTGAGCTATCTAAGAAAGGGTGTACGAATCTAAATTTCAAAAGTCCAGCTGATTTCTGGAAATATGTCAGAGCTAGTGAGAGCATAAGTGTTATGCTGATAATCATCATGTTAGTGGGAGCATGATTATTATGTTTAGTGTTGCAAGTTAGCAATGTTAATTATAGAAAAACAAAAGTTTCAATTCGTAAAGTTGTAGGGGTTGAAAAAGTTGTTTTGCTATAATTAAGGGAGAGGAAATTATACTTCATTTCAATTCTAAAAGCTTAGATTGAGTTTTTAATCATCTTTAGTCAAGGATATATATATATGTATTTTATGTTGGAATGGTTCAACTTAAAGAAATTCTATATATATTGCGTTTTCAAAAAATTCGATTATGATTACAGCATCCCTCTTCATAGTTAAATTTTGAAAACATGGCAAATAAAAAATATTGTAGCAAAAGAATGGTCTGGTATCATGTCTTTATGAGAAACATCATGAATCGTGTCCCATATGCTTCGGATATAGGATCGATTGCATGTGCTATAATATTCATCCTTTCTAAATTTTCCACATGCTTAGGGCATTAAGAAGGGAAAAGTCTAGAACGGGATATGACTAAAGTGATTAAGAAATTGTCGAGGACAGTCTGAGGTTCGCCAAAGATTGGTTGCTCAGGGACAATTGGAAGTATGATGTAAATTGTTGGAAAGGACCATATTGACATATTCTGAAAAGAGGTAAATCTTGTTCGGAAGCGATAGTCAAAATGGGACTATGGAAATGTCTCCATAGGTGGAAGTTGTTCAATCTGTGTAAGATTAGAAAACCTTAGTGCAAGAAGGATGTTCAAAGCAATGTACTTTGGATATGAGACTTCATTTCCATAGAGTTGATCTCCTTTGGAATCCTCTGTAATGACTGATGACAAGGTTTTGGTTACCTTGTGCATAATCATTACGAGAGGATCAGTGCATATAAGTTTAAAATCTAACAGATTTTTGGTAAATGGTAGGAATTAGGAATTCTTACATTTACAATAAGGATTTGGGATTGTGAAATGAGCATCATTGGAATCATGTTCAATTGATCTATTTCACAAAGTAAAGATCATAGACAAACATAGTGTGCATACTTGGAGTATGGCATAACTATTGTTTAGAAAAACAAAGTGTACATGCTAGGAGCATGGGACGACTGTTGTTTTTGTTCAAGTATTAAGTTGATTATTTGAAACATTATACAATGAATAATGTGTAATCAATATGGTGATAAATAAAAGGTGGATTTATTTATATTCAAAAGGGTTCTGAGACCATATTGGATTCGATTATTATTGTGTTTCACTTTGCATGTTTTGACTTCCAGAATAGCTAGGTTATTCTTTCCGAATGACTAAGTTATTTAAACACTCCACAGTCGTTCATATGTTGGAAGTAGGTATGAATTAAGACTGTCATGAATCGAGTTTGTAGATGGCTAAACGTGTTTAGACATAGCAATGGTTGCTACAACATTCATGAGTACTCATAAGTTATGAGTATTGGAATTAACCCACGCTCACTTGTATCACTTCATGGAATTTATCTCGAGTGATCGTGAGACGGTAATATCATATAAGTCTTCAAACCTAGAGATATAAGTTGTTGCCTATGAGTTGGTTGTGCATTAATTGCACGAAAACGCATCAGTAACTTGATGTTATAAAACATGCCTTTGTGTACAATTCAACAAGTAGTAGAACAAGCATATGAGTCGAAGTTTATCTGTTCCTTCTAGAAATAGAAGCGATATCTGGGCCCCTCGATGATTTTGTTTTGACCTATGTACCGGGCCCGGTCAGAACCTAATTGATGTGTTTAATTTAGTTCTTTGTCAAACAAATCGGAAATCGGGAAACAAACTGCTGGACAATAAGTACGACGTTGTTCCATGTATTTGTCCGACTGATATCATGAGAACAGAGGATTATATGATCACTTATCTAAAATGGCGCTTCATAGTTCAACAGAGTTTTCGAGAGCTACGATTGCTGGTTGGTTCCTGAAGTAACATACGCAAATACAGTTATTAGACTTATCCAAGTGGGAGACTGTTGGATAAGGTGTCTAAGTCCATAACTTATTTGGTATATACTTGACTCGACCCGGCATGGTCCATTTGGGTTGCACTTCACCCAAACTATTTATGGATAATTTTATGAGAATTGTATACTTACGATTTATTAATATATTATAAGTTATAATATATTAATATAAAGTCATATTATTTAATTAGTTTTAATCTTGAATTAATTATGAATTAATTTAGTGATTAAAAGGAAGACTAATTAAATCATGGGCTATTATATTTATATGGTGTGGGCTAATACTCATTTGTTAATGGGCTAAGCTTATATGGAAGTCCATGGATGATCCATGGAGCTTTTAACCCATGGATCCTTGGAAAGGAAAAGACATGGGTTATTAGGGTTTCACCCTAACCATGCACACTATATAAACAAGCTCATGTTGTATGAAATAACACCCTAGTGTGTGTGTAATAGTGGTGGCCGATTTCTAAGTGTTAGTATACTCTCTCATACATTTTCCAAGTTTGTGGTGATTTGTGATTTCCATTTGAGGCATTCACATTATTGGTGCTTGGCTCTCAAACTCCAAGGAATCAGCAATCAACAAAAGGTATGTAATTCATCTAGTTTTTTTATGTTTAAAAGTACCCCATGCCATGCTAGATAGGTATGTAATTCATCTAATTTCGTCAGAAGGATCCTTGTTGACGGAAGATCCCCGGTCAATATCATACTCCTAGACGCACTAAAAAGGATAAACATCCCAGAATCAGAGATAATCAAAAGATCCTCGGTCCTCATAGGATTTTACGGTGAAATGAAACACACTATTGGGGAGATAAAGCTACCACTATACATAGAGGGGGTAAACTCTATACAAAATTTCTATGTTATTTACACTTTGTCTTCTCATAATGTGATACTAGGTAGACCGTGGATCCACGAGATGAACACGGTGCCATCAACATATCATCAGTGTGTAAAAATGCCTACTCCATGGGGAACAGTAAAGATAATGGGAGATCAACAAGAATTGAAAGAATGCTATAAAACCTCTATGAAGCCTACGAACAGACCCTAGCAAGCATAGCAATTAAGGCAGGGGGCACGACATGTTCTAGAAATGAAGGAGCAAGATGTGTAGGAAGTGCCCCTGAGCATCGAGGATCCTGAAGCTAAAGTCCTCATATGATCCTCAATACCTGAGGAAATTGAGCAAGACCTGTTAAAATTCCTTCGAACCAGAAGCAAGACATTCGCATGGAAACACGAAGATATGACACGTATAGAAAAGAGTATTATCACTCACAAACTTGATATTGATCATTCTTTCAGACCAATACACCAAAAGAGAAAGAATTTTGCACCTGAAAGGAATCAGATCATCCAAGAAGAAGTAGAGAAGCTCCTCAATATAGGAATGATTAAGGAAGTGAAGTTCCCAAGATGGCTAGCTAACGTGGTTGTCGTATAAAAGAAAAACGGAAAATGGCGAGTATGTGTAGACTACACGGATCTTAACAAGGCTTGTCCTAAGGATCCTTTCCCTCTACCACATATTGACTCTATGATAGATGCAACAACTAGCCACAAACTCTTAACCTTCATGGATGCTTCAGCAGGATTCCAACAAATCCAGATGGAACCATCCGATCAAGAAGATACAACGTTTATAACATCAATAGGTATATATTGTTACACTGCAATGCCTTTTGGTCTTAAAAATGCAAGTGCGACATATCAAAGATTGGTGAATCGGATGTTTAAAGACAAGCTCGGGGACACCATGGAGGTCTATATTGACGACATGGTGGTGAAGTCAATGAAAGCTGAAGATCATCTTCGGGATCTCAAAGAAGCCTTCGACATTCTAGACGAATACAATATGAAGTTGAATCCACTCAAATTCCACTTTGTGATGAAGTCGGGCAAGTTCCTTGGGTATATGGTAACCAACAGAGGAATAGAAGCAAGCCCAGAGCAGATCAGAGTAATCATTAAGCTGAAATCCCCATCTTCAACAAAAGACATCCAAAGGCGGAGAGTATCGACACTCAACAGGTTCATTTCAAGATCCTCAGAAAGGTGTAAGCCCTTCTATGATATCTTGAAGAAAAACAAGTGGTTCGAATGGACTGAAGAGCACAAGAAAGCTTTTTAGGAACTCAAAAGATACTTAAGTTCTGTGCCATTACTAGTAAAGCCTATAGATGGAGAACCACGTCTCCTCTACCTCTCGATATCCTGAAATGCGGTAAGCGTTGTCCTGGAAAAGGATCTTAATGGAGACCAACATCCCATCTACTACGTAAGTAAAAGTCTCCTGGATCCTGAGACCAGGTATTCTCATATCGAAAAACTAATTCTTGCGTTAGTAACTGCTTCTACTAAATTAAGACATTATTTCGAGACACATACTGTACATGTGAAAGCTAATTATCCTATTAAGAATGTTTTGAGAAAACCAGAGATGTCAGGAAGAATGGAAAAATGGTCAGTAAAGTTAAGCACGTTTGACATCAAATATGAACCAAGATCCGCCATAAAATCACAAGCATTAGCAGACTTTATGGCTGACTTTAGTGATGGTCTACAAAACGAAGTGGACATGGAAGCCAAACAACTCCTAGAAGATGAACACTTGGGAAAATGGAAATTGTTCACAGATGGAGCTTTAAACCAAAAAGGAACAAGGCTAGGGATCATACTAAAATCGCCATAGGGGGACATCCTACCGTAGACAGTAAGTTGCGAATTCAATACTACCAATAACGAAGCAAAATATGAAGCACTAATCATGGGACTACAATTGGCTAAGGATCTTCAAATCAAGGATCTTCAGGTATCTGTTCATTCTTTATTATTACCTAATCACTTCAACGGATCTTATGCAGTGAAAGGTGAAAGATTAGCACTATACCTGGAAATCCTCAAAAAAATTAGCCTCTGATTTTGAAAACTTTAGCCTAATCCAAGTTCCCAGAGAAGAAAACACAGAAGCGGACGCATTAGCCAACCTAGGATCCTCCCTAAGGATCCCACCAGAAACGAAGATCACTATAACCCACATAATATCTCCAGCCATAGAAGCCCACTCCGACAAATCCGATGATCCTGAACAACCAACAAGCGTAGCAGCCATTGAAGATCCTGACCCTCAGACCCGTCCTCGAAGGGACCCCGACGAACAAGATCCTTAAAGAAGTCCACCATTATGGACCCAACCTATTATGGATTATTTCCAAAATGGCACGATTCCAACAGAAGAAAAAAGCAAAAGAGCATTCAGAACAAGAGTCTCAAGATTCGTAATAATCCAAGGTAAACTCTATAAAAAGTCTATGGCATGTCCATACCATAGATGCTTAGAAGATCCTGAAGCTGCAGAAGTCTTGAAGGACATACATGAAGGAGATTGTGGCAATCACACTGGGGGCAGATCCTTATGCTCCAAGATACTAAGAACATGATACTACTGGCCAACCATGAAGAGAGATTCTTTTCTACATGGTCAAAAGTGTGATGCTTGCCAAAAACATAGCAACATCCTGCATCAACTAGCAAAACCTCTACATCCTATTATCTCTCCATGGCCATTCATGAAATAGGGAATGGATATAGTGGGAAAATTACCAATAGCCTCAGGAGGAAAAGTCTTCATGCTAGTGATGACTGATTACTTCTCAAAGTGGATCGAAGCTGAAGCCTTCGTTTAGGTAAGAGACAAAGAGGTAGTCTCGTTTATTGAACGTAATATCTTGACCAGGTTTTGGATCCCGACTGAATCATATGCGACAATGGATCCCAATTCATAAGCAAAAAGACAAGAGACTTTTGCACAAGTTGGGGGATCAAAATGATAACATCCACGCATGTTCATCCCCAAGCTAATGGTAAAGCAGAATCCCACAATAAAAGCATAGTAAACAACTTGAAGAAAAGGTTGGATAAGAATAAAGGAAGATGGGCAGAAGAGCTTCCTTTCGTCTTATGGGCAGACATGACTACTTCCAAAGTAGCCACATGTCAGACCCCCTACTGTTTGGTGTTTGGGACAGAAGCGGTGATCCATACCGAAGTAGTGATCCCGACGGCAAGATACTTGCTGCAAGATCAAGAGAATAACGACATGATCCTAGCCCAGGATCTTGACACTATTGACGAACTCAGAGATCTTTCCAAAATACGCATTGCTGCTCATCAACAAAGGATCACCAAGGCTTACAATAAGAACATTAAATTCAGAAGAATCCAAATAGGAGACTTGGTATTAAGGAAAACATTCCAAAACACCAAGGATCCTAGCGCAAGAAAATTAGCCCCTAAATGGGAAGGACCATATCTCATAGATGTTGAGGCAGGAAAAGGAGAATATTGGCCAGCAACACTCGAAGTATACATTTTTCCAAGATCTTGGAATGCTATACATCTCAAAGCATACTATATGTGAACAAGATCAATTGATCTTCAACAAAACCAAGGTGCACATGTTCTTTACCTTAAACTTTTCATCATTACTTATTTTCTCCACGAATACATTACTAACTTAAGCATCGGAGGGGTGTTAGCTAGACTAACGCCCACCCCTAGCTAATGTTTTCTATGCAGAACAACATACAACTAAGGATTTCCATAAGCTATGATCCTAAAACATAAGGATGCTCAAGGTTGAAGGTCCTGAAACACAAGTCTCTTGACACGCAAAAATCCCAGCATCTGAACAAATCCATTATATCAACGGTATGATTTTCAAACTATTATATACACGAGCTAGAGACCGATCATCTTTCCTACTTTTAAGGGTACTTAATCCCCTCTAAGGTTTAAAGAGCTATTTACCTCTTTAACACGAACGAAGGTTTATACACCTTGCTTGAACGCACGATATCTAACTATAGGATAAGGATAAAGGGATCATTTCACGATGCAGTGGCTTGGCAACCCTCTTATCCTTGAACATATTAAGATCCTTAAGGTTTATAGCATTTTCATGTTATCCAAAATTGGGATCCTACCCCAGTAATTACTTAAGGTTTATAACATCTTTATGTTATCCAAAATTGGTATCTTGCCCCAGAAATTACATAAGGTTTATAACATCTTCATGTTATCACGCGTTGGGAACTTTCCCCAGAAAATACACACGAATCATAACATTTTTATATGTAAGGATACTTCCCAAGATATACGTCATGAATTGGGATCCTCCCCAGTACATAACATTAGACATGTTATTAGTCAAATTTATGGTATTAACCAAGAATATTGTTGAAGTCCATAACCTAAACAAGTTATCTTAAGAAGGGAATTCCCCCGTATGATATAATGATTAAGAATCCTCATTTTTAAAGATCCTCATCATTAAGGATCCTCATCTTTATGAATCCTCATCGTTAAGGATCCTCATCGATCCTCATTGGTGAAGAGCCTTATTATCAGAAGTCAACAGTGAACCTAAGTTCTTTTCGAAGTTGAGGTTTATCCTCAGTAAATTCCATGGTTGAAGAACTTATGAAGCTTAAGGAAAAATTTGGAGATAATCAGGTTCCATCCTTATTCTCAAAAAACTCTAGATAAAGCTTAAGGATCCTAAACTTTCTAGGATCCTAAGCAAAAACCATTTGGTTATCAGAAGTCAAGCACGCTAAAAATAATTCACTAAAAGGATTTTGCTTCGGGATTATATGCAGGAACCTAGTTTTCCAGGATCCCAATTATTCAAGGATCATAATATCATAACAATTATGTAGAAAAACCAAAAGAGAGATATGAAAGGAAAATACTACCATGTCATTCAAAAAAGAGTTGCACACCAACCCAACCGAAAGATTAATTGTTTTTACATTACTAATAAAAACAAAAACTACTTAAGCTAATTTTTTGCAGGCCTAGACCTCAGCCTGGTCATCATTGACCGCACCCTTCTTCTCCCCTCCTTCGGTCAGACGCAGTACAGGATCCTAGTTGGCGGTAGGAGGCTTGCCTGTTAATTTGGCCAGTGCCTCGTGCCAACCGTCCACGTCCCAGGAACCTGCATTTTCGAGATCCTCCGCAAGACGAATCTTGTTCTCCGAAACAGCTACTGCAACACTGACCTTCGCATCAGAGATCACTTCCTCCATCTCATGCAAGTGCTCCTCCTCCTGCTCGTCCTTTTCATTGCTGAGTAGCTCCACCCTCATCAACAGATCCTCATTGGTCGCTTTCCACATCCTCTCATGTCCCTGAAGGGTTTGTTCTACCCTCTCCGCTCGGATCCTTAGATCGGCGAAAATATGATCATAGACCTAAAACAAAGACATAGATAGTCAGCAAATTCCATGTTTGAAGAACTTATGAAGCTTAAGGAAAAATTTGGAGATAGTCAGGTTCCATCTATCCTTATTCTCAAAAAACTCTAGATAAAGCTTAAGGATCGTAAACTTTCTAGGATCCTAAGCAAAAACCATTTGGTTATCAGAAGTCAAGCACGCTAAAAATAATTCACTAAGAGGATTTTGCTTCGAGATTATATGCAGGAACCTAGTTTTCCTGGATCCTAATTTTTCAAGGATCCTAATATCATAACAATTATGCAGAAAAACCAAAAGAGAGATATGAAAGGAAAATACTACCATGTCATTCAAAAAAGGGTTGCGCACCAATCCAACCGAAAGATTAATTGTTTTTACATTACTAATAAAAACAAAAACTACTTAAGCTAATTTTTTGCAGGCCTAGACCTCAGCCTGGTCATCATCGACCGCACCATTCTTCTCCCCTCCTTCGGTCAGACGTAGTACAGGATGCTAGTTGGCGGTAGCAGGTTCGCCAGTTAATTTGGCCAGTGCCTCGTGCCAACCGTCCACGTCCCAGGAACCTGCATTTTCGAGATCCTCCGCGAGACGAATCTTGGCCTCCCAAACTGTAACATCCCGTTATTTTCTTCTTGTAAAGTTAACCCTAGTTAATCAAAGTCGAACTTGGGTCAACTAAAGTCAACTTAAATCTTATTCTATCTTAAATGGGTTAGATTAATATTTTATAAGTGTTTACACCTTGTATTCAAGGTGTTATATGTTTAAGAGGTGAAAAGTTGAAGTCCGAAGACCATTCTTTCTTTCCCTTCGGATAGCAGCCTCGCAACTGAGAACAAGCAGACTTCGGCCGTGAACGAGGGCCGCAAACCCTCAGACCGTGAAAGTCTTCTCGGCCACAACCGCCTTTGGACCGCAAATGAGGTTCACGGCCGTGAACCCTTCGGACCGTGAACCCTCACACACACACACACACACACACACACATATATATATATATATATATATATATATATATATATATATATATATATATATATATATGTGAGTGTTAGCCATTTTCTCCTCATTTCTCATCTTTCAACCGTGAATTCTCCCATTCTCTCTCAAGTATCATCCACAAAAGGGTCTCCTTTCATCTCAAAAACATAAGTATCACACCCTTTCCTTGTCATTCCTTGGAAACCACTTGCTTTCACCTATTGATCCTTCACTTTTCATCAAAATCTTCAAGATCTTCAAGAAGTTCTAGCCGTGAACCCTTCATCTTGTGTGACAACCCAAAAATTTTTAGCTTGTAAGTCCAGCCAATCAATTGAGAGTCAGACTCATTTCTGCTATCTTTTAGCATTGTTAAGGATCGTTTTATGAGTTCTAAGCCTAGTACACTTAAGGATTGGGTGTAGGGATATGTTATCTTCGGTTCATCGAGTTGTATTCAAGCCATACACTCCTTCAAGAGGAGTGTACAGCCGTACACATGGGTGTACGGCCATACACTCAATGTGGCCGTATACCACCTCCCATATATAAGCCATCCCTTCATTTCTTATTCATTTCTTCAACTTCCAAGTCAAGAACTCGAGTTCTCTCTCAGCTATAATCAAGCTTTTTCATCTTCATCTTCATTTAAGTAAGTATTCCTTCCATTGTTAGTTGATTCATTCCATTATCTAGTAAGAATCCATGATTTCATCCATGAAACATCTTCAAAACTCAAGAACATCAAGAGTGTACGGTCGTACACTCTATATTCGGCCTTATACCCTTGTTAAGTCCATAATCTATGGCTTTAAACACTTGCTAGGTGCTAGTTATCCATTAGAACTCTTGAAACCTTGAACCCCTTTGAATCAAGACCCAAAAATACATCCATCTTGGAGAGTGTACGGCCGTACGCACTTGGTGTGGCCGTACACACCTCAAAACCCTCCAAAATGAAAGCCTTGGTCATCCTTTGGTTGTGCATTTGTCACACTAGCTTCCCCATGGATCAAACACCCTTACTTATGCATGTTTTCCATGAGTGTACGGCCGTACACTCCATGGCCGTACACTCCTTGGCCGTACAATCCATGTTGTGGCCTTAAACCCCCTTTGATCAATCACATGTGATTGTAACACTTAGCCCAAGTGTTTCATAGTCCCTAAGGGTGTTTCCTTACGTATTGGTTGTGTAAAACACTAATTTCATGCCTATATATGCCATTATATGTCATTTAGGACTCATTTGTGTCTCGGAAATTCATTCGTGGAACTTCTCATCCTTAAGCGAAGCTGCAATTGAATCATGCACATAAGGTGAGTTCATACCCCTATAATCAATCTTTCAAATGTTTTAAATGCTTTTAAGGGGGGGGGGGGGCATACAAGTTGAATACAATGATAATTGTGTAAATGTTTTGTGATAAACATCATTTTTAAGGATTTCTTATGTGTTTATAAGTGATCAAATCATTGCAAAAACTCTTTTAAAGTTATGTTACTTTATGGTTTATAAAACTCCGTTTTTAAAGTACAATCATAACTTAGTAGATAAATGAGTCTTTATTTCAAGGTAGTAACAATTCAAACAAACATACTAGTAAACTATAATAGGTATAGTTTAGGGGTTCAATTCATACTATAGCTAGTGTAGAGAGGAACATACTATAACTAATACAGAGAGTTCATACTATAGCTAGTACAGGGAGGAGTATACTATAACTAGTGCAGAGAGGAACATACTATAACTAGTACAGGGAGGAACATACTATAACTATAAGAGAAGAGCAAATCATGAATTACACACTTATACTATATATTCCTAGTATCCTAGGAAGAGATTGTATCTTTAACTCATTATTTATAACAAATTAAGGAAATACATCATGCCGGGTTTGCACTAACAAAGGTACGAATACCACGTACCAGAGTTGGCAAACATGATGCCAGGTTTGTACTAACAAAGGTACGAATACCACGTACCAGGGTTAGCAAACACAAGGTAATACATCATATCGGGTTTACACTAACAAAGGTCCAAATACAACGTACCAGGGTTAGCAATCACGAGTATGATACAGGAATTATTTATAAAGGGTATATCTACAAAGTACCGGACAATAATAAATAAAACACATAAATATATACAAAATAACCATACCGGGTTTGTACTAACAAAGGTACGAATACCACGTACCAGGGTTAGCAAACACGATGTCGGGTTTGTACTAACAAAGGTATGAATACCACGTACCAGGGTTAGAAAACACGAGGTAATACATCATACCGAGTTTACGCTAACAAAGGTACAAATACAACGTACCAGGGTTAGCAAACACGAGTATGATACTGGAGTTATTTATAAAGGGTACATCTATAAAGTACCGGACAATAATAAATAAAACACATAAATATATACAAAACTCACAGTAGTATCGACTGAGGCGTTAAGAGTACATGATTTCATTACTTCTAGTAATTGTCCAAATATTAGAACAACGCCTCATAACTTATTCATAACATGAACATTCAGTTAGAAGGGGGCCTATAATGCTAACTTTATGATTCCTCGGTAGATACATTAGGGATATATATATTAATCGAGTCCAGCAGATACTAGGATGTGTGCCTTCCACTTCATTTCATGTTCCTTGTTTGGTTGTGGGCTTAGAGCAGATGCACCCAGTCTACTATCTATTCGATCTTGACTGTATATATATTCCGTATACATCAAGTAATCATAAGGAGTACCAGGTATAGGTCAGGTCATAGTATACAAATTCAATACACCGTTTTCTAGTACAAAAACATACTTTCAAATAGAACATTAATTAAACTAAACTAAACTAAACTAGAAACATACTTTCAAATAGAACATTAAGTAAACTAGAAACTTAAGTAAACTAATCCATTTTATTAAACCCGTACAACTTAAAGGACCTTAAGTGGTTAATTCTATAATACCTTAGTTTACACATCAGGGTTATATATATGTAATATCCGACAGATAGTTAGATGTGTGCTTTCCGCCTTACTTCCTGTTCCTCGTTTGGTTGTCGGCTTAGGGCAGATGCACACAATTAACTATCTGTTCGATATTAGATTATATATAGCTACTATAAACTAAGTGATTATAGAAGGAACTATTGTGGTTACCATTTTTACTAAAAGAAATAAGGGTTTTCTTAAAGAATGTTTTCATCAAATATAAATGAACTATTACAATTAACTCCGTGAGTACCAAATGAATGCACCAGGGTTATATACAGTAAAGATCTAACAAACAATGGGATGTGTGGCTTCCGCCTTATTCCCTGTTCCATGTTTGGTTGTGGGCTTAGGGCAGATTCACACAATCGATTGTTTGTTTGATCTGTATTCTATATAACTTATATTCATTTAGTACTCATAGAAAGGATTGTAGAGCCATTTATACTTATCTTTCATCAAATCAAAAGGTATAGGATCTTCTGGAGGAACAGGCCAACTTTTCTAAAAGAACTTTCAACTTACTAATACATCACTAAAATACTTATGAACTCACCAGCTTAAATGCTGATCTACTCTTTCAAAATAATTTGTATTCTCAGGTAACTAGTAGACAGGTACGCGTTTTCGGATTCTGAAGATGGAGCATAGTAGCTTCATGTCTTGTTTTGTTATTTACTTTTGGATTCAATCTTTTGTGAATCACTACTTTCTAAACACTTTAATATTAATACAATGGTTGTTTGTTACTTTTATTACTATGATACATGTCTTGTGATACTAAACATGACGTCCTCCGCCCCCGAACGTTTCTGTCGTTCCGGTTTGGGGGTGTGACATCTTGGCCGTGAACCCTTCATACATTCATCATTTGGGCCGTGAACACTTCAAGTGTTCTTGGACCGTGAACTCATCAAGGGCCGTGAACCCCTCTTGTGTAGCCGTGATCATCTTTCCGCTCTTCATTTTCGGTTCTAACAGTTTATTGTAAGTGTATCCCAGTTCGTAAGGATGTTTCCTTACATATTAACTATTATAGACCCTAACTTCATACATATATATATGTTAATATATGCTAAATAGGATCCATTTGAGATCGGGACTTCACTTGGCATACCAAGCACCCTATATCGATCTTTCATCCAATTCACTCACAAAAGGTGAGTTCATACCCCTACATTTTTATGATTTTTAACTATTTTAGGGGGGGAATACAAGTGAAACACAATGAAATTGTGTTAATATCTCAAAATATTTTTAAATATTTTAGTATATTTTAAATTGTTATAATTGTTAAAATTACATATTTATATCTGTGTAAATTATATAATTTGGATTCTGAAGATTTAGAATATGAATTTGACCTCATTTCATGTTCCTTGTTTGGTTGTGGGCTTGGGGTAAAGTTATTTAATCGAAGATCTAATTAATCACAATTATATAAATATTACATTTATATAAATATAAAAAGGGTTTTCAAACTGTTTGGTACTTTTTGGTACAAACAGTGAACTTCATGTAATAGCGGTATTACCAATTCTTACCAATTGTTAAACTATAATAGGTATAGTTTAGAAAACACATTCATTGGTACTTAATAGAAAACGAGTAGAAAACATTCCTTAGAGAACATCAATTAGAAAACAACCATATAAACTATATTTTATATAGTTTATGAAACTGACCTACTGAGTATTTATTACCTAGTAACTTATCAATGTTCTATACATCATCATCAATATAACACTTGTGAGACTACCTTCATGTACTTTTCCAAGTACCAACAAAAGTCCTGAAATTATAACCAAAATTTCCTTGAGAGGGAGCGTGACACTTGTGTATAGATCTATACGGGGCTGACAATCCCACACCAGAGCTGCTTGCAACAGCTAGGTAGGCAGACCTGTGGTGACAAATGTTGTAACTTTTGCGACGTTTGAAGAACGTCGTGTTCAGACCATCTAGTCATAGTATGGTTATAATAACTCACAATTTGGTATTGAATTAAATGATTAGTGTATGAATAAGTAAAACTTCACATAGTTTTATTTTATGTAAACTATAATACAATATACTACTTAAAAACCAGAAACTTTCACCCCGTTTGCTTACCATATAATACATCAGAAAACATAGGATTTTATGGGGAAAAACATGTTTACTTTATCAATAATCAAGAAAACAGGTTTCAGTTATAAACATACTTATGAACTCACCAAATTAATTGTTGACACCTTTTCAAATTCTACTTGTATTCTCAGGGAAACAATAATACAGGTACAACCACAGCTTTTGTGAAGACGGAGATCTATAAACTCGTGTCTTTTAAACTTGTACTTTTGAATTCATATATACATTATGTTTTGAACACAGTTGTAAAACTTATAGCTTTGTAAATATAATGGTTGTTGTTGTACTTTGATTACTATTATGCATTGTTGTGATACTATACATGAAGTCCTCCACCCCCGAATGTTTCTGCCGTTCTGGTTTGGGGGTGTGACAGATTGGTATCAGAGCATTGTTTATAGTGAACTAAGTATATCAACCTATAAAAGATATACAATCTATAAATGCTATGGGGCTGAAGCGCTCTTACTACAAGCATACTTTTAGAATTTAAGTATTTTATAAGAAGTATAATAACATATATATATATATATATATATATATATATATATATATATATATATATATATATATATATATATATATTCAGGAAACTATATTACAGTAAGAAAAATACAAAAGCATTTGGATGTTGGACACTACAGTTAAACCTGGACAGTTATGTAATCATATCTGGGATCAATATAGTCTGATCAACTATATTTATTTGAGATATGACCAACATCTGGTTGGGAGTGATAGTGGTGTTACAACAAGTCTAAAACTTACCTAAATACCAGAAGAACTTTAGAATCCAACATAAAAGATAAAATACTATAGGAGTATTTTATGACACAAAAACAACAAGATACAAGAGAGTAATCTTTACTAGAAACAAATATGTAAAAACAAAAGAAACATTATTGGTAGAGCTATAAATATTAAGTGTATATTAGAGTTATATATAATTAAGGTTTCATAGACTTATAATATGTGATCTAGCTTTATTTCCTATTCCTTGTTTCGTTGTGGATTTAGAGCAGGATCATTTAATCGACGGTTTATTATACCCAAGTTATATATAATTAGTATACAATTTGAAGTTATAGAAGTACCTAATACAAGTCATGTTATACAAAATACATTAACTGTTAAATATAAGTTTCTTATACGGAAATTTGAATATGTTTATTTGAATTTATCAAATCTATTAGATGTCTCTTATCTTCCTATTCTCGCATAGATAACATGGCTGGTTTTAATCTAACGGGAGATTCATACTTTCCCAATCAAGGGAATGAGGGATGGCTCAATGCTGAACCAGATGGGGATCCTGCAGATCCAATAAAAGAGGATTTTCCTGAAGATTCTGATTCGGAATCAGGAGCCTATAACCCTCCTCAAGTTGCCCAAAATTTCAATCCACGACAAAACTTTCATGCTCCGAAACCTCAGTGCGCAGTGAACATAGATAGGTGGAGTCATGATCAGGGTAAGAACCATCATTATAATGGAGATCGAAGCTTTTACAATCTTGACGAAGGAGGCTCACCAGACAGAGCCCTTCCCGTGTTAGTGCGTCGGGTTGCGCGTAACGATGAGCAAGGAAGATCTACTATCGATGGAGTTGTACAAGTTAGTTCTACCATAAGAGTTAAGACATTCCGTCTTCACCACCTGATTAGAAACCATGAGGCAACCAGGAATATTACCGAAATCTTACGAAGGGAACTAGCAGCAAGTCGAACTGAAGCTAGAGAAATTCGAGAACGTCAAGTGATACTAAAAAGGCGTATGTACGCCACAGAACGCCAACTAGCTAGATTCTTGGCTGAATCTAGTAGGAATCCGAACCGTACTCCTCGCAAGTAGATCATACTCTACTTACTCTTTTGGGATGTAGTCTAAATCCGTGTATATACACTAGTGATGTTTTCATGTGTATAGTACGACCTCGAAATTTTATTTTCGACTGGTCAGTATGCTGTCAAGTTTTCAGTTAAGTTGGTATATTGTAGACCTACTACAAGGTCAAATTTTCTAAATTCCATGTATCCGATTTACCTATGTATGACAAGCATCTTATTTCCTTTGAAAAATCATTACCAAATTTCACATTGTCATTTTACAAGTTGTTCCCTGTACTGGACTACTATGTAAACTTCTTCTGAGTACCTGTAGAACTAATGTAATTAGTTCAAAGACATTTGATTTTATTATCTCTATTGATGTCTTACTACCTTTCCATTTCTATATCTTGAAGCTAAAGATGCCTCCCAGAAATTCAAACAGAAAGAATCTGAGACATGTCGATGAAGCACCGATACCACCTCCACCGCCACCACCTCCTCCATAATTTGACGCTACTGTCTTTCAGGCAGCAGTGGCTGCTACCATGGTACAAACCAACTCCAGGGGTAATGGTAGAGCAGGCAGTGGTACTCAAACTTCCGGTCATGGCGAAGGTCTTGGACACCCTCGTGAGTGTTCCTATAAAGACTTTACTAATGCAAAGCCCATAACTTTTGATGGCACCGGAGGTGTTATTACTCTGACGCGCTGGTTTGAGAAAATAGAATCAGTGTTTGAAATCTGTGCATGCCATGAAGCAAGCAAGGTTAAGTTTGCAGCATGTACCTTCCTGGACAGAGCCCTTTCCTGGTGGAATGGCTATGTCAAATCCTTAACCCTTCCAGTCGCCAATGCTATGGGATGGGATGATCTAAAAATCCTGATGCTAGCAGAATATTGTCCCCGCGGCGAAATTTAAAAGCTAGAGGAAGAACTTATGAGTCTGTCGATGAAAGACTCTGATATAGAAACATATATTGCCAGGTTCAGTGATCTGGTTATTTTTTGTCCTAAGTTAAAGAACGATGGTGGTACTGGAAGATTCTTGAGGATTGTCTATGAAGAAGTAGTAGCGGATCCTAATGTGGTGACCGGTACGTTCCTTCTCAACGACTCTTACGCATGCATTCCTTTCGATACCGGTGCAGAGAAAAGTTTCGTAAGCCATAAGTTCAAACATATTCTAAACCAAAATCCCAAAGCATTAAAAGATACATTCACCGTTAAGATGGCCAACGGAAAAACCGAAAGTACCAATGACATTTACATACGATGCACACTAACTATAAATAACCAATCATTCCAAATTGACCTTATGCCGATCTCAATTAAAATTTTTGACATCATAATCGACATGGATTGGTTAAGTCTTCATCATGCTGATATCCTATGTTTCGAGAAAGCAATCCGTCTTAATCTGCCAAGTAACAAATCTCTCGTTATCTATGGCGACAAATCTAGTGTGAATCTTCAAATCATTTCTTGCGTCAAAGCTCAGAAGTATCTTCGTAAAGATTACTGCACTTTCTTAGCTCACGTTGTTGATAAGACACAAGAAGTGAAAAGCATCAAGGATATCCCTGAAGTCTGTGATTTCCCTGATGTGTTCCCTGAAGATATCTCAGGAGTCCCTCCTGAACACCAAGTCGAATTATGAATCGACTTGATTCCCAGAGCTACCCCTGTAGCTAAAGCCCCTTATCGTCTTGCACCTTCAGAAATGCAAGAACTGTTGAGCCAGTTGAATGAATTACTCAACAAAGGCTTCATTAGACCAAGCTTCTCACCCTGTGGAGTATCGTTCTTGTTTGTGAAAAAGAAGGACGGGTCATTTCGTATGTGCATAGACTACCGGGAATTAAACAAACTTACCATTAAAAATTGATACCCTTTGCCACGAATAGATGACCTCTTTGATCAACTCCAAGGAGCTAGTTTCTTCTCCAAGATTGACCTGAGATCAGGATACCATCAATTACGAGTCCAGGAGGCCGACATTCCAAAGACTGCTTTCAGAACTCGCTACGGTCACTATGAATTCGTAGTGATGCCCTTTGGTCTAACGAATGCACCCGCAGTATTCCTGGACCATATGAATCGAGTGTGTCGACCTTACTTAGAAAAATTCGTTATAGTCTTCATTGACAATATATTAGTTTATTCTCAGAGTAAGGAAGAACACCGCCAACACTTGCGACAAGTATTGGAAACTTTGAAGGCAGAGAAATTGTATGCGAAGTTCTCTAAATGTTAATTCTGGATTCGAAAGGTGGAGTTCCTAGGTCATGTAGTCAGCTAGGATGGGATACATGTTGATCCTTCCAAGATCAAGGCTATCGAAAGTTGGGCGACTACTCGAACCCTAACAGAAATTCGACAGTTTTTAGGTCTCGCTGGCTACTACAGGAGAGTCATTCATAACTTCTCAAAGATTGCGAAGCCACTTACCACCTTGACTCAAAAAGGTGTGTCATTCGAATGGGAGGAGAAACAAGAAACTTCTTTCTAGACCTTAAAAAAAGCCCTCTGCAGTGCACCGATCTTGTCCCTCCCAAAAGGGACGGAAGATTTTGTAGTCTACTGCGACGCGTCAAATCAAGGGTTAGGTTGTGTTCTTATGCAATGAAGAAAGTGTTGAGAAAAACTTTGAGACACACTTGAACAAACGTTAGAACAAGTATAATTGCGGAATAGTTTATCTCGAAGGATCTAAAAGCTCAACAATAATATTAATAAGTTAGAGATAGAAGGTTAGAAAGTCAGTTGCGGAAAAGTAAAGAAATGTAAATGACAACAGTTGTTATATCAAGTATACACATAAGTTGATTCATAACGAGGAATGCATTCAGACCAAGTTAGTAAGTGAGATCAAACTTAGTGATTAAGTCACAAGTGACTTGCTCCGAAGAGAGATTGTATTCAGTTATGCTCTAGTGAATTTTGAGAGTAAGGAGAGATGCGTAATCAGATAGAGAGATAGAAATGATAGCATCAAAAGTTGTATTGAATAAGTGAGAATGAGCACTATTTATAGAGTCTCAAGAATTACACTAGATCACGTCTCTAAAACTAGCCATGCAAGGCATACTGGACAATAGAGAGTATTACAATAAAAGTAGACAAAGTAAAGTAATCTAGTAGCTAAGAGTGACTGCGGTTGATGATGACTTCGGGTGAGGCTGCTGATGAAACCTTGACTGCGGATCCTTGTGGGCTGCGGTAGCTGAAGTTCAAGATGGTCACTTTTTATGATTCAACAATTTCCCCCTAAGTGACCTCTTTAACTTTTCTTCAGTTGTCAAGTTTTAGAAACTTGATCAGTATCCAACAAAATTTCCTGATATTTTCCAACCAGGTGATCCTTCTCAAAATCTCGAACTTGACTTCGGCAGTTGTGTGTTTTGACTTTTCAACTGCGGTTCGACAAACTTCAATCTGCTTCCTTGTAAGGCGGTTCACGGCAGTCAACGGAATGAAGTATTTGGTATCATTGAGTTTCCGTTTGAAGATGACTCCGAGGTCTGGGAAGTTTGTTGCACCTAGGGATCTTTCTTGGAATCCTTCAGTTATCATGGGTGCGGGGTCAAGTGGTGGAAGATCAAATTTTGTGGCTAGGATGGGGTGAATGTCTGCATCAATTTTGGCAAAGTCGCAGACAGTTTCCTTCAAGAAAATACTCGCCCTTACAAGTGCTATCTTCATCTTCGGATGCTTCTCGGACTTGTTCTGGAACACCTTGGCTATCAGAAAGACTTCTTCAGGGTTCATGCATGGGAAGTCAGCCTGGGTACGGACATAGTCATGATTCCTCCTTGTGAGAGTGTATTGGATGAAGTCAGCTTTCATGAACATCCGGGGTTTGTAGTTCTTGACTGCGGATGGCCTATCATTAGACCAGATTTTCTCTATGGAAGATGGATGTTTAGCATAGAATCGATTAAGTCTTTCGAATTCCATAGGCAGTCACTTGTGGTCAGGTAGGTTGCGGTCAAATGGCTCAAATACAGTGAAGTATTTAGCATTGGGAGAGATTGGAACATCCCAATAACCATTAGAGGGGGGTTCAGCATAGGTAAGGTATGGTTTGTAGTCATCATCTAGGAGTCTGCGGTGGGGATTGATCCAGGAATTTACTAAGGATTCATCAATAGTAATGTCGAATCCGTTTTCTCTCCAGATGATCTCCACGAACTTGGCTGCTTTCCAATCTTTTTTCTTTTGTTGCGTTGCGGGGGAGTCATCTGAGTGTTCGGATGACATGTTGGGTGCAAGATTTTTGAAGTGGGGAGGGGTCTCTGGTCGCTCAGGAGAGGGTTTTTTTTTAATGATCTCCTTTTGCGGTGGAGACTGATGCGGTGAGGGAACTCTTTCAGTTATGAGGGGGGGAGTTGTTGGATTAATGTCTACGTCCATAACTATATTTGGTATGTACTTGACCCGACCCGGCATGGTCCATTTGGGTTGCACTTCACCGACACAATTTATATGGATAGTCTTTTGAGAATAGTATATTTATGATTTATATTAATATATTATAAGTTCTAATATATTAATATATAATCATATTATTTAATTAGTATTGATCAAGAATTAATTTATAATTAATTAAGTGATCAAAAGGAACTAATTAAATATGGACTCTTAGATATATATATATGTGTAGTGGGCCAACTTCATTTAGGTTGGGCTAAGTCTTCATGGATAGTCCATGGAGCTTTAACCCATGGATCCTAGGAAATGAAAGGTCATGGGTATTAGGGTTTAACCCTAATCCTCCACACTATATAAAGGGTCTTATGGTTCATGAAATTATGCTAGTGGCTAGTGTGGATACACTAAAGAGGGCAATAACCGATTTCATAGTGTGAGCCAAGTATCCATATTCTCTAAAGGCTTTCCAAGGTGTTTTGGTGATTTGTGATTCCACTTGAGGCTTCCACACTATTGGGGCTAAGCTCTTAAAGCTTGAAGACATCAAGCTACATCAAAAGGTATGTCATCTAACTAGAACTTTGTAGTATAGGTGCTTCATAATATGCTAGTTAGGATGAAACCTTGGAATATTTAATATTTGCATGTATAATAGAGAAAACATAGATCCAAGGTTTATAGGGTTGCATGTACATCATAGGAGTGTTAGAATGCTGAAAACCTAACAGTGGTATCAGAGCCATGGGTTGTTTTATGTTATATTGATGCAAATGTATTTTTTTTTCAATTTGAAGGAAAAAAAAAAGAAAAAAAAAACATGAAGTTTGTCAAATTTTATGATAATTACTTGATTTTATGAAAAACTAATTATTTATAAAATTTGAGTCACTTTACTACAAGAGTTGAATTAGGTCAATTTATTAAAAGATAGGATGATATGATTATTTTATTTTATTTGTTTTAAAAGTTTGATCTAAATGGTTTTAAGGAGTTACAAATTTTGTCATAAAATTTTGGAACTCAAAAGTTTTTTTGAAGTTATGATCTTAAGAGTTTTGAAACTTCCATAGGTTATGGATGTGAAATGTCTCGTTTATTAACTCTTTAGGTTATGAATTCCAAGAGTCTTCAAAGGATAATTGTCAAAGTTTCAAGATTTGTATTAGTTTATATGATTTAATGTCTTCCATAACTTGTCCTCAAGTTATGGAACTTGAATTTTTTTTTCATTAAACCTTAATTAAACTCATAAGTTATGAAATGAAAAGTTTTGAATAGTTTCAAAACTTGCCCTCAAGTTTTGGAATTTGTAAAGTTTTCACTTATGAATATTTTAATTCCAAGTTAAGCCCTTAGAATTTTAAAAGTTAAAATTCAACCCTTATACTTTATAATATTATAAGTTAATAATATTTATATATATGTATAAGAGTAAAGTCGTCTTACCATTAGTACGCCTCATTCACGAAGCCGATCTATAAGGGGGGTATAAGGTTACTGCCTATAAAATGGCAGTTTAATGGGTGTCCACTCTCACCCACCGCTTCGTTGACCGGTGGAGGGTCGTTAGCCGAACGGGTAGGACAAGGACTATAATTCTCCCTTCATTAAAAGTATTAATGATAAATACTAAGTAACTAAACTGTTATTAATACCCAATCTTAGTTACTTAGGAAAATGTGAATAAGGTGCTAATCCATGAAATTACACTTTGCACTTTGTTTAAGCTGTTAGTGGAGCGTGTGTGGTTAACCGGCACACTAACCTGGACTTAACAAGGTAGGCAAAGGGTAACTTAATGTTTATCATAGTATCGTTGGAGCGTGTGTGGTTAACCGGCACATCGATTAAGGGGTAAATATTAAGGGTACCAAGTATATTTGCATGGTTACTTCACACCTTGTTTTGTGATCCTCGGCATCCCAGTCACAAAACCTAAAGGGCACACTCGATATTGAAACATGCCATTGAAAAAGTTCAATGAATCTCAAAAGAATCTAGGAGTTTCAAAACCAATTAAAACCTAATAATACATTTCGTTTATCTTGGTGGAAATTGGTGAATCGTCATTCACCTACCTTCAAATATTTTATAGCTTGGATTACGGCATCCCTCTTCCAAGTTATAAAATAGTTTGTTGGGTCCTAGCCTTAATATATCATATTGGGTGTTATATTAAGGACTTAAATCAACTTTACGTGAATTTCTCCCATTGTTGATGTCTGGTTTAGACAACAATGATCTTCCCAAACCAAGCTTTCCTAATGAATATGACTTCCCGAGTTTGGCTCATGGAAGTCATACTTCTCTTCCTCCACCTCCTCCAATTATTCTCCCTAAACCACAAGTTCAAGGTCACTCAAGCCCTAATGGCAAGCAAGGTCTATGTGTGATCACATCTTAGAGATGAAGTCACATATTGACAAGCCGGGAGAGTTGGGTGTCAAAGTCTTGAGAAAGTTGGATGTTCAATCACTTTCTAAGTCACATAGTGAGTTCCTTTGGAACTACTATGAAACAGACTATGACATGAACCTTAATGATCATATCTATTTGCTTGGTGCTGCTGAATCAGCAATGATTTGGAACGATAGTAAAGCAAATTTGATTAGAAGATCAACTTCCCAAAAACTTTATGGACAGTGACAATGGTGACACTGGAAATCCAGAAAAAGCATTCTCTTCCCAATGGAAAGGGATTGGCCATAGGCAACCCGGTTGACCAAATGGTAAATAGAAAGGCTAAGTCTGAGATAGTCCCATTACCAAAGGGTCCATATGTATATTTTGCCAAAGGAAGGGGCGTTGATTGCAAAGCTGTCAAATTTACCTAAGGATGTTAAAGTCAATAAGTTTGACTCTACATCAAGTAGAGCCCATTATCTAACTCTGTTAAGTTCTATTCTGAGATCCTCATTACATGATGTGACTGGGTCACATGTTGATGTTTTAAGAATCAAAGAATAGAGAGAAATCTTAAAGGAAGTATATGTTGATTCTGATCGCGAAGGTGGATTTCGATCGCATCAGAATTTTGAGCAGTTGCTTAAGAAGTTATGATATATTGCTAAGGAATAGATAACAACAATTTTCCATGTGGATTGTAAGGATAAGTTTTTCCGCAAAGTTTTAAAATAAAAGAAAATTGTTTAATTTTATTTATTTGAAGTATCCTTACAATGGCATTTGTGGAAAATTGTTGCTTATATGATTCCACTGACAACAATATTGGAAAATGGATTTGATTCTTTCATTTGTGGTAGTGTCTAAATTTACCAAATCAGGAAAGTTCCTCATCGCCCAAGTTTCAATTGGACCGAAACTTGGAATCATGCAAGTTGAATAGTATGATGAATGAGAACTTTCAAGCATTGGAAAATCAAGACTAATTACTTGTTCACATGGATGTGTGAGTCAAGTGAAGGACTAAAGGGATCGAGTACACATTCATGTGCACTGGTCATGTCCACCACAAAGCTCGTTAAGACTATTTGATTTACTAAAGTTTAGTAAATATGGTTATACTTACAAGTTTAAGTATAATTCTGAAACATTGGAAAAAGTCTCAATGTATGGCAGAACGAATGGGAAGAATCAAATTAGGCAGAAAGATAAAAGTTTCTCAAATCTAAAAAGATAGGAGAGTACTTTAGTATCATGTTTGTGATGATCTTAATGATTTAGAAATCATATCACAATTAGTCCTCTAAAGGTCATCTTAGTGCATTCTTATGACTAAGAAGAGGAGTCATGAATTGTTGAAATGGTTAGATCAGGAAGATGAGTCATACTTCGTTTCCAAAACAATTCTTAGAGTCATACTCCAAGATTGTAACTTGAGTGACATATCTTAAAGAAAGGTTTAAAACACTTGTCAAATGTAAGAGTAAAAGTGTCCTACTCTTGTACATTTGAAATTGGTAAGTTGTGATGTTTTGGATAAAACAAAGACCAACTAAGGCCAATTGTGTGAAGTGTTTGTCTTGATAAAGAATCCGCACTATCTCTTGAATATTTGGCAAGATAGTCTTATATGTCAAGAGGATAGTGGGAGTCTTAAAGATCCTAAAAAGAATTTCAAGAACTAATCAAGAATAAAACCTGAGGTTCTTCACTAGCACACGACTTGAGGTTTATAGCCTATCGTGTTGACATATTATGTGCCCATTCCAGTTTAAGTTGGCTTTGCATAGGAGTTCTGAAAGTTCTCAATTGGTTGCATAACAATTTGGAAGCCATGGCAGGCCCTGTACTGCCAGGTGGCAAGAAGTTAAGATTGCATAAGTTCAGTCCATATGAGTTTGGATTTGTCATTATCCTTGTCTTGTGACTATGGTTTTGACGATTCACATGGATAAGAACACATACACCATAAAATCTAAGGGTCATAAGGTTTCTCTCCGATTCATGAAAATGATGGTCAGGAAACACTTCCACCAAGTAGATTTGAAGCAGATGGCAAAAGGTCTAAACAATTGAGAATATGATTACGACATCCCTTTTCATAGTTCTGAATTTGTTTAGACACACATGCATGCTATCTAAGGAAAGGTGTATGATTTTGATAAAGTTTTATCAAAGCATCTCGTATCAGAAATCTGAACTTTGGTAAGGAAGTCAATAAAGTATTGATTTCTAGAAGTCCAGCTGATTTCTGAGTACATGTCAAAGCTAGTGGGAGCATAAGTGTTATGCTAATAATCATCATGTTAGTGGGAGCATGATAATTATTGTTAGTGTTGCAAGTTAGCAATGTTAATTATAGAAAACAAAAGTTTCAATTCGTGAGGCTGTAGGGATTGAAAAAGTTGTTTTGCTATAATTAAGGGAGAGGATATACTTCATTTCAGTTCTAAAGGCTTAGATTGAGACCTTAATCATCCTTAGTCAAGAATATATATATGAATTTCATGTTGGATTGGTTCAACTTAAGGAAATTCTATATATTGCGTTCTCAAAATTCGATTATGATTACGGCATCCCTCTTCATAGTCAAGTTTTGAAAACATGGCAAATAAAAATATTGTAGCAAAAGACTGGTCTAGAATCATGTCTTTATGTGAGACATCATGAATCGTGTACCATTTGCTTTGGGTACAGGATCGATTGCATGTGCTATAATATTTGTCATTTCTAAATTTTTCCAAATGCCCAGAGGCATTAAGAAGGGAAAAGGTCTAGAATTGGATATGACTAAAATGATTAAGCAATTGTCGAGGACAATCTGAGGTTTACCAAAGATTGGTTGCTCAGGGACAGTTGGAAGTATAGTGCTAATTTTGGAAGGACCATATTGACATATTCTGAAAAGAGGCATCTCTTGTTCAGAAGTGATAGTCAAAATGAGAATATGGAGTTGTCTCCATAGGTGGAAGTTATCTGTGTAAGATTAGAAAACTTAATGCAAGAAGCATGTCTAAAGCAATGTACTTTGAATATGAGACTTAGTTTCCATGGAGTTGATCTCCATTGGAATACCTTATAATGACTGTTGACAAGTCTTTGTGACTTTGTACATATTCATTACAGGAGGGTCAGTGCATATAAGTTTAAAATCTAAACAGATTTCGATAAATGATAGGAATTTGAAATTCTCACATTTTTCGATAAGGATTTGGGAGTGTGAAATTAGAATCATTGAAATTATGTTCAATTGGTTTATTTCACAAAGTAAGGATCATAGACAAACATAGAGTGCATACTTGGTGTATGGCAAAGCTATTGTTTAGAAAAACATAGTGTACATGCTTGGAGCATGGGACAAATAGTGTTTTTAATTCAGGTATAAAGTTGATAAAACCGAAACAATGAAATAATGAGTAATCAGTATGGTGATAAATAAAAGTGGTCTATTTATATTCATAGGGTTTGATACCATATTTGATTAATTT
This sequence comes from Lactuca virosa, assembly GCF_052849685.1. Classification (NCBI taxonomy): domain Eukaryota; kingdom Viridiplantae; phylum Streptophyta; class Magnoliopsida; order Asterales; family Asteraceae; genus Lactuca; species Lactuca virosa. Next base: position 407,300,979 of record NC_136430.1, on the reverse strand, counting down.
ATTCTTGTGTTTCATTTTGCATGTTTTGACTTCCAGAATAAACTAGGTCATTCTTCCTGAATGACTAAGTTATTCAAACTATCCACAGTCGGTCATATGTTGGAAGTAGATATGAATCAAGACTGTCATGCGTTGGATTGTAGAGGTCCAAGTTGGTGGACAAAGTGGTGCTACAACACTCATGAGTGCTCATAAGTTCTGAGTATTGCATTCAACCCACGCTCATTTGAATCACTTCATGGATTTTATCACGAGTGATCATGAGACGATAATATCTTATATTCTTAAAACCTAGAGATATGAGTTGTTACTATGAGTTGGTTATACATTGATTGCACGAAAACGCATTGGTAACTCGATGTTATAAAACGTGCCTTTGTGTATGATTCAACAAGTAGTAGAACAAGCCATATGAGTCGAAGTTTATCCATTCCTTTTACCTTCGGGATAAAAGCGATATCTGTGGGCCCCTCGATGATTTAGCGATGACACAGGTGAGTGCTTGGCCAAGCCAGGACTGATTTGATTTGTTCAATCAGTCAGTCATCATAAATCGAAAATCGGGAAACAACAAATGGACAGAGAGAATGATTATAATCCATGTCTCAGTCCATATGATATCTAGAATGGAGGAATATATGATCCCTTATCTAATGGACAAGTCATTGACAGAGGTCAGAGTTCATTGACAAGATCAGAGTTCGACAGCGGCTTTAAGAGCTACGATTGCCAGTTGGTTTTTGAAGTCATACTCAATAATAGTTTTAGATTTATCCAAGTGGGAGACTGTTGGATTAATGTCTAAGTCCATAACTATATTTGGTATGTACTTGACCCGACCCGGCATGGTCCATTTGGGTTGCACTTCACCGACACAATTTATATGGATAGTCTTTTGAGAATAGTATATTTATGATTTATATTAATATATTATAAGTTCTAATATATTAATATATAATCATATTATTTAATTAGTATTGATCAAGAATTAATTTATAATTAATTAAGTGATCAAAAGGAACTAATTAAATATGGACTCTTAGATATATATATGTGTAGTGGGCCAACTTCATTTAGGTTGGGCTAAGTCATCATGGATAGTCCATGGAGCTTTAACCCATGGATCCTAGGAAATGAAAGGTCATGGGTATTAGGGTTTAACCCTAATCCTCCACACTATATAAAGGGTCTTATGGTTCATGAAATTATGCTAGTGGCTAGTGTGGATACACTAAAGAGGGCAATAACCGATTTCATAGTGTGAGCCAAGTATCCATATTCTCTAAAGGCTTTCCAAGGTGTTTTGGTGATTTGTGATTCCACTTGAGGCTTCCACACTATTGGGGCTAAGCTCTTAAAGCTTGAAGACATCAAGCTACATCAAAAGGTATGTCATCTAACTAGAACTTTGTAGTATAGGTGCTTCATAATATGCTAGTTAGGATGAAACCTTGGAATATTTAATATTTGCATGTATAATAGAGAAAACATAGATCCAAGGTTTATAGGGTTGCATGTACACCATAGGAGTGTTAGAATGCTGAAAACCTAACAGGACTTTGATGTTGAGAAAGGCTATTGGAATGATGGTCTTCTTCCTCACTTCCCCCTCTTGAGGAATGCAACATCGGAGCATCCTCAAGCCATTGTCTGAGACCATCGACTTTGGCATATACTTCCTGGAACTGTGCTTTAAGAACATTAGCTAGTTGCTGATTGTTGGGAATGGCGGTGTTGAAGAGAAACCGCTGAATCTCCTTTGTGAGCTGAAGAATTTCGGGGCCATGGAAGTTTGAAGATAACGATCGTTGCAGTCTGTTGATGGTAGCTTGAAGGACTGCGATAGTGGACTCATATGCAGTGTGAGTCTCATCGATCAGTTTTTGAGATTGACTTGACTGGGCCGCAATGGCTGCTTGTAAGTCTTTCTTGATTGCGGACACCTCAGAGATGAGGTGCTCCGCAGCAGCCATTAATTGCTTGTGGTCAGCTTGGCGACTTATATCCAGGGATCGGATTCCCATTTCAACCTTCAGGGAAATACGCTCCGCAGCCAATCGTTCACGGGTTTCCAGTCATTCAATGCGTTCGATTAAGGACTGCGGTCCGGGATTGTCTTCTGGTTGCGGTTGTGTTGGCTTAACCGCAGCTAGAATCTGATCGACTTTAGCTTGCATACTTAAAAATTCCTTTCTGGTCACCGCATTCTTCTTCTTCTTCTTTTTGGCTTTTGGCTTGGAGGTTGAGTGGTGAGAACCACTCGATTCTTCTTCTTCATCAAAAATCATCATTAGATCATCATCAGAAGGGTGAGGTTGATTTACCTCATTTAGATCAAAATCGTCGAAGCCGAATGTGGGAGCTGAGCTAACTTCGACTGCGGTTCCGCCTTCTTGAGAATCACGAACAGAAGGAGTTGGAGTTTGAACTGGAGGGACCTTGGTTGCACCTTCACCACCATGAGTGGACTGAGCCTTGCGGATCGTCTCAGCCATTTCGGTCATCCACTCTTGTACTTTCAGAATGGTGGTTACGGTGTTGGCATTGTTGATTGCGTCCGCCCAATACTTAGCTACAGATTGAATTTCCTGTTGCAGTTACTTGATTTGCTGATCCTTCCTTGCTTCGAATTCCCTACGGAAAGTGGCATACTTCTTGATATCGGACTCAGATACAGGAGTGTAATGTAACCATGAATCATTCGATTCATCTCCGTTAAATCCTTGGAATCGCACCGAAGTGTCCTCCGGGTTCACGGATCCTTGCACATTAGTGCTCACCGTGCCTAAACCACCTGGAACAGATGTAAGCAAAGTAGGATTTCCTGAGCTTCCTCGGTCTCCTTGACCCGTGGTCAAGTATGGCCTCGGCTCAGTTCTGGAAAGGGCGGAAGAATTGCCCTGCGGTTGGGAAGGTGTTTGCAGTGTTTGGGTGACAGTCAAAAGTATGGATTTCAACTTCTCATGAGAAAAGAAGTGAATTCGGGAAGCCCTGGAGACCTAAGGGCGAGAACCAGTGTCATCCTCTTGGGAGTGAACTGGGGGTGAGTCTCCACGATGAGGTGAAACAGACTCACTTTCTGAGTCCGAGTGGTATTCGATTGTGATGTTGAATGGGTCTGCGGCCACCCCAAGGACTACCGGAGCCTTTTGAGAGGCTGAGGTATCAGTCCGATCACGCATTTGGCCAGTGGGATCGGTTTTTCTTTTCTTTAGGATGGAGATGGGTAGTGCATCCTCATCAGAATCACTTTCAGAGGATTTGTCATTTGAGGGTACAGTTTGGGTGATTTTGCGTTTCTTTGAGGGTTCAGTTGGTTTGGGAGCATCTTTCTTTGGGGTTCTTTGTTTCTTGGAGACGTTGCGGGGGCCTTGATGGGCAGAGACTAATTGTTTGCGTCTTTGAGAGGAGAGAGTGGTGGAAGATGGGATGGCGGTACTACCAGGGATGGTGAGTGCGGATGTGGCTTGTAGAGGCAGGGTAGAAAAGTATGGGCTAATACCTTCCGTAGCCTCTATATGGTCTGTGACATCAAGGGTTTCAAGTCCAAGTGATGTCAGAATGTGGACTGGTAGTCGTCTTATAGGTCCGAAGTTAGATTGATCTTTGGAGGGATTGTACCTTTTGAGGTCTTTGGTGATGAAGAGATTGGTGTCGTCGCCCATGCTAATTCCTGCATCCACATGAAGATCTGAGATACACAGAGACCAGAACCTTGAAAATGTGAGTTCGGTAGGTTTTCTCTTGGGCTCTCTTTGGGAATGTACTGCAGGAAATCATCCCACAAGATCTGACCGTAGTTGACGTCGTGGCCAGTGAAAATGCTCCATACCAGCTCCAGTAGCTTGAGACCCATGTTGTCAGTGCCTCCGGTTCGGCCTGACAGGCTGCAGATGACGAAGTGACAAACGAATTGCCACACCGCAGGCAGTTGATTCTTCTTGAATTCGCCAATTCCTTTGATCTTTTTCTGGTAACCCATTTGGTAGAGAGCTGAGAGAATGTCGGCCATACTTGGAGTGAAAATCTTGGTTGAAGGATGAACCAGCAGATTAATGGCGTTGAGAAACTTTTCTTTGTTCAGAATGACCAAAGAATCGTTCACTAAGTTCAGATGCACCTCTTGAGGATTCTCGAGGGGTCTGTAAGCAGAGAATGCACACTTAAACAAGGTTGAAAGAGGAACTACGTCTGTGAATGCATCGAAGGGGCCAAACAGAGGGTGATTGGTCAAGAACTTGATCATTAGCTTGATCGGAGCATTGTAGGAGGAATGCTCTTCGAACACAGCCCTAAAATTGCTTGAAGCAATCGTAGGCATTTGATTTCTTGTTTCAGAATCAGACCCAGTTGGGTTTGCAGAGGCAGAAGCCTTGGAGATTTTCTTCGAGATGCCTGATTTCACCATTGTGGAGAGTTTGAGAAAGGTTGCAGAACCAGAGTGTAAGAAAGATGGAGAGAAAGTTCAAGGTTCAGAGAGCATAAACTGTTCTTGGGGAAGAAGAAAGGGTTTTATAGGAATGGATTTGAAAGGTAATTGATTTTACCCTGGGTGAAAGTAAATAAGGTTAAAAAACGTTTGGGGGTTTTTCTGCGATTTGGAAGGTGAAATCTCAACCACAGATTATGAAAAGGTTTAAATTATTTTTTGAGATTTACTAAAAAGGGGGTTGCAATTAATGAAGTGTCAGATGTAAAACATCACGTCTGTGATCGTGTGGTGAGGGTGGAGTTAATCCGTTGTACAAAAGGGAAGTTGTAACGGATTGGACGTGCTGGGGAAATATGAAGGGACAGGTTAAAAGGATTAGTTTATGGGAAAACGCTCTTTTTGTCATCATACCTAAAATAGGTCTGACACAAGGTTTTTCAAAAAGAGAATGAGACAGTTACTCAAGGAATGTTTTTTTTTTGTTAATGATTTTCTTATTTAATAAAGGATCATTAAATAGCACACCATGAATCAAGAACTAATGAAACAGTTGAGAAACTATCAATGTGGTTGCGGATTGAGACTTCATTGCGGATGGATCGGATGTCATTGCGGATGGATCGGATGTATGACTGCAGTAGAATAACTGAGGAGAACACTTGAGAAAATATTAGTAACAACAAACAGTAAGGACCATTGAAGGATAACTATGATATATGGTTGCGGTACACAAACTGTGGTACACAGGATATACCAAAACCATCTATCATAAGTAACTTCAGTTAGGACCGCAACAGAGACCAAGGATGGTTTGCCGTACCTATCAATTCAAGAAGAATTGTGGGTCTGGATTCATCATTCCTAACATTTGTAAGAAACTGTTGAGTTTTGTAGAGTCAAGTGCCTTTGTGAACACATCAGCAATCTCTTCATGAGTATGGACAAAGATGAGTTCAATGTTACCTTTCAGGATGTGGTATTTGATGAAGTGATACCGTAGTTCAATATGCTTCGTCTTGGAGTGCTGAATTGGATTGTGTGAAATAGCTATAGCACTTTCAGAGTCACAGTAAATTGGTATCCGCAGCATTCTGTATCCGTAGTCCATAAGTTGTGTTTTCATCCATAGGACTTGTGGACAACAGCTGGCTGCCGCCACATATTCAGCTTCTGCGGTAGACAGTGATACACAACTTTGTTTTCTAGATGACCAGCTGACGAGTCTTCCACCCAGAAATTGACATCCACCTGAGGTGCTTTTTCGATCTAGTCTGCATCCTGCATGATCCGCGTCTGTGAATGCTTGAAGGCTGAAGTCATTGCCTGCGGGGTACCATAATCCAAGAGACTTGATTCCTTTCAGGTATCGTAGTATTTGTTTGGCTGCGGTCATGTGTGACACTTTTGGGTCAGCCTAGTACCTTGCGCACACACCTGTTCTAAATACAATGTCTGGTCGGCTTGCGGTGAGGTACATCAATGAACCAATGATACCTCTATAAGTCTTGTGATCCACTGATTCGCCCGAGGGATCAGCAGATATCTTATATCCGAAGGCCATGGGGACCTTAGCCGAAGAGCAGTTGTCCATAGAATATTTCTTTAACAGTTCAGTGGTGTATTTCTCCTGATGAATGAATATCCCTTGCGGAACTTGTTTTCACTTGAAGTCCTAAAAAGAAGTTGATCTCTCTCTATTCATGCTCATTTGGAACTTGTTGGTCATGAGCTTAGCGAATTCATTCACCATTTTTTCATCAGTTGATCCGAAGATGATATCATCCACATATATTTGTACAAGCATAAGGTGATTACCATTTGCTTTTCTAAATAAAGTAGGATCAATCACTCCTCTTTTGTAACCGGACGAGAAAAGAAATTCAGAGAGAGTCTCGTACCACGCTCTTGGGGCTTGCTTTAGACCGTAGACTGCTTTTTCAAGTTTGTAGCAGTGGTCTGGGAATTCCATATTTTCAAAGCCTGGAGGTTGCTGAAGATAAACCTCTTCTTTTAATTCCCCATTGAGAAAGGCACTTTTTACATACATTTGGTGTACCTTGATGTTCTTGTGTGCTGCGTACGCTAAGAAGATTCGGATGGCTTCCATTCGTGCCACCGAAGCATACGTTTCATCATAGTCAATACCTTCAAGTTGACTATAACCCTTTGCAACTAGCCTTGCCTTGTTTCTGACTACCGCACCAGATTCATCCAGTTTGTTTTTGAACACCCATCTAGTACCAACAATGGTATGACCTTGCGGCTTCGGGACGAGCTGCCATACTTTATTTCTTTTGAATTCTTCTAGCTCTTCTTGCATTGCGGATATCCAGTCGGGTTCTAGTAATACTTCTTTGATCGTTCGGGGCTCGACCGAGGACATAAATGCTGCGTAGTGACAATGATCAGATAAGTCCTTGGAAGATCGAGTCTGGATACCTGCGGATGGGTTGCCAATGATTTGTCCTGGTGGGTGGTCCTTCGTCCATACGTGTAGACGGGGTTGCAGATAATCAGCAGATGCGGTAGAGGGAATGTCTTCGATATCGGAAGACTCTGCGGTTGGAGATGGCAGTTCCCCCTGGACTTGAGAACATCCTGCTGAATTATCTTGAACTGGGAAGGTGGGATTAAAGTTTTCTTGGGCAGATGGTGCAGGTTCCCCATGGATTGCAGAAGGGAGAGTGATAATTCTTGAGTCTGTTCTTGTGTCAATGTTCTCTATGTTTTCATCATCCGAGTCGGAAGAAACGTTGGATGGTAATGATTCTCTGCGGCTGGGAACTTGAGCTTCATTAAGTACTGGAAGCTCGATGGTTGTTGCCTGATCCGGAGTAGAGCTTTCCCCCTCAACCGGCGAGGTGGAAGTATTGAGAGATGCTACTTCGGATAGAGATGGACCAGATACATCAGCATGCTGCTGTTGAGCTTCCTGATACATAAGTACGTCGGATAATTTGGCTGTTTCTACAAGGTCGAAGAGATCATCATAGTTTACTTCAACTAGGTTTAATGGACCCGAAGAGGCAGGAATATCACTTTCTAGGATTGTTGTGGTTTCAGTCGATGGAGCGGTGTTGCGGATGTGATAGTCATCAAATTTCACCTCGAAGCTTTCAATGATTAGCCTTGTACGTCTAATGAGAACCCTGTAAGCAACTTTGTTAGTGGAATATCCAAGGAATATACCTTCATCAGACTTCGGTGCAAACTTGTTAAGATGATCTCTGTTGTTAATCACAAAACATCTACACCCAAAGATGTGAAAGAAGCGGACATTTGGCTTGTGGTTGTTCAGGCCCTCATACAGTGTTTTGCTGAGTCGCTTGCATACAATACTTCGATTCTACACAAAGCATGCGGTGGCCACTACTTCGGCCCAGAAGTAGAGAAGAAGGTGTGCGAAGTTGAGCATAGATCTGGCTGCTTCTACTAGAGTGCAGTTCCTTCGCTCTACTACCCCATTTTGTTGCGGTGTGTAGGGAGCGGAGAAGTTGTGAGTGATACCCTTTGAAACCAAGAAACTGTTTAGGAGATGATTAGTAAACTCGGTTCCATTATCACTTCGGATGCGTCGAATGGGCAGCTTGATCTGCAGTTCTATCTCCTTAATGAAATTGATGAGAATCTACGGTGTTTCTGACTTGAGTTTAAGAAAGAAGACCCATGTGAAGCGTGTGTAGTCATCTACTATAACTAGTATGTATTTCTTGTGATGGAGGCTGGCTACGGTGGATGGACCGTAGAGATCAATCTGCAAGAGCTCCAGCGGTTCAGAAATTGAAGAGTCAATCACCATGGGGTGACTTGCTTTGGATTGCTTTCCACATTCACATGCAGGACAGAGAGTATCATTGCTGAACTTGAGAATAGGGAGTCCTCTGACTAGTTCTCCAGTGACCAAATTGTTGATGTATCTGAAGTTGAGATGAGCTAGCTTGCGGTGCCATAGCCAGCTGACTTCGGATACTACTTTGGATAGGAAGCATAACTGCGGTTTGCCTATGATCAGAGAGACATCCAGAGGATACATAGTACCTTCGGATTGGGACTTGATCAGACATGTGTTCCTATCACTTGTCATTATATAGAAAAATTGATCATCAAATTCAACTCGATGGCCTGCCTTACATAGTTGGCCAACACTGATGAGATTGTGTTTAAGGCTTTCTACATAAGCAACCTTTTGAATAGAGAAGTTTCCCGTAGTCAGAACACCATAACCTCGGATTATCCCATTTGCATTGTTGCCGAATATAACATTTCCACCGTTGCAAATTGGCCTGAAATCCCGAAGGTATTCTAACTTTCTGGTCATGTGCAAGGAGCAGGCACTGTCAATTAACCATTCATCTTCTTGTTCGTCCTTGCGCAAGGCCTGAAAATTACACGGTTAGTTTAGGCATCCAAACTAGTTTGGAGCCTGGGACAAAAGGTGAATTTCTGATTGGTGCATGAACCGAGGTTGCAGGGACGGGTTTCGTGTCAATGTTTAATCCTAGTCCTGGGTGTTTGTGAGATTTTGGAGTGTTGTGTCTTTTTGAAAAATTACGAGGTTTCTGAATCCAACTAGATTTGACATGGGATGAACCATTTTGGCAACTACACTGACATTGACAGATTGAGATTTTGTCTTTAGCTCTGACACCTTATTTGGTCAACGGTCTAAAGGATGAGTTGGGCTTGTGACCGGTCCGAGGTTGGTAATATCTGACAATGGTGCTGTTGGACTTCTGAAAAGTTTGTTTTGGAAAAGGTTTAGCACGTGTAGATCTTTGGGACCTTTTTATTGGTTTTGGTAAAATACCCTTCCACTTGTCAAAATTCTTATATGATTTTAAAAGTGTTGGAGTGGGTAAGATACCCTTCCATTTCGGATCATCTGAGGAATAGATTTGAAAGCCATTGCTTCGAAAAGACCTTTCTGTCATTTGGGTTGTGTCAGATGACTTTGGAATGACTGATAGAACTGTACATTCCCTTTTGCATGTTTTCTTGATAGGAGAGTTTTTCAAAAAATAGTGTGAGAAAACAAATTTTTCTGGACTCTTAGATTTTGGAAATCTGATATGCCTTTTGTTTTTCGAAAATTTTTGTCTATTTGTGCCTCGGGATCAAATTTCTTCTTTGAAAGCCTTTTTAGCTAAGGTTTTTGGGGAACCGCAGTCAATGGTGTTCAGCTGCGGTTTCCTGGAAACCTTTGAAAATTTATGAAAACGAGGGCTTGAGTCATCCGAACTTGAAGATTCAGGGATTTGAGAGCATTGACCCACTTCAAAGTTTTCTATGGGTAATTCATGATGAATTGGTTGAAGAGTCACAGAGCCTTTATTTGAGAACTACGGTAAGGATGATTTGACTACCGCAGAGTAAGTCTGTGTTGGGACTTCAGTGGGACTTTTGTGGGACTTCTGTGGCTCATGACTACAATAAGAGACACTGCGGTCTGAGGGCAGAGATGGGAAGTCTTGGGAGACTTCAGGACTTTCAATAACAATTTCTTCATCAAATACGAATGAGGTTTGAGAATTTGGGTAGATTGTGCCACAGATAGGAGTTTGATCACTTGTGTGACCCGAAACCTCAGGCACAATTTCCTCAATGACACAATTATTGCTTAGATTATGAAGTCTACCGAAGTGTGTTCTGATGTCTTCGGGAAAAGTCTTGTCATTGACTGGGAAATGAAATTCTCGGTCCGGAGGGACATACAGTCGATCTTTGTTAAACCGGGGTGATGAATCCATTGCGGTAGGATATCCATTTGACCAGCCCCAATTATATGTATTGTCCACGGTTCCATTATTTACCAAATTTTCAATAGCTTCACTTTCATTGAACAATTTTTCTATTAAAAGATTTAAGCGTACGATTTCACTCTAAGCTAATCTCTTTGGTTCAAAGCTATCTCTAGTTGTGTTTCACTTAACATTCTTGCATCTTTTTCTAACTCTAAGTCCTTTTCTAACATAGCCATTTTGAGTATTTTCTTATCCAATCGTCCTCTCACATGGAACATCTCTTGGGACAAAATGTTATTCTCATATAAGGCTTTGTTATAGTCTGTAAGGACGGCAACACACGTGTCATTAAGATTATCTATGAAGGGTTGACAGTCATGCATGCTATAGTTAAGAGTTTGAATCATGAGTTTTACCTGTTCGACGATGCTTAGAGTTCCATCCTTTGCCATGTAGCAGTAGTTCTTTTCCAACTTTGTAGACCCATCGTCATCCGCAGTTGCCAGCATGCAGATTTTGCCCTTTCCTTTGATACTGCTGATGGTTTCTTCTTCATCTCCAGATGACCAAACTTGGTGGTCTCTTTTGACATGGGCTACGTATGCCCTTGCCTTTTCCTTATCTTCCAATTCTTGAGCCATTCTAAGGTAGAATGCTCTGTCTTTTACTACATTGGTATTACAATCTCTTGCAAAATGATTCTCTTTGTTGCATTTGTGACAAATCACAACATCAGTTTTGTCTTCTGAGGGAGTACCGGAGTCAGTGGTTTGAGTAGACTTCGGTGCCTCCTTTGGTTGAGTATTTTGAGATTGCGGTGATGGATGAGAACTTTTGTGATAACGAGAATGGTTATTTTGCGGGTTGAAGTTACGGTTGAATGGAGGTTTGTTGAACTGCTGATTCTTACGAAAGGAAGGAGGTGGTAGTCGATTGAACTGTTGGCTAACCAGAGCAATAGCCTTCTGAAATTCTTCTTCATCATCATACTCTGAGTCAGCTTCGTATGACTGCGGAGGAGTATCATACGAGGGAGAGTAGGATTGATTATGTGGAGCTTGTGCTATAAGAGCAAGTGGTCCTCCGAAGTCAGCACAGTCTTTGAGTATGGTGGATTCTTGTGCTTGCAGTTCTCCGTAGAGCTTGTAGAGAGACAAAGAGTGAATTTTTCTATCTCCTTGGACTATCATCTTAGCCGTAGTCCAATGTCTTCCCAAACCATTAAGAAACTGAAGATTTGTTTCATGGTTACTGCGGATGGTGCCTGCATTGGATAACTTCGTGACTATCAAGTTAAACCTTTTGAAGGAATCTTCCAAACTTTCTCCAGTAAGAGCTTTGAAATTGTTGAACTCATTGAGTGCGGTTGTAAGCTTCTTATCTTGTGCTTGTTCTGAGCCTTCGTACAAATTCTTGAGAACTTCCCAGATCTCTTTTGCATATTTGCAATTTATGATAATATCGAAGTTGTCAGGAGCAACTCCACAAGAGATTTCATAAAAAGCAACAGCATCATTTTCCATTTTATCGAGATCATCCTTGGTGGGACGGTTCATGACTGGTTGACCTCCTCCTAGTCTGGCTGTAGCGCCGTCAGTTTGGACTGGTGTAAGAACTGGGACATGTGGTCCTTCTTCTACGGATCGCCATACATCTCTACCAAGTCTCCTTAAGTATCTTTCCATTCTCTGAGACCAGTGATGATATTTATTTGCCACCAATATTGGGGCTCGATTAGAACCACCAACACTGTTGGAGACATTCAGAGATAACGATTGTGCAATATTTCCTTGTTTTTTTTGAAAAGTTTTTTTTAAGAAATGAGCTTCAGTGGTATAGAAGGCCCTTTGAAAATCAGAGTTATGTTTTTCAAAAAGCAACCACTATGGCTCTGATACCAATTGTTGAGAGAAAAACTTTGAGACACACTTGAACAAACGTTAGAACAAGTATAATTGCGGAATAGTTTATCTCGAAGGATCTAAAAGCTCAACAATAATATTAATAAGTTAGAGTTAGAAGGTTAGAAAGTCAGTTGCGGAAAAGTAAAGAAATGTAAATGACAACAATTGTTATATCAAGTATACACATAAGTTGATTCATAACGAGGAATGCATTCAGACCAAGTTAGTAAGTGAGATCAAACTTAGTGATTAAGTCACAAGTGACTTTCTCCGAAGAGAGATTGTATTCAGTTATGTTCTAGTGAATTTCAAGAGTAATGAGAGATGCGTAATCAGATAGAGAGATAGAAATGATAGCGTCAAAAGTTGTATTGAATAAGTGAGAATGAGCTCTATTTATAGAGTCTCAAGAATTACACTAGATCACGTCTCTAAGAGTAGCCATGCAAGGCATACTGGACAATAGAGAGTATTCCAATAAAAGTAGACAAAGTAAAGTAATCTAGTAGCTAAGAGTGACTGCGGTTGATGATGACTTCGGGTGAGGCTGCTGATGAAACCTTGACTGCGGATCCTTGTGGGCTGCGGTAGCTGAAGTTCAAGAGGGTCACTTTTCATGATTCAACAGAAAGGTTATATCCTATGCCTCGAGACAACTTAAGAACCATGAAGTCAACTATACCACCCACGATCTCGAACTGGGAGTAGTGGTTTTTGCCTTGAAGATCTTGAGGCATTACCTGTACGGTACAAAATGTACAGTCTTTACTGATTATAAAAGCCTTCAGCACATCTTTGATTAGAAAGAACTCAATATGAAGCAGTGAAGATGGGTAGAATTACTAAATGATTACGAATGTGAGATTCGTTATCACCCCGGCAAGGCCAATGTGGTAGCAGATGCTCTTAGTCGAAAAGATCACTCGGGCCGCCGAGTAAAGTCTCTGACTATGACTATCCATTCCCACTTATCCGCACAAATCAAGGAGGATCAGTTGGAAGCCTTTAAACCTGAGAACATGACAGGTGAAGCCTTGAGGGGAATGGAAAAGAATTTGGAAATCAAGGGTGATGGAGTTCGTTATTTCATGAATCGAATCTGGACACCGAAGTTCGGTGGCTACAGGGATGTTGTCATGAATGAAGCCCATAAAACTCGATACTCTGTTCACCTGGGTTCAGACAAGATGTATCTGGACCTAAAGAAACTCTATTGGTGGCCAAACATGAAAGTCGAAATAGCTACTTTTGTGGGCAAGTGTCTAGCTTGTGCCAAAGTCAAAGTAGAAAATCAAAAGCCCTTAGGTTTACTTCAACAACCAGAAATACCTGAGTGGAAGTGGGAGCGAATTACAATGGATTTCATAACCAAGTTACCCAGAACAACGGGTGGTCATGATACCATTTGGGTTATTGTCGATAGATTAACCAAATCCTCCCACTTCCTGCCAATAAAAGAAACAGATAAAATGGAGAAGTTAACAAGAACGTACATAAAAGAAATAGTACAGTTGCATGGTGTGCCAATATCTATTATCTTTGACCGAGATAGTAGATTTACCTCGTGGTTTTGGCAATGATTGCAAAAATCCTTGGGAACAGATCTTGACATGAGTACAGGGTACCATCCTCAGACTGATGGGCAAAGTGAGAGGACAATTCAAACGTTGGAAGACATGTTAATGGCCTGTATGATAGATTTCGGTAAAACTTGGGACACCCATTTACCACTTGTTGAATTCTCTTACAACAACAGCTATCACACTAGCATTACAGTTGCACCCTTTGAAGCTCTCTATAGCCGTAAGTGCAGATCCCCTCTGTGTTGGGCCGAAGTAGGCGATATGCAACTAGCCAAGAACCAAATACCTGATAGTACTCTAACCGGTCCTGAGATCATTTGTGAAACCAAAGAAAAGATTGTTCAAATTCGGATAAATGACGAAAACCCTTGGAATTCCAGGTTGGTGATCGCGTTCTATTGAAGATCTCACCCTGGAAGGGATTGATACGTTTTGGTAAATGTGGCAAGCTAAATCCAAGGTACATTGGAACATTCCAGATCATTGCTAGAATTGGTCATGTTGCTTACAAACTCAATCTACCGCATGAACTCAGTAACATTCATCCCGTATTTCATGTCTCAAATCTCAAGAAGTGTTTGTCCGACGAGACTCTTGTTATCCCACTCGACGAAATCGAATTAAATAAGAGTCTCAACTTCGTAGAACAACCTATAGAAATCCTAGATAGGGAAGTTAAGAGAACTAAACAAAGTCGTATCCCGATAGTGAAGGTTCGTTGGAATGCAAAACGAGGACCTGAATTCACTTGGGAACGAGAGGATCAAATGAAACAGAAATATCCACATCTCTTTCCCTAGTCTTAGTGTATCTTTATAATCTTAAATTTCGGGACGAAATTCCTTCTAACGGGGGGATAATGTAACATCCCGTTATTTTCTTCTTGTAAAGTTAACCATAGTTAATCAAAGTCAAACTTGGGTCAACTAAAGTCAACTTAAATCTTATTCTATCTTAAATGGGTTAGATTAATATTTTATAAGTGTTTACACCTTGTATTCAAGGTGTTATATGTTTAAGAGGTGAAAACTTGAAATCCGAAGACCATTCTTTCTTTCCCTTCGGACAGCAGCCTCGCAACCGAGAACAAGCAGACTTCGGCCGTGAACGAGGGCCGCAAACCCTCGGACCGTGAACGTCTTCTCGGCCACAACCGCCTTCGGACCGCAAACGAGGTTCACGGCCGTGAACCCTTCGGATCGTGAACCCTCGCATATATATATATATATATATATATATATATATATATATATATATATATATGAGTGTTAGCCATTTTCTCCTCATTTCTCATCTTTCAACCATGAATTCTCCCATTCTCTCTCAAGTATCATCCATAAAAGGGTCTCCTTTCATCTCAAAAACGTAAGTATCACACCCTTTTCTTGTTATTCCTTGGAAACCACTTGCTTTCACCTATTGATCCTTCACTTTTCATCAAAGCCTTCAAAATCTTCAAGAAGTTCTGGCCGTGAACCCTTCATCTTGGCCGTGAACCCTTCATACATTCATCATTTGGGCCGTGAATACTTCAAGTGTTCTTGGACCGTGAACTCATCAAGGGCCGTGAACCCCTCTTGTGTAGCCGTGATCATCTTTCAGCTCTTCATTTTCGGTTCTAACACTTTATTGTAAGTGTATCCCAGTTCCTAAGGACGTTTCCTTTACATATTAACTATTATAGACCCTAACTTCATACATATATATATATATATATATATATATATATATATATATATATATATATATATTAATATATGCTAAATAGGATCCATTTGAGATCGGGACTTCACTTGGCATACCAAACATCCTATATCGATCTTTCATCCAATTCACTCACAAAAGGTGAGTTCATACCCCTACATTTTTATGATTTTTAACTATTTTAGGGGGGGGGGGAATACAAGTGAAACACAATGAAATTGTGTTAATATCTCAAAAGATTTTTAAATGTTTTAGTATATTTTAAATTGTTATAATTGTTATGTCTGTGTAAATTATATAATTTGGATTCTGAAGATTTAGAATATGTAATTTGACCTCATTTCTTGTTCCTTGTTTGGTTATGGGCTTGGGGTAAAGATATTTAATCGAAGATCTAATTAATCACAATTATATAAATATTACATTTATATAAATATAAAAATGGTTTTCAAACTGTTTGGTACAAACAGTGAACTTCATGTAATAGCGGTATTACCAATTCTTACCAACTGTTAAACTATAATAGGTATAGTTTAGAAAACATATTCATTGGTACTTAATGGAAAACGAGTAGAAAACATTCCTTAGAGAACATCAATCAGAAAACAACCATATAAACTATATTTTATATAGTTTATGAAACTGACCTACTGAGTATTTATTACCTAGTAACTTATCAATATTCTATACTTAATCATCAATATAGCACTTGTGAGACTACCTTCATGTACTTTTCCAAGTACCAACAAAAGTCCTAAAATTATAACCAGAAATTCCTTGAGTGGGAGCGTGACACTTGTGTATAGATCTATACGGGACTAACAATCACGCACCAGAGCTGCTTGCAACAGCTAGGTCAGCAGACCTGTGGTGACAAATGTTGTAACTTTTGCGTCGCTTGAAGAACGTCGTGTTCAGGCCATCTAGTCATAGTATGGTTATAATAACTCACAATTTGGTATTGAATTAAATGATTAGTGTATGAATATGTAAAACTTCACATAGTTTTATTTTATGTAAACTATAATACAATATACTACTTAAAAACCAGAAACTTTCACCCCGTTTGCTTACCGTATAATACATCAGAAAATATAGGATTTTCTGGGGAAAACATGTTTACTTTATCAATAATCAAGAAAACAGGTTTCAGTTATAAACATACTTATGAACTCACCAACTTAATTGCTGACACCTTTTCAAATTATACTTGTATTCTCAGGGAAACAGTAATACAGGTACAACCACAGCTTTTGTGAAGACAGAGATCTATAAACTCTCGTCTTTTAAACTTGTACTTTTGAATTCATATATACGTTATGTTTTGAAAACAGTTGTAAAACTTATAACTTTGTAAATATAATGGTTGTTGTTGTACTTTGATTACTATTATGCATTGTTGTGATACTATACATGAAGTCCTCCACCCCCGAATGTTTCCGATGTTCTGGTTTGGGGGTGTGACACAAACAGCCACTGCAACATTGACCTTCGCATCAGAGATCACTTCCTCCATCTCGTGCAAGTGTGCCTCCTCCTCCTACTCGGCATTTTCATTGCTGAGTAGCTCCAACCTCCTCAACAGATCCTGATTGGTCGCTTTCCACATCCTCTCATGTCCCTGAAGGGTTTGTTCTACCCTCTCTGCTCAGATCCTTAGATCGGTGGAAATATTATCATAGACCTAAAACAAAGACATAGCAGGTCAGCAAAAGGTAGAATAAAAGATAGAACGAGAATAACCCCAATACTTATAGCGTGGGAGAAAAAGACCAATTTCAGGAGCAAGGCTCTCCAAGGATAGACCTGCTGACTCAACAATTTTTCTTTTCCGAGATCTCGGGGTCTTCACTGTCAAGTCAATTGTCGATTTCTTAGGAGGAAGAGAAGATGAGCTCTTCTCCTTCTTCACTGTAAGCTGATCCTTCGACATGGTTGTATATAGATCAGTAAGTGTGAAGCGAGCACTGGAACGAGTGACTTTGGATCCTATATAAATATATGGCTGAAGATCATTAAAACCTTCACCACAAACAAAAATAACCAAGGATCCTTACCTATCGACATGAGGTCAGTGGCAGAAGAGTTTTCTTGCATGATGCTTTAATCAAATCGGAAGGATCTTTCGGCTTTAGACAAGGCCAAGAACTTATCAATATTCTCTTCAGAATCCTCATTAACGGGAACGAGCTCTTCGAACTTGAAAGCTGCAAAGAAGAAAACAAAATAAGAAGATGTGAATTCCAGGATCCTTATATTAATATTAAAGAATCCTACCCTTTTTAACCCAGGCATCCGACAGGAGATCCCTATTGGGAACAAATTCGTGTCTCACAAAGAGGTATCTTTCTTTCCAAGCTCCATCACCGTGCTTGGTTTTCAGGACTAGAGGAGATCTGTGGTCTTTGACCTTGAGGAGGAAGCGAGAATTCCCAAAGGTTGTGAGATCGTATACGTAGGCCAATATCAAGGCCTTTTGAGTGATTTACATGGTCGATCCAATATAGGATCCTCCAGACAATCGGCATGGTCTGTATATACGAGATCCCAGTCACCCTGAAGAATTTAGAGACTATCCCGAGGAAAGGGTATCTCAAACCCAAGGAGAAAGGGTACTTAGGAAAGCACACCCAGGTGGGAGAAACGAAGTCAGGCTGAATAAGAGGATTGAAGGGCCTGAAAACAGCCTCGGAAGGAAAAGCTCCATTGAGTCCTAAAGACTTAATATCATTTTCGCCGAAGGAACACGTCTACTCGTGGGAGAGGATCCCTTGGTCGATGAAGCCATCGTCAGGAAGGGCTAGATGTTTTTGCGAGAAACGGCCATTTTTCTAACAATAATAGAAGAAATGAAAACGTAGAAATATTTACCTTCTAATGAATCGCTGCTACTCGAAAAGTAGCACATGTAAAGAAAGACGAGTAAAGAATGAAGGAACTGATCACGTCTATTTATACTAAGGAATTCAGGATGATTTGACTGTTAACGGCTAGTTATCTACCCGTTGGATTTCAAAATTACCTAGCCGTTGAGGGTTAATTCTGAAAATTACTCTTCTCTCTCCTTTTATCTCTTTAATTTAAGTTATTCCTTTAATATTTTCGAAATTAACTCTTATATTTTCAGGAATAACTTGGGGGCAATTGTTAGGGCCAAGATCCTCAATGCCTTTAGCATCCTCAACCCTCATCAAATATTCAGGATCCTCAACTATCTCAGGATCTCGCCTATTACCTTTATTATTATTATTTACTAATATTTATAACGGTTATATTTTGTTCTTAATTAACACATGTGCATAAATAGTCAAGAGAAGACTTATTCTCAACGAAGTTTTGTCTCAACTATTCTAAAGACCCGGAATACCAAGTCAAATAACGTTCATGAAGCTGGTCATGGAGGATCGCGGAAATATCGGATATCTTGTTAGCTAGTTTAGACTATAAATTGACACTTGTATCTCGCACACAACACACTGTTTTTACTCTGAGCTTACTATTCGAATTTATTCACTTGTTCTTACTGAAATATTCTCTATAATCACCATTTTTCATTAATAAAATCATCAAGACAGGTGATCATTATCACCTCCCAAGGTTTTGTGCCCGAGATCCTAGCAAAGATCGAGGGATTTCCTTGTAAGTCATTGTGTAATTCTCTTTACCATTTACTATTGCACAATTCGAACATCACAACCTCTCATTCAATTTGGTTGATTGGTACTTGTGTAATTTTTCACCAAAACAGAATGGATTAGACCCCAACGGTTGCGTGATGTGATCGGAAGGGATTTGCAAAAAGATTTTGCAGAAGGCAAATCGGTTTCCTTTATTTTTATCCAAAAATAGGCCTATCGAGGAAAGTCATTTGAAAAGAGACTGAAGTATCATATGTTAAAAAATGATTGTTTGAAGAACGTTTTTAATTCATTAAGTAGCACACAATATCATTTAAAGCCTTTAATAAATGATGATTGCGGGTTCATTTAATAGATCTGCGGTAGCATGTAATGTGTATGCGGTAGCTGAAAGACAAACTGGATCACAAACGTTAGAAATAAAATTAATAAGGTGACCCGCAGAGTATATAGATCATAAGAAACTTCAATATATATGGTATATTGAGGAGAAAATATGAAGTGTATACCAAATCAGTTACTCTAGAGACAGACTGCAGTGGAAAAAGTGCTTCAAGAGTTTTGTTTTGAAAAGAAAAGAAGCAATTTATTCACACCCGGAGACCTAGTGAGGTATGCGGTACCTATCCTTTCAAAAAGAACTGCGGGTCAGGGTTCCTCATCCCTAACATTTCCAAAAATCCATTTAGTTTTGTGGAGTCGAGTGCTTTAGTGAAAACATCAGCTATTTCTTCATTAGTTGGCACAAAAATAAGTTCGATGTTACCTTTGAGGATATGGTCTTTGATGAAGTGGTACCGTAGCTCTATGTGTTTCGTCTTCGAGTGATGAATAGGATTATGAGAAATCACTATTGCACTCTCAGAATCACAATAAATGGGCACCCACAACATCTTGTACCCATAGTCCAAAAGTTGTGTCTTCATCCAAAGGACTTGGGAGCAGCAATTGGTTGCGGCCACATATTCTGCCTCTGTGGTAGACAATGAAACACAATTTTGTTTTCTTGAAGACCAACTAACTAATCTTCCACCCAAAAACTGACATCTACCTAAAGTGCTCTTTCGATCAAGTCTGCATCCGGCATGATCAGCGTCTATAAAAGCTTGAAGACTGAAATCGTTACCCACAGGGTACCAAATGCCCATGGCTTTACTCCCTTTTAGATATTTGAAGATGTGGTTGACTGCGGTTAAGTGAGATACTTTGGGATCAGTCTGGTACTGAGCACATAAACCCGTAGCAAACACAATGTCTGGTCGATCAGTAGTGAAGTACGTCAATGAACCAATCATTCCTCGATAAATCTTGTGATCAACTGACTCTCCGGTAGGATCAGCTAAGATTTTGTACCCAAAGGCCATAGGGACCTTTGTAGAGGAGAAATTATCCATTGAAAACTTCTTTTACAATTCAGTGGTGTATTTCTCTTTATGAATGAAAATCCGTTGAGGGACTTTTTTGACCTGAATACTTAGAAAGAAGTTAATTTCTCTATTCATGCTCATTTGAAACTTGTTAGTCATGATCTTTGCAAATTCATCCACCATTCCCTGATCTGTTGAACCGAAGATGATATCATCCATATATATTTGAATAAGCATCAAGTGATTGTCATTTGCTCGTCTAAATAAAGTGGGATCAATCACACCACTTTTGTACCATGAAGAGACTAGAAACTCTGAAAGAGTCTCATACCATGCTCTAGGTGCATGCTTTAGACCGTATACTACTTTCTCCAGCTTGTAGCAATGATTTGGAAACTCTAAGCTTTCAAAACCTGGAGGTTGTTGCAGATAGACTTCCTCTTTCAATTCACCATTTAGAAAAGCACTTTTCACATCCATCTGATGTACCTTGATGTTATTATGAGCTCCATACGCTAAGAAATATGTATGGCTTCCATTCTAGCAACTGGTGCATATGTTTCTTCGTAGTCAACACCTTCGAGTTGACTATACCCCTCTGCGGTAAGTAATGGAAGTTCCCCCTCAATTGTAGATGAGAGTTCCCCCTGTACCAATGATGGCTCCCCCTGAGCCAATGACATCAGTTCCCCCTGGATTGATGATTTATTAATAATCCTTGGATCCGTTCTTGTATCAATGTTTTCAACTTCTTCATCCTCAGAGTCTTCAGAGACGTTTGATTGATCTTCAAATACTAGAACAACGATGGTTGTTACTTCTAAAGGAACTGATCTTTCCCCCTCAACCGACGAGGTGGAAGTATTGAATGAAGTTCCTTCAGACATTATTGGTCCAGATACTTCTGCATGTTGTTGTTGAGCTACCGGGGACACCAAAATTTCTGAAAGGTGAGATGTCTCTGTGGGATCGAAGAGATCATCATAGTTCACTTCAACTATGTTAAACAGACCCGATGAGGTTGGGATATCACTTTCTAAGATGAACTTTGTTTCTATTGAAGGAGCAGTGCTACGGACGTAATAGTCATCAAATTTGACATCAAAGCTTTCGACTATTAGTCTTGTACGCCGTATGAGAACCCTATATGCAACTTTATTTGTTGAGTAACCCAAAAAAATCCCTTCATCTGACTTCGATGCAAACTTGTTAAGATGAGCCTTGTTATTGATCACAAAATATCTACAGCCAACAATGTGAAAGAATCGAACATTGGGTTTTCGATTGTTGAGACCTTCATACGGAGTCTTGTTGAGGCGTTTGCAAATGATGATTCGATTTTGAACAAAGCATGCAGTTACCACTGCTTCTGCCCAGAAGTAGAGAAGTAAATTGGCAAAATTCAACATCGATCTAGCTGCTTCGACCAATGTTCTATTTCTTCTCTCAACTACTTTGTTTTGTTGTGGAGTGTAAGGTGCTGAGAAGTTGTGGCTGATGCCCTTGGAAACTAAGAAGCTATTCAAGAGTTGATTTGTAAATTCAGTGCCATTATCATTCCTTATCTGTCTGACTGGTAGTTTGATTTGGAGCCTTATTTCATTGATGAAGTTGATCATGATCTGCGGTATGTCTGATTTGAGTCTCAAAAAGAAGACCCAAGTGAAGCAAGTAAAGTCATCAACTATGACCAGAATATATTTCTTGTGGTGAAGACTGGCTACGGTTGATGGACCGCAGAGATCAATGTGAAGTAGCTCTAATGGTTCAACGATTGAAGAATCAATTATCACAGGATGACTACCCTTTGTTTGTTTTACACATTCACAGGGTGGCATAATGTATCGTTGTTGTACTTCAATATTGGTAGTCCACGGACTAACTCTTCGGTTACCAGGTTGTTGATGTATCTGAAATTGAGGTGAGCAAGCTTGCGGTGCCATAGCCAACTCACTTCAGCCACTGCTTTGGACAGAAACCATAATTGTGGTTTGCCAATGATCAAAGAGACATCCAATGGATACATTGTCCTTTCAGCTTTAGATTTTATCAAGCAAGTGTTCCTGTCATTCGTCATGATGTAGCAGTATTCATTATCAAACTCAACCCGATGAGCAACTATGCATAATTGACCCACACTGATCAAATTATGTTTTAAACCTTCTACGTAAGCAACTTGTTGAATAGAGAAGCTTCCCATAGTCAATACTCCATAACCCCTGATGATCCCATTTGCATTGTTTCCAAAGGTGACGAGCCCACCATTACTGATTGGCCTGAAATCGCGAAGGTATTCCAACCTTCCAATCATGTACAAGGAGCAGGCACTATCGATTAACCATTCTTCTTCTTGTTCCTCCTTGCACATTGCCTGCAAAATCAGAGGGTTAGTTTGGGCACCCAAACAAGTTTGGAGCCCTGGGTAACATGAGAAACTTTCTTAACATATGCATGCACGTGGGACTTGTAAACATATATCTTTTCTGAATTTAATCCTAGTCCAAGATGTTTTACCCCTTTTGGAATGTTACGTATTGGGATTGGACGTGACTCTTTGAGTGGATAAAAACCAAAGGTAAGGTTCTTCTCATTTATTCAGAAACCATATTTTGTCAAAGGTTTGGAGGGTGCAGTTTGTTTCTTGTAACAGGTCCTTGCGTTATGTTTTACTGGAGTATCTTTGGGACTTGAAAAAGGTTTGTCATGTGATCTAGACTTAGGTTTTGACCTTGGCACTGACCGATGTGATTTTGAAATATTTGGAGTTGGCAAAACACCTTTCAATTTTGTTTTTTTTAATGAATTTGATGATGTTGACTTGACCACTTTTTGAAAGTTTTCAGTTTTGTTTGATTCGCGAGGTTTAGTCACTAGACATGATCCATCAACTATAGTGGATTTTGAAAAGATTTTTGCAGTTGTGGGCTTTTCAAAATTCCTTTAGTTTGAAAAACTGGCTTGGTTTTACGATAATATATTAAATAAAGAAGAAAGTTTTACATAGAAATAGCGGGTAAACGAGCAACAAGTTGTGCCGCAACCCCTTTTGGATGGCAAAATTAATTCTTTTGAAAACAACAAGCTTGGTTTTCAAAAGTTTTGTTCTTCAAATCAGTTTCTCGCATTTCTCGTCGGGATCTGATTTCATTTTCTAAAGCCAATTTTGCTTGAATTTTTGGTGAGATCACATCAGAAACATTCAACTGAGGTTTTTTGGAGTTCTTTGTTCGAGGTAAAGATCGAGGACTTGAGTCATCAGAACTAGAAAGTTCAGGATTTTAAGAACATTGTCCAAATTCAAAATTATCAATTGGCAATTCATACAAGATATGTTGAAGAGTAGTTGTGCATTTGAATGTGGTCTGTGGTAGAGAAGACTGGACTACCGCAGAGTAAGTTAATGATGACTTTTGATTGGGACATGTTTTGGAAGACAAAGATGGACAAGTTAAAACTAATTCATATCCTTCCAAAACAATTTCTTCATTCTTACTAGAATGTCACTTAGATTTTCATGTTTTCCTTCTTTCATTTTATAATTTTCATGAGCATATCACACATATAGTTGTAAATTATGTTCTATTCTTTCAAGAATATTGTTTATTATTTCAAGAAGTTATTTTTTTTCATTCTTACCAGAATGTTGTTTATTATTTCAACAATGTCATGAGAATGTCTCTTGTAAGAATGTGTTTGTTTTTTATATAATTCTTTCAAAAATGTATAAATTTAAAGAATGATTCTAAATTTTAGTAGGATCTTCTTGTTGTTGATGTAATTATTTTAAGGAATGTGTTTGTTTTTTTTATGTATTTCTAGTTCATATTTCTTTAAGAATGTTTTTGCTTCACAAAAAAAATCACATTATTTTAAGAATGAAAACATATGTTGTTAAGAATGAAAGCATATTCGGTCAAAAATGCAAACGCAAACGGATACCAGATATTCTTTTAAAAAGTTAAATTTGTTTTAACGTAAATAAAATAAATGTGAAAACTAAAATTCAAATTCTCAAAATTTTCAAAAATTTTAAAGTAAGAGAATTAATTACCCCTTGAAATCCAAAAAATTCCTTATTTAACTTCATTTTAATTGACTAAAATACCCTTATAATGAGATTTGTATAATTATATGGTGCATGTTATTTCATTTTAATAACATACACTCTATGATCACGTTCATCCATTCTTTTCATCAAATGGTCCAAATTAAGTTACACAATAACACATTATTTGTTAGTAACAATAGATCATATATATATATATATATATATATATATATATATATATATATATATATATATATATATATATATATATATATATATATATATATATATATATATATATATATATATAGAGGGTGAGGTTCAATAGAGAACCATAATTAACCAAGGAACCAATCTTTTTTTCAACTTTTAGAACATATTTTTTATCAAAAAAAAAACTAAAAATACAGAAATTCATAACTTTTTATCCTTTTCCCAATTATATCAAATTCGATTTTTTTTATATCAAATTCACAATGTGAATCTTGGAAAATTCACAATGTGAATCCGGATTCACACGGTGAATCCGAAAAATATTTTTCACATTCACAATGTTAATATATGAATTTAGATATTTCTAGATTTTTTTTTCAATAAAGAATAAGATCTACAAATTGAAAAAAAAAGATTTGGTTCCTTGAAGAACCAATAATTATGGTTCTCTATTGACCTTTTCCATATATATATATATATATATATATATATATATATATATATATATATATATATATGCTGGTTCACAAATGAATATGGCGGTTAGTGGCGGTGGTGGTGGTGGTGGTGGTGGTGGTGATGACAGTGGGTGGCAGAGGTGTTGATGACGATGACGGTGACGGTGGTGGAGGCGATGGTGGTGAGTGGTAGCATGACAGAGGTGGTGGTATAGGTAGTGGTGGTGGTTGTGGCAAATGAGGGATGAGTTGTGGATTCATATATGAATATATTTACATTTATATTCGAATATTATCTATTCTTAGTCGTCCCGATGCGATGGAATATTTTGTGGCAAAAATAATTTTTTAGTTGAGAATGATTATCTCGTTCTCAACTTATTTTTTTTTATGAATTAATTTTTTGAGTAGAATACACTTCAACATTATTTCATTCTAAGTTTTCTTACATTTTTGTTGAACACAGTAAACATAAATTATCTTAATTATTACTATCACGCAATTTCAAATTTTCATGTTTTTTTTTCTTTCTTTTGTTATTTTTTAACGGTACCTTAAAAAACTCTAATATACTCATAAATTAATGTCTAAATACAAACATTAAAGTATACATACAAACAAAACCTCGTGAATTGAATGGCCCAATTTTAAGCCATTTGATTTTAATTTTGGTTAATTAATACATTTGTACTTACACTAAGTATTTAGATTACAGCGTTAAAATTATGCAAATGTGTTATGTGTATCATTTATATATTCAAGCATAAACATTTGAATTAAAAGACTTAATATATATCATTTTCCTTAAACATTGCTTATTCTTTTACAAACATAAATAATCAATCATACGTACAAACCATACCACCAAAGCCTAATCTTATGAAGGAGATTAATCGTTTTGTTTCATGAAACTACTATAAATATAGGCATTCAAGCTTAAAGAAAACTAGAATCGATGGCTATATTAATTAGTAAGTTTAATTTAATCCCATAAATTTAAAAGAGATAAAAGATGGGTAGATACATAGAATGTATGTATAGATGACCAACAAATGAACCAAAAATTTCAAAGGTTGCTTTTAAAGACAACTTGCCATCCAGATCCAGTGCATGGTTTCAAACAGACTGTACGACGGTGTCCGGTGGGAATTTGGACGGAGCACAAGCCACGATAAGAAGTACAGACATGATCAACACTGGGACGAAGAGCAGCAACGGCGGAGGCGGCGGTAGTGGTGGCAATACCAACGGAAGAAAAAGCAACGTCACCGTGAGCAACACCATCACTGCCAATGCTTTCAAACGAAAAGTCCACCCTATTATTGCCGGAAGTGTTTTCTTCGTGTATGTGTTTCTTCCCATTGATAACTTGGAAGCAAACCTTTCTTCTGCTGATTCATCGAAAAGGCTTTTCTGGTCGAATGATGTACTCAACACCATCATTTTCTTTGCTGTTTCAGCTGATCTGTTTGTGCATGTAATATCTGTATATGATCGGTAAACTTAATAAATTTGTATAAATAAAGTATCAAAATGCATAGATTTGCCTTTGTGGGTGTTCGTCAAATTTTGTGGGTTATATATTTGTGTGTGTGAAGGTATATATGTAGAGAGAGAGAGAGAGTTTGACCAAGAATTATTCCAAAAGGTCAATAAATATTTATTATTTTTTCTCTTCAGGATGATTATATTACATTTATGGATTACTTTACCAAACCAAGGGTTTTTAGCCGCGGTATCTTATGTTGTCTTCCCTTTCTTGAGGTTGAGGGTTCAAGTCCCGTACTGGACATAAATGGAATTAAGGTGTAGTTTAGGAGTAAAATGAATTTAACGTGTAGTTTAGGAGCAAGTTAGATTTGACGTTTTAGAAAAAAATTACTTTACCATCATTTCCATAATATATATATAAAGTTGATGATAACGTACAACAACATTATTTAACATCCCATTTTTTATATCATGAATCAACATATACAACATCATAGTCGGAATCGGAGGTTACGAAATATCAAGTCATTGCAAGAGCTAAATGTACAAAAGACTACTAAGGCTTAAAATATTTTTTCATGGTGTTACTTCAATACAAATTTCCGGTCATCTAGAATTCCTTTCAAAAATATAAATACAGTGGCGTAACCAGATTTTTGTTTTAGGGTAGGCCAAATAATATACAAAATATGAACGAGTGACAAAATTCTTCAACCCTAATTCCTTTTATTTAACAAAAATGTATATTATACATATAATATATATGTAAACTTAATTTTTAGTGGTTGGGCCAAGACCCACTCTTGCCCTATATTGGCTACGCCCCTGTATAAATATGTGGAATGCAAATTATATGCATGATTCTCAAACATAATGAAATGTGAACTAATCTACAACGGTTTTATCCTTTAAATTGGACAGTAATGTACTTCTTAATCAAATACTTCGCCCCTGGATCCTTCCAGTGTTTCATAGACGTGTTCCAACAATTAACTACATAACTACGTAGCTAAGGGAGATATAATCTTAGTAGTGTCTCAAAGGTGTCTAGACAATAACATAATATGTGGTTATGCGAATTCATACACAATACTTCACAACCCAAGCATACTATTTTTCAACCACATACATTCACACATAAGTGACATGCATTATGTATAAAGAAATAAATATGATTTAATGAAATTTCATAGCCATTTACTAATGATAATTCAAAACATATTGCATTTGATAAAAACATAAGTAACATTTCATACATATAGTTTGACAAATGGCATATATTGGGAAAATAACTCCAAGTACTCACTGTAGAAGTTGTTAATGCATAAGAAGTGAACCTCTAGCAATCCAAACCAAAGCAAATCCAAAGTCACTCAAGTCCGAGATGTGAAGAGCTCCAAAGTTCCTTTTATATTCGAGATGAAGAGATTCCAAAGTTTGAATTTGTACAAGCATTTAATGCTTTTTATCTTTAGTTGATGTAACAGTTCTTAGGACAATTTCAACAAATCTTTTAAGTGTCAGATTTGTCAAACCCTTAGCATTAACTAGTCCTTTAAATGTATCTCGGTTTGTACTATGTCTCTACTTTGCTATTTAAGGAGTAGATGTTTTCATGAATATGTTGTTGGGTTTTAGTTCAAAAATAGTTTCATAAACTAGAAAAATATGGCAAACGGAAGACTTATGATTTTCGAAATAACATAAACATTTTATACCCACCATGGATCTTCTTGCAAGTTATAGAAAAATTTAAACACCAACCAAAGAAGAGGTGAAGAAATAATAACATTTGTAGTTCTTTGGGTCTTATTGGGAGGCTTGGAAGGTGATGAAGAATGTAGAACCTTTGAAACACCAACAATGACTCGACTTGATGTAGATGCTACTCCATAAAATCTTAAACCCTTTAAGCTTTAAGTACATAACCAATATAAACTTAAAGAGGGCATGAAGATGTAAGTAACTTCAAGAAAAGATGAAGAAAAGAGAGAAGGTAACCTCCTCTAAGGAGGTTACGGTTTTGGGAAGCAAGAATGAAGCCCCCAATTCAAGAATGGAAGCCTCATATTTATATTGTCTTAAAGTGAAGTCTTTAACCATTAGGTCATTCCACTTTAGACAAGCATGTCCCTAAAGCTTACATGTCCCCCATGCTTCTTATTACTTTTGATTAAATAAATATGAAAGCTATACTCTTGTCTTTTAACTCTTATTTTATAAAAATAATAAAAGGAAGAAGACAAAAAAGCTTTATATTTTATAAACCACGTTTATAAAATATAAACTTTAACTTTTTGGTAAAAGACAAAACAAGTTATCTAGTCTAAAATGTTATGCATGATTTATTAATTCATACCATATGAATTATATATAATGTTACTTGCTAATGAAAATTATTATTTCCATGAAATAAATAATTTCCAATTTAATTATAAGAGTTTATTGAATATTTATTTAAATCAATTTCTAATAAATAATCAATTATATCAAGTTGTTGTTAGTGTGACCCATTAGTATCAAATGTTAATTAGCAATATCACTTTAATATGACTCTTGAGCATACTAGACCTTTCAATCTCCCACTTGTGCGAGACTCATATTAGACTGATATAAACAGTAGTGAACGTCTAGTAACATTTCACTGTCCCTAACAACATACGACTTGTTCCATTTTATCAATGCTTAATTCCCAAAAAGTTTAAAGCTACAATTGGTATATAATGTATGTTTATCAGTTATCCCTTTGCTACAGACATCATGTTAAACATGAGATACAGATTGCGATCAATCTCATTAGTTGTTCAACTTTTGGTAAGGCACCTTGGATGTCTAACTCTCAACACATAAGAGGAACAAATCTCATCTTGACTACATAAGCCTCTTGCATAGTTCACACCATACCTGAAAATGGCTTTTATAACTGCCCAGTTAAGGAACAACATTTGACCATATCAAAGCATAGTACTCCCTACACTTAAGTCCCACTATGTATCTCAAGTGTTAAGGATACAAAGATAGTACCTTTCAATCAAGTATCATTCATGATAGCGATCCATGAGATGATCTTGATGTCGGTCAGTTCAATACTAGTTCTCTGACAAGTACCTATGAAACTTGGTTACAACCACTTGCCTACTTTCATATAGTGAGAGTCAACCAATCCAATTCATATTAATCTTACTTTATAATTGCTCTCACAATTATAAGTGACTATGAACTTTTAGAATAATAACATTATTCATGGATTAAACATGTTAATATAGAACACAACAAGTATTAACGTGATGACTATATCCCAATATATCATAACATTATCTAATAGTTGTTGTTATAATGTTCCAATATCCAAATACTAAATCCAAATCAAAAACTCATTTCTAGAATAATAAAGTCTTATAGTTGAAGTGTAACCATTCATACTTAGCTTAAAAGAATGACTTTATCAATGGATCTGATAAAATTTAATTTGTGTGAATTATGTGAATACTATCATCTCCATACTTAACTTTACTCTAAGTATAGTTAAATATCTTGGAGAATATGATTGGTGTTATTTCGTGACATAGAGTCTCTTAGCCTGATTAAGTATACTATAAAAGTCACAAAGATTTCTATGTGATCCTTGAATGACAGAAATCAACATAGTTTTTTTTAATGATCTCATTCATCCAATCATATTTGTAGTGTATTCTTATTTTGTAGTAGATTGTGTCATTATGTTTTTCTTGGACCTCATTCCAACAAGACTTACCCTTCATTCCACAATGAAGTCAAAATCCAATTCTAATTCATAATTATTTATATCTGTTTAGAAATTAACATCTTGTGTAGCGCTTTCCATAAACATCCTTTCTAAACTGATTGTCTCATATACATTCTCTTAGTTCTTCTAAATTACTCTTAGAATGCTCACTTAGTCATCTAGTGACTTAACCATATATTCAATTAGTATCCTATGACATGCTTACAACATGATCAAATACCATGTCTTATGCATAATATGGCGTAAGTGATGAATTAATTTGCAAAGCAAATAGAATATAAATCATTTCATCTAGTTCAAGCCTATGAGCTATGTACTTCTGAGGCTAGCTCAAATTGGTGGCATATGACAATGCCAAGATTTCTCGAAAAGAATCCTGTGTCTTGATCCCTTTCAAGATATTGTCAATATATGTATAAGGATATGAAACTTTGAACATTCTTTTTATCTATCCCTTATAGATTTTACATTCCGAGAATGTATCTTCTCATTCCTAAGTCTTTCATTTTAGAAACACTTTCCGAGTCAAGGTGAAAACGACCTTGCTTAGTCAGAATGTGATTTCAAATGATTAAGTATGTCTCGTTCATACAAGATTATGAATTTCACTGTGCTCCCACTAGTTCTTAGTAAACACACATGTTCTATTCATTTTGATGTAAAAACAAACCTTGTAGTTTTACATTAAAATGATGATTGCAATATTGAGATGTTTGCTTTATATCCACAAGTGGATCTCAAGCACTACACATTTTTTTTAGGATAACATGCATTAAGAAAACCTTCAGGCTACTATATATTGATATCTTCTAGTAGATGTCTATTAAGAAAAGATGTCTTTCTTGAAATCTATTTACTATACCTCATATTAAGAATATGAATTTATAGTAAATAATATCCTTGTTGATCTGATCATAACAACTTGTGAAAAAGGTTTGATCACAGTCAATGTCATGATTATGATAAGGAACATAGTCAATGATATGAGCATGAGAAAATCCTTTTACAACAAGTATTGCTTTAAATGTGTATGGTTATCCATGTAATTTATTATTTCTAGAAGAATTATTAACTCATTCTAGCATTGTTATAGGGATAAATTTGTAATCAAGCCCATACTTGATTCGCATACATGGATTACATCTCATGTTCATGACTCTAAGTCATTTATCAGATTCGAGATCTGACATAGCATCTTGGTATTTGACGGATTTTCCAAAAACCATCAATAAAAGCTCATCAATGAGAGATTCCACATTTTTCAAGTCATAGAGGATTTCTACCACTAATGCGAATAATTTTTCTTTGTGAATAGCTATTATTCAAGTTTAAGAATCCTTATTAAAACTAGTGCCGACTATTACTACATAAGGTTATGGTTCTTAAGTTGCTTCAAGTTCCGTGTACCTCCCACTTGCTTTGTCATTAGAAGCTTGCTTTCTACTAACTTAGCTTTCACAAGAATAAAAGAACATATTCTTGGTGGGTTTGCATATAACAATCTAAGCCACATTTAGAGTATTCTATATACAAATATGTATTTAGTAGATTTTGGGTTTAGAAGCTTTAGTCCAACATCGACTTCAAATCCATAAAACATTAAGTAAGATGAGGATGGAGAATTTAACTACAAAATTTTAACAAAATTCATTTAGTATTTTTAATATTTAATCTTTAATAATTAATACCCTTTTAGTTTCTAAAAACATTAATTATCAAAGTCTAGGATCCAAGTTGCAAAACAAATAAATGGTTAGGTATCCTTTATCCCATCCATTTGAATTCAACCCGATAGAAAACTTGATGTTATAAAAACAAAACAAATATTCCTTTTTAAAGACATTTTATAGGAAAAATTTAAGAATGTTGATTTGTTTAATATTATTGAATCCATGAGTTATTGTAATGCCACTTGATTATGTCATTATTGTGTTCCTAATTGGTTTGAAGTGAATGAGGTTTGGTTTGTTAGATGATATATAATATATTTTTGAACTCATTTTGGTAGATAATATATATATATATATATATATATATATATATATATATATATATATTTGAACTCATTTT
This sequence comes from Lactuca virosa, assembly GCF_052849685.1. Lineage (NCBI taxonomy): Eukaryota > Viridiplantae > Streptophyta > Magnoliopsida > Asterales > Asteraceae > Lactuca > Lactuca virosa. The sequence continues at coordinate 407,268,564 of NC_136430.1, read as the reverse complement.
GCAAATATAGGATCATGAAGATGACTTTATTGATGATACACCACCGGTAGTTAATAATATTAGTGACGGATCTGAAAAAGAAGATGTGCCAAAACCAAGTCCTAAGAAACGAAAAAGGAATGGAGGCGTGCCAAAACCAAGTATTAGCAAACGAGAAAGAGCAAGGAATAAAGGTAAAGGAATCGCTCCTTGTTGGGTAGCGTTCGAGCCGGTGTGGATTATAGAGGATGATGGTGTTGAAACAAAAAGTGTGGAATGTATTCATTGTAAAACAATATTTAAAGCCGATACAGACCAAAACGGGACATCTAATATGAACAAACATTGGAGGAATTGCAAGTTAAACCCGAACAACAAAGAAAAGAATGATAAAAAGCAAGCCAAATTGAATTTTAAGAAGGAGCCAAATGGTGAGACTAGTGTACAAACATGGAAACATGATGACGCTAGGATCAAACGAGCATTACTAGGCCTTTTTACCGTTGGTGAACTACCATTCAAGTATGTTGAAAATGAAGCATTTATTGAATATACTAACGGGCTTAATGGTAGGGTGATCTTGCCTTCTAGACATAAAATTTCCCGAGACGTAGGCAAGTTTTACTTAGATGAGAGGAATAAATTGCTCAAGTATTTTAGTAATGCAAACACCGCTATACACTTGACAACCGACACTTGGACATCCTCTTGTAAAAAGGTCAATTACATGGTTGTCACGGCCCATTTTATTGATGACAACAGTGGGTCATGCACAAGAGAGTCATCAATTTTAGGGAGATAGATACACATAAAGGTGAGGAAATTGGACGAGAGTTACTAGCATGCATACATAGTTGGGGTATGAAAAATGTTATGTCAATGACCGTCGATAATGCCACATGTAATGACACGGAAATCAAATTTTTGGTTAAAATGTTTCCCACAATTTACGATGGTGGAAAAAATTTCCACATACAGTGTATTGCTCACATCCTAAACCTTATCGTGAAAGTTGGGTTAAAATACCATAACTATCATGTGGAATATGTACAAAAGGCGGTGAAGTATATTAGAGGTTCAACATAAAGGATTAAGAAGTTCAAAAAAGCCATCAAAGATATGGGGTTGGAAACAAAGAAATTTTTGTGTGGCGTCTCTCCAACCCGATGGAACTCGACATTCGAATTGTTGAAAACCGCCTACGAGTTATGGGAAGCTTTTGTGGAATTTGGCGTCAAAGGTATTACTTTTCTTTTTTTGTTTCAGCATATTTTATTATTGTGTCCCGGTTTTTAAAATAACATAACTCACTCATATGAAGTCGGAATCACTTGATTTTTTTTCAACATGTAGCTTAATGTTTATACTTCAGTTTAGACTTTTATAAATCTTATTTTGGTTAAATATTGAATTAGATACAAGCCTAGAAAGACAGCATATCAATGCAGCATTTTTTCTGTTTCAGCACATTTTATTATTGTGTCCCGGTTTTTAAAATAGCATAACTCACTCATATGAAGTCGGAATCACTTGATTTTTTTTTTCAACATGTAGCTTAGTGCTTATACTTCAGTTTAGACTTTTACAAATCATATTTTAGTTAAATATTGAATTAGATACAAGCCTGGAAAGACATCATATCTATGCAGCATTTTTTCTGTTTCAGCACATTTTATTATTGTGTCCCGATTTTTAAAATAGCATAACTCACTCATATGAAGTCGGAATCACTTGATTTTTTTTAAACATGTAGCTTAGTGTTTATACTTCAATTTAGACTTTTAAAAATCATATTTTGGTTAAATATTGAATTAGATAAAAGCTTAGAAAGACAGCATATCAATGCATCATTTTTTCATTTAATTATATATGAATGTTTAATTGGTTTTTATTTTTGAATTTTGATAAAACAAATCATATGAGAAGGATCTACAAAGAGTACCGGATCGTTTGGACTTCGAGGCGATAAAAGAGATGGTGGATTTCCTTGAAAAGTTTAAGACGAAAACGGAGAACATTTCGGCTTCAACAAAACCTTTAGTCCATCGATTAATCCGAGAAATCTTAGATGTGAACCTACATCTCAAAAATTGGTCAACCAAAGTCAACTTTGTTCATTTGATACCCGACATGAAGGACAAATATGACAAATATTGGGGCGACTATGCAAAGATGAGTGATTATGTTTACTTTGCGATCTTGCTAGATCCTACAATGAAGTCTCAATTATTGTTGTATACTTTTAATTAAAGAAATGATTGGTTCCAAGGATGAAACGTTATCAAAGTCGGAGATAGAATTGAAAGCATATGAAATGCTTTATGAGGTCGAGAGGAAGATTGAGAAATTTTTTAAGACCTACTTGGAAAAATACGACATGGGTGGGTCTTCTCAACAACAAAGTTCTCAACAATTCGTTAATTGTGATGATGATAACGACTTTTTTGGCAACTTCCTTAATAGTGGAGGTGACAACTCGGATGCGGTGGAAAATGAATTAATTATATATTTGAAAGAGCCCCGGGTTACTACAACAAAAGTTTTGATATCCTAAGTTGGTGGAAACTTAACGGGTTACGATTCCCTATAGTTGCTCGAATGGCAAAAGGTATTGACTTTTTTTTTAATATTTCATATTTCTTTTAATAATTAATGATGTTACATTTAACAATAATTTTTTTAATGGATATTTTGGGGATACAAATCTCAACTGTAGTATCGGAGTCTGCCTTTACCACAAGTCGTAGAGTTTTAACCAACTAGCGTGCTAACTTGTCGAACGTGATAGTTGAAGCTTTGTTGTGTACCCAAGATTGGGTTAGAAAGAGTAGAAAACCTATAATAGACAATGTGGTATTTTGTACTTTAATCATTGTCATATTTTTATACGAGATTTATATTTTAGTAAATGCTAAAAACATTTTTGTTTTGTGTTTTATATAGAGATTGAGGAAACTTTACATAATGACAAAGCAATGGGAAAGAGACCAATGGAGAAGTAGATGATAGTTAGAAAGAATTGTTTTGGTTTAAACTTGATTGGTTGAAATGTATTAAATTTGATATGTGGGTACGAGTTTGTTTTTTGAACACTACTATGTTTTTTTGGAACATGATTATTGAATATTATGTTTTTTTGAAACTTGATTATTGAATATTATGTTTTTTTGGAAGTCAACTTAACAACATGTAAGTATTATGAATTTCATCTAAATTAGTTGTACCTAATTTTTAACCGAAAAACTCATTAGTTTCATCTAATTTTTAACCGGTTCTTGTTTGGAAAAATAACAGAAAAACCGGGACCGGAACCGGAGGTCCGGTTAGCGGTTCTTATACTATCGTAATACCGGTTCCGGTTCCGAACCGGTCCGATTCCGGTCCGGTACCAACGCTCATCCCTAATTTCAGGTCGAAGGATATAAAGACACAATCATTTTCAAGTTTCACCAATGACGTTGATTCATGAAATGACATCACGATGTTGGGTTAATCAAATATTCATCGCTAGTGAATACATGTGATTTGGCTCTCAACAAGATGCTTATTCATCAACAATATATATATATATATGTATATATATATATATATATATATATATATATATATATATATATATATATATATATAGAGAGAGAGAGAGAGAGAGAGAGAGAGAGTTAGGTTCATGTATAGACACTATCTATTGTGTGAATGTATAATCAATTCTGGACCAATCATTTTATAGGGGCATTATAGTAAACTAACATATATATCATTTAATCAGATTTATCTATCCTCCTAAATTAGCTATAATCACGTTACAAGTTTACGGTCTTCTCTTTCTTCATCATCATTTTTCTCCAATATGTGAATCGATTTCAAGAAACATCATAATCGGTCTTCTTTAATTTATAAATCATTTTTCAAGAAACATATATGATTTTTGTTTGTGATATGATATCATACTAGCATGATTTTGTTTTGTGATAATCATAGGTTATGATTTTGTTCCAGGTAATATTGTTTCTTCTCTTTTCTCATATAAATCGATCAGAGATTTTTGTGAATAGGAGTTTTCAATGTGATCTCTAATCTGTAAATCGATTTTCAATAAACCATTGACTTGTTTCCAATTTATAAATCGGTTTTCTATTTAGTAATCTTCACCTATATGTACTGAATTAGTTTCTTCTCTTTCCTCTTCTAAATAGATCTTGTTTTTTAATGAATAAGATTTTTGTTTGTAATCTTCTCCGATAAGTTGATTCAGGGATTTTGTTTTTCCCTTCAGATTATTTGTTAACGATGGGTTCACTGATTTTGTATCCCTAGTCATATTCTTAAAGAATCTTTCATTTTTTTCCAATTATTATATTAGGAATGACATTTTGAAAGGTTGCTTATTGTATTATTAATAGCTCATTCTGGTAAAATAATCATTTATATCAAAATAATTATAGGTTCAAGGATTTTTGTTCATAAGAGGTATTTGTTAATAATCGTTTCACTAATTTTCTCCCTAAACACATTCTTTAATAATATTTGTAATACACTTATATGTTATCTCACCATAGATTTTCAATATCGATTATTCCATCATCATGTTTGAAGAGATTGTAGAATCCCAATTTAAATTTGTGATCCACATGTTTGTCTAAAATCAAGAAATCAAAAAGTTTCAAAGCTAGGTAATTTTTGACATTTCTTATTCATTCTCAGGTATTTTTATGCCAATTATGATTTTAAGAAACATGCTCTTAAAGAATGGATATGTGTGTTTGTAGAATTAAGTTGATGTACACTAATTTATGAGATTTTAGTTTTACAAAATGCATAATGCGACTGACTTGTATATTTTATAATTTAATGCATAAACATATTCTTGAAGAATATTCTTAATATTTTTTTTGTATATAGCAGGAATATCCAAAAGTGAAGAAGTGATAATCGAGTATGAAACAAATCAGAGTAAATCAAATGTAATTTGAACACGAGAAGTAAATATAATTTGGTTTCAGCTCTATTACTTCCGATGAACACGAGTACAAAAACGATAGTAAAAAGGGTGAACTCTTACAATCACTCTCTGACTCTTACTATCTACTCAATGCTCAGCTCCTATTTATAGGAAACATGAAGTACAAAAAATACTAAGGCTTAGACGTTAAGCTTCGTACATGAGACACCTTAGCAAATACATAACAAAACATACGAAGAGGACAAAACATACGAAGAGAACAATTAAACAGACTTCGACTTATTACAACATATTTCGACCCTACAATCTCCCCCTTTGTAAACAAGTCGAACTTCTCAAGTTGAGAGAATCTGTGCAGCAAACAACATCACTCTTCGTATCTCCGTATACCATGAAATAATCTTCTTTAACTCCTTCTTATCCCCTTGGTTGTTTTTCGAACAGTTATTCATACGAACAATAAAGTTTGTATACTGGGATGTAGTGTACCTCTCCACTTCGCATGCCTGGAACAAAAATCTTTTAGCCTTCCCATTCTTATCCTTTCCTGCGAAGACCAATCCAAATGATTTTAAGCAAATCTCCCCATCTGCATATTTCTTCAACTCAACTTGAGTCTTCGTGACTTCCATAGGAACTTTCACTTCCAACCCCTTTCGCAGTAGCCAACTCCACATCAGTAAGGGCCAAACACTCATAGTAATTATCTATGAATATTTTGATGTGGGCAAGACCAATTCTAAACACTTCTGGATATGTTCCTTGAAGATGCGAAGCATTCTTGTCTTTCAAAGCAATGTAACTTGTATAAGATCATACAAGTTCATTAAAGGAAAATCAGCAACAGAAAAATCACAGATTTGACCATTCGCCCTTGCAACATGAAAACAAAAATTCTGCATCATGTTCTCGAACAGAACATCCTTCGTAATACTGATCACCTTCTTTATCTTCACCAAAAACCATATCTCCTCTGGAACTTTCCCAAGAACAGCATGAAACCTAAGTTTCATATAAGTATAGTCATCATCATTATCAAACTTTTCAGCAATTCTGTATTGAGCCATGATGAATAGGGGTGAGCGTAGGCGGGTACCCGCCTAAATTTGACGGAACCGGAACCGGCGGTTCCTAAGATGTTGGAACCGGAACCGGAACCGGTTGTATCGGTTCTCAATATTTTGGAACCGGAACCGGAACCGCCGGTTCCGGTTCCGGTTCCGGTTCCTGGTACCCGCTTTCATTTTTTTTTAAGAATTTAGTTACAAAAAACAAACTAATTATAAAACAAATTACTTTTAACATATTCTATAAAATTACTCAAAGATGTGGTATGACGGATTATAAAAAATTAGAGTTAGCTTCGTTGTTTCTTAATTATTGTGGTATCACAGATTATATAAAATTACTCATAGTGGTATTACACATAAATACAATCTGTTGTGGACTTGGAGCATAAATTAATAGAAAGAAAGATAGAGATATTTACGCATGGAGAATTTGTTGGTTTCTATTTGATTTTGTAATATAGATTCAAAGATTGTATAGACTTTATAAGTGGTGATACTAAAAGTTTCAATGGTTTGTTTATATATATATATATATATATATATATATATATATATATATATATATATATATATATAAACCGGTTCCGGCGGGTAACCAGCGGGTAGCGGTTCCGAAAAAATGAGAACAGGAACCGGAACCGCTTAAGGCGGTTCCAAAAAATTAGGAACCGGAACCGAAACCGCTGAGGCGGTTCCGGTTACGGAACCGGCGGTTCTAAGACGGTTCCGGTTCTTAAAGCGGGTACCATGTTCCGCTGCTCACCCCTAATGATGAACATCATCTCATTCACAGGGAAATCAAGTTGGTTCATATCTGAGTTAGCAACAACATAGCTTTGTTTCGGCTTCTTCAGAAAAGCATACATATGATTATATGCAACTTTCGCTTCGATAGTTTCATAATTGTAATGCTTGCTTGGATCACCCTTATTCATTCCAGGTGGATCACTCGCACGAAGTCTCATAATACTCTGAATCACCCTTTGTTTCTCCATTTCAGCTTCAACTTCGGCTTTCTTCTCTTCTTTTGATTTCTCTACAACAATCGTTTTCCCTTTGTCTTGTTTCGAAGAATCATCAACAACTTTCTTTGGTTTTGAACTACTACCACCTTCAGCTGAAGAACCAATCACAATACCTTTGGCAATTGGCTTTGTAGTTATCACTGTTGAACTCACCGGACCAGCAGTTGAAATAATTGGCTTTGTTGTTGGAATTTTCGTTGTGAAAACTTTTCCAACAACCTTGACCTCTTCATGCGAAACACCATCACCAACCTTCCTTTCTCCCCCTTGCACCCCTGTGACAACAGGCGGGGCATCTGTTGGTAACAAATTCGAAATCCTGGATAACGGAGCTAATTGTTTATGCATAACAGCTTCAACTCCTTTAACAAACTAATAACTTCCACGAAGCTTTGACTATCATTCTTAGAAAGTTAAGTAATTTGAGGACTCAAACTTTCGTATAATTTAACAAACTTTGTGACTGCATCACAAATAATATCCATCTTCTAATTAAGAGACGCATAGTCTTTCTGAACGCTAGCAATCTCTTTCGCCATGTCTTCACGAAGTTCTTGAATTTGCAAATTAACATCCTCCCTTACCTTCTTCACATCTTGAACAAACAACACATGTCGTTCCTTAACCAACCGTCTAAAATCTTTAACTTCTCCCAGAAAATTCGAGGATTGAGACTTCACACGTAACTCATTATTCTTATCATTCTGGTCCAACTTCTCCATGATGTGTGATTCAGATTCTTTAATCAATCCAGAACATTTGGTAATCATTCTGGCTTCGACAGCTTTGAGCAGACCATCAATCTCCATACTTGACACCGAATTACTTCCCCCCATATCAGCTTGAGATTGAATAATGGAATTCAACTTCTTGTTAAGAATCTTGAACTGCTTCATAGACATTAACATATGATCTGGAAAATTTTCTTCCTCATCATCAATTTCCAAATCATCAAAAGTACCTCCAAAACCTCCTTCGTCAGTATCAGTTTCAGGTTCATCGATAGATTTTGATGGATCAGTGGATTGGGATGAGAAAAGTGTGGTAAATGAATTTTGGATAACATGCTCAAAAGTAGGTGAGTTTGTTGTGTTTGAAACAGGGATGATCTAAGGTGGTAATGAAACAGGAGTATCCATGGAAGATAATACAGGAATACCTTGGACTGATACTGAAATCTCTTTAGACGAATCTCCTTCACCCATGTTGACATTTACATTCGTATCAGATACGTGTGTAGTGATGTCTGAAGTTCGAACCTCCTCAGGAACTGACTTGGTTAACGAAACTTCGGGTTGTATGACTTCAATCTGCTCAGGAGTTGAAGTTGATTTGATAAGATTTTCTTCAGGAGTTTCAGGAACTTGCTCATCTTCGGAAGATTCTTTTTGAAGAATCAACTTCCTCTTTTTAATCTTCGTAGAAAGATTTTTCGCCATATCCTCAGCCATTCGTTTCTTGGAGGACGGAGAAACCGGTGCTTGAACTTCATGAATAACTACCCCTTGCCTTGTTACATGAGATTTACCAACCAGTGTTGGAGAAAAACTAGATGATCGTCCCGAGAACTTTCATGAACCACGAGATTTTTTCTTGATTCGTTTGTAAATTCCAGTTTTTGATGGAATTATTTCTTTTTCTGTTTCATCAACAACAGGCTCAACAATCATTGTCTCTGGTAATACAACATTTTCCACTTCGTTAGATTGTTTCTTCAACGGTTTCGTGGGTTTGGGTTCTTGAATAGGCTTCTCAGGTATAGACTTATCATCCTTCTTGAATTTTCGAGACTTTTTAGAAGAAGTTGCATCTTTCTTTGGCAATAACACTCCTGTTTGAACATCAGGATTAACAATCTTCCAATATTCTATCAAAACGGGATTCACCGGATCAACACGTTTTAACATTGCATCAGGGATTCTAGCAATGTTTGGAAACTCTTCGGCATTATTTGTAACCTCCTTTGGAAAGTGATACTTCAAGAACTCAGCTTTTTCTTCATCAGTTGGCACATCAATCCCTTCTTTGTCATAAACATAACGAAGAATTAAACTCCAGTATCGTGCACATGAAATGCCTTGAACCACATTTGTGTTCTCCACACTTTTTTGAAACTCCTTCCACAGCTGAGTAGAAAAATCCACCGGAATATCATAATAAAGCCCAGCAACCATAGCATAGACCTCCATTCGACCTTTATCGAAACCAACACTGCGACCAGTCAAGCAGCGAAGAAAAATACCAAACAGAAAATTCCAAACACTTGGAAGGCCAGATTTCTTGAAATCACTAATCTTAGTGACTGGGGGTTGATGACCCATCTCATTGAACATGTAAACAATTTGAGCAAAAGAAAGATCAGTGTGGGGTGGAGTATTGGGAATACCAAGAATTTGACAGAAAAGCTTCTTGGTAAGACGGATTTTATTGTCATTCACCAGATTAAAGGTGATAACATCCATCGCTTTGCTATACATTGCAGTAGATCCTGCTAATGAAAGCCAGGATAGTGGAACAGCAAAAAAATTGAACATAGCAGTAGACAAGATAGAGTTCTTCAAAGCTACGATCAACATCTTGAGTTTTTCAGGGTACAGAGAAACATCCCCCTCGACTTGATAGTTAGTGCTTTGAATCTTCATTAATGGTTGAGAAGCAACTTCTTCAGTAGACTGGGATGGAGCAACAACAGCAGCAGGAGTCGCCATGATTAGGGTTTTGAACCTTTGAAGAACAAGTAAAGATTTCTGAGACAAATTGGGGATTTTTCTTTTGAAAATGTAAACTGATAAAGAACCCTTGAATCCCCTTTTATATGTAACCCTGAAATTTGAATGTAAAGCGGGAGCAGCATTAAATGAGATCCGACGTGGCACCTTGAAAATCGCACCACTATTCCGATAAAGTAGCCACGTCTGAAAAAGTAATTGTCACATCGCCTTGAAAACCGGACTGAATACAAAACGTCTTGTCAAACAGCCTGTTCGTTTATCCCAATAGAAGTGTAACCGTCATGAACCTTCGATGTTAAGGTAAGTCTCTTTCGTCTTTGGGTTTAGAGACGAAGTCATTTGCCAGACTTTCGAAATCATCAGCCTGATTTGGTAGTACTCAGAACCTCAAAGATTTTGTGAGTGCAGTGAGCCAAGAGAATAAGATGAGAAGCAAATTAACGAAAATTTTGGAACGGTGATGTCGAAATATAAAATTGCGACACAAATGCAGTTAAACCCCGGGCAAAGGTTGCTTCGTTAATTATCAAGAGAGATAATCAACTACTTGTGTATGTTCCCGTGAATTTCAATCGAATACTTGTAGAGAAGTATCGAAGGGCTTCTTTTTCAAGGCTTCGTGGGTGGCTTAACTATTTCGTTACATATCAACCTAAACATAAGGTGAGTAATTGTAACCGAAATTACATGTTTGACCAGTGTAGTCAGTGACAAGTATGCTTTGAATTATTTTGAATGTGACAAGTGAAATAGTTGATACTCCAACGAAAATCATATTCAAAGAAAAATTAGATTCAGCTGGATCCTGTTGGGAAAAAAATGGCGTGGGTTTCGACCATTTGATCAAGACCACTCAAAAGAATTGAATATGATTTGAAGCATCGAAGATTGGTACTGAAACAACTGTTTCGTTAAAACTGGAACATAGTTCCCCGTCAATTCCTTAAATGATTTCGTATATTTGGGTTTCACTTTCATCACGGTCTCATGATGTTAGATCATTAACACAGAAGTTTGATATGCCGAAGTCATGATTGGTTTGATCGATGACCTCTCGGACATATGTCATTGTGTGTGAAATGTGTTACAATTTTGAGATGAAAAAGATTGGTTCACGAAATCAATTGTACCTCTGTTATGATTGGACCAAACAGACAACTCGTAACTCATTTGAGAAGAGTAAGGTAGCTCAGGAGACTAATGTGAATGCAAGCCTGATTGGGAAGAAATTTTCATAATGAAAATTTCATTAAGGCTTTCGAAATCACACATTGAGTCAATGGAGGCTTGGGTCGACATGCTGCAGCATGCTTCTAGGGACAGTCTAACTAGTACAAAGTTGTCGAAATTTTACCTTCCCATAGAAACGCAAGCATGACCCTTGTAAACCTTTCGTGAAATCTGTACGAAGAAAAGACAAAGAACAAAATAACAAAAATCTTTTTGATATTTTTGATTTTTCGAAAAGAAAGAAAATATTTTTGTGTTTTCAAGATATTCGAAAAAGAAAACAAAAAAAAATCTTTTTGGAATTTTTGATTTTTCGAAAATAAAATGACAAAACAAAAATAAAATCTTTTTGTGAGTTTTTGATTTTTCGAAAATAAAACTAAGATACTAACTCACGAAAAACATGTGACCGACTGACGAAAATTTTTGACAAACTAACGAAAATTTGATAAACTAACGAAAATTTGTACTCCAAAACAAATTGCTCTAGATATCGAATTCGAAGCGTGTCGAAGCGCTGAATGTGAACACTAACCTCTGAATGGTTAATACTATCAGCCTCTGAATGAAGCAGGTTTGCCTCTGAATCGACCCTTTTGCATAACACTTCATTGTTATTCTTTCGAATTTAGTCCTGGAATAGAATTTGCCTCGATCATTCCCAAACCTGTCAAAATTCGAACAAATGATTTTTCGTCCAATGCTTTTGTCAAAATATCAGCAAGCTGGTCAGTTGTTTTTACAAAATAAACTTCAATGTTGCCATCTTCCACATGATCTTTAATAAAATTATAACGAAGTGCAATATGTTTGGTTTTCGAATGTTGTACTGGATTATGACAAATGCGTATAGCAATTTGAGAATCACAATACAGTGAAATCTTTTTCATATTAATGGCATAATCACGCAATTGACTCTGGATCCAAATGATTTGCGAAGTGCAAGCAGCAGCTGCAACATATTCAGCTTCAGTAGTAGAAATCGAAACACACGTTTGCTTTTTCGACTGCCAACTAACCAACTTTCCATCCAGGAATTGACATCCACCACTTGTGCTTTTTCGATCTAAAGTACATCCTCCTAGATCTGCATCTGAAAATGCCTGAATAAAAAATCCTGATTTCGAAGGATACCATAATCCTAACGAAGTTGTTCCCTTGAGATAACGAAAAATGTTTTTCACTGCAGTCATGTGTGGTTCTCTTAGATTTGCTTGATACCTAGCACAATTACATACAGAAAACATGATATCAGGTCTACTTGCAGTAAGATAAAGCAATGAACCTATCATGCTCCTGTATAAAGTAAGATCAACCGCAGGTGTTTCTAACGAATGATTTAGCCTCGTTCCAACCGACATTGGTACTCTTAACTTCGGGTTGTTTGTCATTCCAAACTTTTCGAGCAAATTCTTTGTATATTTTTCCTGATTGATGAAAATTCATTCTCTGCTTTGATGAATGTTTAAACCCAGAAAATTATTGATTTTACCCATCATGCTCATTTCGAATCGGCTTTTCATCAAATTTTCGAATTCACTAGACAAAGCAGGGTCAGTCGAGCCAAAAATAATATCATCGACATAAATTTGAACAAGCATTAGATGATTCCCAACTTTCTTTCAAAATAATGTGGGGTCAATTGATCCTTGTTTAAATTTCTATTGTTTTAAGAAACTGGTAAGAGTTGCATACCATGCTTGTGGTGCTTGTTTTAACCCATATACTGCTTTATCTAAAATATACACATGATTAGGATATTCTTTATTCACGAAACCTAGAGGTTGTTCAACATACACTGTTTCTTCGAGTTCACCATTGAGAAAAGCACACTTCACATCCATTTGATAGACATCAAAATCTTTGTGAGCTGCATAAGCCAAAAATATTCAAACAGCCTCGAGTCTTGCGACAGGGGCAAAGGTTTCTTCATAATCAATACATTCTTGTTGCGAATATCCTTTTACGACTTATCGTGCTTTATTTCGTACAATATTTCCATCCTTGTCGGTTTTGTTTTTGAAAATCCATTTTAATCCGACAATCGAAACATTTTCAGGTTTAGGAATTAATCTCCAAACCTTGTTTCTATCGAATTCAACCAGTTCGGATTGCATTGCAACAACCCAATCTGAGTGTTCCATTGCAACCTTAACTGTCTTTGGTTCAATTTTCGAGATGAAAACATTAAACATGCAAAATTCTTGATGAGTATTTAATACCTCATTCTTTGCACGAATTTGAGCTCTAGTCAAAACTCCATCTTGTAGAATCCCAATGACTTGTTCTTTCGGATGATTCCTTGTCCATTTCTCTAACGGTGGATATGATGGATCAAAATCCAAAGGTGCATCTTCGTACATCTCTTCATTTTCAGATCCTGCAACAGAAATATTATCATTTAGATCATGAAATTCATCATTTTGATCAAGATTTATTGTTTCAGTATCATCATGCTCCCCCTCGAAATAATTGTTATTTTGATGCTCCCCCTCAACAACATCATTCAAACTGCTCTTCTCCCCCTCGAAAGGATGCTCCCCCTCAAGAGTTGAAGGAATATTCAAGTGCTCCCCCTCCACTTGAGCTTCGCGCATACTTTCGCCATCAGCAGTTGTATCGGTTGTTATTGTCGAATCATCAGTATGTTTCGAAGATTCAGGAGTTTGATTATCAGCATCATTTACTTCAGCATCAGCAGCCCTGTCTGGAATACCAAAAATTAAATCATAATCAAAATCTGATGAATTAGAACTTTCAGACTCATCATTCGATTCATTAAGAATTGGTTTTTGGTCGAAATGTTTTTCTACTTGTTTCACAAAGTAATCATCAAAAGTGAGATTAAATGTCTCTTCAACTTTTCGAGTTTGTTTATTCAACACTCTGTATGCCACTGAATTATTTGAATATCCCAAAAATCTTCCTTCATCAGCCTTAGCTTGAAATTTCGAAAGATTATCTTTGAGATTCATGATAAAACACCTGCAACCAAAAACATGAAAGAATTTGACATTAGGTTTTCGGTTATTGATGATTTCATACGGAGTTATATTAAATCGACGATGAATAAAAGATCGATTCTGAGTGAAACATGTTGTTGAAACTGCTTCTGCCTATAGATATTGAGGAAGATTCGCATATGTCAACATAGTTCTTGCTGCTTCGCAAAGTGACCTATTCCTCCTTTCAACCACACCATTTTGCTAAGGTGTATGTGGCGAAGAAAAGTTATGCGAAATTCCTTTTTCCGTTAAGTACGAATCCATCACATTGTTTGTAAACTCAGAACCATTATCACTTTTGATTTTTCGAACGTTCTTCTTTAGACTCAACTCAATTTTCTTGATAAATTCGATCATTGTTTGAGCGACGTCAGATTTTAACCTGAGAAAATACACCCAAGTGAATCGTGAAAAATCATCAACAATAACCAAAATGTACCGTTTCTTGTTGAGTGTTTCAACAGTTGATGGTCCACAAAGATCAATATGAAGAAGTTCCAACGGTTCAACAATTTTCGAATCAATGACAATTGGATATCCTTTGCGATGATGTTTTCCTTGTTCACATGCTGCACACAAAGTATCATTATCAAACTTTAGTACAGGTAGACCTCGAACAAGATCATCAACGACCAATTTATTCAAATTTCGAAAGTTTAAATGTGATAAACATCGATGCCATAGCCAGCTGACGTCAGAGGAGGCTTTCGAAAGTAAACACACTTAGGGTTTGCCGATGATTGGTTTGATATCAAGAGTAAACATGTTACCATGTCGTTTGGACTTGAGCAAAACTTCGTTAGTTTCAACATTCGAAATGATGATGTCTGCTTCGTTAAACACCACTTGATTGCCAGTGCCCACAACAAGTTGTGAAACACTTATCAAGTTATGTTGAAGACCTTCGACATAAGTAACACGATTAACAGTGAACTGTCCATTCGTTACTTTCCCATATCCTTTTACTTGACATTTGTGATTGTTCCTGAACTTCACAACCCCAGCATTTTCCAAACTCCGATAATCTCGTAAATTCTCCTTTCGTCCAGTCATGTGACGTGAGCAACCACTATCGATGTACCATTTCTCATCATATTGCTCGTTGCATAAAACCTGCAATTAATGAAAGAATTTAGGTACCCAAGGCTGTTTGGATCCTTGGTTATTAGCTTTGAAAATCGAATGAAATGAAGAACCTAAAACCAAATTACAAACTTTGGATTTGAAAGAGTCAATTAAGTCGACATCATTAGGTAAAGGAGTAGAAACATAAGTTTTCGAAGGTTTAGATTTGTCACTGACATTCGCCTTTTTGTTCTCAGTTTTATCTTTCGAAACTTGTTTCCATGTTTTCACATGAATATTTGATTCTTTGGAAGAGAAACTACCATTTGAAGAATCATTCAAATATTTCTCATATGCTTCGTGAATCTGTTGTTGGGAATACTGACGAGATTGAAACATCTTCCCTTGTCCTTCAAGCCAATGATCGATATTCTTCACATTTGATGAACCCTTTGTGTATGACACTTTCGAATTCTGCTTTCCAGAAGGATTTGGAAAATTCGGTTTTTGAGGAGTAAACTTTGCAGATTGCTTGAATTTATCATTAACATTTGTTTCATTGTCTGCAAACTTTCGAAAATTTTCGACTTTTCGACCGTTCTTAAATTTTCGGACATTGTCGAATTTTCGTCCATTCTCAAATTTTTTAAACATTGTCAAAAGGTCGATTTGTTCGATTTAAAGAAAATCGATTTTGATTGTTTGTTGGTTTTGAAAAGGATGAATTTGAAGTTGAAAACTTTTGCTGGCTTTTTGAATGAAAAGTCTTTTGTGAATCATTTGATTGAAAAGTGTTTGAATTTGAAAACTTCACAGACTTATTTTTAGAATCAGACGAAATTGGTTGAGCGGGATTTTCCTTTTTATCCAAATGTTTTGAATACTTTGTTTGTTCAGATTTGGACAACTTATTTTCAAACATTTTGGATTCCTTTTCATTTGACACAACTTGGCAAAAAAATTTCTTTTGTGCCTTTCTTTTTCAAATTCCGTTTTCCTTTGAAAATTTTTCAACACGATCCTTAAATTCGTTTGAATTAAGTTTCACATTCTCAATTGTTTCTTTAGAGTCATGTTTCAAACTTTCTTTTGGATTTTCTTGTTTTACAATCCATTTTCGTTGAGGTTTTTGTCTTTGAAAAACATACGAATTCTTTGTTAGATTATTTTCGACAGTGCTTTGATTTGAAAAGAATCCTTCGTCTGTTGTTTTCTTGTTGTCATCTTTGACCATTTTGTTGAATTCTGGTTTAATGTTTTCAACATTTCCAGTAGTGACAAACACTTGATTTGGAAATACAACATCATCTGAACACTTGAAATTTGGATACACCACTTGATTTGTTTCCAAATAATGGGCTCCTTTTTCAGACAAAACTTTGTCGAAATTTTCAGTGTCCCCAAACACTTGATCAACAACAACACGTGGAATGGTTGGTTCGTTTGAAACAGGTTTGTCAGGCTTAGATTCATTCGAAACTTGGGCTTCATCCTCATCATCACTACTATCTGTTTGACTATCTTTGACACTCACATTGTCGAAATCAAAAACTTTCGATGTTGAGGGTTTGTCAGTTTCAATCTTAACCAACGAATCATTACATTTTTCTTTTCCTTTAGACTTTGATGTGACATTAATGACATACAACTGTGAACAATCGACACTTTCCTCTTCCTCAATTTCACTGATTTCGCTAAAACTATCAGAATTATCATCGACATCAGCAAAATTGGATTGAGAGTCAAGTTTCGAATTCTCAGTTCTTTTCAAAATTTTGATTTGTTCAATTTTGGTTAAGGTATCATTCACAATCTCAACAAGTTCATCAGCATTCAAGTATTCATCTATCTTAACAATACCATAAGCAAATCGATTATCAGGCACTTTATCGAATTATGCTATGGTTTTTTCACAATCATAAGACACGCTATCAATTTTCTCTCTTTCGAAAGCAAGAAAAGGTAATAACTTCCTATTTTGTTCTTTGCTAATGTCAGATGAATGATGCAAAGCAGTCAATTTAGCATATAACCGTTTTGCAGAGTTACAGTAAATGTTTCTTTGTGCTAACAACATTTTAACATCACTGCTTAACGAATCCCTATCACACATGATATTTGTGATCTGTAATTCCAGATACTCTACCCTGTTGCGTTTCGAATCTAACAATTTTTGTGTCTCTTGCAATTGGATGTTTAGTTTCTTAGCTTCGTTACTAGCGGACACCACAATTGAATCAAAGTAAGCAACAGTATCATCAAATGCAATTATTTCAGAATCATAAGCTTGTAAAGGAATGTTAAAAGACTGAAGAATAGCACATACCTTCGTTGTCATTGGAGATTTATCAACACTTTTGGTCATGAAGCAATGA
Organism: Lactuca virosa; assembly: GCF_052849685.1. NCBI lineage: Eukaryota > Viridiplantae > Streptophyta > Magnoliopsida > Asterales > Asteraceae > Lactuca > Lactuca virosa. The sequence continues at coordinate 407,251,123 of NC_136430.1, read as the reverse complement.
CCAGTCACCTCTTCGTCAGAATCTTCCTCCAGCTTCGCGAACATAGCACAATGCGTAGGATTACGCATCTCTTCGTCATCGGATCCGGATGACCAGATCTGATACGTGCCATCTTCCTCCTGTTCACCTCTAGCCACTAATGACAAATTTTTCGCCTTCGTACGCACCTCTTCCAATCTCTCCACATAATACGCTTCGTCCTTGACCCTATTCTTTTTCTCCTCTTTCTTACGAAGCATGCAATCATTTGCCAAATGATTTGCTTCGTTACAGTAATGACAGTCAACACCCAAATCTCCTCTCAGTTTCTTCTCGTTCTTGACCTCAATAACCTTCTCATCATTCTTTTCAAACTTCTTCTTATCTTCTCCTGTAGACTTGTTCACGAAACTTCCTTTTCCCTCACTTTGCTTCATCTTCAGATTAAACGGTTTCTTGAAAAACTTTTTAACTCTGTTGTTCGAGTAAAAAGCTATTGCCTCATCATCCGAATTCATTAAAAACCCCTCTTCACCATCAGAATCACCTTTTTCAACAACTTCTTTTTCATATACTTTTGAAACAAGAGCTAATGGACCTCCCAGACTGAGATTCGACTCTTCTGCCATCTCGTTTACTTCACTTTTGTGAGTTTTCAACTGATTATACAGATCATTTAGAGATGATGTATCGAAACTTTGTTGATTCTTCACCATCATGCTTACACTCCTCCATTCCTTACGAAGTCCCATCACGAAGGTGAGATTGAACTCCATAGCAGACCTTGTGATTCCATAATGATTGCATCGATAGATTAGTTCATTAAGACGATCATAGTAAACTTCAATCGTTTCACTCTCCTTTTGTCTGAATTCTTTCAGCTCCACAAGACATTGCTTAACAGAGTTTATCTTCGTTTTCTCGCTTCCCTGATACTTTTCCTTAAGAGTATTCCAGATATCTTTTGCAGTTTTACAACCACGGATGTAATTGTAAACAACAGGTGGCAAGGCACCTCGCAATTCTCTGAAACAACGCTTTTCGTTGTTCTTCAGCCTGGTGGATTGATCGCCGACTGCAGATGCTGTTCCAGATGGTCCAATTTGTTGAACATTTGGTGGAGGTTGAACAATTCCAGTAATGCAGCTCCAGAGCTCCTCGTCCAAACCATTCAAATAATCCTCCATTCGATCAGCCCACTGATCATAGTACTCCGGAATCAACATAGGAATCTTCGTAGAAGCTCCTAACAGATGAGAGAATGAAGTCATCGTGTTCATGTTGAAATTCGCCATGAATGTACGGATGAGATTTTTCAGAAAAACTTGAAGAAATTTGAATTTGAATGAACAAATCGATTAGAAATTCAAAATCGATTACTCGATTATGCAAATCAAATGCAGAATTAAATCAAAACTGTAGATCAGAGATGATTTTCTGAGTCAAACAGTGGGGAAACTTTTGAGACAAACTTGCGACTCAAAAACTAGAGATTTAACTGAAAATCAGATCACGGTAATGATTCCTGCTCTGATACCAATTGAAGAAGTGATAATCGAGTATGAAACAAATCAGAGTAAATCAAATGTAATTTGAACACGAGAAGTAAATATAATCTGGTTTCAGCTCTATTACTTCCGATGAACACGAGTACAAAAACGATAGTAAAAAGGGTGAACTCTTACAATCACTCTCTGACTCTTACTATCTACTCAGTGCTCAGCTCATATTTATAGGAAACAGGAAGTACAAAAAATACTAAGGCTTAGACGTTAAGCTTCATACAAGAGACACCTTAGCAAATACATAACAAAACATACGAAGAGAACAAAACATACGAAGAGAACAATTAAACAGACTTCGACTGATTACAACATATTTCGACCCTACAAAAAGTATGAAAGTTAAAGGCGATGATGGATGTTTAAAGAATTTCATGGTCGACAATAAACCATAATTCGAGAAGGCGGTTGTACAATCTATTAACCGACTAATATTAGGATCGAATGATGTGTCACTTGCGAAAAAGATGTAAAAATAAGAAAAACTTGTTTTTATCTGAAGTTGCAGAGAGTAAAAGATTTTATGAGATTTGGAATCAATTTACAAATCATGTACTTTGTTATAAACACAAAAGTCTTAATTAGTTTGGGTTTGTATGTTATTCTAACCCAATTTTCAATTTGTTGGACATATATTTGCCATGTTAAAGTATATTCTGCAAGAATCATCACTCTGCAACATGTTTAACAATGTGATATTCTTGACCAATAAATTTACATGTGGGGCCAACAAAAAGTGTATTATATCATAATCATTCTTTGAAAAGTTATCATAATAAACTTTTATTACACTTCTACATTCTAAAAGAATTGGTTTTTTGTTACAAATTTTTTTTTGTATTTTTAAAATTCATGGTACTAAATCATTCACTCTAAACCATGAAGTCTTAAAGAATACTTTAGTAAATAAGCCCAGCACGATAAAAAAATCACTATACTAGCACGTCTATTCTTACACAATCATGAAATCTTGCTTTTACATATTTCATGAAAACTTGTTAGAAACACTTATTTTTGACATAATCATATTCCACCATCTGCTTTTAATGGAGTAAACAATATCCGTATGTCATTCTCCAGGAATACATATACATTCTAAAAGAATATATGATACTAAACATATCTATCAGAAAACCCCATTTATATTATGAAACGAGGAGCAATCATTGACCAAACTAATGTTAGAATTAAAAAAAAATCTTTATAAACCCCTGAATTCTTTTTTTCTTGCATTCTGAAAGAATAAGTCACAAAAATTAAAAGATGAAAACCTGCTTGTGGGGGAGCGACAAAATAATCTCCGTCCACAATTCTTGAGTCTGAAACGCATCTCATTATTCAATTCTGAGTGGCACAGTTGTTGTGGTTTGAATCTTGAGCTTGAAAGGCGTCTCATTATTCGATTCTTAAGTTTGGAGTCGATTATTTCCTTTAATTCTAACTCCTCCATTTCTTCTTCTTATATGTGTATCGTGTTTAAAGAATTGGGGTTATGCTGTCTTTTATACTGGATACTTGATTTTTTTTAGAAAATTGTATATTCATATGATAAATCATCAATGGTTCCCCTGCTAACATGGAATGATATTAGGTGATGGAAAGAAAGAATTGGGGTGTAAGCATGTAAAATGTTGACTTCCATTTTTAACATAGAAGAAGAATGACTCAATTGTCCCTAATAACGTTATTATCAGTCATTTATGTTAAAATTTAAATTAGAAATTAATAAAATCATGATCAATTCTTAACCACCTGATTTTCTAATCCAACAGTCCAGATTCAGTTATACATTCACATAATATTTACCATTCACATTTAATCCTAACTATATATATATATATATATATATATATATATATATATATATATATATATATAGAGAGAGAGAGAGAGAGAGAGAGCGAGAGAGAGAGGAAGGATCATTTGAGAACTCAAAGTTTCCCAAGAACCCGAGAGCTAAATAATAACCGTTAGATTAAAATAATAGAGGGTTAGGATGCTTCGTCGCACTTTCGTAAATATCTGAAAATAAAATGGGGCGGGGGCATCTTATTAAAATAAATCAGGGACATTTTAGGGACATTTAATCACGTCAACTCTTTATGCTATCTCTCTCTCGATCCTCTCTCTCTCTCTCTCTCTCTCTCAACCCTTCATCACACATCCGATCTCAAATCGTCGGATCTCAAATCCTGAAATCATCGTCGAAGTGTGCAGGATGTGAGTATAGTTCATCGAAACATCTACAATGAAGCATTAGGTCGGTCGTTTTCTTCTGGATCTGATCTTGACTTGTCGATTTGGAGAAGATAGTCCTATCGAATGTGCATAGAGTGGAATCGATCATCTACAATGAAGCATTAGGTTGTTTTCGTCGATCGTCTCCCTCCTCCCTTCATCGGCGACTATCAATCCACATTTATTGATCTTCGGCGGTTGTTGCATCATCTCCATGTCCTCCGCGGATCGATCGCTTATTGACTCTCCTAATTTTCCCCAAAATAAACACCACCGTCCACCAGATCTGGAATTAATTGCTAAACCGTAATGCCTTGTCGTCTGAGTTCGTTTCCAGCCTGTCTTCAACCTCTTCTACACCGGATTCCAAGCTGAATTTCCGTCCGATCATCGGAATTCGAAGCCATCAAGGAATAGCTGCCGCCTGCAACCGAAGAGTAAGCTGCAAGAGGTGGAAGACGATGACAGTTACGAAAACGAGACAGAACGGTAGCGGTTACAGACGCGTTCATACCACCAGAGAAACACTTTAATTTCATGTTCAACTTCTCCAATCGTATTTCTAATTGTTTTTATGTTAATATTTGTTGTAATGACATTGAATGCTAATCTCCTCGGAATCAATCAATCAAGCGATCAAGTACCTCAATATTTTGTATTCTAACAGTTTCATAGCACAGTAACAAATGACTGGAGGATTAGTTTCTCCATGGATTCTGGGTACTTTTCTTCCTTCCTCATCCGAATTCTCAACATCGTCGCCTTCTCCGGCTATTTGTGTGTGTCGATCTCACTTCAGAGCACCAAAAGACCTTAAATTTGTTCTCCATGAGGCGCTCGATTCTGCTGGATTCAACACTACCTATGCTAGGGTATTTCTTTTCTATCAATTCAATCTTTTATTCCCATTGTTTTCTTATACTATATAATTCTCCTTCACATCATTTGGCATGACTTTCTTTTCCTTTTGTTATTATACGTTTGAAAAATCTGTTCGTATGGGCTCTGTTAATCGTTAACAGTGTTTTGTACCCTGATAGGTGGCAATTTTCAATCAAAAGTCATTTTTTACAAACTTGAATTTGATACAAATTAGTAAAGATTGTTGATGTCTTAACTAAGTTCATACGGGTTGCAGAAGTTCTAGGTTGGATTCTCAATAGTCAAAGTCAAATATATGATTGATTTTATGATGTGATGAGTATTAATGAGGATCTGTTACATTCATTTGGTTACTTGGGGATAGAGAATTGTCTGAATGCGATGTATTTCCAACAGGAAGCAAGAGAGGGTTTCTGCTCACAAATTCAGAAGTTGCCTGGAATAGAGAGGGAAACAAGCATAATCATCAATAGAGGAGTAGACTTAGGGAAAACAGCTCTTTACATAACAGCAGAAGATGATTCACTCATCTCTCACTCTTTTGTACCACTTCATGTGGATGCATTTATTGACAGATTAGATGATCTTTCTATGGATTACTGCTCACGTTACAGTTCATCATTTAGATCATCTCCTGATAATTTCCTTGAGTGCTTAGAGAGATACATGTATGTTGACAAGGTATATCCATCCATTCATGCTGAAAGTAAATTATATCTTTTCTTTATAAATTGAACCTTCAATTTTTGATTTTTATTTAGGGCTTTCGGAGGAGCAACTCGAGGAATCAGTTGGAGCAACGAGCAGTTTATCTTAATTCAGTAAAAAGACTTGTTTGAAACTTTCTACTATTTATAATATATCTACAGGAAGACTAAGGTGTTATTGTGTGATCAGGTTCTGACTCATCGTGTGGGATCAATGTGTATGCTTTCATTGATATATTCTGAGATCTTGAAGATGCTTCGTATGTGGGGTCTTGTAAATTTTGATGTTGAAATATCTGCACCAAATGATTCTTATGGTTCTCCTAGAGGCTATCTGAAACAGAGAAGTACAGAGTCTGATCATCAACATATCATGACAACTGAATCACTATTACTGAAGGTGGGTTCTGTCTTTTTTGTTGAGATATTCACTTGCAGGTTCATCTACTAATTTTCAGTTCTTTCTAATGTTAGTAACCACGTATATCAATGGTATAATTAGTGTATGGAACTTTGACTTTTTCACTGTTATTTTTTTTAACTTATCTATCATATTGGTTAAGTAGAAGAAAATCTGTAAATATATTTTTGAATTTATGCATATTACACTAGTCTTTTTGTTGATTTGGGAAGTCAGCCATACTATATATATATATATATATATATATATATATATATATATATATATATATTATTCATATAAGTTATTAATCTTTTATACAGATTTTGAGAGACTTGAAGCATGCTTTTTGGCCTTTTGAAGTTGACCAAAGTAAAAGCCCATTTCTAAGAGCAGCAGAGGCTGCTAACTGCTCTGATAGATCAGCATATATTGACAAAAGGTCTCCCTACTCTTTCTCTTAGATAATAGATTAACATTTCATCATATGATATGAATTCCTCAACCTTGTGTTTTTTTTGTATAGTGGGTTGGAGGTTGTATCTGCAAAGGCTGCAAGGCATAGGTTAGAACGTGGTGTTTGGACAAGTGTTCGGTTTGGGGATATAAGGCGTGCACTCTCTGGTATGTACTTTTTTGATGAATTCCATGTCAAATTCCAATTCTAAAATTTGTACTATATGGCTGGATGGAATGGAATGAGTCATTACATTCCCCATTATCATGTTTGGTAGGCTTGTAGGAGTAGAATGAGTTTTCATATAGCTTTTTAAATAATATGTAGATACAAGAATTTCAACACTATTCTATATATTATTTATTAGAGCATCTCTAATTGGAGGCTATTCTATAGCTTATTAGTTATTACTATTTCAATAAGTTTTTGTTGAGCTTAATACCATTAGAGTTAAAGAATATTTTGGTATTTTCTTCAACCTCTTAATCTTCTACTGTGTGATCACATGTTACTCCATCATCTCAATATAATTTCCTTTTTGACCACCATATATAATTTCCTTTTTGACCACCATATTCATATTTTACTTTGTTATATTTCACTACTTGGTCTGTTTTCTTTAAAAATAGAAAATGAATTTGAACAATTTTTATCATCTTCTGTTTATTAAAACTACATACTTGATCGATATTAAATATGACATGTGTCCAAAAACGATAAATCAGATGAGGTGTCTTTATATATATTTTAAAAAAAATAGATGGAGATAAATATGTAATTGTTAAAAGAAACGTTTGAAAAAACTTTTGTGTTGGAGTTGATATGTAACGATAGGCTTTTTTTAAATAAATTTGGTGGAAATTAATGTGGCAAAAATAGTAAGCTATAAAAAAGGTTAACCATTAAGGATGGCATAGCTATTATGACTTATTATCTACAAAACTAGAAAATCAAACATAATAAAAGCTCATTAAAACCCAAATAATATTATAATAAAAAACACTTTCTATTTATTTTTTAGAAGATAAAATTGTAACTTATTGTTAAAGTCATAAAATTCTTAAAAAGATTTGCGTCATAAAATAAAAAAAAGGTTTTCATTCCACACCATGATGGAATAAAAAGGAACACCCCTGCCCTGCCTGAGGAATGAAAGTTAGCAAAATGGAAGGAATCAGATTCCCTCAGGAATGGTCAATTCCATTCCATTACATCAGGCAATACACAAATATTTGTTTAAATGTAGTTTGATACATGTCATTTATAATAGTGTGATTTGTTTTTTTTTCTCTTGAACAACATGTGAGCGGCTTATTATTCTTGAAGCTGATTGTATGGGACTAAGAGATTATGGTGCTCTCCTTTATCACTGTGGATTTTACAAGGAATCCTTGAAATACCTACACTTATATCAGGATTCACAGGTACACCCTACACCACCATATCAAATTGCTACAAAACCCCTTATATTTTCCCTCTTTCCAAAAAACAAAAAAAAAAAAAAAAAAAATAACCATCTTGTCATTTGTTGACTTTTCCATGAAAGCCACTTGATTTTAAATAATAGCTTTTCTGGAAAGTTCATAAATCTCAAACAACTTTCATTGAAAAATCTATGGAAAGTTAATAATTTATTTAAAGCCTTTTATAGAAAGTTACCAAATCTCAAATGGCGTCATATCATGGAAAACTTTTAATTAATCTTTAAGATATTTTTTGTTCCATCATTGATTTCTGATTCGGTGACCAATAAACTAATCCATTAGTATAATATATAAATGAAAATATAATTTTATTGAAGTATTTTGGTTGCAAACTTTACATATGAATTACATGTGATTCACATGTAAATCACATGTAATTTACATATGATTCACATGTAAATCACAAGTGAATCACATATGAATTACATGTGATTCACATGTAATTTATATGTGATGTAAATCACAAGTGAATCACATATGAATTACATGTGATTCACATGTAAATAACATGTAATTCACATATGATTAACATATGACTCACATTTTAATCACATGTAATTCATATATGATTCACTTGTGATTCACATGTAAATATGAATTACATGTGATTCACGTGTAAATCACAAGTGAATCACATATGAATTACATGTGATTCACGTGTAAATCACATATGAATTACATGTGATTCACATGTAATTCACATATGAATTACATGTGATTCACATGTAATTCACATATGATTAATTTGTGATTCACATGTAAATTACAAGTGAATTACCTATGAGTTACATGTGATTCACAAGTTAATCACATATGAATTATATGTGATTCACATGTAATTCACATATTAATCACATGTAATTCACATGTAAATCACAAGTGAATCACATATGAATTACCTCTATATGCACACATGCATTTTGTGTAAGTGTTCTTCGTTAATTATTTTTTAAAATTTTCTTGTGAATTTCACATTTAAATCTTAAAAGATACAATCACATGTGAATATCACATTATAAAATCACATGTGAATCTTACATGATATATACATGTGCGTGTTCTTGCATTAATCAATTTTTTTTATTTTCTTGTAGATTTTGAAGAATTTTTGGAAAATATTGAAAAGGTGAAAAGTGATAAATTGAAGATAATATGGAAATCTTGATATGAAGAAATGATAACACTGTGAATCTTTGTAGTTTTTTTTATATTTTATTTTGTATCGAATAAAATACTTGTATTATGTTTATAGATTGATTAATAAAAATGAGATTTTTTATAATTTACTTACGAATATTATAGTATAAGAAATATGCATATATGCATTTGAAAAATATGCATATATACATTTAAAACGTTGATTTTTTTGTTAAAAAAATGCAGTTTTGAAAAAAATTGCATTTTTTTATAAAAATCGCAGTTTTTTTTTTTTTGAAAAAAATGCAGTTTTTCTGAAAAAAAAAATACAGTTTTTTTTCTAGAAAAAATGCAGTTTTTTTTTAAAAAAAGATGCAATTTTTTAAAAAATATTTTTTTTCATTTTTTTTGAAAAGTTCATGTTTTTTGAAAAAATTTAAAAAATATCCATTTTCTAAAAAAATCGAAAATTATTATTTTTTCTTTAATTAAATCCGAATTTCTGAGCTATTTTGTTAATTTTTAGACATTTATATTAATATATTAAATAACACAAAAAAATTAAACATTAAATGAGATTGGTAAGATGACGATCATGTCCTTAACGAATTACTTTTGATCGAACGCTTCACTTTTAGTTCTCGGGTTCTCGGGAAACTTTGAATTATCAACCGATCCCAACCCTATATATATATATATATATATATATATATATATATATATATATATATATATATATATTAGTCTTATTTTATAGTTATTTCTATAACATGACCTACTACGATTACAATAATCAACTGTTATTAATGGATTTAAATATGATAACATAGAAACAGTGATATTTTTATGAAATCGATGGTACCAAATATATTAATTCATAACTTTAAATAATATATCTTAATGTTTCAAATATTCAAATATTAAAATTTACATATCCAATAAGCTACTAGCATAAAGAAGTCTAATTTATAGAATCATCATCATGCACGAGACATGATCTTTGTAAATGGATTTGCTAGATTTTGATTTGTATGAATTTTAAAAAGAGTGACAAATTTGGTTATGCTTTTTTTATTGACCCTCTTGGTAAGTTTGATAATGGCTGCCGGTGAAACTGTCCTAAGGGCATCCAGTTTTATAAAGTTGAATGCATTGAGACATCATTTTTATACCTTCTATATAATTCTATTAATTTTTTTCTATACTACATTGAATTCTATAAAGTTCAATAGAAAATTACAAAAGCTAATTTATAATATATATATATATATATATATATATATATATATATATATATATATATATATATATATATAAAAGAATAAAATACATTCATTTTTTCTATTGAATAGTTCAATGACTATTGAACTCCAAATCCATTTAATACCAATGTGGCATCCTATTATTGTAGACTTCAATCCATTGAATGACAAATAGACATGTCATATCATTCAACTCTTCCATTGAACTCGTCATTATGGATTCTCTAACTTTTATTTGGTGCATTTGGTCTTACTGAAACGCTAAAGTGCATTCCAATTTTGAGACTTCGCAATCTTCGCTTCTTCAGGATAATCAATCTCTTAGCTATCTATGGATCATTAGTCGCAAGAATTTTGGGTCTCAGTAGATGTGGCATAGGTGGTGTAACCCCGTTATAGAAAGATTTGCATCAAAACTACAATTTCGGAATGTAACCTTTGTTTGATTGCCTGATGTCTTTCTAGTTGTATTTTAATAAAGCTTTGCCGTTATAAGAAACATTTGCATCAAAACTACAATTGAATATGTGGTATAATATATTATAAATTAGCTAAACAAAATAGATGAGATTCATTGTTCTACCACATTTATTTTAAGCAATGAAATTATAAGTTTGATTGTATATTTGCACCGTCCCATGTATAACATAGGACTAAAATTTGTAAAAGTTTCATAATATACTAAATCGGCTGGAGCGTGGACTGAAAAGTGAGTTGTCGGTGTTGGGATAAGCGGTAGGAGTATTGTGGGGAAAAGAATTATGTTGGAGATGATTAGATAGATACGGGGAGGGTGGTACATCATCGAGAAAATCATAAGATGAGGGAGGATAGTCACACCCCCAAACCTGAACGGCGAAAACGTTCGGGGGCGGAGGACGTCATGTGCAGTATCATAACAATTGAATAGTAAAGAAAGCAAACACAACCATCATATACATAATTGAAAAAGTTACATCATTGTAAGCTTTTACATGTTTCAAAAGTCAGTTACAATATGATGTCAATAGTTTTGTTTAACGCCCTAGCATCAAATCTTCAAAAGCTGTTGATAACCTGTTTTACTGGTTTCCTGAGAATACAAGTTATTTGAGAAAAAGTGTTAACATTTAAGTTGGTGAGTTCATAAGTATTTGCATGAATAAAAGTATGCCATTCATTGAAATGAAATCACGTTTATTTCCAGAAAATTCGATATTTTCTATAAAATGAGTTGTAATTCGTTTGTTTATAAAATGAGAGTGTTTATCCCAGAAAATCATATATTTTCCATAAAATTGAATTGTAAACTGTTTGTTTGTAAAGTAATCATATTTATCCCGGAAAAAAACCTATATTTTCCATAAAACTGAACTGTAGTCTTCTACGTTTCCAAGACCGAAAGGTGCAAGTATATATGCCATACTTAGTTTTGTAACATATAGTTTTATTCGTAAATAAAACCGTTTGAAGAACTGTGTATTTATGTAAAATAGCGTACTATCGATTTCACGTAAAAATAACGTATTGTCATTTATCATGTGAGTTTTCATAACCGTGCTGAAAATGAATTGCCTGTCCCGACATTCTTCAGACGTCGAAATGATATGACGTTTGTCACCCATAACCTGCCGGTCGTGCTATAGCTAACAGCAGGGTGGGGGATCATCAGTCACGTATAGATCTATACACAAGTATCACGCTCTCCGAGAGGAGACTCTGGTTATAAAACATGACTTTCATGGATACCTTTGGTAGGTACATTGAAGACGAATGACTCACAAATTTCCAACGAGATACGTGTTTTGTTAAAGAAAATATTCATGCATGTATTTTTATATAATCGTTTCATTGCCCTGAAGGGTAAAATAATGTGAATATTTCTCAACTATACCTATTATAGTTTAAAAGGTATTGTTTTGTTGAAAATGATAACCGTTTCGTTTTAACGTGTTTTGCATATAACCGTTTGTAATTTGGTAATAACGTTATGTCGCATGTTTGATATTCTTACGTAAAAGATACTTAAACGTAATGAAATATAAACCATAAGTTGTATATTAACACAAGTATCTTGTGTTTTACTTGTATTCTCCCCCTTAAAACATAGAAAAAGTTATGAAAATGTAGGGGTATGAACTCACCTCGAATGTGATAGCGGTTTAGTTTACGGGATAGGAGCGGTGAACTTCGATTTAGAACCCGAGACGATAGTCGTATCCTAATGTTTAAACACATATTAATGTGTGAATATTTGAAGAATCAAGAATTTATGTGTTGAGTAAACACTAAATCAATGGAGAATGCTTACCAAAACTTATAACTATAGCTATATGGAAGAAGATTATCTCCTGGAGTTTGTTAACTTTTAATCTTGAGAGAAAAGAAATGTGGTTTGCTATTTCAGAGAGAATTGAGATGATTTCCTATACTTGATGTGTGAAAGTGAAGGAATGATCTTATGTGTGACTTATATATGAATTAAATATGAGAAGGTGATGTGATACTTACGTTGGTAAACACAATTATCTTCTTGGAAAGCTAACCTACTCAATCAAGTGGCACCACATGGCTATAATTAAGGGTAAATTCAGTTTCAAGGAGTAGAATTCGGCCATACATGACCGAATTCCCTTGAACTTATTCCATAAGGTAAGGAATTCGGTCCTAGGAGAAAAGAGAGAAAGGAATTCGGTCTTAAAGTCAAAGAGAGAAGGAAATTTGGTCCTAAGGTCAAAGAGAGAAGGAAATTCGGTCCTAAGGTCAAAGAGAGAAGGAAATTCAGTTTTTGCTTTATTCCAAAGAGTGAATTCGGTTTTGAGTTTGGGATAAAATTCCCCAAACCGAATTCTATATATACATGTGATATATTATGATTTTAAGTTAAGTATTATACCATAGCATGCTCATATACATATTACTTGAATTAGTGTTGACTTCTTTGAGTCCTTAATATATTGTTAACTTGTATTAGCTTATAATAACTTAAACTAACATGGGTTATTACCACACATACTTAAATAAAACCCATAAGTATGGCTCATGAAAGTCATATTTCTATTGCATCCAATTACATTGTAAATCAATTGGTACATGGTTGTAGTTTTAGACTTGAATTGTTCTAGGAAAAATTCCAGTTGTGACAGATAGGAAGAGCGATTTTGGTAGGGAAAGGTGTGTTCTTCAAAGTTAACATGGCGTGAAATGATGGGTTTGCCATCGGATATAGTGTGAAAAAGGTACCCACGATGGTTAGGGGGTACCCAAGGAAAATGGAGGGAATGGATCTGGCAGCAAATGTATTTGGTGTAGTGGCAGAAATATTAGGGTAGCAAAGGCATCCGAAAGTGCGTAGGTGGAAATAGGTTGGTTTTTTTAGGTATAGAACCTTTGTGGATGTTTTATTGAGAATGGTGGTAGTGGGTAATGATGGGTTTTAGGTAAAACAAATAAACTAGAAAAACAATTCCTAAGTTCACATGCAACCTACTTTGGATCTATGTTTTAACTATTGAACATATAACTTTGAATTGCAAAACAAGAACCCTAGAGGAGAGAGGCTAATTTCGAAATTAACAAACTAGGGTTTAGGAGTTACATACCTTTCAATTGTTATAGTAAACAATTGATAATCCTCTTGACCTTGATCTTGATCTTCTTGGAAGCTTAGCACCACAAATGTAATGCCTCTAATGGAATCACACCCAAGAACTAGCAAGAAAGAAACTAGAAGGAGAGAGGATGGAGAGAGTATGCAATTTCGGCCTAGGTATCTTCCAAAGAATAGAGTGGTCCAAAATATGAGCCAGGAGGCTCCTTATATAGCTGAGGGAACTAGGGTTTTGGGAAAACCCTAATTATCCTTTGCTTAGGGCCTAAGCAAAACCCAAGGGCCTTATCTGGAACCCCTTGGACGAAATCTCTAGGGTTTTCCTTATGGATTTCGTCCACCTCCTTCCAAGGAGGTTCTGGAGTCTTCCACTTAACTATCTGATAATTGCAAACTAGTCCCTGCACTTTATAATTAATACTTTTAACCCCAAAATTAATTCTGATTAATTTCTGGCTAACTATTAATTAAACATAATGATTTCTAATTAATATATTAATCTTTTAACATATTAATAAATCATTTATATTAATTTATTAATCTTATAAATTAATATCTCTCCTTTCATAATTTCCTTGTCCAGTTGCTAGGTTGAGGGCAACCCAAAAGGACTGTGCTGCTATCAATTCAAGTACATACCAATTATAGTTATGGGCTTAGACACCTAATCCAACAGTCTCCCACTTGGATAAGTCTGTAACTATAATTGCTAGTATGCCTTCTAAATTCGACCAACAAATTGTAGCTTCCAAAAGCTGCTGCCGAACTCTGACCCAGTCAGTTACGTGTCCTAAGATAAGTGATCATATAATCCTTCGTTCTGCTAGATATCCCTAGACAAAAGACATGAAATGTAATCAATCTCTTTGTCCAGAATCTATGTTTCCCGATTCCTGATTTGTGATGATGTAGGACTTCTAATTGAACACATCAATTTAGTCCTGGCTGGGCCCATCACATAAGTCAACACCAAATCATCGAGGGGCCCACAGATATCGCTTTTCCGGTTAGGGAAAAAGGAACGAATAAACGTTGACTCATATGCTTGTATCTTTTACTCATCAAATTATACATGACAATACGTTTTATAACACCAAGTTACTGATGCGTTTTCGTATCACCAATGTATAACCGACTTTGTAAATTACAACTCATATATCTTCGTTTCAAGATTATAAGATATTATCGTCTCAGTATTACTCGTGATGAATTCCATGAAGTGATACTCTGAGCGAGGGTTTATCCAATACTCAAATCTCAATTTCGGAGTACTCATGAACATTGCAGCAATTCTATTGCCATGTCTATCCTCAGACAATCTACAATCTAGTTCATGACAGTCTTAATTCACTACTTACTTCCAAAAGTACGAGCGACTGTGGAGTTTGAATAATTAAATTATTCGGGAAGTAAAACATGCAAAATATGAAACACAATAACAACCAATCGACAAAAGGCAGAAACCAAACTTATAAATAATACTTTATTATTTAATCACCAAAAGTCAATTACATTTACTTTGTTACAAGTTTCAGAACAAAACTAATCTAACTACTAAAACTAATATCATCTTTCAGTCCTATGCTCCGAGCATGCTGAATATGCTTAGCCCTACTTAGACCCTTTGTGAGGGGATCTGCTGGGTTATCTTTAGATGACACCCTCTTTAATACAAGATGGTCTTCTTCTACTCTATGTCTGATGAAATGGTACTTTCTGTCGATATGTCTGGTTTTACCATGATCTCTCGGTTCCTTTGTCAAGGCAACCGCTCCTTCATTATCGCAGAACAGTTCCATAGGCTCCTGGATGGTTGGAACAACTCCGAGATCTCCGATGAAGTTCCTCAACCAAGCTGCTTCTTTCGACGCTTCACTCGCTGCTATGTACTCTGATTCACAAGTAGAATCAGCCACCGTATCTTGCTTGGAACTCTTCCAAGTAACTGCTCCTCCATTCAGTAAAAATACCCAGCCTGACTGAGAACGGAAGTTATCTCTATCCGTCTGAAAGCTGGTGTCACTGTAACCATCTACTCTCAAAGTATCATTGCCACCAAGCACAAGGACCCAGTCCTTTGTCCTTCGCAAATACTTGAGTATATTCTTAACCGCTATCCAATGAGCTCTACCTCGGTTTCCCTGATAACGACTGACCATGCTCAAAGCAAATGCCACATCAGGGCGAGTACATGTCATAGCGTACATGATCGATCCGACAGCGGAAGCATAAGGTACACGACTCATGTCATCTATTTCCTCATCTGTACTCGGGCATTGAGTCTTACTCAATTTGGTATTGCTCTGGATAGGTAGCTCTCCCTTCTTGGAATTTTCCATACTAAACCTCTTTAGTACCTTATCCAAGTATGTGCTTTGACTAAGTCCAATTAGTCTCTTCTTTCTATCTCTCAATATTCTAATCCCAAGAATATAGGCAGCTTCTCCAAGGTCTTTCATGGCAAAACACTTTCCAAGCCAAGACTTAACTTCTTTCAAGGTTGGAACGTTGTTACCAATGAGTAATATGTCATCGACATATAACACCAGAAAAGTTACTATACTCCCACTAGCCTTGATATACACACAAAACTCATCTTCACTTCTAGAGAAACCAAACTCTTTGACTTTCTCATGGAAGCAAAGATTCCAGCTGCGAGATGCTTGTTTCAATCCATAAATGGATTTCTCAAGCTTGCACACCCTATTGGGAAACTTTGTATCAACAAAACCCTCTGGCTGATTCATGTAAACATCCTCAGCCAACTTCCCGTTAAGGAAAGCAGTCTTGACATCCATCTGCCAGATTTCATAGTCATGAAAGGCAGCTATGGCGAGCAATATCCTAATAGATTTAATCTTAGCTACTGGCGAAAAGGTCTCATCATAGTCAACCCCTGGGGTTTGAGTGAAACCTTTTGCAACCAGTCGAGCCTTGAATGTATGCACATTCCCATCCATGTCTGTCTTCTTCTTGAATATCCATTTGCACCCAACTGTCTTACGACCTGGTGCACTATCAACCAAATTCCAACTTGGTTGTCATACATGGACTTAATCTCGCTGTCCATTGCCTCTTTCCACTTGGAAGCCTCTGGGCCTGCCATTGCTTCCTTATAAGTGACTGGTTCATCTAAGTTAACCAGTGTTCTGTCACTTATGAATGTTTCACCATCTGAAGTAATATGAAAACCATACAACTCAGGTGGCACACTCGCCCTAGTGGACCTTCGAAGAGGTAATGAGTTATCAACTGGTTCAACAGGAACTGTTTCCTCTGGTTGAGTGCTAGTGTCATCTAAGGTTCCTTCATTGGCTAACTCTTGAATTTCTTCAAGTTCAATGGTGCTCCCACTGTCCTCTTTGAATATGAGCTCCCTTTCTAGAAAGACTCCTCTTCGTGCTACAAAGACCACGTTTTCACTAGGCCTGTAGAACAAATATCCAAAAGACTGCTTTGGGTAACCAATGAAAACATATTTCTCACTTCTAGCTGCTAGCTTGTCATGAGTCTCTCGTCTTACGAAAGCTTCACAACCCCAGACTTTAATATGTGCCAACGAGGGAACTTTCCCCGTCCACATTTCATGAGGTGTTTTGGCAACCTTCTTTGTAGGGACAAGATTGAGGATGTGGGAGGATGTCTCTAAGGCATACCCCCAGAAGTGAATAGGAAGCGAAGCACGACTCATCATAGAACGAACCATGTCTAACAAGGTCCGATTACGCCTCTCAGCTACACCATTTAATTGTAGTGTCCTAGGAGGAGTCAATTGTGAGACTATCCCACATTCTTTCAGATAGTCGTTAAATTCGATACTAAGATACTCCCCGCCTCTATCGGATCTAAGTATCTTTATCTTCCTGCCCAATTGATTTTCGACCTCATGCTTAAACTCTTTGAACTTTTCAAAGGTTTCTGACTTATGCTTGATCAAGTAGATATAACCATATCTGCTATAATCGTCAGTGAAAGTCACATAGAATCGATTAGCATCTCTTGTAGTTGATCTGAAGGGCCCACACACATCTCTGTGTATGAGATCCAACAGACCTTCACCTCTTTCACAAGACCCTGTGAATGGTGATTTTGTCATCTTTCCCAAAAGACAAGATTCACACATATCATCTGATTTTAGGTCAAATGATTCCAACACTCCATCCTTTTGGAGTTGGGCTATGCGTTTCTTGTTAATGTGTCCAAGACGACAATGCCACAAGCATGCCTTGTCTACACTATTAGACAAGTCAATATTAAGTACACTATTTCCTAAGCTATCAACACAAGTCACTGTTTCATACACACCATCACAAGGTAAAGCTTCAAACATAAAAACACCATTCTTATAAACAGAAATTGAACCATTCAAATCATTAAAAGAATATTTAAAACCTTGTCTGAACAATGCATGAAATGAAATAATGTTTCTCGTCATCTCAGACGAAAAGCTGATAAACTCCGATCTTGGTTACTGGTGAAGACTTTCTGTTTCCCATGATCAAATTTATCCTTGCTCGCTCTATCTCCTCACTTTCCTTTAGCCCATGCATATCAGAACATATATGAAAACCACATCCTGTATCAAGGACCCATGAACGAGAAGATAATGAGTTATTAGCAGAAATAGTGTAAATACCTGCCGAAGATGGCTTCACTTTGCCATCCTTGATATCTTGCAGATATTGTGGGCAAGATCTCTTCCAGTGCCCCTTTTGATTGCAGTAAAAGCAAACGGCCTCTTTTGGATCAGAAACATGGGGAGTGGAACCATTGGGCTTAGCCTTTGGGCCATTGCTAGATGACCCAGCTTGAGCCTTGCTCTTCCAGTTTTTCTTGGGAGGACCTTTCCTCTTTTTCCCCTTTCCCTGTCCAATAGCCAAGACAGGGGCACTTGCAGGTGTGGAGGGTATACTTTTACCCTTCATCCCTGCTTCAGCTGTCTGCAACAAGTTATGCAATTGGGCCAGAGTCTGCTCAGTATTGTTCAAATGGTAAGTTAGAATAAACTGACCATAACAATCAGGTAGTGAGTTCAAGACCATGTCAATGGCCAATTCCTCATCAAAGTGAATGTTGAGCTTGACCAAACGCTCTATGTAGCGTTGCATTCTTTGCACATGTGACACAACCGATTCCCCTTCTTTCATCTTGCAAGCCATGAGTGACTTGACTACTTCAAACTTTTCTTGACGAGCTCGCTTATGGTACTTTTCCATAAGGTCCTTGTTCATCTCGAAAGGCCAGTAGTCCTCATAGTACCTCTGCAGTTCTGGGGACATGGTTGCCACCATGATGCATGCCACTTTGGTAGCATCATCGTAATGTTTCTTGTAGGCAGCATATTCTTCAGGAGTAGCTTCAGACTCATCAAGCTCTTTGAGCTCCTTTTCAAGAGCATATTCTTTGTTCTCAAAACGAAGCGCCATCTTGATGTTGTGCATCCAATCGTTATAGTTAGAGCCATCCATAACGACTTTGGAGCAGATATTGAGCAAAGAGAAGTTTTGGTTGGAGGAGGATGAAGCAGAAGTGTTTCCAGGAGTAGACATCTGAAAAGAAGGAAAGTTTTAGTTAGATTTCAAGATACCTTAATAAAATAACCCAAAGATATAATATCAAGGTTAGGATCCAACTATGAAGATTCACAACTTAGAAATGGGATGCCGAGATCCAAGAGTAAATTTCATAAAGGTAGGTGAATGACGATTCACCAATTCCACCATTAGACGAAACAAACGAAGTGAAATTCCTAATTCTTCTGAGATACATTGAAACTATTCAATGGCATGTTTTAATCTCAGATTATGCTCTTCTATTTGTGACTGGGATGCCGAGGATCACAAATAAGATGTGAATAACCATGCAAATGTGCTTGGTAACCTCATTGTCTTTATCATTAACTATTGATGTGCTGGTAAAACACACACGCTCCATCAAAATGACAATTATGAGATACCCATTACTACTCTTTATTAGTGC
Source organism: Lactuca virosa (assembly GCF_052849685.1). Taxonomy (NCBI): domain Eukaryota; kingdom Viridiplantae; phylum Streptophyta; class Magnoliopsida; order Asterales; family Asteraceae; genus Lactuca; species Lactuca virosa. The sequence goes on along the minus strand of NC_136430.1, from coordinate 407,231,447 downwards.
CTTTTAGTGTGCTGGTTAACCACACACGCTCCAATAACGACCAATAAAGCATAATGTGCAATTTCATGGATTAGCATACTTTTCACATTTTTCCTAAAGTAACTAGAGTTGGGATTTTGAAAATAATGTTCTAGTACTTTCTTTAATAGCATTATACTTTTAATGAGAAGTAGTTGTCCTATCAAATCCGTTCTGATAACGACCCTCCACTAATCAAGGGAGCGGTGGGTGAGAGTGGACACCCATTCAACTACCATTTTATAGGCAGTTTCCTTATACCCCCCTTATAGACTAGCTTCGTGAATGAGGCATACTAGCGATTTGACTGACCATATTCTTATACATATATAATATTAAACTTTTAATTATAATACATATATAAGGTGTGTTTTAAACTTTTTAAAACTTTGAGGTTTATATAAATTTCAAAATTCAAACTATTAAATTTAAATTTAAATAAACCAATTAACTAGATTTAATATTTTATCTACTGATTAACTTTTAATCAATTTATTAAATCTTGTAAGGATTATCTAATCAAATTAATCAATTAATTTAATCCTAATCCTTATCCCTCTAAATTTCGAAAATTAGGGTAAGGATAATTATCCAATTAATCTAATCAAGTAACAATTATCCAAAACAAGAAACCCTAAAACTTCTAGCATATTTCGAAATTTACAAGGGAGGAGGCTAGGGTTTTCAAAACCCTAACCCTAATTTTGATTAGGGTTCTTTGGAGGCTAGGGTTTTCGAAAACCCTTTGATCCAAAACCCTAAAACGAAAATTTGGCCTTTAGGGTTTAATAGCTATAAACCCTAATTTGCAATTCAACAATTATAGCAATTCAATTTAAAACAAAACAATGGCTCTGATACCACTGATGGGTTTTAGGTAAAACAAATAAACTAGAAAAACAATTCCTAAGTTCACATGCAACCTACTTTGGATCTATGTTTTAACTATTGAACATATAACTTTGAATTGCAAAACAAGAACCCTAGAGGAGAGAGGCTAATTTCGAAATTAACAAACTAGGGTTTAGGAGTTACATACCTTTCAATTGTTATAGTAAACAATTGATAATCCTCTTGACCTTGATCTTGATCTTCTTGGAAGCTTAGCACCACAAATGTAATGCCTCTAATGGAATCACACCCAAGAACTAGCAAGAAAGAAACTAGAAGGAGAGAGGATGGAGAGAGGATGCAATTTCGGCCTAGGTATCTTCCAAAGAATAGAGTGGTCTAAAATATAAGCCAGGAGGCTCCTTATATAGCTGAGGGAACTAGGGTTTTGGGAAAACCCTAATTATCCTTTGCTTAGGGCCTAAGCAAAACCCAAGGGCCTTATCTGGAACCCCTTGGACGAAATCTCTAGGGTTTTCCTTATGGATTTCGTCTACCTCCTTCCAAGGAGGTTCTGGAGTCTTCCACTCAACTATCTGATAATTGCAAACTAGTCCCTGCACTTTATAATTAATACTTTTAACCCCAAAATTAATTCTGATTAATTTCTGGCTAACTATTAATTAAACATAATGATTTCTAATTAATATATTAATCTTTTAACATATTAATAAATCATTTATATTAATTTATTAATCTTATAAATTAATATCTCTCCTTTCATAATTTCCTTGTCCAGTTGCTAGGTTGAGGGCAACCCAAAAGGACTGTGCTGCTATCAATTCAAGTACATACCAATTATAGTTATGGGCTTAGACACCTAATCCAACAGGTAAGATGTTGAGTATGTATGTGGTTAAAGATAGAGCATGGTGCCAAAAAGAAGGAGGCAACGATGCATGAAGGAGATTGATCTGTACCATGTTGTTGATAGTGCATATAATAATTTCAACTTTTCTGTTTTGAGGATATGTGTATGGGAAAGTGAAATGGTTTTTTGTGTGTAAAGCAAAAGTCCACAGATAATGAGAAAAGTCGTCAAGTAACACAAGATAGTAATCGTGACCAAGTTTAGATTCAATAGGAGAGATCCATAAATCAGCATGTATTATATCAAAAGGAGCAAAAGTAAGAGTATGAGATAAAGAAAATGGTAAACGACAATGTTTCCCTAAGGAACATGCATTACACTTTGTGAGAACAAGATTCAATGCGCGGACAAGGTTTGAAAACTCAAACCTTGAATTAACTTTTAGGATCAATGTCGGCTTCTAATAAGTTGGTCCAATCAAGTCTGGTAAACTAGTCGAGACTTGAAGATAATATTCAACAAAGTATTCAAGTAAGTAAAAATGAAGTAAGATCGAGTAAGATCAAAGTAAAGACGATTTTAGAATAAGTAGAATGTAAGTGAAAGAAATTTGACTTGCAAGAGAGTTAAAAATTGATGAGAAGAGAATATTTTGATTACTTGATGTTCTTGGTATTAAATACATGAAACATCAACTCCTTAAATAGTAAAGAAGAGACATGGTACAAAAAGAGAAAACATTCTAAGGTCTAGATAATACAAAGTGTTTGACAATTCTGACACTTAAAAGATTTACTGAGTTTTTCCTAAGAACTGTTCCATCAACAAAAAGAAAAAGCATCAAATGCTTGTACAGACTCAATCACATCAAAATACTAATCTCGAAAACTACTTCATTTCGGAATTGAACAAGCTTCGAAACATCTTCACATCTCGAACTGAAGTTGACTTCGGATCTGCTTTGGTTCAGATTGCTAGAGGTTCACTTTTTATGAATTAACACACTTGTGATTGAACTTGGAATTAAAATCGGAAAAACTAGACTTAAGCAGATTAAAAACAAGTTCCCGGGTGACCAAAACGATTATGCCAAGTTGACATGAAGAGCAATAGCTTGAGGTGCAGACGTGGGTGAAGTGAACGGATAAAGATCACTAGTGTTGTTGTGCCTCGTGAGGACCTTCTTCGTTATAAAGTCCTTCACAAAAAAACTAGATGGATCAATATCAATAGAGAGGAGATCATCATTTGTAAATTTACGAACATAAACCAAGTTTTTAATGATTTTAGGGACATGAAAAACATTTGCGTAGGTGATAAGAATTATTGGGAAAAGAGATGGTTTCGAAACCTCGGCCACGTGATGGAATATTTATGCCATTACCAACTTGAATTGAATGATGATTACTTAAATGAGATATATGAGAAAATTTACCTGGTTCGTTGATGAGATGAGAAGTAGAGCCTGTGTACATGTACCAGGCGTTGTCAAGAGGATGTAAGTGCCTAGTGTTGAAGGCAGCATCAAGTTGGGTCGGTGTCATAGGCGTTCCATAATAGTTGGAGTAATGAGACTGAGACCCATTTTGTTGCTGTCGGTTTGAAAAACATGGACAAGGTCCAAGGAGACCCGCTAGAGAACTGAGAGTAGTTGTTGGATAGAGGCAGGGAGGAACAGACCTTGGTGTCATTTGATACCATGGTAATGGCCAGCAGTAATTACCGGGTCCAGAATTGGAGAAGCGCCCAGGTCCCCTGCCTCGTCCTCGTTGAGTACCTCGACCTCGCTGATTTTCGCGGTAGTTACCCCAACCCCATGAAGCATTGCCGGTATTATTGTTATCCGGTGAGAGAGAGATGTTGTCAGAGGAAGAGTCAGTCATCTTCTGAGTAACCATGGCTTGCAGTGGAGGGGTGGCATGCTTGCCGCATCGTTTTTCTTCTAAGAGAAGTTGGGAACATGCTTTATTGAAACTTGGAAGTGGGTCGCTTTGTTGTATCAAAGTTGCAACAGTATCATAAGCACCCTATTTGAGACCAGAAATCATTTCAAGGACCATTTTAGTTTATTAAATAGGATTAGAGAAGTTCTTGAGACGTGAGTAATAGTCCTGAACATTGGAGAAGGATTCAAGTCGAGTAGAATTGAACTGTTCTTCGAGGTAGATAGTGTGTGTGGCTCAGTTGTCTTGGTAGATCTCCTGGAGTCAGTTCCATAAATCTTGAGCAGATGCACCCGGTAACATGATCGATTCCCGAAGATCGTAAGAGATAGTGGCATAAATCCATCCACGAGGCATAGTGACCGTCAATTCGTTCAAGGATAATCGGAATGGAGTTTTTGATGTTGTTTCAAGTATAGAAAACGAGAATTGCAAACAATATTTAATCAAGCTTCACTTTGATTAATTGGAAAATAACTCAAAACCAAATTGTAATTACAATCTCATATCTCCCTATCGGCTAAACAAGATGTGTGTGTATGTGTATTATATATATATATATATATATATATATATATATATATATATATATATATATATATATATTCTAGTTTACCAACTTGTAAATACAATTGTATTAGGACTCTATAACCAACTTGTCAAAGTCCCAACTTTACTTGGTCTCCAAGCCCTACTCGACTTAGGATTCCAACAATCACCTTCGAATCTTTAAGTCCTTCTAGAGACTTCTTTGATCCCGATCAAGCTCCGCATTTCCTTGAACTTGGTTTGAGCTAGTGGTTTTGTAAGAATGTCTACCTTTTTTTCTTCACCGCGAATATACTCCACCTCAACTTGTTCGTTTTCAACACAATTAAGAATGAAGTGAAACCTCATGTTAATGTGTTTACTCCTTCCATGAAAAACGGGATTCTTCGTTAGTTCAATAGCCGACTTGTTATAAACTCTTAGAACCACCTTTTCTTGAGATTTGTTCATGATTTCTCCTAGAAAATCTTGAAGCCATATTGATTGACATACGGTTGCCGTGGCCACCATGAAATCCACCTCACGAGATGATAAAGCAACGGTATCTCGCTTTTGCAAACACCATGCTTTCGAAGATGACCTGTAGTAGAAAATGTGACCAATTGTGCTTTTTCTGTCATCTGGGTCAACGTTGTGACTACTATCACTATAACCAATGAGTCGGTTTTGTCCCATCCAATCGCGTATTCCATATCGGGTTTTGTTTACAAGAGATATCTAAGGCATCCTACCACCTTTCGATATTGTGTTGGGTCAATTTTGGGTTCATCTTCGTCCTTCGACAATTTATTTCCTGGTTCCATTGGAATGTAGGTCGGATTGCAATCATGTAAACCGGCTTCTTTTAGAATGTGTCGAGCATACGCTTCTTGATTTATAGTAATCCCTGATTCTTCTTGTTTAACTTCAATGCCAAGATAGTAAGCTAATCTTCCAAGATCTGACATCTCAAAGTTCTTGGACATCTCTAATTTGAACCTTTTGATCATGTTCAAATTTGTACCTGTGACAAATAAATCATCAACATAAATTGCTAAAACCAACAAGTTAGCTCCTTCATTTTTCCGGTACACTGATGGTTCATTCATGCATTTTTTAAATTTCATACTCTTCAAAATCCCATCAAGCTTCGTGTTCCATGCTCGAGGTGCTTGTCTTAGACCATATAGTGCTTTCATAAGGCGATACACTTTATGCTCATTACCTTTCTTTATATAGCCTTCCGGTTGTAACATATAAATGGTTTCTTTCAATTCTCCATGCAAGAAAGTTGTTTTAACATTTAAATGATGAAGCTCCCACCCATTAGTAGCAGCTAAGGCTATAAGAAACCGGATGGTTTTGATTCGAGCTACCAGAGCAAACACTTCTTGAAAATCAATACTGGTTGTTGCACGTAACCTTTACCAACCAACCTTGCCTTGTATTTATTAATGGTGTTGTATGCATTTTTCTTCAATTTAAACACCCATTTAAGTCCAAATGGATTTATCCCCATAGGCTTGTTCACGAGAGTCCAAGTATTATTCTTGTTTATCGAATTGATTTCCGTTTCATGTCTTTGACCCACTCTGGTTCTTTCTTCGCCTCTTCAACCTCTACCGGATCGTCATTGGTTGTTAGGAGAAGTTCTTCGAGATTATCAAGATCAAGCCCATAATCTTGAAATCGTTTTGGATGTACTCTTGGTCTCTAGGGCCTTCGGTTTGCAACTCCTTGTTGAACATTATTATTAACCGGACTTAGTTGTTCATTATCTTGTACTTCTGCTCCGTCTTCAAGCTCGTGATCCGATTCATTCAGTTCAACTGGATCATTGTTCACATCATTTCCTTAGTTGTTGTTCGACTCGTCTCCTGGTTAGTCCCATGGTATTATGAATGAGCCCGGTTCTTCATTGTTGGTTATTGCTTCTTTAAACCAATCCCACCCTTTGGTTTCATCAAAAATAATGTCTCGACTCACGATTATCTTTTGTGTTGTCGGGTTAAATAACCGATAAGTTATCGTACCCGGTACGGAACCAAGATGTACTAGTGGTCTTGATCTTGCATCTAACTTCTTGAGATTTACCAGTTCAACTTTTACATGTGCTAGACACCCAAATATACGAACATTTTCTAAATTCGTTTTTCTTTTATACAACTTCTCATATGGAGTTGTATCACCAAGGACTCGTGTGTAGACGCGATTAGTTAGATTTGTAGAGTGATTTATCGCTTCTCTCCACAAATAGTTTGGAACATGCATTGCCTTCATTATAATTCATGTCATGTCCATAAGTGTTTGGTTTCTTCCTTCCACAATTTCGTTTTGTTGTGGTGAATAGGGGGCGTTAAGGTGGCATTTGACTCTGTTTTTTATCACAAAAAGAATTAAACTCGAGAGAAGTAAACTCACCTCCTCGGTCATTTCTAAACACTTTCAAAGGCTTTCCAATTTCATTCTCTACCAAAGCTTTGAACTTTTTGAAGTGCGTAAACGCCTCACTATTCTCATTCATGAGATAAATCCACATAAATCGTGAAAAGTCATCAATTAGTGTGAAAACATACCGATTTTGACCCTTGGTTGTCGGCATGATCGGACCACATAAATCACTGTGAACTAGTTCCAATGGTTGTTTTGCTTTGTATCGTCATAGTCGGGAATGACTTTCTTGTTTGCTTGCCCACCAAGCAAGACTCACACAATTAATTCTCATGATCAAATTCACGTAACCATTTAACTAGACCCTTCTTTGACATCTTTTCATTGACTCGAAATTGATGTACCCAAGTCTTGCATGTCATCGCCACGTATCTTTACTTAGTCTCAAATGAAGACAAATAGGTACTCCAATTTGTAATTTTATTTTATAAAGGCGGTTTGGAGTTCTTTGTACCGTCATTAATAAGCAATTGTCGGCATCGTGCGTGGTCAAGCCCATAACTATAATTGGTATGAACTTGATTTGATAGTAGCATGGTCCTTTTGGGTTGCCTTCACTTTAGCAACTTGACAGGATGACTTAAGGAGAGAGAGGTTAATAAATGATTTATTTATATATTATGAAAATAATATATTAATTAGAAATTATATTATTTAATTAGTATTTGATCAGAAATTAATTTGAAATTAATTTTGGGATTAAAGGAACTGATTAAAAGAACGGTGACTGTTTTGCAAATCATTGATAGTTGCAAAACTGGGCTGCTGGACTCCTTTAGAATGGAGCGGACGAAATCTATAGGGAGGCCCTATAGAAATCATCCAAGGCTTCTAGAAGAGGAGGTCCATGGACTGCTTAAGGCCTAAGTAGGAAATTAGGGTTTCCACCTGAAAACCTTAGCAGCCTCAGCTATTTAAAGACCCCTTCACCTAGGGTTTTCGGCCAACGCTTAGAGCATAGAAACCCTAGCCGATTTTCTACATATTCCCTCCTCTCTCCTCTCATCCTCTTGCTACAAGTGTTTGTGAGCCATTAGAGGTGCAACATTTGAGGCACTAAAGCTTTCAAGAGTCAAGATCAATCAAAGAATTCTTGTTATTACTATATAACAAGCAATGTAATCTTCATAACCCACTTTATATATGAATTTCGAATTATATATGCTAGATCTAGGGTTATTGCTTTGGAATTTCTTTTGCATGTTCAACTAGTGAAAAACTTAGATCCAAAGCAATTAGGGTTTCATGAACACATAGGATGTAGTTATCCTCCTAACCCATCATTTTACACACGGATTATCTCTGGATTTAACCCTCCCGATTATGCCTTCATCAAGTTCGGAGAAAAATGACCGGTTTCCTGTAATGTGATTGTTCGCCCTATTATCCAAATACCAAACATCGTTATCTTGTGAGTCGTATCGAGATGGTATCACCATTTCTTCGTTTTAAAACACGGTCCTCTGTAAAAATACAGCCGCATCGGTATCGTCAAATTCGGCAAAATTACTTTCTTGTAATTTTTGGATTCGATCCGGGCATTGAGACGCAAAGTGGGCCAGTTTATCGCACTGGTAACAAATAATTTTGGACCGGTCTTTCTTATTCTTATTTTCTGGTTTGGGTCATTACTATTGATGGGTTGGTTGTTACTATTGTTGGGTCGGTTACCATTTGACCATTTGGATTTGTATTGGGTCGATCCATTTGAACCACTCGACACATTCGACTGATTATACCCACACGTCGATCTTTTTTCTTGCGTCTTCCCCTTCGCTCCTCCGTGAGACCCCGACGATCCACCACCACCACTGGACGATTTGGCTAACAAGACTCTCGATTGACCATCTCCGTCATCGACTTCCTTGATTCTTTCCTCAGAGGCCTTTAATCGCCCACTACATCTTCGAAACCGGTTGTCTTAAAGTCCAGTACTTGCTCCAAATAAGCGATAATATGGATGAAATTTCTCGGTACCGATTTTATAAATTTCTTGACCATCTTGGGTTCTTCAATCGATTCACCAAGGGATGCTGCTTTAGAGGCGATGCCAACTAGTTTCCCTGCAAAAAAGAATCGATCGATTTCGAGTCAGACATCCTCAATCGGTCAAATTCTGCCATCAAGGTTTGTAACCTTGCCTCCTTTACACGATCTGCACCCACATGTCTCGTTTTGATCGCTTCCTAGAGTTGTTTTGCAGTATCCACATCTCCGATTTTCATAATTAAGTTCTCTGGTATTGCCTGATAGAACAGCCCCATTGCAAGGTAATCCTTCTCCTCGTTTTATTTGATTCTTGGATCTATTATAGTCCATGCTTTGTGAATACGCAATACTACCTTCATACATAGTGCCCAAACTGTGTAGTTTGTAGAAGTGAGCATAGGACATTAAACAAAGGTCGATCCAATTTCTTTCACACTCACCGGAGAGGCTCCTACTCCTATTTCTCCATCCGACATGTAGACCTAGCTCGTCAACAGGTAAGTAATTTGATCTCACATCCTTCGGTTCTTGGCTCTAATACCAATTCAAGTATAGATAACGAGAATTGCAAACAATATTTAATCAAACTTCTCTTTGATTAATGGAAAATAACTCAAAACCAAATTGTAATTACAATCTCATATCTCCCTATCGGCTAAACAAGATGTGTGTGTGTGTGTGTGTGTATATATATATATATATATATATATATATATATATATATAAGTAAGTTCAAATAACAAAAACAGTAAATAGTGTGAGAACGTAAAAACACTATGTTTATGTTGTTATTCTGTAATTAATGTTGTATATGTGTATTGTTGAAGTAATTCTAATATGAATATTAATGTTTGATTATTCATATATTCATTAGAATGTTATTATTCTATTATAAATTTATATATGTGCATTTTTATAGTAAATTCTAATTTTAGTTTTAACCTGTGACTATTCATGTATTCATTGTTGAATAATGACATAAAGTTGTGGATACAAAATTCATTGCAGAATAATAACATAAAAATAGTGTTTTTACGTTCTCACACTATTTACTGCTTTTTATTTTAACTATCCCATATATATATATATATATATATATATATATATATATATATATATATATATATATATATATATATATTCTAGTTTACCAACTTGTAAATACAATTGTATTAGGACTCTATAACCAACTTGTCAAAGTCTCAAGTTTACTTCGTCACCAAGTCCTACTCGACTTAGGATTCCAACATTGTTGACACCGAATGCTAAGTGAAAAAGGTGTTTTTGAGACTGAGAAAGAAGAATCATCAATTGCAGGTGTTCCCGTCATAATGAAAGAAGACAATGAGAACAGAGGGAGTAATTGGCGGTAGAAGAGGCGCCGTATCGAAGAAGCAAAATAGGGTTTTTAGGTATACAGCTTTGATATCATAATACAAAACGTATTTCCCTTGTTTTTCCATTAAATCCAATTGAGTATAAATACAATAAATTGATATCCCTCTATTCTAGGAAGAGATCACAACCAAATATAAAACGCAATATACATATATCTCTTAATGCAAAATACTGGAACAAAAAAATGTAGTGGGATTTTCTTTTTGAATGTACATTTTAATCGATTATCTGAATGTGCATGCTTTTATAAAATACTATCGCTTTATATATATTAACAAGAAGAACAATTAATGTCTATTAGAAAACTAAACAATTCCAGTTATCCTTTGGCTAAGATGGTCACCTACTCACCTTGAAACGTTTTTTTCAAACAAAAAAACAAACCCACATGCCAACGTCTTAAACAAATTAATCTATTGTTTAAAAATTATATAAAGAACCAAATGCAAAGAATGTACGATATATATATATATATATATATATATATATATATATATATATATATATATATATATATATATATATATATATATTCTGACACACAATAATTAATAAAAACAAAATAACCTAAGCATATATATATATATATATATATATATATATATATATATATATATATATGCTTAGGTTATTTTGTTTTTACTAACTATTGTGTGTCAGAATGCACAGATTTGGACCACCGGATGGAATAGAATCAAAGGTCATGATCTGAGAGTCTATGATATTACAATAGGGTAACATGTACCATATAATCACACAAATTTCGGCATAAGGGTATTTTAGTCAATTAACCTATATTAAAAAAAGTAAATTTTCGGATTTTTACGGATAATTAATTCCATTATTTTTAAAAATCTGAATATTTTAAATTAATTCAAATTTAAAAATCTGATTTTATTCTGTCAGAATGACAGAATGCCAACCATAAAGTAGTAAATATATTTTCGATTTTATTCTTGTAGAATATATTTAATGCAGATATTTTTGATAATTAACCTGATATAAGAATTCTAGATATTATTCATATACATCCAAGTTAGGTCTATGATTTTATTCTTAATACACATCCGAAATAAAATACAAATTCATACATATTCTTACATACTAATATCCTTATACATTTTAATATAGTTATACATATTCTAACAGAATATCCACTTGATCTTCGCATATATACTTGTTGTTGAACTCGATTCCAAATATTTCTCTTGTATGATTAATATTTAATTCTTTCTCCATGCAATTCTGAAAAAATAAGATACATTACTCATTAGTATTACCCGTTAAACAAATATACTTGTTGTTAACAAACATTCTCAAAGACATTTTAACAGAATGCATTTATATAAATAAATCTGACAGAATACATTACAGAATACACTTAAATAACATTCTTTTACGAAATCTTTTACGAATAATAGGCATCAAATCGATGAGTGATACTAACCTCATTCTAAAAGAATTTTGTGTTTTCTCATTCTGAAAGAATTTACAGGTTTGAATACACCAAAATAACATAACTACACATATTAACTTCAATTCTAAAAGAATATTTCATTTCTGTTTGTAATTTTAACAGAATATTATCTACTTTACTTCTAACAAAATATTTCAACACATGTATAAACATGTTATTGTAATTCTAACAAAATAGTATGTAGTTTAGCTTAACATATTCTAACAGAATCTTCCCAATAAGTCCAACATATCAAACTTGTCTCATTTACACAAAAACCTTCTCTTTTTGACATTATATCAAACACTTGGATGGCATGTTTTATTATCAACATTGAAAAAATGCAACAGTAGAAGCAACATTCAAAAGCATTGATAAACGAAAAAAATGATTCTTGATTCTCGTTCACTTCCAAAATCACAACTAGTATATAGAAAAATTGAGTGCAATTGATGCTAAAAAGATAAAATACTTTCTGATTCTTATTTGGATTCCAAAATGGATGAGTAGATAAAAGAATGGACCTTAATCGGCGAGTGTTACTAACCTTAATCATGAACACAAAACCATTGGATGATTTCAGCAACATCAAAAGGAATCGATGGATTTTAAAGACTTGATATCTCTTCTCTCTCGCCATGTCTACCTACTCGTATTTGGTTATAGATACGTATTGAACACAGCTAGATGAGCATTCAAATCAGATTTCAAAAAGGAACTGTTTTAATCGAAGAAGTAGATGGAAGATGGTCGATTGTAAAATCATAAATTAGGTTTAAGAATTAGAAATTGAGTTCAAGAACATACCAGGGATATGATGTTGGTGTACGATGACAGCTATCGACCGATTTCGGTGATGGAATACGAAGCCGACGAAGGAGAGGGAGGAAGAAAAAGATACGACAGTGGCAAGATGAGGGATACAGTCTGTGAATGGTCGATGGTTATAAAGAAGAGATATTAGGTCAACATATATTTATTTTGTTTCCTTAATTGCAAGTGCAAAAAACCAGAAATGCCCTTTTTGAATTAATTAATTATTTAATTATTTGCTAATTTGTGATTGGTGCATTTAGGAACATAATAGTTGCTAGAAACATTTGAACCTACTATATATATATATATATATATATATATATATATATATATATATATATATATATATATATAGGGAAGGGTTATACGGAAAACAAAAAAACCTAAAAATAATAAAAATGCATAAAAAAAATACGTAGAGATCACAAAACTTTTTTTTGACCTTAAATATGAAAAAATCGCAGCTTTTTCTTCAAATTCGCTGAAAAAAAAATAAAAAAAATTGATTTTTTTTTTCAAAAAAAATTTCAACGAATTTGAAGAAAAAGCTGCGATTTTTTCATTTATAAAGTCAAAAAAAAGTTTTGTGATCTCTAAGTATTTTTGATGCATTTTTATAATTTTTAGGGTTTTTGTTTTCCATAGAACCTAAACCTATATATATATATATATATATATATATATATATATATATATATATATATATATATATATATATATATATATATATATATTAGGTTATTTTGTTTTCACTAACTATTGTGTGTTAAAATGCATAGATCTGGACCAACGGATGAAATTAATCAATGGACATGATTTGAGAGTGTATGATATTACAATGGGATAACATGTACCATATAATCATACAAATTTTAGTAAAAGGGTATTTTGGACAATTAACTACATTTATAAAATGAAATTTTCGGATTTTTAGGGATAATGAATTCTCCTAACTATTTTTAACTTTTGGTTTAGTGCTCATTTGGTCACTTAACTATTTTTAAGTTATAAAATGTCATCAAACTTTTGACTTTGTGCTCATTTAATCACTTAACTTTTGTTTTGGTCACTTAACTTTTAGATTTGTGCTCATTTAGTCACCTAACTTTTAAAATTGTGCTCATTTAGTCACTAAACTTTTAAAAAAATTTAAAAGTTTAGTGACTAAATGAGCATAATTTTAAAAGTTAGGTGACTAAATGTGACCAAACCAAAAGTTAAGTGACTAAATGAGCATAAAGCCAAAAGTTTGATGACCTTTTAAAACTTAAAAATAGTTAAGTGACCAAATGAGCACAAAACAAAAAGTTAAGTGACCAAAAATGACCTAAACCCTTTTAAAAATCTGGATTTTTTTAATTAATTCAATTTTAATTTTAATGTAATTTTAAAACATAACCGATTTTATTCTGTCAGAATGTCTATTTTGTTAGAATGATGTTCTTTTAGAATTTTATTCTATTAGAATATTATTGAAGAATAACAAAATTCTTGAATCCGATGTTGAAAAATAACAACATTCTAATATATTCTTATACATCTGAACTTAAATACAAATTCATACATATTCTTACAGACTAAAAATCTTATACATTTTAATATAAATATACATATTCTAAAAGAATATCAACAAAAATGAATTAAATTCTTAAAAAGTAACAACATTCTTAAGTTGTGAGTATGATCAAACTTTATTCATTCTTCAAGTTATTCCTATTAGGTCTTCAACGTATTCTTCCAGCCATTCCTATCATAAATACAACAAAAACTAATAATGGTTGAAAACATGTTACTTGCAATTAACTATCACTTCATATATTCTGGTAGAATACATAGAATATAACAGAATACATAGAATACATTCTGGCAGAATACATCTATTAGAATGCAACAGTAAAATTCTATTAGAATGCACACTTATCAACTAAAAATTTTTCCAACATATAAATAATAAAATTCTATTATAATGCAACAATACAATTCTATTAGAATGCAACAGTAGAATTCTATTAGAATGCATTATCAACATATAAATGCTAAAATTTAGCAGAATAAACCAAATTGTTTGTAAATGAAACTGTTGAAGGTGTTTACTTTAACAAAATGTATAATGTCCATATGAATTAAACAATCAGGAACGGGATTGTGATACACTAAATTATGTGCATAAGAGTCACATAATAGAAGAAAAAGGAACAAACACAACAATTAATCCATATTTAACTCACTGATTATTGGACAAACTATTTAATCCAATTTCATCCAACGAATTGTAAAATATATTTGAAACTTGCACAAAGATACAGATGAAGTTGGAGAAATTTTAAACAATGAAAAAACTCACAAAAGTTCTCATCTTCTCGGCGACAACAAGTGGAAAAGCACCTTCTATCAGAGGGTTTTCGAACCCTAGAAATTTCGCAGCTAGGGGATATTGTTTTGACGTCAACCACCGTTAAAACCCCTTGTTCTCTGATTCATAAAGTTGGTGGTTCGACGATGGTGTGGGGTGGTGCTACTGCTCTAGTGGTGTCAAAATAAGAAGAGGAGAAGGGTTTTCGGGCCTATGAAGAGAGAACAAGATGATGGTGGTTCTGCACAATGATTTTTAGAGAAACAGGGAGAATCGATGGTAGTTTCTTTTGTTTAATTCATATGGACATTAGTCGGCGATGGGAGAAGACGATGGGAGAAGTACGGTGGGCTAGGGTTAGAAGAGGGGATGCCGTATAAAGGAATTGTTTTGTGATTTTGTAGTGTTTATTAACAGAATTTCCATATTTAAAGGTTATTAATGATTTTTATTATTTGTCATATTTATCATAATTAATATTACTATTATACCCTTTTATGATTTATTATTGAATTTATTTTTTCTTAATTCTTATTGGTTGTTAGAGGCACACAATACTTGTTGGAAACATTTGAACACACACATACACACACACACAAACATATATATATATATATATATATATATATATATATATATATATATATATATATGTTGAGGTTAAATAGAGAACCATAATTAACAAGGAATCAAGGAAGCAATCGTGAGCGTCGAAATCATAATGATCAACGGCCAATGAAATAGATATACACTTGTACATTGGACGTACACACACCTTATTATACCAAAACATCCACATCCTTACCAAAAAACCCACCTTTTTTCGTTTAAAATTTATATTAGGCCACATTTTTTATCGAAAAAAAAACCGAATATACTGTTTTCTCGATTTTTCGTCCTCTTTCCATAGAGATCCATGTTGATATATATAAAAAACGAATTTTTTTTCTTCGAAAAAAATTCACTTCATTTTGTTAGTTTTTTCAATATTTAAGTTTATTTTTATCAATAAAAAACTAATTATACCAAAAATATTAATTTTTTGTACTCTATTAATAAACATCAACACCGACTTAAAAAAAACTCTATCAGTGTAGATTCACACTGTGAATATAAACTGTAAATATTTCAATTTTTAACATTCACAATGTGAAAAAGCTCGATCAGTTCAGATTCACATTCTGAATCTGACTTACTATTATGCACATTGTGAATCTGAGAAGGTTCACAATATGAATCGGAACAGGTTCACAATATAAATCTAAACAGGTTCACAATGTGAATCTGAACTGAAATATCGTTTTTTTAACATGAAAATGAATCTATGTTTAAAAAGTACCCAAAAATATGAATTTTGATATATTTATTAATTTTTTTTTCTATAAAAAAATAGACCTTAACTTTTCAACAAAGAAAATGAAGTGGGTTTTTTTCAAAAAAAAATTTTGATTTTTTATATATCATCATGGATCTCTATGAAAGAGGGCGAAAAATCATGAACAACGGTACATTTGGTTTTTTTTTTGATAAAAAACATGGCCTAAAAAAATTTAAACGAAAAAAAATGGGTTTTGTTATAATCCGGTGCATGTGCGTCCATTGTAAAAGTTTACAACCCTTCCTTTTGTCGTTGATCGTTTTAAATTTCGGAGCTTTGGATTGGTTCATTGGTTCCTTGATAAATAATGGTTCTCTATTAAACTTATATATATATATATATATATATATATATATATATATATATATATATATATATATATATATATATATCAGTGTTGTAAAAATCGGTCTAGGCGGTCGATTAATCGTTAGGCGGTCTTCAACCGAATAGGATTAAGGCTAATCGGTCGGCTTAATCGGTTTTGGTCAAATGGGGTCAAAGTCGGAGCTAGACGGTTCTAATCGGTCCTAGGCGGTCGTAATCGGTCCTAGGTGGTTAAATCGGCCAAATTATCAAATTTTTAAATATTAAACCAAAATTTTCAAATTTTACAACACTGATATATATATATATATATATATATATATATATATATATATATATATATATATATATATATATATATATATATATCAGTGTTGTAAAAATCGGTCTAGGCGGCCGATTAATCGTTAGACGGTCTTCAACCGAATAGGATTAAGGCTAAACGGTCGGCTTAATCGGTTTTGGTCAAATGGGGTCAAAGTCGGAGCTAGACGGTTCTAATCGGTCCTAGGCGGTCGTAATCGGTCCTAGGTGGTTAAATCGGCCAAATTATCAAATTTTCAAAATTTTAAATATTAAACCAAATTTTCAAAAGTTTATAGTATTTCAATGTTCAACTAATATATAAAAAAATTCAAAATTTGTTTTTACAAGTTTTTCTCCAAAATTTTCAAACATTTCTATGTTTTCAAATATATAAATACCCAAATTTTCAAATTTACTTCTCTTTTCTTATATATATATATATATATATATATATATATATATATATATATATATATATATATATATATATATATAGAGAGAGAGAGAGAGAGAGAGAGAGAGAGGAAGGATAATTTGAGAACCTATAGTTTCCCGAGAACCCGAGAACTAAAAGTGGAACGTTCGATTAAAATTTTTAATAGCTTAGAGTAATTGTGGCGTAATTATAATTATCACTTGTTTAAATGGTATCTTAGACATTTTATAAATAATCACAAGGGCATATTAGGAATTAAAAATATCATTCATAATAATCAATTTAACAAATTAAATAAACCCACACTCACACACACAAAAACACGTCTTCTTTTCCATTTCTCTCTCATCTCTCAAGTTCTTCACAACAGCCTCCCCACTTCTTCATCTGCCTCCTTCCGATGAAGCTCTCCCCGTGGCGATCTCTCCACCTTCGATATCTGCCAAAAATACTGCCATATTGAGGATCAAATCGACGCACAGACTAAGGATCACTTCAATTTGACGAGGATCTCATACGAATCTAAGAATCAATCGATCTGCAATTTAACGTTGTTAACCAGATCGACGAAGCTTTGTTCTTGGTTGCGTTTATCAATGGTCGATTCATTTGAAAAATCTATTTTTAATTTAAAGCAAATCAACTACAATCGATGATATTTTTGTTTGATCTTTCAAATAATCACAGTCATGATTCTATTATGCTCCGATCGATTCATGCATAAGTGGTATTTCTACTTTTAGAGTAATTGATTAAATGTTGCTCAAATCTATTTGCAATTTTCTCTTTACACACAACCAATGATTCTCTGTTTATGTATGATTCTCATTCTTCGTCATCTGTGCACTGTTTCGCCAGATTTTGATGCTACTTCTGGATTATTAAGAATAGGTTTTCTGTTTTAGTTATACTATAATTTGAGTTTGATTGGTTATTAAGGTGATTTAATAGCAATTATATTATTTTCGTGTAGGAATTTGTTTTTTCAATGCTAATTGTGCTATCTAACAGCTTCTGAATAGGAATCACCACCGATTCTTATGTGCTTTATTCGATCATCATCATTGTTGCACCTGCATATCTTAAACG
This sequence comes from Lactuca virosa, assembly GCF_052849685.1. NCBI lineage: Eukaryota > Viridiplantae > Streptophyta > Magnoliopsida > Asterales > Asteraceae > Lactuca > Lactuca virosa. Next base: position 407,213,257 of record NC_136430.1, on the reverse strand, counting down.
TCTGTTTTCTGGTTTTTTATTTGACTGGACTGTGTGTTTTTTAATGAAAGACTATGAAGTTTTTGAATGATAGCATAGAAATTGATTTTGTTTCTTGTAGGAATTAATTAGTGGAATTGTTGGATATCCCAATCCAAATCCAGTTACCCATATTAACCAATCTGAATAGCTTAAATGGTTTGAACCATAAAATTGGTATTTAGGTAATCCAGTTTTCCAAATAAGTAAAATAATCCTTTTTTGTGTGTGTTTACTTAAATCTAATCTACATGTTCAAGGTTTTTAATAGTTGTTGCACAAAGAAAACCAGTGCTTCTTATTGCATCAAATTCATCACCTAGTTCTTCCACCTAATAGTTTCTCAAATCTGCAAAACAATAAGCATGGATTTTTTTTCTTGATACATAATGTGGAATTGTCAATAAAACAACCTGTATGAATTATTGTTGCAGCACTTTGGAATTGCCTTATGAAGTATAAAGCTCTCAAAAACTTCAACTTTCCTCAAACAGAAACCATTTAGTTGCTCATTCTGGATAGATCAATCGACCAGGTTCGTACTTCATACATTATTATATATTCCTATTGCAAATTTGTTGTTTTTAATTTTTCTTATTTTTTTCTAGATTGCTTCTGTTATTCACGAATGGAGATCTGATGCCATGTGCCATGATTTACTTAACATGGATGGGAATAAATATGTTCATGAGGTTAGTCTCTGTTTCTAGGCATGGATTGTTCATCGAATTTTTTTTACCTTTATTTTATGGTGAGTCATGTTGTATTCTTTTGGCTTCTAATATCTTATTTAAAATTGATTTATAACTTTGAAAGTATATTTGAATCTTTGATCTTTATTTTCTTTCTTAATACAACTCATGGGCAGTTTTTTTTACTTAATGGGCTTAATGAGTTCAATGCTTAAATTTGGACAACTATGGTTGTTTCTTTTTTACTTATCTAAATTTACAAAAAGTTCAACGTTCTAATTACATTCGATTCACATGTAAATCACATATGAATTACATGTGATTCACATGTAAATCACATGTAATTCACAAGTGAATCACATGTAAATCACATATGAATTTCATGTGATTCACATGTAATTCACATATGAATTACATGTGATTCACATGTAAATCACATGTAATTCACATATAAATTACATGTGATTCACATGTAATTCACATATTAATCACATGTAATTCACATATGAATTACATGTAATTCACATGTAATTCACATATGAATCACATGTAATTAACATATGATTTACATGTGATTCACATGTAATTCACATATTAATTACATGTGATTCACATATTATGGTGAGTCGTGTTGTATTCTCTTGGCTTCTAATATCTTATTTAAAATTGGTTTATAACTTTGAAAGTATATTTGAATCTTTGATCTCTATTTTCTTTCTTAATACAACTCATGGGCAGTTTTTTTTTTACTTAATGGGTGTAATGAGTTCAATACTTAAATTTGGACAACTATGGTTGTTTCTTTTTTACTTATCTAAATTTATAAAAAGTTCAACGTTCTAATTACATGTGATTCACATGTAAATCACATATGAATTACATGTGATTCACATGTAAATCACATGTAATTCAGATGTGATTCACATGTAAATCACATGTAATTCACATATGAATCACATGTAATTCACATATGAATTACATGTGTTTCACATGTAATTCACATATGAATTACATGTGATTCACATGTAAATCACATGTAATTCACATATGAATTACATGTGATTCACATGTAAATCACATGTAATTCACATATGAATTACATGTGATTCACATGTAAATCACATATGTATTTTTGTGAGTGTTTTGGTATCAATCATTTTTTTTTAATTTTCTTGTAGATTTGGAAGAAATTAGGGTGAATATTGAAGAGGTGAAAAATGATACCTTGAAGAAAATATGGAAATATTGACACGAATACATGAAAACGTTTTGAAATTTTTTAGCATTTTTTTGTTTTTTATATTTTATTTTGTATCTAATGAAATACTTATTCTATTGTGTTTATAAATTAGTAAATAAAATGAGTTTTCTTATGATTTCCTTACAAATATTATAGTATATGAAATATGTATATATGCATTTGTAAAAATATGCATATATGTACCAAAAATGTTGATTTTTTTGGTTAAAAATTTATAATATTTTTTAAATATTTCTGTTTTTTTTAATTTTATTGATTTTTAAATGCTTTTAAAAAAATACAGTTTTTTTAAATTAAATATTTTTTTTCAGTTTTTTTTTCATAAATTCATGTTTTCTATAAAAAAAATAAAAAATCTGCTCTTTTTAAAAATAATTGAAATATACTATTTTTTGAAAAATCCGAAAATTTGATTAATTATGTAATTTTTTTAGATATTTCTATTAATATTTCCAATAACACAAAAAAATAAACATTAAATGAGATTGGTATGATTACGATCATGCCCTTAATGAATTAGTTTTGATCTACTGCTCCACTTTTAGTTCTCGGTTTATCGAAAAACCATGAGTTCTCAACCGATCTGTTTGAGATATTTTCTTAATGATTTAACATAATTGATTTATTAAATTATACTATTCTATGTAAATCTTAAATAACATGATATAAAATATCTAGCTTTTTATATTAAATGATTAAAAAATACATCACATGGACGGGTATTTGGATATGATTGTATCTTATTATTATCCTCACGGTATCAAGTCTTTACACAAGTACCTATTTCCTAAAGGATTGTGGGTTTTTGTTGTTGAAAATGTATTGTTTAGAAGTAGAATTTAAGGAGTGTATGCTAGTCGTTTAAAAAAAGATGGCATCTTAGAATGTGTTTGGATAGGGAAAAAAGAGGATATTTATTGTTTATTGTTTATTACCACCGCAATAAGTTAAGTTTAAATGTTTGGATAAGAATCTTTAAAAATCAGCTTATTGTGGTAGGAATAAGCTAAATAAGCTGATTTTAATAAGCATCTCCCACCTTGCTTATTGCTTATTTCCACCGCAAATAAGCTAATAAACTATAATCTAATTTATCCAAACACACCCCTTATGTTTTTGTATTTTGCTTTATTTACCATTTTTTTAAAATATTGAGATTAATTTCTATAATAGACGTGGCATGTGAATTTGTTTATTATTTAAAAAAAAAAAAGTCAAAATCACCCTCTTATAAAATGAGAGGTTTTTTATATTTATAAATAACAATAAAAAGCAAATCTTTCTTATTCCCACCATAGACATGCCCAATCCAATCAAACACTAACTGGGGATGATGTTTAAAAGTTGGGGCATATGAGAATGAGAATACGATGTGCATTCCATAGTCAATTAAAAGCATCTTTTTCAAAAATATAAATATCAAATGCATGCATTTTGCTTTTGCTAAAAGGTCATACCCACCATAATATGGTTTGCCTTTTTCTTACAAAATGCATGAATCTTTCCAAGATTGTAAGAGTTGGTAGTTGTTGAATTAACCGATCTTTCACGCTATTGGTATTCATGTGACGCGCGTCAGTTTTGTATGATACATGTTGGCAAATAAAAATATATGTTGATAGTTCATTATTGTTATTGTTAATAGTGTCGTAAAAATCGGTTTATGGGGTAATAAATCGGTTCTTATATATTTGGTTGTTCTCATCCCTCTACGAGTAATGGTAATCAGTCATGTTATGCAGACTCGGTCAAAGTCGGTCAATAATTAGGCTTATTGCAAATGTTGTAAAACTCGTTAAGTTTCCAGGGCGGTCAACTAGCGTCTAGTGAGTATTCGGTCTAGGCGGGAAGTACTAGGTGAGTATTCCGATTTGATAAATTATATGATATTAATTTTACAAAAATAATATATATATATATATATATATATATATATATATATATATATATATAATAAATATAACAAGTTTATTAAATATTATAACAAAATAAATGAATATCAATAACAATTATAGATTTTTTTTCTTAAAAAAAAAGTCAAAACTTCGCACTTTTTTGATTTTTACCGATGTTTTCCAATTTTGACCGAGTATGACCAAATCCTAGTTTTTTTGCCGATTTCTAATTAGGCATACTGGCCCTTACCCAATTCCGATTAATCAGCCACCTAGACCGATTTTTACAACACTACTTATTTCTCATTCATTGGATTTGACGCTCATTAATGAGTTTTGACCGTCATAAATCGGTCAAAATTCGCAAAATAATCAAAATAGATAAAATAATAATAATAATAATAAACTAATGGGCACTAGCAGTTCGTTAGTCGGTCAAAATTAGTAACATAATCAAAAATATTTTTTTTTTAAGTTTTTCTATAATATAAAGTCTACCGCTTAATTTCCTACTCTGATAAATTCTTTGACCTTAGTCGAACGACTAACTATTTTAATAACATTGATTGTTAAGTAATTACATGAATGGTCCTTGTGGTTTTTGGATAGTCTTGTATGTTTGGTATCTAACTATTTTGTCACTTGGAAGGTGCATCTTGTCACACCCCAAACCGAAACGGCAGAAACGTTCGGGGGTGGAGGACGTCATGTATAATATCACAACAATTGCATCATACTAATCAAAGTAAACACCACCATTACATTGAATAAGTAAAATATTTACATCTGTTTGATACATAGTTTGTATACATCAAAAGTATAGCAAAATATAAAAGACGTGACTCTATACGCTTCGTCTTCTCAAAAGCCTGCGGGAGTATCTGTCTACTGATTTCCTGAGAATACAAACGGTTTTGAAATGAGTATCAGCATTAAAGCTGGTGAGTTAATAAACAATGTTTTTGCAATGAAAATCTGTTAATGAATCTGCGAAATTGTTTGTATGTTTCCAAGAAAATCCAATATTTTCTTTTATAAAAGTGTGATGTTACCAGTTCCTTCTATGACCACTTAGTTCATACTAGTTATGTATAAACCAATATCGAATAGACAGATGATTATATGGATCTGCCCTAAGCCCACAACCAAACAAGGAATAGGAAATGAGGCGGAAACCACACATTCCACAAAAGGGATATGTGCATGTGTGCATGTGTGTTAAGTACTTGGTTCATGTATTGTTCTGAAAACTATACAATTGTACTTGTGAGTTGAAAACTTCCCTTATGCTCAGCATGTTACAAAAGGGATAAAATATCTAAATATTTTATAAAATGTGGTGATCTTCTGGTTGTATCAATTGCATAATTTTTAATCCTGATGAAATTATGTGTATAGAGAGTTCACAAAAACTATTTGTATTTGGCTTGTATTCCCCCTGAAAACGTTAAAATAGTAAAAACATAGGGGTATGAAGTCACAGTTGGATGTGTGTATGCCGAACAACGAGACTGGAAATGAGGACCCTCGAGTTGTTGCACGTGGAGTTAACGGAATCCTAATAATATTTAAACACATATTTGTATTTAAATTAGTGAATTCATTAGTTAAAGTGTTAGAAAAGCACTTGCCTTTGGTTAAGGAATGTTACCGAGACTCGATCGAAGTGGAAAAAGTGGGTTTGCAGCCAAGATTCACGATATAGGGCTGATTGCGGCCGTGAAAGGACTACGACCGTGAACTGTTCTCGGCCGTGAACTGTTCTCAGCCGTGAACGGTTTACTGCCCTTGAATGGTTTATGGTATTTGAATGGTTCACGGTCTGTTCTTGGTATTCTTGGTGAAAATATGAAGGTTTGAAGGGTTCACGGCCGTGAACTGATTTCGGCCCTTGAAGATATGAAGATTTGAAGGGTTTACGGTCGTGATCTCAAGAACAGCAATGCTTGATTCGATTAAAGACGGATGTTTGATGCTCCAAAACGAGTTCTAAGGTGGATTGAGTGATAGATGAAGAGAAAACTTGGGTTTTTCGGGTGGTGATTTTAAAGAGAGTGTGTGTGTGTGTGTGTTCTCGGCCAGAAAAGTATAAATGAGGGTAGGAACACGTATATATAGGCTGGGTTCATGTTCGGTGGTGGGGTCCACCAACCGTGATCGGGTTCACGGTCGTGATCTCCAATCAGACTGGATTTTGTTGATTTTCGAAGAAAACTGGGGTTTTCGCGCGATTTTGGTTCCGACTCTTATATAGAATTATATAAATTAATGATTTTCCAAACTATAAGAATTTCACGGAACAAAATAAAATTCAAAATTTATTTAACGGAATCGGGCTAACGTTAACGGAAAAAGTTTCGGGTTGTCACATCATCCCCTCGCTAGAGGGAATTCCGTCCCGAAATTCTAACATAGAATATAAATCATGGACTCGGAAAAAGATGAGGGTACTTCTGTTGCATTGAATCTTCTCGCTCCCAAGTGAATTCAGGTCCCCGCTTTACATTCCAGCGGACCTTCACTATCAGTATGCGACTTTGTTTTGTTTGTTTGACTTCCCGATCCATGATTTCGACGGGTTCTTCCACGAAATTAAGGTTCTCGTTGATCGGTCTCATTAAGAGGGATCACAAGGGTTTCGTCGGATAAACACTTTTTAAGGTTTGACACGTGGAAGACGGGATGTACGTTGTTAAGCTCTTGGGGTAAACGAAGTTTGTACACTATTGGACCGATCCTAGAGAGGATCTCGAATGGTCCTATGTATCTCGGATTCAGCTTTCCACGCTTTCCAAAGCGTATCATGCATTTCCAGGGTGATACCTTCAATAGAACGCGGTCACCAACCTGGAACTCCAAATGTTTTCGTCTCTTATCGGCGTAGCTCTTTTGTCTATCTCTTGAAGCCTTTAATCGTTCTCGGATTTGTACGATCTTTTCGGTGGTTTCTCGGATGATTTCTGGGCCAGTGAGAGTGCTATCAGGGACTTGACCTTTGGCTAGCTGTGTGTCACCCACCTCAGCCCAGCACAGAGGAGATCTACACTTACGGCCATAGAGGGCTTCGAATGGAGCAGCCTTGATGCAAGTGTGATAGCTGTTGTTGTAAGAGAACTCGACCAATGGCAAATGGGTATCCCACGACTTACCAAAGTCGATAACGCACGCTCTCAGCATGTCTTCTAGGGTTTGAATGGTTCTCTCACTCTGCCCGTCTGTCTGTGGATGATAAGTTGTGCTCATATCCAGCTTAGTTCCAAGACCCTTCTGCAAAGATTGCCAAAATCTCGAGGTGAATCTGCTATCTCGATTAGAGATAATGGACACAGGAAGACCATGCAGTCGAACTATCTCTTCGATGTAGATTCGGGTCTGTCTCTCCATCTTGTACGTTTCCTTGATTGGCAGGAAGTGGGCAGACTTGGTCAATCTGTCGACGATTACCCAGATAGTGTCATGGCCACTCGGGGTCTTGGTCAGTTTGGTAATGAATTCCATTGTGATTCGTTCCCACTTCCACTCAGGTATTTCTGACTGTTGAAGTAGACTTGAGGGCTTTTGATATTCCACCTTCACCTTGGCGCAAGTCAGGCACTTGCCCACGAAGGTAGCAATTTCTGCTTTCATGTTTGGCCACCAATAGAGCTTTTTGAGATCTAGATACATCTTATACGAACCTGGGTGAACAGAGTATCTAGTCCGATGAGCTTCGTTCATGACAACTTCCCTGTAACCACCGAACTTTGGGGTCCAGATCTGGTTCATGAAATAATAAACTTCATCTCCATTGACTTCTAAGTTCTTTTCCATTCCCCTCAAGGCTTCATCCAACATGTTCGCTGGTTTCAAAGCTTCCAGCTGAGCCTCTCTGATTTGTGTGGACAGATGAGAGTGGATAGTCATTGTAAGTGCCTTCACTCTGCGACCTGAATACTCTTTTCAGCTGAGGACATCTGCTACCACATTGGCTTTGCCGGGATGATAGCGTATTTTGCGCTCATAATCATTGAGTAACTCTACCTATCGTCGTTGCCTCATGTTCAACTCTTTCTGATCGAAAATGTGTTGTAGGCTCTTATGGTTGGTGAAGATGGTGCACTTGGTTCCGTAGAGATAACGTCTCCAAATCTTTAATGCGAAGACCACTGATCCCAACTCCAGGTCGTGAGTTGTATAATTGACTTCGTGTGCTTTCAGCTGTCTCGAGGCATATGCAATGACCTTTCCTCGCTGCATGAGCACACAGTCTAGCCCCTGATTGGATGCATCGCAATAGACCACGAAGTCCTCTGTCCCTTCTGGAAGAGGCAAGATAGGTGCGCTGCATAGGGCTTGCTTCAGAGTCTGGAACGCAGTGTCTTGTTTTTTTCCCCAACTAAAGGTTACACCTTTCTGAGTCTGGGTAGTAAGAGGTTTAGCAATCCTGGAGAAATTCTGGATAAACCTGCGATAGTAGCCAGCAAGACCGAAGAATTGACGGATTTCTGTGGGTGTCTTCGGTGCTGACCAATTCTCAATCGCTTTGATTTTGGAAGGGTCCATGTGTATGCCTTCTTTGCTAACCACGTAACCGAGGAAGGTTACTTTTCTGATCCATAATTCGCACTTTGAGAATTTTGCATATAGTTTCTCCGCCCTTAGAGTTTCCAGCACTTGCCTCAAATGTTGTCTGTGATCTTCCTCACTCCGAGAATAGACAAGTATATCATCTATGAATACTATCACAAAATTGTCTAGGAAGGGGTGGCACACCCGATTCATCAGATCCATGAATACCGCAGGTGCGTTGGTTAAACCAAAGGGCATTACTACAAACTCGTAGTGACCATACCGAGTTCGGAAAGCTATTTTCGGAACATCACTCTCCAGGACTCGTAGCTGATGGTACCCTGATCTTAGGTCTATCTTTGAGAAGTAGCTGGCTCCTTGGAGTTTATCGAAGAGGTCATCGATTCTGGGTAGAGGGTAACGGTTTTTTATGGTAATCTTGTTCAATTCACGATAATCTATGCACATCCGAAAGGACCCATCCTTCTTTTTCACAAATAAGACCGGGGTTCCCCAGGGTGAGGAACTTGGTCTGATGAATCCATTGTTGAGTAGTTCATTGAGCTGGCTGGATAACTCTTGCATTTCTGTTGGCGCTAGACGGTAAGGGGATTTAGCTACGGGGGTAGCTCCGGGAATTAAGTCGATTCGGAACTCGACTTGGCGCTCGGGAGGAATTCCGGGAAGATCTTCAGGGAAGACATCAGGAAAGTTGTAGATTTCAGGGATGCTCTCGAGGTCTTTAACTTCCTGTTTCTCGTTAACGACATGGGCTAGGAATGCATGACACTCCTTTCGTAGATATTTATGGGCTTTGATGCATGAAATGATACGAAGGCTAGAACTGAGTTTATCACTATAGATAACAAAGGTTTCGCTAGATGGCAGATTGAGACGAATGGCTTTATTATAACAAAGAATATCAGCACGATTGGGGTTCAACCAATCCATGTCGATGATGACATCGAAGCTTTTTATGGAAACTGGCATAAGATCAATTGGAAAAGAATGGTCGTTTAGGGTAAGGGTACGGCCTATGAATACGTCGTTAGTGCTCTCTTTCTTTCCGTTAGCCATCTCGACAGTAAATGTTTCGGTTAAAGGTTGGGATTTATGCTTGAGAAGATGTTTAAATGCATGACTAACAAAACTCCTCTCCGCACCACTATCGAAAAGAATACATGCATAAGAGTTATCGAGGAGGAACGTACCTGTAACTACGGTGGGATCAGCGAAAGCTTCCTCCTGGCCCATAGTTAGAACCCTCCCTGTGTTTCCAGTAGTTGTTGCCTTGGGGCAATTTCTCTTGAAGTGTCCGGTCTCTCCACAACCATAGCAGGCTTGGCCTACTCCCGCTCCGGTACCTTGATTGGTTGGTTGGACTGGTGTCTTGCAGAAACGAGTTGTGTGTCCCTTCTTGCCACGGCTGTTGCATTGAAAATCATGGCAGGGTCCGTGATGATGAAAATTTCCCTTGTCGCACCTTGGAAGAGTACCAACATATCTACTGGCAGGTGCTTGGGCGGTTGGAACAGCAGCAGGAGTATTAGCAGCGTGGACTGCCACTGTTTGTTGCTTTTTGGAGGGCTCCTGCAAAGACTGGCCCTTACGCTTGTTCCAAAACTTTTTCTTCCCACCACTTGCCTTTGGTGGTTCGGGAACGGCTGCAACTGTTTCATGATCAACCCCGTGATCTATAAGAGTTTGTGTTAGACACTTGGCGCTGTCAAAAGTGAGAGGTTTAGCAGCTAAGACGTTCCCTTGAGTTGGGGGTGTCAATCCCCATATGTACTGCTCAATTTTCTTACTCTCCGGGGTGACCATCCCGGGACAGAGAAGAGCCAGGTCGCTGAACCTAGCAGTGTATGCGGAAATGTCGGAACCTTTCATCTTCAGGTTCCAAAGCTCATGCTCCAGCTTTTGCATCTCACCCCTTGGGCAGTACTCGGCGAGCATCAGTTCCTTCAGACTTTCCCAACTTATAGCATTAGCCACTAGCAGAGTTAGGGATTTGACTCGGCTATTCCACCAATTCAATGCTCTGTCGGTGAAGGTGCAGGCGGCGAACTTCACCTTGCTTGCTTCGGGGCATGCACAGATTTTGAAAATTGATTCGATCTTCTCGAACCAGCGGGTTAGGGCAATGACACCTCCATTTCCATCGAAGGATTTGGGTTTAGCGTTCATGAAATCTTTGTAGGAACACTCCTTCTGGTGTCCCTGACTACCATCAAGATTTAGGGGATGGGTACCACTTCCCGATCCGCCAGAGCCGTCAGGATTGATCTGCGACATCGTGGCAGCCACAGCGGCTGTAACTGCTGCCGGGAACATGACAGGATCAAACTGAGGATGTGGCGGCGGTGGAGGATCATTGTTCTTTTGGTTGGGTCTCTTCTTGGGAGACATCTTTTTCTAAAAGATACAAGGGGAAAATGACGATAAGCCTTCTAAATTGGTCAAAAGTCAGATACTTTCGAACAAGATATATCTTAATCCTACAGCGTTAACAGAGATCTACAATAAAAGTTTACTAACCTAAACAAGGAATTGCAGGTCTTTCATTAGAGAGGATTAGTACTATTCGTAACAATTCTGTGTAGTGTTATAGAATTATAAAATACTCCTATAGTATTTTTACTATGTGCTTCATTAGTATTGGATTTGGTGAGTTTTAGACTTGTCGCAACATCACAGTCACTCCCAAACACATGTTGGTCATATCTCGGACAAATATAGTTGATTATGTTATATTCGCCCCACATATGATTACATAACTATTCAGGTTTAACCGTAGGGCCCAACTCGTCCTAAATACTTTTATGTAGTTCTAACTATGATATGGTTTCTAGCATATGTGTATACTTGTATACTTATTGTAAAATACTTAAATTTTAAAACTATACTTTTAGTTTCAGAGCGCTTCGGCCCCCTTTTAGTGTTTATAGTTGTATACCATGTAAGGTTCGGTATACCTAGTTCACTATAAACAATAGCTCTGATACCAATCTGTCACACCCCCAAACCGAAATGGCGGAAACGTTCGGGGGTGGAGGACGTCATGTATAGTATCACAATAATTGTATCATAGTAATCAAAGTAAACACAACCATTACATTGAATAAGTAAAATATTTACATATGTTTGATACATAGTTTGTATACATCAAAAGTATAGCAAAATATAAAAGACGTGACTCTATACGCTTCGTCTTCTCAAAAGCATGCATGAGTATCTGTCTACTGATTTCCTGAGAATACAAGCGGTTTTGAAAGGAGTATCAACATTAAAGCTGGTGAGTTCATAAGCAATGTTTTTGTAATGAAAACCTGTTAATGAATCTGTGAAATTGTTTGTATGTTTCCAAGAAAATCCAGTATTTTCTTTTAAAAAAGTGTGATGTTACCAGTTCCTTCTATGACCACTTAGTTCATACTAGTTATGTATAAACCAATATCAAATAGACAGTTGATTATGTGGATCTTCCCTAAGCCCACAACCAAACAAGGAACAGGAAATGAGGCGGAAACCACACATTCCATAATCTATCGGATATTCTTCATATCTAACCCGGGTGCATAAACTAAGGAATTATAGAATTTACTATGAGTGTTTGTTACTGTATCCTGTTGTAGTATATGAAAAATGTTAGTTTGTATGCTTGGTTACTACCAGATGTATTGTATGGTGAATTCTGTATGAAAACCTCTGTATAGAATGTTCTGTATAAAAAACCATGGCTACCACCAGTATGTATAGTAGTTTTGTTACTTAAGTAAAACCATATATTCAAATTCCCTGGAATCCTCCAGTTGTAATGTATGATAGTTCTATTAATGAAAATAAAACTAATTGAAGAAATGAATTTCCGTAAACAAATGGTTAGTTTATACTATTGTGAGTTCGTATAACCATGGTTGATATGACCTAATGACCTTTACAACGTTCTTCAAGTGTCGGATATATGACATTTGTCACCTCAGGCATGCCTGCCTAACTGTAGCTAGCAGTTCAGGTGTGGGATTGTCAGTCCCGAATAGATCTATTCACAAATCTCACACTCTCCCTCCAGGAGACTCTGGTTATACTATGTTAGGATTTAGTTCAGTACCCCGAAGGGTACAAATTGAAGTAGTGTCTCACAATCCTATATTAACTAGTTTGTGTGTTGTTTAGTATCGTTCTCTTGTACTTGGAATCGTATGTATACTTTACAGAGTAGTAATAATTATACTTAAATAATTATTTAGTAAGATACTCTTGTATCCAGAAAGTAGTGGTGTATACCATAAACTATATCTGCCAAAGTTTATATGATTGTTAATGTATAATCCTGAGATGATAAAACTGTGTATTGAAACCCCAAACTATACCTATTATAGTTTGCATGTGTGCATGTGTGTTAAGTACTCGGTTCATGTATTGTTCTGAAAACTATGCAATTGTAGTTGTGAGTTGAAAACTTCCCTTATGCTCAGCATGTTACAAAAGGGATAAAATATCTAAATATTTTATAAAATGTGGCGATCTTCTGGTTGTATCAATTGCATAATTTTTAATCCTGATGAAATTCTGTGTATAGAGAGTTCACAAAAACTATTTGTACTTGGCTTGTATTCCCCCTGAAAACGTTAAAATAGTAAAAGCGTAGGTGTGTATGCCGAACAACGAGACTGGAAATGAGGACCCTCGAGTTGTTGCACGCGGAGTTAACAAAATCCTAATAATAGTTAAACACATATTTGTATTTAAATTAGTGAATCCATTAGTTAAAAGTGTTAGAAAAACACTTGCTTTTGGTTAAGGAATGTTACCGAGACTCGATCGAAGTGGGAAAAGTGGGTTTGCAGCCAAGATTCACGATGTAGGGCTGATTGCGGTCGTGAAAGGACTACGACCGTGAATTATTCTCGGCCGTGAACAGTTTACTGCCCTTGAATGGTTTACGGTCTTTGAATGGTTCACGGTCTGTTATTGGTGTTCTTGGTGAAAATATGAAGGTTTGAAGGGTTCACGGTCGTGAACTGATTTCGACCCTTGAAGATTTGAAGATTTGAAGGGTTTACGGGCGTGGTCTCAAGAACAGCAATGCTTGATTCGATGAAAAGACGGATGTTTGATGCTCCAAAACGAGTTCTAAGATGGATTGAGTGATAGATGAAGAGAAAACTTGGGTTTTTCGGGTGGTGATTTTAGAGAGAGAGAGAGTGTGTGTGTGTGTGTGTGTGTGTTCTCGGCCAGAAAAGTATAAATGAGGGTAGGAACACGTATATATAGGCTGGGTTCATGGTCGGTGGTGGGGTCCACCAACCGTGATCGGTTTACGTCCGTGATCGGGTTCACGGCCGTAAACTCCAATCAGACCGGATTTTGTTGATTTTTGAAGAAAACTCGGGTTTTCGCGCGATTTTGGTTCCGACTCTTATATAGAATTATATAAATTAATGATTTTCCAAACTATAAGAATTTGACGGAACAAAATAAAATTCAAAATTTATTTAACGGAATCGGGCTAACATTAACGGAAAAATTTTCGGGTTGTCACACATGTGGTTTGGATTTGTTTCGAATTTGGTCCCTAACAAACACAAAATGACTATATTACCTACAGTTTTTTTTGTACTTTTTATATTTTTATTCATTTACTAAGCGTTCATCAACATTAAACTTCTCTCTCTCTCTCTCCCTCTCCCTCCCTCTCTCTCTCTCTCTCTCTCTCTCTCTCTCTCTCTCTCTCTCTCTCTCTCTCTCGGCATAACTTCAATGTTTGTATTTTCCGTCAAGCTTTAACAAAATATCGTTTTAAGTCATGTGTGTATATAATATGAATAAAATCATATATATATATATATATATATATATATATATATATATATATATATATATATATATAATACACAAAACTATCACCAAGTCACACCTAACGTTATTGTCGTGGTTTGCCATGGCTCGAAAAAGCTTAGACGTTTCACATTGTCGTCAAGTCACACATAACGTTATTTAGAACCTTGACATATATATATATATATATATATATATATATATATATATATATATATATATATATATATATATATATATAAAGGAAGCATTTTTTCTTTCACCACATTATAAAGGAAGCATTTTTTTCTTTCACCACATTCATTTGAAACTCCCGTGTATTTTTTCTTTCACCATATTCATTTGAAACTCTCACGACTTATCAATTTCTTTCTAATAATGATTATAAGTTGATTAATAATATTAAATAAATATCAAACCTAAAGTATAATCATATATAAACTAAATTTCAATATTAAAAGAATATCTTTACTTCTACTTATGAAGTTATGTTTTTTAACTTTTTACATATTATACTTAATTTATTAGTTTTAATATATTTTTGGGTGTAAACCATTATCATTTTAAAGCTACAACTTTTGAACAATTTGTATAAAATATTTAAATTATAAACTTAAATATAAATTATAGGACCAACTTAAATATAAATTTTAGTTTAACTTAAACAACTCAAATAATATTTTGTAAATAGTTAAAATTGATAAATTATAGTGTCTTTCTAATAATGATTATAATTTGGTTAATAAGGTTAAATAAATATCAAACCTAAAGTGTAAGCATAAATAAACTAAATTTCAATATGAAAATAATATCTTACTCTACTTATAAAGGTATGTCCTTAACTTTTAACATATTATACTTAATTTATTAGATTTAATATGTTATTGTATGTAAACTATTATCAGTTTAAAGCTACAACTTTGGAATAGTTTGGACAAAATACTTAAACTGTTAGTTTAAATATAACATTGCAGTGTCAACTTAAATATAAATTTCAGTTCCACTTAAAAAACCTAATGTATATTTTGTGAATAGTTAAAAGTGATAAATTGTAGTGCTAAATGCAAAATCTAAATTATAATATCAAATTAACTAAAATATTTCCTAAAGATATTTGTATAATCGTTACAAGTTTTAAAATAAGTAGCTTAAAATAATTTACAATAACAATAGTTAAAAATAAGTCTATATAAATTATTATATTGTTACCTATAAAATCAAAAAGCAATGTATGATGTTTTAAATAATTATAATGATAGAAATTAAAAAGTTAAGAAAATAAATTTTAAAAATTTAGTTAACAATAACAAAAACTATAAATAACATTAAGCCATATATAATATTTAATTTTATTCATGAGTAACTCACGGGTAGAAGTCATTTGAACGGTTGTGATTATACAGTTATAATAGATGTATATATTATTATATAATTCAAAATAATCAATATATTATATCAGTTTAGTATACGAATTATTATATCAAATTTAACAACAACGTTATTGTTATATTTAAAAAAAACATATATTTGTAAAGATTTCAACTATATAGGTGTTTCTACGCAATGCGTGGGCATTCGCCTAGTCATACATATTTATAAAGCTAACATTTTTTCTTGAATCTCATGCATTTGAAACCCCCATAAAAATTTGTCAACACCTCATGCATTTGAAACCCCCATACCCTTTCACCTTCAAAGTAATTAATCACACATAATCCCATTCCAAGAAAATCACACACTCTATAAGTTCAACACCTCATGCATTTGAAACTCCCACACCCTTTCACATTCGTTATATATGTAGTTATATTAGTACATTTTTCTTACAAAAAGTCGTCATTTGGTTGAAGATATTATGATTCAAAAGTTTTCATATAGTTGAAGCATTCACGATCCAAATATGATGATTTGAAGAAATAGGTTATGTCGCATTGATGGTAATTGTAATATGATTTTTTCTTTCAACCAAAACAAATGAAGCTTTTCTATTCTTTCTTTATATTCAATTTCCCATTTGATCTTTATATGTGATTTGTATGTATTACTCAATCTTGAATGTGACTCTCCAAACATCAATGTTTTGCTTGGAATATCTTTCTCATTCTTCTTTTTCAAGAAAAACATTTTGATTGCAGGTTAGTGAAGAATTGTCATCAAGTTTTTATGGTTGAATGGTGTTAAATAAAGAAAGAAGATTCAGAAAACGAATATAGTTTTTTTTTTGTTTGAGCAAAGTAGACGAATGTTAGTTTTTTCTTTTGATTTAAACGTATATTTATGTAACATTTTTATTTATATATTCAACCACCCAATGTTCTTATTTATTTGAGTATAGTTTTTCTATGTTGATTATGTTTATTTTCTATTATTTTTTTTGTTGGGTTATCCTACACAACATATTGACAAGACAATATTTAAAAGATAATATAATTTTTAACATTTGATATGTAATTATGATGACTTATCATAATATGTTCTTCATATGAAAACAATTTATCCATATTAATACGACAAGAATTACATATGACATTTACGAAAATATATATTATATGTGATTTGTTTAACATATATATGCACCTATGTATGTTATAAATTTATAATTAAATATCTTTATGTTTAATAATTGAAGGGATTAAAATGATGCATCAAAACCAATTATTTAGACGAATATAATAATAATAATAATAATAATAATAATAATAATAATAATAATAATAATAATAATAATAATAAATACACATTTCCAAGTATCGTATTCATTTGAAACTCACACTACAACTCAAGAGTTTTCTAATTTATGTATATTTATTAGTTACAACTCAAGAGTTTTTAACTTATGATTATTAATTAGTAATCACTAACAACTTTTTATTTTCCTTTCTTTTATAAGGTTGTAAAGTTTTGCTCATTAAAAACATTAATGTATTTGAAGAGATTTGTGATTTAAATATGAAAAGTTAATATAAATATTATAATAAATGTTTTAGTGTTTTTATGTTATTAAAAGTTGTAGTGTTTATTTTTCATAAATTTTATTCTTCATTGTATATATATCTTTTTTAATACAAATGTTATAATAGATGTTTTTGTATTTTTATGTTACTAAAAGTTGTGGTTCATATTTTTGTTCATAAATTTTGTTACCCATTATATATAGATTATCATACGTTTGATATATAATTTACACAATTTTAAGCGGTTTATAACATTATCAAATAATTGTATATATCACAATGACTTAAAAATTAAAACTATAATCATCATATCATACTATATTATAAAGGAAACATTTTTTCTTTCACCAAATTCATTTGAAACTCCCAACTTTTCATATTTCCATACAATATGCTTAATTTATTAAGGGAAATCTCCAGAAAAGTCCTAAAATTTTACCCTTATTTACGAAAAAGTCCCAAACTAAATTTTGTTTACGAAAAAGCATGAATTACCGGTAAAAATCGCGATTTGACCCCTTTTTACGGTTTACCGGTTTATTACTTACTTGTTTCACTAAAGTCCCATTATTTTACCCTAATTTGCGAAAAAGTCCCAAAATAAAATTTACTGATGATTTGGCCATTTTCCTCATGTAATATACATTTTATCGGTTTCATTGATGACCTAGCCACCTAGTCATTAAATTAATTGATAAGATGGATACGATGAATTATATAATGCTACATTTACTGTAAAATTTGATATCCATCTTATCGGCTCATTTATGACTATGTATCTACGTCAGCAATGAAACCAATAAAATGGGTGTTTCAAAGAAAAAAGGGCAGAAAATGAGTTAATGTTTGATGAGATGGATATATTGGGTTACATAAGATTAGATAAACAATTTGATATTTCTTATAAACGTAAAAAATAACGCAGTTGTTGTTAGTTTATGGAATTATTGTAGTCTTCGTTGGATGCATTTTATGTTCCAAAAAAATACACAATACATCAGGATATCAAGTTTTATGCTAAACATAACATTATATAACTCAACATATCCATCTCATCATCTCATTTAATGACTAGGCGTCCGGATCAACAATGAAGCCGGTAAAATGTATGTTACATAGAGAAAATGGCCAAATCATTAGTAAATTTTATTTTGGGACTTATTCGCAAATTAGGGTAAAATAATGGGACTTTAGTGAAACAGGTAAGTAATAAAACCGGTAAACCGAAAAAAAGGGTCAAATCACCATTTTTACCGGTAATTCATGTTTTTTCGTAAACAAAATTTAGTTTGTGACTTTTTCGTAAATTAGGGTAAAATTTTAGGACTTTTCTAGAGATTTCCCATTTATTAACTTAAATATGCTTTTAGTTGTAAACATTATCATAAATGGAAGAATTTGTGACTTGTCAATATGATATACTTAATTTGTTAACTTCAATATATAGTTGAATAAATAACCTACATTAATATATCAAATAAGCTTAAAAATTTAGTGTAAAATTTAAAACCTAAAGTAAAATATCAAATAGTGTTTAAAAAAAATTTAATATATATTTTTTAACATAGTTAAAAGGAAAACATTAAATATAATAATAATAAAAGAACATAAATTGATTAATCGAATTAACTAAAAGGTGTCTGAAAACTATATTCTAACAATATATTTTTAACATGCGTCGCGCAACGCGCGAGAATTCGTCTAGTATATTTATAAAGGAAGCATTTTTCCTTTCACCACATTCATTTAAAACTCTCATGCATTTTTCCTTTCACCACATTCATTTGAAACTCTCATGACTTTTCAATTTCTTTCTAATAATGATTATAAGTTGGTCAATAAGGTTACATAAATATCAAACCTAAAGTGTAATCATATATAAACTAAATTTCATTATTAAAAAAATATATTTACTTCTATTTATAAAGTTATGTTTTTTAACTTTTAACATATTATACTTAATTTATTATTTTTAATATATTGTTGGATGTAAACCATTAACATTTTAAAGCTACAACTTTTAAACAATTATAAAATACTTAAATTATTAATTTAAATATAACATTACAGGGTCAACTTAAATATAAACCTTAGTTAACTTAAACAACCCAAAGAATATTTTGTAAATAGTTAAAAGTGATAAATTGCAGTGTCTTTCTAATAATGATTATAATTTGGTTAATAAGCTTAAATAAATATCAAACCTAAAGTGTAACCATAAATAAACTAAATTTCAATATTAAAATAATATCTTTACTTCTACTTATCTAGTTATGACTTTAACTTTTAACATCTTATACTTAATTTATTAGATTTAATATGTTGTTGTATGTAAACCATTATCAGTTTAAAGCTACAATTTTTAAATAGTTTGGACAAAATACTTAAATTGTTAATTTAAATATAACATTACAGTGTCAACTTAAATATAAATTTCAGTTCCACTTAAAAAACCCAATGAATATTTTGTGAATAGTTAAAAGTTATTGTAGTGCTAAATGCAAAAACTAAATTGTAATCTCAATTTAACTAAAATATTTCCTAAATATATTTTTATAATCGTTAAATGTTTTCAAATAAGCAACTTAAAATAACTTACAATAACAATAGCTAAAAATAACTCTATATAAATGATTATATTGTTACCTTTAAAATCAAAAAACAATGTTTGATGTTTTTAAATAATTATAATGATAAAAATTAAAACGTTAAACAAATAAATTTTAAAAAATTAATTAACAATAACACAACTATAAATAACATTAAACCATATATTATAATTAATTTTATTCATGAGTAACTCGCAGGTAAAGGTCATTCAAACGATTGAGATTATACAGTTATAATAGATGTATATATTATCATATAATTCATAATAATTAATATATTATATCAATTTAGTAAACGGATTATTATATTAAATTTAACAACAATGTTATTTTATATTTAAAAAAACATATATTTGTAAAGATGTCAACTATATAGGTCTTTATGCGCAACGCGCGGGCATTCGACTAGTATGTATGTATGTATGTATATATATATATATATATATATATATATATATATATATATATATATGTGTGTGTGTGTGTGTGTGTGTGTGGTGTCCAACAAATAAATAACGCTAAACATCGCACACTAGATAATGTACAAGGGCAAAGGCATGGAATACATAAATATTGGTTCAATTTATAACTATATAAAATCACTTTGTAAAAGCACTCTTAAAACAACATTAAAAATAAAAAAATAGGATTTTAGTCTTTTGGTTGTTTTAAAGAAACTAAGTTATACTAAAGCAGTAAAGCTTGTAAATTTCAATTAAACAAGAAAAGAGTTTGATTCAAATCAACGAGAAAAAGATGGTTGACATTGACATTCACCACATAGATATCTAGTTAATATATCATTAGATGTTATGCTACAATAATTGTGATTTAATTTAACTTGGCTATAGTGATTTATAAGCATAAACTACATCAACTTTTCTTTGTTCTTAAAATGGCTAGAGAAACTCATAACACATTTCATTAATCGAAGTCACAAACTTAATGAAGCATGTAATTTATGAAAATTAATTAGCATTATTTTTTAAGAGTCACCAAGTCCATAAGGTAATCAAAATGCTTCTATTACCATTATGGAGGAAATACTTTCATGATTTTGGTGAAATGAAAGCAGACACATAAACCATGTGTTGCTTGTTAATTTGAAGATCTATTACTTAATTAAGAAATTAGTCAACTAATTAAAATTCATTCATCTAAACTCATGATTAAGGGCATGTAAACATAAAAAGATGTTTGACTAGAAAATTGTAACATCCGAATTCTTGGAGGTGTTTAAATTTAATGTATTTTGGATTTTGGGCGGTACCACGTCGTGGTGAAGGCATCCTACTACGTGGTGATGGTCGATGTATCATGAGTTTTAAATGACCGCCACGATGTGGCAGCTGTTTAATGAGTTTCCCTAACATCCGGGGTTTGCACCCTATTTAAGGGAATGTGATGGCTAGGGTTGCTCACCCTTAGCCTCCATCATACTCACTCAGCCTCTAGCAAACCATAATCTTCATTTTTGTTCTCTAAGCTTTTTATGTTGATTTTTGGGGATTAGAAGAAGAAAGAGGTAACTTCTAGACTTGTATTCAGCAAGCAACTCTTCTTACCATCTTATTGTGCATCTTCTGGACTCTTGTAAGTCCCCAGGTTCCAGGATTTTTGGTTTGTTGTGCATAGATCTAGGTTTATATGCCTTGACCTTCATGTCCTTGATTATTAGGTGGTGAGATCTCATAAATTTTGCAACTTTATGAATATCTAGGTCATTTTGGACCTTTGATACTTTGGATCTGGAGTAATATTGAGTTTTAGCATCATGCATGGAAGATTTAGCCAAAAATCATCATTTTGACCTAATAGAGTCCAAGACATGCATTGGACATGCATGTCTATAAATTAAGGATTTTTATGTTGTTATTTGATGTTAGATTCTGGAAATGGGGATCTAGTAGTCTTCAAGAGAAAGTGCTTAATGGGCTAAGCCAAGTTAGGTTTTGCCATGTTTAGATCTAGAAATGGGATCTCTATCCCTTAGAGAGTCTAAAGGGATAAAGTTGGAAACTTTATCTACTTGGGTCTTAGAATGGACCAGATCTGGCCTTTGGAGCCCTTAAGATCAAGGAAATCGACTTAATCATTAAGTTGTTCGGATCCCAGTGCCCACGGCACAGACTTAATCCATTAAGTTGTTGGGAGCCCAATGCCCACGACATGGCCTAAGTCTCCACGACATGGCAGTTGGGTTGAGACTCACATGTTTTGTCATTTAGTTGCCACGACGTGGCTAAGGATGGCCACGGCATGGCAACCTGTCTTAGTTGACTTTGACATTGACCGGTGACTTTGACCAAGTTTGACCCAAGGGTATTTTAGGTATTTTGAGTTGTATTTGAGATTGGTCACTATTTGATGAATAGGTGACGGGTAGAGCTGATGTTCGGAGCTAAGACCTATTCAACGATTGGTTCGGACTGAGAGGTGATTTTTCCTCACTGTACTTATGGGTCGAAGGCACCAATGTCGGTCCACTAGGTTATGTATCCGGGTATATAGGATGATGATATGTTGGTTATATGATAGATTTGTAGATCTGTATGATTACCTATATTTCTTGGATATGTATTTATGTTTATCTGTTGTATATGTCGACATATTGTGGTTGGGTTGAGGCGGTCCTGCTTTGTGCTGAAGGTCAAGACACTCGGGGCGGTACGGATATGTTGTAGACCCTGCGAGGCGATCCAGTCAGAACGAAGGTCTGGAGAGCGGTCCAGATAGTTTGTAGGCCCTATGAGGCAGTCCAGTCACGCTGAAGGTTCATATTTGCATGTTGTTGTTTGTTATGTTGTGTGGTGGTACTTTGGGGGAACTCACTAAGTTTTGCTTACAGTTTCGGTTTATTGTTTCATATACTTCAGAGGATCATGGGAAAGCGAAGACATTATCGTGCACATCTTCCTATTTCTATGACATTGGATCTTAGGATACTCTGATTATGATTATACTTTTGAAACAATGGTCTTTTGTAAACACTTTATGGTTAATGAGTTGTTTTTGAAAATTTTAAATTTTTATGATTTTTGGGATGTTACACAAATACTTCCATAAACTTTAACCACAAGTTCATAACAATCTTCAAAATAACTAGTTGTCCATGGATTAAACCAACATCAACCAAAAATAAACTTAGCCTATTGTGGCTAAGATTAGAGAAAGGTAAAATACTTTAGTAGTACCCAACATTAACAAGAGGAAAATGAGATGAAATCTAAATCATCAAGTGTTATTCATATTCCCTTCAAAGCTCCCAATTCTATAGAGAAAGTGCTCTAAAATTTGGTCTCAAATGTGTAAGAAAGATACCCACCAACCATCTATAAATAGCTACCAATTGGGAAATCTTCCCCTGTTGTGTTCACTCGGTCAGGAATAGATGTCACTAAGACTGAGTGGAATGTGTTGGAATGCTTTTTGACTTGCATTCAAATGTCTCTTTCAACTTGATCTTATATTTCCTCTTCTTTTGACTTCCCCCACTGGCTACCTAAGCCCAAAATTGCTTTCTAGAAACTCCAATACTAGCCCAATCTCCTCTTCTTCAAGTCCATGGTCCATAATCATCAATTTTTCATAAATTAATTAGCCCATGTTTGCACCATATTCAAAAGTCACCAAGTCCAATATTCTTCAATCTATAAGTCCATTTGATATTTTCATTCCCCGATCATTCTTTCTCCACGCTAGTCTTCTAAAAATCTGAAATTTAACACAAAGACTAGAAAGTACCCAATATAGATAAAAAAAATTTAAAAATGAAAATACGCATGATGATTAGCTAAAATTGAAATGAAATATGCTAAAATAAACTATAAAAAGATGTAAATAAAATGAACATATATATATATATATATATATATATATATATATATATATATATATATATATATATATATATATATATATATATACAACCATATTATCACACAACGGGGTCCCCTCCTTTTTCCTTCTCCGACTAGACAACTGATCTCCCATCTCCACCTCTTTCATCTTATCTAGCGATTTCAAAAAAATCAAGTAGACAAATTCCAAAAACAAACTTGATGCAACCTCTCTAGTGACCCTTGTGAGAAATCAATAAGCTAAATCAGAACCACCATCGTTGATTTTCAAATAAGGAAATCTCACACAAAAAAACTCACCTTAGATAAAAACAAGGACCATACCCCCCCCCCCCCCCCATCGATTTGGAAACCATATATACCCTACCACTGGAAACCATGTATGGAGGTTGTAGAGATGGAAAAGGGTGGTGTATATCGATAACTTTTATATATATATATATATATATATATATATATATATATATATATATATATATATATATATATATATATATGTTCCACCCATTGTTGGAGATCGAGAAACACTGACATCGAGACTGAAAAACACACGTGTCTATAGTTTTAAGCAAGTTATAAAAAGGTTTCAAAGGGTTTTTGTTGAAAACAACCAAACAGGAGGTCATGGAAAAGGGGTATTGGTGAACTCTTATGTAGGTGAGCTTTAAGTTGCATTAGATAGAGGTCTGTGAGAGAGATGGGAAAATGGATATTTCATTTATAAAGGGGTCATATTTTTGTTTTTCATATTTATAAATATTAAAAAACAATAAAATTATATATATATATATATATATATATATATATATATATATATATATATAATTATAGTCATTTCATATATGGAAGAGAATTAAACCGAAACAAAACCAAACTATGAGGATGGTCTAAGTTAAAAAAATTGATTTAGGGACCAAACACAAAGATTACCCCAAACCATATAGACAATTTGTGTAATTTACTCTTATTGTTATTAACTAAGGGTTGTCTCAGTTGAAAATATGTCCATTGAAAACATGGTAGTGGCACATATAATTACATAGAACTATATGTATTAGACATTATGCTCAAACTTAAAAG